>NC_081861.1:113471206-114084556 GCF_963259705.1 Myotis daubentonii
TGGAACCCTGGATGGAGGGAGAATGGAGATATTCCTTGGAACCCTGAATGGATGGAGGCAGGAAGGATTCTATAGGACCCTGAATGGAGGGCTAGAAGGATGCTATGGAACCATGGATTGATGGAGGCAGGAGGTATTCCATGGAAGCCTGGGTGGGGGGAAGAGGTATTCCATGGGATCCTGAACAGATGGAGAGAGGAGGTATTCATGGAACCTTGGATGGAGGGAGGGAAGAGGTATTCCATGGAACCCTGGATGCAGGGAGAAGGTATTCTCTTGGTCCCTGATTGAGGGAGGGAGGAAATATTCCTTGGGAACCTGAATGGAGGGAGGAATGAGGTATTCCATGGAACGATGTGTGGAGGGAGGGAAGTGGTATTCTGTGGGACCCTGAATGGGTATTCCATGGAACCCTGGATGGAGGGAGGAAGGAGGTATTCCTTGGAACCCTGAATGGATGGAGGCAGGAGGAATTCCAAAGGACCCTGAATGGAGGGTGGGAGGGATGCTATAGAACCATGGATTGATGGAGGGAGGAGGTATAACCTGGAACTCCGGATGGAAGTTTTATATATTCTGTGGGACCCTGATGAACAGAGGGTAGAGTCATTCTTTGGGACTGTGGATGAAGGGAGGGAGGAGGTATTCCTTGGGATCCTGGATGGAGGGAGGGAGAAGGGATTCCATAGGACTCTGGATGGAGGGAGGGAGGTATTCTATGGAAGCCTGAATGGAGAGAGATGGTAATCCATGGGACCCTGGATGGAAGGAGGAGGAATTCCCTGGGATAGTGATGGAGGGAAGGAAGAGTTATTCCTTGGGAAACTGGACCCCATGAAGGAGATAGTATTCCTTGGGACCCTGAAGGGATGGAGGGAGGAGGTATTCCATGGAACTCTGGATGGAGGGAGAAGGTATTCTCTTGGTCCCTGATGGAGAGAGGGAGGAAGTATTCCTTGGATTTCTGGATAGATGGAGGGAGAAGGTATTCCTTGGAATCCTTGATAATGGTAGGGAAGAGGCATTCCAAGGGACCCTGGATGGATGGAGGGAGGAGGTATTCCATTATACCCTGGATTCATGGAGGGAAAAGGAATTCCATGGAACCCTTGATGGTATGAGGAATTATTTTGTGGGACCCTGATGGAGGGAGGGACGAATTAATCCTTGGGTCCCTGTATCGAGGGAGGTAGGTGGTATTTCTTGGGACCTTGAATCGATGGAGAGAGGAGGTATTCCATGGAACCTTAGATTCAGCGAGGAAGGAGGTATTCCATGGAACCCTTGGTTTAGGGAGTGAGGAGGTAATCCTTGGGACCCATTAATGGAGAAAGGGAAAAGATATTCCAAGGGACCCTGGATGGTGTGAGAGAGGAGGTATTCTGTGGGACCCTGAATGGAGAGAGGGAGGAGTTATTCTTTGGGGCCCTGGATGCAGGCAGGCAGGTATTCCATGGAACCCTTCATGGGTGGAGGGAGGAGGAATTCTTTGTGACCCTGATGGGGAAAGGAAGGAGGTATTCCATGGAATCCTGGATTGAGAGAGGGAGGAGGTATTCCTTGGGACCCTGTATTTAGGGAAGGAGGAGGTAATCCTGGAGACATTAATGGAGAAAGGGAAAATATATTCTTTGGGACCCTGGATGGAAGGAGGGACTAGGTATTCTATGAAACCCTGGATTTAGGGAGGGAAAATGATCAGTGGTAACATGGATGAAGGGAGGGAGGAGGGATTCCTTGGGACTCTGAATGGAGGTAGGGAGGAGGTATTCCTTGGAACCCTGGAGGAAGGGAGGAGTTATTCCTTGGGACTGGGAAATAGTGATTATGGAAATGAGCCTTATACTGGTTTTCCCATAGAGAGGGGTGTGACTTCCAATCACCAGTGACTGGCATGCACATTCCAGTTACAAAGCATTTACTTATGTATATTTTCTTTCATTTGTATCATAAGTGTATAGATATTCTGCAGCAGAGTTCATTTTCAAACTCCAGAGTAAATTTTTGAATGTTTGCTCTGGAAGATACCTTTTCTTGAAAACCACTTCAGTGACTGCATTATTGGACATGATACAGCTGCTTTCTAGAGCTTTTCTGAGCCTGGTGGTATATCTGCCCTTGCGTTTCAAATATTAACTTTGATTTAGTATTTTTTATTTGTTACCAAGATAACCTAAGCTAATACGTCTTCTTATTATCATCACACCTTTACCAGGCTCCACTGTAACTTCCTCTAGGATAGTAAATGACATTTTTTTTTCTTTATCCCTAGTACAGATTCCACTGAAAAGGAAATATGAAAGGGTAAAAGGGATAAAATAAATATAATTGCCTGGATAGAAATACACACTAATGAAGGCTGGTACCACAAGCATCCCTTCTCACCTGAAATTATTTTCCCTTTAATTTGCAGGTTTTTAATTCCTTATACCAGACTTTATAAGACTGTGTTCAGTATCAGCCAGTTGCCACAAAATATTAGCAGATGTTCAGTGAAAAATGGGTTCATATATATAATATTTAATACATATATATGCATATATATATTAATATATATTAATCTAATTAGCAGTATTTTTGGTTTGGTTTTTCAGTTTTTGTTTGCTCTACGAATTTTATGACTTTAGTATAAAACATATATACATCGTGAACTTATAACATGTTCAATATTTCCAAGCATTCTCATCATAGGAATCTTTTATACCAAATTTTATAGAACAGTATTGAAAAAAAAAGCTTTGAAAACAAGGTTAAATGATCTCACGTGTTGTTCCAAAATCACATACCTGGTAGTTAAACCTCAATCATTTTCATTAAGAAGTCACTGTGAGAAACTGTAATGTTTCCTGTGAATATTCCAGCACAGTAAGTTTTAGGACAATAAATGTAATGCAGGGTCCTCACCATGAGAGTGGGTAGATGTATCACCTATCCATTTTGTTTCCTAGTGGATAACTTCTAACATTATATTTTCCCATCCTATTCTAATTTCCATATCTAAATGGATGGCTTGCTGGCAATGATATATAGATATTTTTTTCAGTACTTAAGAGTTGAAAGAAAGGATGCTAAATAGCTTATATTCTCAACATGCCTCTCTACCTTTGTATTTATTTTCACTAGCAGCAGAATTCTTCACTTTCATTTTCCAGACTAGATTGCTGAATTTTGGTAATACACCTTTGAGTCAAAAGCAGTCTATTACTGTATTTGGGGGAATAAAATGCTGAAATTACTAAAAATTCAGACATTTATGAGGAAAAAAATCCCACAAGGTATATATGCTATAAAGCATTTTATTAATAAAGTACAGTATTATTAAATGAATATATAATGTATTATATGTCAACTGTAATTAAAAACTAAAAAAAAAAAAATTAAGAAGAATACACAGCCCTAGCTTGTTTGGCTCAGTGGATAGAGTGTTGGCCTGAAGACAGAAGGGTCCTGGGTTTGATTCCTGTCAAGGGCATATGACCAGGTTGTGGGCTCAATCCCCAGTAGGGGCATCCTGGGGGCAGCCAATCAATGATTCTCTCTCATCATTGATATTTCTATCTCCCTCACCCTTCCTCTCTGAAATCAGTAAAATATATATATTTTAAAAAGAATACACAAAATATAATCATGAGTGCTTCAATTAAAGAATCATATATATATTTATATATATATATATATATATATATATATATATATATATATATATATATATATATACTAGAGGCCTAGTGCACAAAATTTGTGCATGGGGGGAAGGGCTACCCTCAGCCCATCCTACACCCTCTCCAATCTGGGACTCCTTGGGGGATGTCCGACTGCTGGGATTGGGCCTAAACTGGCACTCTGACATCCATGGTTTTCTAAGACGTTATTGAACTTATCACAAAATATAAATTGAATTATTTTATAAAAATAGTTCTAACATTATATTATTACCTACTTTCTCTTGTTCATTTAGCCCAACAGAACTCCTTTGCAAGAAGATAGCCTAAGGAATATTCTACATTATCTAGCTATGAAACAGTTTTATAAAACCAAGTGTCCCATACATTTACTCCAATGAAGTGGTTCAATTTAGAATGTAATCTAAACAAATATATTTAATAGCATGGCCAGGAAAATCACCACCATGTATATATATAAAAGCCTAAGTGACCAAACAACCAGTCGACTGGTTGCTATGATACACACTGACCACCAGAGGGCAGAATGCTCAACTCAGGAGCTGCCCCCTGGTAGTCAGTGTGCTTTCACAGGGGGAGTGCCGCTCAGCTGACCTACGGGTGCCAGAGGCAGGGCTCATGGCTGGCGAGTGCTGCTGTGGTGGTGCAAGCCTCTCCCAATTGGGTCTGACTGGGCATGAACCAGCACAGGCACAGTGGGTCCAAGATGAGCCGGGGCAGCAGGCAGGAGCAACAGGTGGCATTGGACTGCCAATTTCGGCTCAATCCCCGAAGGCCATGCCAAGGGAAACCCACTGCAGGGGTTCTCTAGTGGTTTATAAAACAATATCTGTGAGAGAAAAGGAAGTGGCCTCTTGATTCTGCATGGAATCTTCTTATTTGTATTTCTACTTCTCCTCCTACATTTGTAAAAACTGAATAAACTGAGAATGTTGTTTCTTCTTGTAGCTATAATCACTCTAGACCTGTGGTCAGCAAACTGTAGCACGAGAGCTACATGCGGCTCTTTGGCCCCTTGAGTGTGGCTCTTCTTAAGCCTTAGGAGTACCTTAATTAAGTTAATAACAATGTACCTACCTATATAGTTTAAGTTTTAAAAATTTGGCTCTCAAAAGAAATTTCAATTGTTGTACTGTTGATATTTGGCTCTGTTGACTAATGAGTTTGCCGACCACTGCGACAAAATGATTAGCTAAAATACACTGATATGATCAATATATTTATCAATTAATAGTGAAAAAGGCCCTAGCTAGTTTCACTCAATGAACAATTTTACTTCCCATATTCCTCTAATTCCTTATTCTGATTTTATTTATTACAGCTCTGCATCTATATATTCCAGATCCCCTTTTCTTATTGTCTTTATCTGTTCTTTTTATTATTCATTTATTTCATTTTATTTTCTCCTCATATGATATACCCTTTTATACCCCCTTTTCTATCATTCTTACTCTATTTTCTCTTTCCTAATTATCTGTTCTCTGATGTTTGCTTTTTTTGGTGGTGTAGGCGTCTTGTGTACATTTTTCTTTTCTTTATTCTGTTTGTTTGTTTTTGTGTGTGTGTGTGTGTTTGTTTTTTTAAAATATATTTTATTGAGATTTTTTACAGAGAGGAAGGGAGAGGGATAGAGAATTAGAAACATCGATGAGAAAGAAACATTGATCATCTGCCTCCTGCACACTCCCTACTGGGGATGTGCCCACAACCAAAGTACATGCCCTTGACTGGAATCAAACCTGGGACCCTTGAGTCTGCAGGCTGATGCTCTATCCACTGAGCCAAACCGGTTAAGAGAGTGGTCGGCAAACTGCGGCTCGTGAGCCACATGCGGCTCTTTGGTCGCTTGAGTGTGGCTCTTCCACAAAATACTGACTTCTGTGCATGGGCCACGAAGTTTCAATCGCACTGTACGTGCATGCCACATTCAAGGGGCCAAAGAGCCGCAGTTTGCCGACCACTGGGTTGGGGCAGTGTGTGTGTGTGTGTGTTTTATGCTGTATTTTGTTCTGTTCATTCAGCACTTCCACAACAGCACCCATGAAATGGTCGGGGATGAGCCACATAGTCAGCCAGCCTAAGAGGAGACTCCATCCATGAAATGGACAATAACATTCAAAACCCAACTACAACAGCAGAACCCAAATAACTCAAGTAATGGGCTTTCCTAGATTACCCAGCTCAGGAGATCTAAGAGACTGCACTACTGGGTTCCCCAAACACCTACTACATAAGACCACCCCACAAAATCTGGGAGGCATAGCAGTTTGATCTAATACACAGAAACAAAATCAAAGGGGCAGCAGAAATGGGGAGACAAAAGACAACAAGCCCCAAAGGAAAGAAAAGGTGGAATCAGCAGAAAATGAACTAAATGAAATGGAAGTAAAGAATTTGTCACATAAAGAATTCAGAGTATTGGTAATAAGGGTGCTCAAACAATTCAGTGAGAACTTCAAGCAATTTAATGAGAATTATAATGCTTAGTGAGACCTACGCCAACATGAAAAGAGAGCTTGAAACAATACTTAAGAATCAACTGGAAATGAGGAATGACATATCTGAAATAAGTAACACACTAGACGGATTCAGCAGTAGACTAGAAGAAGCTGAGGACTGAATCAGCGAGTTGGATGACGGGTTGAAGAAAACACCCATTCAGAGAAGCAAATAGGAAAAAAATTAAAAAGCAGGAGCAGAGTCTAAGGGAGCTTTGGGACAACATGAAATGTAACAACATTTGCATTATAGGGGTACCAGAAGGAGTAGAATCTGACAAAGGAATAGAGAAATTCTTTGTAGAAATGATGGCAGAAAATTTCCCTAACCTGGTAAAAGGAAAAAATTACTCAAGTTCAGGAAACCAAGAGAGTCTGAATCAAGATGAACCCCAAAAGACCAACACTGAGATACATATTAATTAAAATGGAAAACATTAAACATGCAGAAAGAATCTTAAAGGCTGAGGGAGAGAGAGAGAGAAAGTTACCTATAAGGGTCCGCCCATTAGATTGTCAGCTGACTTCTCAATAGAAACACTTCGAGCCAGAAGGGGATGGCATGAAGTATATAC
The DNA here is from genome assembly GCF_963259705.1 of Myotis daubentonii. Classification (NCBI taxonomy): domain Eukaryota; kingdom Metazoa; phylum Chordata; class Mammalia; order Chiroptera; family Vespertilionidae; genus Myotis; species Myotis daubentonii. The sequence continues at coordinate 113,477,963 of NC_081861.1, forward strand.
AATAATGAAAATCAAAGGACTGAACCCAAGATCACTCTATCCAGCAAAGTTATCATTGAAAATCAAAGGTGCAATAAAATGCTTTAAAGTTTAAAAACGTGGCTAAAAAAGTTTATTATCACCAAACCAACACTGCAAGAAATGCTAACAGGACTGTTGTTAGAAGAAGAAATAGAGATAAAGAGAAAGTCACAGACATAGAGAATAAGAATGACAATACATAGGTAGCTATCAATAATAACCTTAAATGTAAATGGCTTCAGTGCTCCAATAAAAATACATAGGGTAGCTGAATGGATAAGAAAATATGACCCATATGTATTCTGTCTACAAGAGACCCACCTCAGAACTAAGGACTCACACATAAAAAATGTCCTATCAGTCCTTTGCTATATAAAATGCAAGCAGAAATGAAAAAAAAAAAAAGCTGGGGTAGCAATGCCCACATCTTACAAAATAGACTTCAAAGTGAAAGCCATAACAAGAGATAATGAAAGCCATTTCATTATACTACTAAATGGATTGATATAACAGGGGGATATAATTCTGATAAACATATATGCACCCAATACCATAGCATCCAAATATATATAAAAAAATCTGGGAGTTGTATGCATTCATATAAGCCTAACCAATGGACACAGACACCAGGGGGGTGAGGGCATGAGTTGAGAGTTGGGGAGCTATGGAGGGATAAGAACACATATGTAATACCTTAATCAATAAAGAAAAAAATCTGAAGGATTTTAAGGGAGATCAACAGCATTATAATCATAGGAGGGGGAATTTAATATCCCACTGACAGCATTGGATAGATCTTCTAGTCGAAAATTCAACAAGGAAACAGCGATCCAAAATGAAACTCTAGATCAGATGGAATTATTTGACATTTTCAGAACATTTCACCTAAAAAATATAGAATATACATTCTTCTCAAGTGCACATGGGGTATTGTCAAAGATAGACTGCATATTAGGACACAAAACAGTTCTCTACAATTAAGAAGATTGAAATCATATTAAGCATCTTTTCAGATCACAATGGCATGAAATTAGAAATCAACTACAATAAAATACTCAAAAGCATCCAAACACATGAAGGCTAAATAGTATGCTATGAAACAATAAATGGGATACCAAAAAGATCAAAGAAGAAATAAAAAAAACATCCCAGAAACAAATGAAAATGAAAACACAACAAACCAAACCTATCGCATGCAGAGAAAGCAATCATGACCGGTAAGTTCATAGCATTACAGGTCTATTTAAAGAAAATAAGAAAAATGTTTAATAAATTATCTAACCCTACAACTTAAAGAATTACAAAGAGAACAACAATAAAATACAAAAGTAGAAGGAAGGAAATGATAAAGATCAGAGTAGAAATAAGTGAAATAGAGATTATAAAAACAATACAAAAGATCAATAAAACCAAGAGTTGGTTCTTTGAAAAGATAAACAAGATTGATGAACCTCTAGGCAAACTTATCAAGAAATAAAGAGGACCAAAATTTAAAAAAAAAAATCAGAAATGAGAGAGGTGAAGTAACAATTGACCCCACAGAAATACAAAGGACCATAAAAAAAATACTATGAATGACTATATTCCAAAAGAAACTGAACAACCTGGACAAAATGGACACATTCCTAGAAAAAGATAATCTTCTAAAAATCAATCCAGAAGAATCAGAAAACCTGAATAGGCCAATATCTACTGATGAAATTGAAACAGTAATTAAAATATAAAAAATAAAAAATCCCAGCAAACAAAAGTGCTGGTTCAGATGGCTTTACAGGTGAGTTTAACTAAACATTCAAAGAACTAACACCTATCCTCCTCAAACTATTCCCAAAAATTCAAGAGGAATGAACATTTCCAAGCTCTTTCTATAAGGCCAACATTACCTCAATTCCAAACCCAGATAAAGACGCTACAAAGAAAGAGACCTATAGGCCAATATCCGTGATGAATTTATTTGCTAAATTCCTCAAAACATATTAGCAAATCAGATCCAGCAATACGTTAAAACTATCATACACCATGACCAATGGGATTTAGTATGGGGTTGCAAGGCTGGCACAATAGTCACAATTCAGTAAATGTGATATCTCATATAAACAGATGGCAGGAAAAAATCACATGAAAATATTGATTGCTGCAGAAAGAGCATTTGACAAAATACGACACCCTTTTTTGATAAAAAAAAAAAAACTCTCAGCAAAGTGGGAATGGAGGGATCATACCTCAAAATAATAAAAGCCATATATGACAAACATACAGCCAACATCATACTAAATGGGCAAAAACTAAAACAATTTCCACTAAGACCAGGAATAAATTGAGGATTACCATTTTCACCACTCTTGTTCAACATAGTACTGAAAGTCCTAGCCATAGTAATCAGACAAGAAGAAAAAATAAAAAAGTAACCAAATTGGAAAAGATTATATAAAACTCGCATTATTTGACAATGACATGATATTGTACATAGAAACCATAAATACTCCACCAAAAAACTACTAGATATAAAAAATCAATTCAGCCACATAGCAGGTCACAAAATTAACACCCAGAAATATATGGTATTTTTATATACCAACACTGAATTCTCAGAAAGAGAAACTAAGAAAACAATCATATCTACCATTATAACAAAAAAAATTAGGTACTTAGGAATAAACCTAACTAAGCAGATTAAAGATCTGCAATTGTAAAACTGTAGAATGTTCAAAAAAGTAATAGAAGAAGGTTTAAACAAGTGGAAAAATACACAGTGTTCATGGATTGGTAGAATCAATATCATTAAAATGTCGATACTACCCAAAGCAATCTATAGCTTCATTGCAATTCCTATTAAATACCAATGGCATATTTCACAGATCTAAATCAAACTCTTCAAAACTTTATATGGAATAAAAAAAGACCTCGAATAGCCACAGCAATCTTGAAAATGTAGACCAAAGTTGGAAAAAGAACACTATCAGATATGAAGTTATACTACAAAGCCACTGTACTCAAAACATCCTGGTACTGGCAAAAAACAGCAGCAGCAGCAGCAGCAGCAGCAACAACAACAACAACAACAAAAAGACCCACACACAAAAACAGGCATATAGATCAATGGAATAGAACAGAGAACCCAGACATTGACCCAAGCCATTTTGTTCAATTAATATTTGACAAAGGAGGCAAGAACATGCAATGCAGTAAAGACAGGCTTATTAATAATTGCTGTTTGGAAAATTGAAGGAAAGAAAGAAAGAAAGAAGAAAGAAAGAAAGAAAGAAAGAAAGAAAGAAAGAAAGAAAGAAAGAAAGAAAGAAAGAAAGAGATCAGAGGGAGGTAGGGAGGAAGGAAAGAAGGAAGAAAGAAACTAGTCCACCAACTTACACCATACACAAGAATATACTCAAAATGGATAAAATCCTTAAAGTAAATTATGAAACCATAACAATGTTAGGAGAAACCATAGGCAGCAAAATCTCAGACATCTCACGTAGCAATATGTTTGCCAATACATTCCCTAGGGCAAATGAAACTAAGGAGAAAATAAATAAATTGGGACTACATCAAAATAAAAAGTTTCTGCACAGCAAAAGAAACCATCAATAAAGTGAAAAGAGAGCCCACTGAATAGGAGAATATATTTGACAATCATACATTCAATAAGGGTTAATTTCCAAAATATATAGGGAACTCATACAGCTTGACAAAAGGAAAACAAACAATCCAATTTAAAAAAGGACAAAGGACCTACATAGACGTTTCTCCAAACTGAACATACAGAAGGCCAAGAGATATACAAAACATGCTCAGTCACTAATCATCAGTGGGATGCAAATTAAATTGACAATGAGTTATCATCTCACACCTGTCAGAATGGCTATCATCAACAAATCAATAAACGAAAGTGTTAAAGAGGATGTGGAGAAAAGGGAACCCCAGTATAGTGCTAGTGGGAATGCAGACTGATGTTGCCACAATGGAAAACAGTATGGAGTTACCTCAAAAAGTTAAAAAAGGAATTCCTATTTTACCCAGTGATCCCACTCCTAGAAATATATCCTAAGACATCAGAAACACCAACCAGAAAGAATATATGCATCCCTAAGGTTCATAGCCGTGCAATTTATAGTAACTAAGATTTCTGAACAGCCCAATTGCCCATCAGCAGATCAGTGGATAAAAAAGCTGTGGTACATTTACACAATGAAATACTATGCACCTGTAAAAAAGGAATATCTCTTACCATTTGCAACAGCATCAATGGTCATGGAGTGTATTATGCTGCAACGAAATGGTAAAACATCTAATGTTATATGCTAAGGAGTTTAGTATTTATTTCATGGATTTAAAAGTAGATGAGTATCCTGAGCAGTAAGAAAAAAAGGAAAATAGATTGTTATGGATTATAAGAGAGGAATTTGTTCAGTAATGTGTGATCTACAATCTCTAATCATGGAGAACAGCAAGAATTTTAAGGTATTTGATGGTTTAGAAGTCATCGGTGACCTTTGAAAAGGCAGACTTACAAATTGATGGAGACAAAAGAAAAGAAGTAAATTATATTTTCTGTTCTGGCCAAAATAGAGTAACAGGGATCAGATATATGCCCTGGAACACATGGAAAAATAATGAAATAAAATAAGATAAAATTATGAAAGACACTGGACATCAGGAAGCAGAGACTGATCCCTCACAGATAGTAAATAAAGGAAGTGAGTCCTATGATGGCTCCAAATTCCTTGAGTTTCTAGGCCACAGCTCAGAGAGGCAGAACCCAAGCAAAGACCAGCAGTCTCGCTACTAGTATGTAGAGGAGATGGAGCTAAGACACTGTAGAGAACAAGGTGGGTAGAGTTCTCAAGGCAGACAACCAGAGAGTAAAATGAGAGAAAGAGAGGGAACTACAGAACCTTGCCCCCCACACGAATGATTCCGCTGATTACTGATCAGCTCCTGTGTGAATACATTATTAGAAGCCAGGAAAGAAACCACTGGAAAGGATTCTTGATAACTGATACTCACACAGGGCCTGCAATAGCGACCTTTACTGTCAGCCAGACTAGAAAACCAGATGCACAGGCATTGAATAATTTACGTGGAAGGGTCTTGCTGCAGAAGTGAGGAACAGTTAACCATACAACATGGTAGAACAGCATTTAGGCCTGTACTATCACAGGGAACTGCTCTGCTTATTTCAGTAAAATTTTAAAAAGGACACCAAAGAACCAAACTCTTTCCAAGCAACATACCAGTATCCAAAAAAGGCAAATACTATTTTTAAAAAGAAAATCGATGGTGAACAACACATGGGTTTTAAATTCAGACAGGTTCAGTAGGAGTACTGATCTATCCTTTGCCCTCAGACTTTAATATGGCACTGTTTTTCAGATTATGTTGGCAATGTTACCTTAAAAGATAACTGCTCTTGATTTCTGAGGGGGATTTTGGGAGCCACATTAAGTTGTATACCCAATGCCTCACTCACCTCTCCCATATTTGGGCAAATATCAAAACCTGAGGGCTGTGAGTACAGTCCATAAGAAAAAACAAACCTCTCAGAAGCACCCGCCTTTCAATTCCTAGCTATAATTGATCCAGGAGAAATGAAAGTACTTGTATGAAGATGTGAATAAGTGAAATATTCATGGCCACTTGATTTACAAACAGCCTCAGACTGGAATCAATCCAAAAGTCCATCAAAAGATGAATGGGCAGCTGCCCTGTGGTGTGCCGATACACGGGAATAGTTCTCTACCACAAGCAAGAATGCAACCTTGCGGGCCATCCAGGGACAATGCAGGCTGTGCAGGGGCGCATGCTGACCCGCCTCAGGAAAGAATAAGAATGCTGCCAGCCTGGCAATGGTCTCCTAGCAACTGGGCGGCTGGGAAAACAAACCCCTGAGGCCGCTGCGCGCCCTGGGCCAAGGGCGCCATGGCGGGCCGGCAGTGGCCCTTACCTGAGCCCCATGAGGGGTGGCTGTTAAAGTCGGACCTGAGGAAGAAGGCGCTCATAGAGGCAGGGGTGATCAAGCGGTGGCAGTCAGGGCCGAAGCTCGACAAGAAGCCAGAGCCCAGAAAGAAGTGGATGCCTGCGCCCAGGCCACTGGAGCCCTTGCCCCTGGGCGTGAAATGTAAGCCCTCTTTCAAGGACAGGGACAGGTTGCCTTCCTGCTATCTCTCCAGGCAGAACAAGCAGCTTGGGAAGTGCCCCGCCTCCATGGACAGCCAGCGGTGGGTATTTGTGGAGGAGGGACTGGACGACTTCAGAACGGGCTGTCCATCTGCTGAAGATGTGATCACTCGTGGCCCTCGGGAGGGATTTCCCCCCTTGATTGCTCATAGAATTCCCCGCCCTCCGCCCAAAAAGATTCACAGGAAGCCGCCCAAGAGAGTGGACATGTGTTCCACACTCTTGGCAGCCCAGCCAGCACGGAAGGCCTTTGTAGAGAACACTGAAGCCAGCCTGACCCAGCATTCCCTGGCGCACTGCCCGAATCTGGGGAAAGATCTCCCTTTAGACCTCCTGCTCCAGGTCCTGGAAGTGCTAGATTCTGACAGGGTGCTGGAGGACACGTGGGCGTATTATGAGGGCACCGAGGAAAGAAAGAAGACCCCCACACACCTGTGTGAAGAACATCCTGAGGAGGGCAACCTGGAGCCTCCCCAGGAGGTCAACCTAGAACCTGCAGAAAAAGCCCACCTGGAATCCACCAAGGAGAGTTTCCAGTCAGATTTAAGCAGTTTGTTTCCTGAGGAAGAGACAAAAGCATCATGCATGATGGATATCCGCAAACTTCCTGTTTACGAAAAACAAAGAGGAGCATCAGTGATTGAATTCTGCAGATTGATGAATGAGAATTTTGAAAACATAGTCATTGATAAAGAGGACATCATGAAAAAGTTTGAAATTAACCTTGACGTCCCACTGACCGATAATACAGCCAAAATAAAGGAAACAAGCCAGCATCCTTTGAATATCAGGCCCTGCAAACAGCTAGATGAAATAAAGCAGAGAAAATTCTCCCTGCAGGAAGGTAACTGGGAAACGAAACTCCGAAAACCAGAAGACCCTTATAAACCCAAACGGGAGAAGATAAGGTATGGAGCATGGTACCAGGACCCCAAATGCTGGAAAAAGCTGGCCAATGACCAGCCTTTGCTCGACCCTAAACTTGTCCGTGCCAAGGAACATTGGATCAATGGAAGGCATCTTCAACCAGACAATTTTGATGAACTTTATGGACCAATTGCCTTCAAAGATTTCATTGTAAGCAAGGGCTACAAGATGCCAGGTGTGATTGAGAAGATGTTTATGAGGAAGGGGTGGAAATATGAGTCTGTGACGACTCCTATACCCCGAGTAATGAAACTCCTCTCCAAACCCAAAGAGGAGGATTCAGAGGAAGAAGAGGACTAGACAATTTTCTATTTACTACTCACTTGGCTAGTGTCTCGCTCTCATTTTAACATCAGTCAGAAATCACCATGAGTGCCTCACTATGTATAGACAAATTTTATTCCACAACATCTGTAAATTTAACACCTAGTGCAAATAAAAATTTCTAAATCAGCTTCTGCTTGGGTTCGTCAATATTACGTTTGTGTTTATTTTACCAACTATGAAACCAATATTTTTAATATATTCCTCTTGGTTTTTATAGCATTAGTAGTATTCTATTTTTATTTCAATCATTCATTTAAAAAAAACATAAATAAAAGAATTACTTAAAAAGGATCTTGTTGCCCAGCTGATGTGGCTCATTGGTTGAGCATTGACCTATGAACCAGGAGGTCATGGTTTGGTTCTGGTCAGGGCATATGCCTGGCTTGCAGGCATGATCCCCAGTGAGGGGAGTGGGCATGCAGGATGCAGCCGATTAATGATTCTCTGTCATCATTGATATTTTTCTCTCTTCCTCTCCCTCTCTGAAGATCAGTAAAAACATATTTTTTAAAAAATTATGCCAGCTAAAGCATGGGATGAATCCCAAAATAATCCTGCAAAATGAAAGAACTATCACTCTGGTAATATTCAGTTTCTAATGCATTATGACAATTATTTTTTAAGCAAAACTTGTAACCCACAGCCAAAGTAATTTTTTGAATTGCTTGTGAATTGTCTATGGCTACATTTGCACTACAACATGAGAATTTAGGAATTGTCACAGAGATCATATGGCCTAGAAGCCTAACATATTTCCTATCTGAATTTTTACTTTAAAATTTACTGCCCCCATGATCTGGAAGAAAAATATATTCATACATGTATTAAATCAATGATGCCACACTTTAGCCGAAGGAAAGATAATACACACTCATCTATGGAATAGAATGAAGTAAAATATTTTTATAAAATTAACTATTTAGTTAGACCTTTTGGAACACTTTTCAAATCTGCTTTTAATTTTAATATTCTTAGGGACAAAAATCCCTAAGGTATATCATCATATCTGATAGTCCCTGTTTCTTGTAATTTCTTTCCATGTGATGACTTGTCTTACAGAGATTTCCCATGACTCCAAAAATGTGGGTGTTAAATGTGAAGTAGGGCAGCCTGAACATGATACAGACAAACTAACTTTCTTCCCACTGAAATGGCTAATTAATTCAATTGGCTGTCCACAAAGGTCAGTTGGCCAGGAAACATGGTTTGTATGTCACATATATATTCCAACCCTACACCCACCCCCCGTGGGACCAAATGAAGTTTATTTAGGATATTGTGCTCAGGAGTGGACCCTGCACCTCCATGGAGGGATTTCCTGGGATATTCTTCTGCTTTCCCAGACTACCCAGGGCACAAGACTGAATGTTTCCCTTGGTGCCTGGGGCTGCTGCTTGCTCTCTACAGCCCAGGACACCAGCAGGGCACTGCTCCTTGCAATGCCTCACAGCCAATCAAGTGTCAGGTCAAAGGTTTCTACAAAGGACACCCATTCCCCTCAGCTGACACAGGGTGGGGGCACAGCACCTGTGCTCAGGGCCAGTCCCTGGAAGCAGCATGGGGAGGCTCAGGGAAGGGCAGAGGTTCCAGGAGAACACATGAGGTCTGGATTTCAGGAAGTGAGCTGGAAAGTTTCTCCCACAGACTCAACTTAATAAAAGGGGCCACCTGGGGCTAATACTCAGTGTGAAAAGCAGCTTTCAAGCTGGGAGATCTCTCAGTCAAAAGCACATCCAGCATTTCTGTTTGTTTTTTTTTGGGGGGGGAGGATGGGCTGAAACAGGCCTGTGACCATTAAACTTCCTGAAATGGACACCTAAACTACAGGCTCTCTAACCATCAGGCTTTAAGGGTCTATGTGGAGTGGGATGATTTCCAATGGAAGTCCTCCTAGGGGCAGAGCAGGCAGCTCACAGGGTTTCTTTGGAAAGGATGACACAGGGAGAAACAGTACTGTCAGACACACAGAGTTACAGACACCAGGAATGGGAAGCCATGTGACAGAGCCTCTGGGTAAATTATGGTTCTTTCTGTGCAGATATAAAATGGGCGTTACTGAAAGTCATAGGACAGCTCTGTGTGGTGCGGGATCAAGAACTCTTTGACTATCTCCTCCCTGGCCTCCTTGCACCTGGCCTGGTGCTCCGCAAGGAGGGGCTGCAGGACCTCCACGAGGTCCTTCTTGAGCTCCCAGGTCAGCATGGCTCCACTGCTGTAATCCTTCCTGATCCCCTCCAGCTGGTCCTCATCCTCGAGGAAGAAGGTCATGGACATGAAGGACATGTCCACCTGGCAGTTTTCTGTGCTCCTAGATGGTGTCTCTCTCTCCAGAAAATGCATGCTTTTTGACCTTGGTCTTGATCTGCTTGTCAGTATCTGTGAAGAAGATGGGGGAGTTGGGGTCGCTGGCACTCCTGTGGGTCGGAGTCCCCTGCAGTGAGGGGAAGAAGGTCGAATGTAGCAGGATGGTTTAGGATAGAAGATCCGGGGGGTGAAATCTCTTGTCATCCTGAAGTAAGGATCCTGGTTGATGGCACAGGGGATGAGGCCCTGAACGTCCATCTCGCCCCCAAAGATCTGTGGGAATGAGTTGCTGAAGGAGGGAGCAGCCTGGATGGCAGGAAAGGTGACCTTCCCCTTGCAGTCACTGTTGGCGATGAAAAAAATGCCTTCATTTGGTTGAAGTTCACATGTTTCTGAATCTTCACCATGTTCTTGTAGAAGTCTGGGCTCAACGACATGTAGTCGAGGTCAGAGAAGATGGGCTTGTTGATGTGAAAACCGCAGGTGATGATGTCCTTGGCGTTTTCCACAGCATAGCCATAGGCCTGGTCCAGGGTCAGGACTTCCACAGGTACTTCTACTCATCTGCCATCTGGATGAGCAAGAGCACATTCAACATGTCCTGCAGCCACTTTGTGAAAATGAACAGGATGTGGTGGCCTACATGCATGGCTTCGGAAGAAGGGCCCCTGCCCACATACAGGCGAGACAGCTTCTTGTTTTCATAGGCATCGAGGACTTGGTTCATGTCTCTGTGTGAGAAGAATGTGCATCTGTTCAGGAAGCAGTGCGGTCTCTGGTCCCTGGCTCTCTCTATTGTATTTATCAGCTCTTCATCAATGTCACTGCTGCCAAACAGAACAGTGAGCTTGTCATAGTCACTGCCTTTTGCACTGTTCCTCTGTACAGTTCGGGGGTCCACAAAATGCACTTCAACTTCCATGGCACCTGGGCAACTAACCCAGGTGCAAGGTTCTCTGGAAGGCAGTCAGCCCTGTAGTTCTCCCCGGTTGTCACTTTGTAGCTCATTTTTAGCAATAACAGCCTCTTCACTGCAGAATCAATTTCATCCTGGGCTGCAGGGGACACTGAAGAGGTGGCCAGTGGAGTAGCTGAGATCTCTGTGCAGCTGGGCTCTTCTTTTATAGTCTTCCCCCTCTTACTGTTTCCTTTTTTAAGCCCCTTTCTTCTCTTTTCTTCTTGTTCACCCCACCCTGCAGCTATTTGCAGTAAGGATTTCTTAGAAATCAACCATTTTCTCACAAACCCTTGAGCCTCTTGACCAATTCCTCATGAGACAGTCCAATCAGGAATTGGCTGTGAGTGTGTGTGTTTGGGGGAGGGTGGGTGCAGAGACCAATGAAACCCACTCTAAATCCAAACTATTGGCTGGTCATTGCATCATTAGCTGGTCATTAGCCACCACACACTGCAAGCTGGCCTCCATTTAACCTCCCCACTCACTTCACATCTAACTTCTTCAGCCTCAGTATGAGGAGTGAGTTTACATGTGGTCCTGATGGGAGGAAAGGCAGACTCCAAGTGCCCTGCGGGTATTGTGCACTAAGGCAATGTTGTGAAAGTTCAGTTCTGGGGTCACAGGGACCTGAATTTCCAAAGACAGCTTTGGCTTTTTTAAAAAAGTATTTTTATTCATTTCAGAGAGGAAAGGAGATGGAGTGAGATGAAAACTTCAATGATGAGAATTATTGATCATGTGCCTCCTGCACACACCCTAGTAGGGATTGAGCCCATCACCTGGGTATGTGCCTTTGACCAGAATCAAACTTGGGACCCTTCAATCTGCAGGTCAATGCTCAATCCACTGAGCCAAACCGGTTAGAGCTGGCTTTTTTCTTTTCTTTTTATTGCTGAAAGTATTATATATGTCCCTTTTTTTACCCCTAGTGCCCTCTCCCAGCTCCTTACCCCCAAAGCCTTCACCACCCCACTGTCTGTGTCCATGGGTTATGCATATATGCACATGAGTTCAGTGGCTGAATTCTTCCACCCTCCCTCCACCCTCTCCTGCTTTCGCTCTAAGGGTTGCCAGTGTGTTCCATGTCTCCATGTCTCTAGGTCTATTTTTTCATCACTTTATGTTCTTAGTTATTTTTCACATATGAGTGAGATCATATGATATTGATCTTTCTCCCACTGGCCGATGCAAATTACCCACCATCTTTGTTGGGTTAATTTGCATACTCATCCTGATGGGCTAGGGGACATAGCAGAGTGACACCAACTTGCATTTTTCTCTTTTATTAGTGTAAATATAAAAACCAAGTGCCTGAAATGACCAGTCTCTATGACATGCACTGTGGTTGGCCAACCGGCCATATCAGGGTGGTGCTGTGTGGGAAACTGTTTATTGCCTTCACTATCTGATAGCATAGACAGAGAACTCCACGAAACCCCCCGAAGGTTGGGTGCCTTTGAAGCCCTAGCAAAGGTCAGAGCTAGGCGCCACCACTGTTAGTCCAGACAGTGGTAGCTGAAACTGCTCCCCCATTTATTATTATGTAAATCCTTGCTGATGGGCTAGTCTGCTTGTTACTAGGGGGTCACCTGCCTAAGGGCTATGCTATGGGTGCATCCCAGATCAATAAAAGCTTGGTGAGGCCTGAGCACGAAGGAAGTCCTTCAGGACTTGCCGCCTGGTCCCCCAATATTGCAAAATTATCTCGTGTCTTTTTCTCTCATTTGTTGTGCGGCTCCTCTTTCAGATACCGAACCCTACTCCACACAGAAAGTGGAGGGAGTCTTACTCAACATCTGGCGCCCAATGGGTAATCTGGAAGTGCAGGGCTAGCTGGAGCGAGAAAAGGAAGTTTTCACCGAAAAGGTGTGGAAAACTCACCGAAAAAAGGTGAGGGGAATTCCTCCGCACACAGTGCCCAGGATCAACTACAGAAGCTCGGGTCTGTAAGTACACTGGGAACATTTTCTTAACCAGGCTAACAAACGGGGCAGGATTTGGCTTCAAAAAAGTAGATTCGGCTTTAAAAAGGTATATTTGGCTTTTAAAAACTAAGAAACTTTATTATAGACTTTTGATTTGCATGTTTAAAGTGTTAAAATTTTAGAAGGTAATCTTTTACAGTTTTTGCATGTTATTATAGAACATAACCTTTGTTTTTCTTGAAAAAGGTACTCTTTTTTATCAGGCTGAAAAAATAATGCCATGGTCACCTCAATGTGGTTTCTTGTTCAAATTAATATCTTAATTTGTGTTTGGAATCTAAAATCTGTAATAAGAAATGAAACCCCACTGCCGAATCCGCCTCTGGTGTGGAGAGATTCAAAGGTAGCAGGAAAAGGCAGAGCTATAAGCTCTCCCGCAATGAGATTACTTAATGTTTTGTTTAAAAATTACCGGAGAACATCTTTTGACAACCAAACTTTGGCTAAGATAACCTTGGGTGCTAGCCATGACTTTAGAAAGCGAAATAGGAAAAAATTTTAAATGTCTTCTATTAAGCATGACTTTGGGAAAAATACGCCATCTGAGTCATTTGCTGAAACTTCCCCCAAAAGCAGGATGTGGGGAAAGGGAAGAAGGAGCACGTGGCAATCCAATATGGACACCCCCTCCCCAAGTATTCTAAAATTAAAGTCCTTCATGTAATTGAAAAGCTTTTACAAATTTATAAATGCATCCAGGATTTCTGTGCAAATGTGAAGGGAAAAGGCCAGCTTAAAAACGAGTGCACATAGTTTTGAGCTGAACTTGACCTTTTGCTGTGTACAGAATAAAAACCCGAGACTGTTTCGGTCTTAAAAATGGCGGAGATGAACCTGAGAAAGAAATGCAGACAGGTTTCCCAAGGCGATTTAAAGTAGCTCTTTTGAAATTTCCCACCCTGAGGCAAGTACCACCAGGAAGTTGATAGTCAAGTTTACATGTGAATAGCTATGGTTTTGCTTCTTGACTTCCCCAGCAGGAAAATTGTGACCATTTTGAAATTTAGCAGCTATGCCAGGCTTATTGGCTTCAAACTTAAAACTTTGAAGTTCAAATCATCTAAAAGTATTGAGATTTACAATACTGAAATGTTGATCTGAGTATGCCTAGTATGAAGTCTAGAAGATAGAAGTTAATCTATTAACTGAAAATGCCTTATATTTTACTTGAAATGTATCCTTAAATGCAAAAGTATTGATTTGAAAAATGCTAAGTATTTAATTTGCTACCTAAGATTTAAAGCTCTGAAAGTTTAAGGTGCGAATTGAATCAGGAAAAATTAATTAAATATCTAATGTATAACTTGTTTTTGAAAAAATAAAATGTGTTTTCTCTCAAATGATTAGGAATTCAAAATATATTACTTCCTGGTCTGATTTAAAAAAAAAAAAGAGGATTAATTTTTAAGATCTCAACTGAAATTTTTAATACAAAAACCAGTTTAAATTTGATTAATATTCTTTAAGATAATTATAAAGGGTATAAACAGGTAATGATATTTCTGTTTGTCTACAATATAATGTTGGCCATCTATCTTTTAGGGATTTTGGTTTGTTTTTCCCTTGTTTATTGTGAGAATAAGGAAATCATCTTTTCTGTCAGAGAACAGTGTAGACAGCCACAATGTTGAGCTGTGTGACTTGGCAGCCGCCATGTTGGCCGCATGGCCTGCCGCTCCCCTGGGGGTCGCCATCTTGGAACAACAAAGGCCCCTCCCTCTGACTTAGCCAATCACAAAAGGAGTGTCTGCTCACTGAGGCAGGATGGAATTTCAGGGGTGGAGCTTTAAGGCGGAGTTTTACTGGGTAAATGCAGATGGGGCAGAAAGTGTGCTCGCCTCTCAGATTTATTTAATACTATTTTTAAGAAGATATTTTTAATGCTTAATAAATTAGCAATCACGGTCTTAATATAATTTCAGTGGTATGATAGACCAATGTTTTAAGCAGTTGGCTTTATAAGGGCCGACAATAGAGCTCGTATTTCTTAAAAGGCTTGTAGATAGAGACATCTTTAAAAGATATCTTAAATTCTCAGTAGAACCACAGTTATGCATATGTCATAAACAAATTAAGAGTAATTGATTCCATGGTCAAGACTAGATCCTATTATGTTGAGAACTGTTTAAAAAGTGTTGAAAATGTTTTAATTAGATATGTATTTGGAAGTTTTTTCCCAAGTGCAATATTTCAAAATATAATATGCTTGGTTGCATAAGGAGTTTCTGCCAAATAAAAGAAAGAGTTGATTTATTAGTAGCAAAGTCTTTATTTAAACTAGCAATGTCTTTTATTTAAAAGCTCCTCACCGCTGCATTTTAAATTAGGCTGGAAGTGGTGCAGCGTTTGCCCCTTGTGAATCAGAAGTTTACAAAATACTAAATGTACTTGCTTTGCTTTTAAAAAATATTTACTTAAATTACTATCCTTGTAAGCAATTGAATCCTAGTAAAGCAAATTCTTCCAAAAAGGTTACTGAAGGCTTCCCATGATTCCTCTGTATATGCAAATAAGCCAAAGAGTATACTCTTTAAAAATATAATTGCTAACATTTACAGATTGCTGTTAAAATACTAAATCTGACAATAATTAGTCACCATAAATGAAAAATCACTTGAAATATATAGCTTTGCGATAGTATTTGTTAAAATCTCAAAAGGCAACCATGTTCCTTACATTTGTTGCTTGTGTGAGAAAGAGAGCTGTCTGGAAGGAAATAAAAAGAGGTTTCCTTCAGATGTCTAACTAAAATTAAAAATCAATATATTGGGCCTCATAAGCTAAATTAAATAATTTGTGTTTTGCCTCCTTAAGCTAAGTTTATGTAAATTTACCCAAAGACTAATACCAGAAATTTAATGAATGTCATTTACTGTCCATAACTTAGGACAAGTAAAGTTAAAAGAATAAATGTTATTTCAAACTGACTTAAAATTGGCAAATTGGGCTAAATGTATATTCAGGGGAACTTAGCTGTCACCTATTAAAATGTAAACTACTACAATTTTTATATAAGACCTCCATCATTATACCAAAAAACCCTAGGCAGGAACCAATTCCTGGAGCTTTAACTGTTTTTACTGATGGGTCATCAAATGGGAAAGCTGCCTATCATACTATAAATTCTGACCAGTCATACTGACCAGTCATACTTCTGTGCAAAGAATTGAATTAAAAGCTATTAAGGCTGCGTTGCAAGATTTCCAACAGCCTGTTAATATAATTTCTGATTCCTCTTATGCTTTGGAAATAGTAAGTAGAATTGAAACTGCCCGGTTGAAATGGCTTAGTGACCAAAGTTTATTCTTACTATTTAAGCAACTTCAACAGATTGTGCAGCAGAGAAAATACCCTTTTTATATCACCCACATCAGGGCTCACAGCATATTACCTAGCCCATTAACTAAGGGAAATGCACATGCTGATCAATTGGTTGCTTTATTAAAGGAGGCTTCAGAGTCTCATCAGCTTTTAAAAATCCCAACTTGAAAAACAAAAAAGAGGGATGATGGAGAAATCACCTACAGGTAGGCTGCACCTAGCTTTAATTACTCTAAATTTTTTCACTTGTGACGCTGATGGAAAGACACCTATGGAGCTACATTGGTGTCAGAATAAAACAAAAGAAAATGGTCTAGTTAAATGGAAGGATCCCGAATCTGGTTTATAGAAGGGACCTGACCCATTATTAACCTTTGGCAGAGGGTACACTTGTATATTCCCAGAGAATTTTTCCAAACCCGTATGGATTCCTGCTAGAAATATTAAACTGCATCAGGAATCTAGCCAGACTGAAGATCTTGTGCCTGGAGCCATAACATGTAGCTGTAAACAATCAACTACCTCAGCCACAGAGAGCAGCAACCCCAAACAGTCCACTGAAGATGTGGAACAGGAGGAAGACAAACCAGACAACCAACAGCCCAGAGACCACCTGGGGCACGGTAAAGTGAAGTATGGTAACAATTAATTCAGGTAAAAAGTATAGTTTCATACTGGTCTTAGAAGGCACATTTTTCCTTTACCTGGGAAGGACAGCATAGCTATCCCAAAGTCAGAAGGCTCCAGTTAGCGTGTCAAATCAGTGCTCTGGAGACCCAGAACTGTAATTTAGATAGCATACTGTCTCTGCTTCTGTAAATTTCTTCTTTTTTTTAAACTAGGTTCCTCATTCCAAACCTTGAGACAGCCAGTTTAGAAAATTAAAGTTGTCATGAACTAGAGCAAAGAATATTCTTACATGGTATTATTCTACAAGTTTTATTAATAATTTTTGATGTTTTACAACAGTATATCATGCATTTATCCCAAACAAATTTACAAATTAATTCTTTAAATATTTTGAGAATGTGAAGGGATTTATTCCCTCCTGGGAAGGCACTGAAGCATTCTGTATTGACCTCTCTTGACTTTTTTTTTTTTTTTTTTTTTTTTTGGCAAGAGGATTCCAATTGCCTACAGCTGTTATCTGTGCTCTCTGTTCAAGCTGGGATCATGAAAAGCTGGTACCATGGATCTGTCTCTGGCCCAATGGCATAAGCTGGGCCCTCTCTGGAGAAGAAACCTGCGTTCCCTATGATCAATGCCGGGGCCCCGCCAGCAGGCGAGGGGATCCAAAGGCAGTTGCTGGGCATGGAGGCCAGAGGGACATAGGCTATCAAGGAGACAGAACTGAACCTCACATCACCCTACTTGGCCCAGAGATGGTTGGTAGTCAACGATGGGTAAGACCCCACAGGGTGGGGCAACCTAAGACAGGCACAGCCGGGGGCCAGTAGCAGAAAAGTTGGGGTGCAACAAAGGTGGGGCACAGATCCTCACCCCCCCAATGGTACAGGGGCTTGAACACTCGCCCCTTCTGAGCAAGGTCTCCTGTCCCCATGACTGCTTCTTGCTTCCCATGCCCTGCCCAGATCAGGAACCAAATAACAAGAGATTTGGTCCAGCTGAAATCAGAATCCAGATAAACGGAGGCTTGGCTAACAGACCCTATGTCTAAATCTAGCCTAACAACAGGAATTCTCAGAGCCTTCACAAGGACATAAGGTCATCCTTTCAATTAATATTTACAGTGTAAATTAAGATCATTGTTAGAATATTAAATTTGACAGGAAAATAGTTGTCAAGTTTTCAAATTAATTAAATTTGGCTAACTTGAAATAAGTAATTATTCATATAGTATTAACCAAAATGTTCATTTCATGGTAAAATTGCTTAACATGCAATGAACCTAAAGCAGTCATATTTTTGTGCAGAAAAAATAAAAATTTAAAGTTATCTAGACTGCATTAAAAAATTTTCCATAGCCTCCTAATTAAATCAAAAAAGGGGGATAGTGGAAGAATACCATGTAAGGAAAAATATCTTGCAACTAAATTACATCTAGAAAACTTTTTTTTTTTCATTTTGTAATTCTAACAGCAAGACACCCATGAAAAACATATGTGGTGTCAAAATAAGCCAAAGGAAAATCATTTGGGCAAATATAAAAAGGATTCCCCAAGTAAAATTTCCTTTATTAACCTTTGGTCGAGAACATGTTTGTATACTTTCAGAGAACAACTCCAAACCATGTGGATTCCTGCAACAAGGGATACCAGAGAGAAACTGACCAGATTGTGCCAGCCACAAAGACAGAAGAGACAGTTCAGAGATGGAGATGGTGGAAGACGCCGTGCCATGCTAGCAGTCAGCATCTGTGCATCTCTGCAGGTTGCCCAGGACCAGACCAGAAAGGACCGGACCTGCATTTTCCACCATCCAGAACCAACATTTCATTGCTGGCATGTACACATGAACTTTTGGAAATTGAAACATGGACTCAGAACTTTTGGACATTGAAATTGGGACTTGATTATTTTTTAAAGAAAAAATAAGGGGGAGATGTGGGAAACTGTTTATTGCCTTCACTATCTGATAGCATAGACAGAGAACTCCACGAAACCCCCTGAAGGTTGGGTGCCTTTGAAGCCCTAGCAAAGGTCAGAGCTAGGCGCCACCTCTGTTTGTGCAGACAGTGGTAGCTGAAACTGCTCCCCCATTTATTATTATGTAAATCCTTGCTGATGGGCTAGTCTGCTTGTTACTAGGGGGTCACCTGCCTAAGGGCTATGCTATGGGTGCATCCCAGATCAATAAAAGCTTGGTGAGGCCTGAGCACGAAGGAAGTCCTTCAGGACTTGCCGCTTGGTCCCCCAATATTGCAAAATTATCTCCTGTCTTTTTCTCTCATTTGTTGTGCGGCTCCTCTTTCAGATACCGAACCCTACTCCACACAGAACGTGGAGGGAGTCTTACACGACAGTGCTGACCAGTCAACCTCTCAAGTTCCCTCCCCTAGGATGACCCAGGGTCAGTTAGCCCAATTGGGGCATGCTGGCTGGACCCCACCCATGCATGAATACATGCACCAGGACTCTAGTGTATATATGTCATTAAGAACAATGTCAAAAAGTTTACTGCCTATCTTTCTTCTAGGAGTTTTATGGTTTTGCATCTTATATTTAAGTCTTTAATCAGTTTTGAGTTTATTCTGATATATAGTGTAAGAAAATGGTCTAGTATCATTTTTGCATATATTTGTCCAGTTTTCCCAACACCATTTATTGACTAGAGTGATGGCGAACCTATGACACGCGTGTCAGAGGTGACAGGCGAACTCATTTTTTGGTTGATTTTTCTGTGTTAAATGGCATTTAAATATATAAAATAAATATCAAAAATATGTCTTTTTTTTTACTATGGTTACAAATATCAAAAAATTTCTATATGTGACAGGGCACCAGAGTTAAGTAAGGGTTTTTCAAAATGCTGGCAAGCCGAGCTCAAAAGGTTCGCCATCACTGGACTAGACTGTGCTTATCCCATTGTAAGTTCTTCCCTCGTTAGCCATAGATTAATGTCCCGTATAGGTGTGAGTTTGTTTCTGGGTTATTCTGTTCCATTGATCTATACATCTTATGCCAGTACCATGTTGTTTTGATTACTGTGGGCTTGTAGAATAGTTTTATCAACGGTAGCATGATACCTCCAACTTTGTTCTCCTTTCTCAAGATTGCTGTGGCTATTTGGTGTCTTTGTTTTTCCATATAAATTTTTGGATTATTTGTTCCAGTTCTATGGTAAATGCCATTGGTATGTTGATACTGATTGTGTTGAATCTATATATTCCTTTTGGTACTATGGACATTTTTTACATTAACTGTTCCTATCCATAAGAAACAGTATATGCTTTCATTTATTTGCTTCCCCTTCAGTTGCATTCTTCAGCGTGTCATTATTTTCAGAGTTCAGACGTTTTACCTCTTTGGTTAAATGTACTGCTAGGTATTTTTGATGCAATTGTAAATGGGATGTTTTCTAAATTTATTTTCTGATGTTTCATGATTGGTACATAAAAATGCTATGGATTTCTGAATACTAATTTTTTATCCTGTAACTTTCATAAATTCATTTATCAATCTAATAGCATTTTGATGGAATCTTTAGGATGTCAGCGTTGAGACCACGGGAACTGTCCCCATTGGGGCAGACAGGGCTGGAGGAATGGGTGTCTGGGCTGTGCTGAGGGATGGAGAGGAGACAGAGTAAAGGGGGGGGAAGGCAAGTTCACAGGAGGGAAGATGGGAGGCGGAGAGTCTGTGAGGCTGTGGAGGCCGGGCTCTGCCGGCAGAGAGGGGGCCTTGATGGTGAACAGGAGGAAGTGGAGGTCGCTGGCGTCACCAGGCCTAAGACCCGGGTCAGGCTGTGGGAACTGTGGGCGCGGACGCTGAAGTCATTCTGGTGAAGCTTTGGGATTCATGCTGATGCAACAATGATTCCCCAAAAGGGCTGGGCGGTGGTTAAGGAAACACCCACATCAGGACCACCGTCACACAAGTTGCTCCGAGAAACCAAGTGCGGTTGACGTCCTGGCAGCGGTCACACTTGTCCTCATGGGTCACATTTTAAAATGCCAGGAAGGCCCGGGGCCCAGCATGAGTCGAGCATGGAATCCGGAGAAGATCAGCACTGCCCGCCTGCTGGGGCCCCCCTCACGCCCCCCTGTGAGGGCCCCCGCCCCTCCCCCAGGCCCTGAGTAAAGGTCACTGCTTCCGGTCCCCTCAGAGCCAACCGCCACTGCCAGCGGCCCGCAGCCTCCCGCGTGTCCTGTCGCTGCGTCCGCCTGTCTCCGGTGCCCGGCCCTCACCCGGGACCTTCCCTGACCCCAACTGCCTGTCTCCGGTGCCCTGCCCTCACCCAGGACCTTCCGAGACTCCAGCCACCTGTCTCCGGTGTCCTGCCCGCACCCGGGACCTTCCGAGACTCCAGCCGCCTGTCCCCGGTGCCCTGCCCTCACCCAGGACCTTCCGAGACTCCAGCCGCCTGTCTCCGGTGCCCTGCCCTCACCCAGGACCTTCCGAGACCCCAGCCGCCTGTCTCCGGTGCCCTGCCCTCACCCAGGACCTTCCGAGACTCCAGCCACCTGTCTCCGGTGTCCTGCCCGCACCCGGGACCTTCCGAGACCCCAGCCGCCTGTCTCCGGTGCCCTGCCCTCACCCGGGACCTTCTGAGACCCCAGCCGCCTGACTCCGGTGCCCTGCCCTCACCCAGGACCTTCTGAGAACCCAGCCGCCTGCACCTGTGACCTTCCAGCCTCCTCCACTCCTACTCGGCCTCTGACCGCTCCTGCGCCTGCAGACATGGCCACTCCTCCGCCCTCCTCTGAGCGCCAGGGCTACCATCCAGACTGCGAGGCCGCCATCAACCAGCAGATCGGCCTGGAGCTCTACGCAGCCTCCGTGTACACCTCCATCGCCGGCTACTTCCAGAGCCGGGCCTGGCAGCAGGGCTCCCAGTACTTCCAGAAGCGGGCCCTCAAGAAGAGGGAGCAGGCGGAGCGGCTGGTGTGGCTGCAGAGCCAGCGCGGGGGCCGGGTCCTGCTGGAGGTGGTCCCCCGGCCTCAGCAGCAGGAGTGGGACAGCAGCCTGATGGCCCTGGAGCAGGCCCTGCTCATGGCGAAGAGAGTGGACCAGGGCCTGTGACACCTGCACCGCCTGGCCACCCACCGGGAGGACGCCCACCTGTGCGAGTTCCTGGAGAGCCACTGCCTGCACCCAGAGGCCGCCTTCCTCCAGGAGCTGGGCGGCCACATCAGCCAGATGCGCCAGATGCAGGCCCCGGAGTCCGGCCTGGAGGAGGACCTGTTCCACAAGCTCACCCTGGGCGACGGAGAGGAGCACTGACCAGGACTGCCTTCCCGAGAGCCGTGGGGGCCTCCCTGCCCCGTGCCCGGATGCCCATGGCCACATTGCCCGTGCAAAACGGGCACCTCAGTTCCATGTTCAAGGTTCGCTGTCTCTTCAAATAAAGTCATTGGTTCTTAAATAAATAAAGGTCTTTCTCTGATTCCTGTGTGCAAATCCCTCACATTTCATTTTTAAAAACGGTATCCAGGAGTCTCCATCTAGGCCTGAATTAGTGCAGCTCGGGACCCTGGATGGAGGGAGGAGGGAGGGATTCCATAGGACCCTGATGGAGGGAGGAGGGATTCCATAGGATCCTGGTTGGAGGAGGTAGGATGGAGCACAAAGGACCCAGATGGAGGGATGGAGAAAGGATTCCATAGCATCCAGTTGGAGGGAGGGAGGAGGGATTCAATAGGATCCTGTAGGGAGGAGGGAGGAGGCAGTCCATAGGACCATGGATGGAGGGAGGAGGAATATCATTTGACCCTGAGGGAGGGAGGAGGGATTCCATAGGACCCTGGATGGAGGGAGGAGGAATTCTATAGGACCCTGGAGGGAGGGAGGAGGGGTTCCATAGGACCCAGATGGTTGGAGTGAGGAGGGATTCCATAAGATCCCTATGGAGGAGAGAGGAGGGATTCCATAGGTCCCTGATGGAGGAGGGAGGAGGGATTCCTTACTACCCTGGATAGAGAGAAGAGGAATTCCTTAGGATCCTGCTGGCGGAGGGAGGAGGGGTTCTATAGGACCCTAATGGAGGGAGGAGGGATTCCATAGGACCCTGATGGAGGGAGGACGGAGGAGGGATTCCATAGGACCCTGTTGGAGGGAGGGAGGATCGATTCCATCGGACCCTGCATGGAGTACTAGGTATTCCGTGGGACCCTGCATGGAGGAGGAGTTATTCCATGTGAAACTGGATGGAGGAGGAGGTATTTCGTGGCACCTGGGAAAACTCAAAATTAACCTACACCTTATTAACAATGTATATGAGGGTGCAGTCAGGTGGAAGGTCTTTGGCCCTTTGAATGAGGGTGAATGTTCATGCTAAACATATAAAACATATCCTTAAATCACAGCTGTGCTTACCTCTGGGAAAAGGGTGAATTGAATGGGATTGGGCAGGGCCTAAAAGAAAGGATTCTTGTATTTAACCTACAGTTTTTGGTTTACTAAAATATGCAAATATTAACATTTGTTAACCTCTGGGTGGAAAGATGGAGACCCCTTACTCTAAGATCAGAGTAAATGAAATTGCTACACTGTGGATGGTCCTTGGTCAATTGTGAGAGTAAATAGCTGCTCTGTGAATAGCAGATCTGTTTTAACTTGCTCAGCTCTAACCCTCCCCTACCCCTACTTACATAGTACAGTAAAGATCTTTGGCATCTGAGCCTTTTAATCTCCCCAAACTACACTCCAAGACAGTGAATGAATGTAAGACAATTACAGACCTGCAGAGAAGGGAAACAATAGGACACATTTTCCTAGAAGGAAAAAACACTAGCGTTCCAATGTGAGAAATTGCCGGAGTCCATTCATTGTCTTCACTAGCTGAGTTTAGACAGAGACCCCCCAAAAGCTAGTAACCTTTCAAGTTCTAGCAAAGGTCAGAACTGTGCACCACCCAGTTAATTTAGGTAATAATAGTTTAAGCTTCCCCACCTTAGTTCCCTTAATTCCTTAGATACTTATGTAGATCCTTGTTGATTCTTGTTAATCAGATACTCTGCCTACTCCCAGAAATCTATTGATGAGCTAATCAGATACTTTGTCTATTCCTGGAAATTGTTTGCTGATCTGTGCGTCATTGAAACCTCCTTACCCTAAGGGCTACTCCAGATCAATAAAAGATTGGAGCAGCCTGAGCAGTGGAGGAAGTCCTTCGGGACTTGCCCACCTGGTCCCCCAATATTGCAAAATTATCTCCTGGCCTTTTCTCTCATTTGTTTGCGGCTCCTCTTTCAGATACCAAACCCTACTCCACGCAGAACGTGGAGGGAGTATTACTCGACAAGAAATATTGTGTTTGTTTTGGCATCAGAAAGGGTTCCTATCCTACCTGTAAGCCCTATGCCATGTATCCCGAAAGGAGAAAACAACTGAATAACTGACACACTCCACTCTCCCATTTTGAGCAAAACCCTAGTAGTGAAATGGACATCACAATTCTAGATCTGATCCATGCTACTTACCGAGGTGAATGAAATAAGTCCTTTATTCATACATATAAATGAAAAAGGTATGCCAGATGTATGAGGAAGGTAAAATAGAAGATCTCAATAAACAGACAAAACTATGTCATTTAGAAGAAAAATCAGATAAAATATCGAAATAAAAGATAATTTTGCCAAAAATTCAAATTCCTGTTCTCAGAATTTCAAGGGAAGAAAATAGATTTATAAAATTAACATAAAATGTCTACTATAGAAGGAAACAATTAGAAGACAGATGAAGTACTTGCAAGATAGAAATATTTGCAACAGCATGGATTGACCTGCAGAGTATTATGCTAAATGAAATAAGCCAGTCAGAGAAAGGTTGTCACATGATCTCACTCATATGTGGAATCTAATGAACAAAATAAATCCATAAACAAAATAGATCCAGAAACAATGTCATTTTGATTTTTTTAAAAATGAAAACTAAAAGGTGAAGTTAGAGGAATAATCTGATGTTGAAAAATGTTGTTACATTAAAAGTATCAGAATTATCTTAAATGTGCTTATTATAAGTGATCAAAGTTATGGTAACAACTACCTGTAAGACTCAATCTTTGCATGCTGTCTAAGAAGCAAAAAATGGGACAATGGAGAAAGATAAGTACTCTACATCAGTAATCAGGCTTCAGAAATATTTGCTTTGGGAATTGGTAAACAACTACAGCAGGCCCATTTTCAATAGCCATATTTCCTAATGTTAACTGCCATAGCCAGGGTAGGATGAATACTTGGAAGATGCTGATGTTCATACAGTAATGTAACCTCCTGTATTTAAGAGTGAAGTGAGCTCTAGAAACATTATTTGTAACACTTGGTGTTCATTCATTATATTTCATTGGCTAATCATATATATATATATATATATATATATATATATATATATATATATATTCATTTTAGAGAGATAGGGAGAGGGAAAGAGGGATAGAAACATGTGATGAGAGAGAATCATGGATCAGGTGCCCCTTGTAGGTCCCTAGTGGGGATTGAGCCTTCTTGCCCCCACCACCTGAGCACGTGACCTTCACCAAAATGTTACCTGGGAAACTTCAGTCCCCAGGATGAGGCTCTTGGCGAAACTATTGAGCTCTGTGAGTCACCATTTTGAAAAACCCTAACTTAACTCTGGTGCCGTGTCACATATAGAAATTTTTTGACATTTGCAACCATAGTAAAACAAAGATTTATATTTTTGATATTTATTTTATATATTTAAATGCCATTTAACAAAGAAAAATCAACCAAAAAAAATGAGTTTGTGTGTCATAGGTTCACCATCACTGCTATCCAATGACCCAAAACAGCTAGGATTCACTTGATAATTTCGATATCGGGTACATGTAATTTCTGTTGCACATCTATCTTTCCTCTTTGGAAACAGTATATGTCACATGACAAATGGGAAAAATAGTGAACTTTTAAAGGGGTTTAAATATAGTGGGCATTACCTTTTGGCTACTTATCATTTTTCTTATGAAAATGTCACTTCGTTTTTATCCTTTAATGGAGATATTCTCCCTGTGCTTCATACTGCAGGAGACAATAATATTAATATTAATAATGATATTAATAATAATACTAATTTAAAAGCAATGATTTCTAGAATAGATTGAGTTCCCATTGAATCGTGGTCACTGATTTTCTATTCCTTAGCTTCATATTTTAACTTATACCAACCACTTAAGTCATCTTAGCTGTATTAATATATTTAATTCTACTTTATTGATTTGCAATCTCAGCCTGCTTCACTCAACACTTACTCAGAAAGAATGTACTTCAAGTGTGAAGTCTGAAGAAAATCTTTAAAATAATCAGATGGCAAAAATTGATGGGAATTTTATTATAGGGAAAATATAGTGTTTGTATCTTTAATTGCAATAGTTTGAGTATTGGACACACTGCCTCATACAAAAGGAGAACTGAACCAATGTATGCTGAATAAGTAAATGAATAAAAAATGTATTTTAGGACAAGATTCAAGTTGCTGCCATGGTTGAAGAATTACATCTAATCTGTAATTTGTGTATTAGTGTATTATTGGCTATGACCAAGAAAAAGCCATGCTGCATTGAAACTGTAAAACACCTAATGCGACATGCTAAGGTGTTTACTATTTGTTTTTTGGAATTTTTAGAAGATGCTTATCCTGAGTATTAGGGAAAAAAGAAAAATAGGTTGGTATGGATTTTAAAAGAGGCATTTGTTTCAATAATGTGGGTGTGATCTACAATTTCTACTCATGGAGAATAGCAATAATTTACGTTACCAGGAGATGGACAGCCCGACTTCACAAAGGGCTGTCCATCTCCTGAAGATGTGAACACTCGTGGCCCTCTGCAGGGCTTTCTCCCTATGATTGCTCAGAAGTCATGGGAGACTTTGAAAAGGCAGACTCACAAATTGAGGGAGACGAAACAAAAAAAGGAAATTATATTTTCTGTTCTGGCCAAAGTAGAGTAACAGGGATCAGATATATGCCCTGGAACACATGAAAAAATAATGAAATAAGATAAATTTATGAAAGACACTGGACATCAGGAAGCAGGGACAGATGCCTCACAGATAGGAAATAAATGAGGTAACTCCTATGATGGCTCCACATTCCTTCCGTTTCTAGGCCACAGCTCAGAGAGGCAAAGACCAGCAGTCACGCTATGTAGAGGAGATGGAGCTAAGACACTATAGAGAAGAAGGTGGGTAGAGATCTCAAGGCAGACAACCAGAGAGCAAAATGAGAGAAAGAGAGGGAACTCCAGAATCTTGCACCCCACAAGAATGATTCAGGGGATTACTGATCAGCTCCTGTGTGAATACATTATTAGAAGCCAGGAAAGAAACCACTGGAAAGGATTCTTGATAACTGATACTCACACAGGGCCTGCAATAGTGACCTTTACTGTCAGCCAGACTAGAACATCTCTAGATGCACAGACATTGAATACTTTACGTGGAAGGGTCTTGCTTCAGTAGTGAGGAACAGTTAATTAACCATACCACATGGTCTAACAGTATTTAGCCATGCACTATCACAGGGAACTGCTCTTTTTATTTAAATCAAATCTTAAAAAGGATCCCAAAGAATCAAACAGTTTCCAAGAAACACAACAGTATCCCAAAAGGGCAAATATTATTTGTAAAAAGAAAATGGATGGTGAAGAACACATGGGTTTTAAATAAAGACAGGATCCGTAGTAGGGTACTGACCTATCCTTTGTCCTCAGGCTTTACTATGGCAATGTTTTTCTGATTATGCTGAAATGTTACCTTAAAAGATAACTGATCTTGATTTCTGAGGGGGATTTTGGGTGCCATCTTAAGTTGTATACCCAATGCCTCACTCACCTCACCCATATTTAGGCAAATATCAAAACCTGAGGGCTGTGAGTACATAGAAAAAACATGGCTCTCAGAACCTCCCCCCTATCAATTGTTACCTATAATTTATCCAGGAGAAATGAAAGTACTTGTATGAAGATCTGAACGCGAAATATTTGTGACCCCATGATTTCCAAACAGCCTCAAACTAGAATCAATCAAAAAGTCCATCAAAAGATGAATGGGAAGCTGACCTATGGTGTGCCACAAGCAAGAAATGCAACCTTGCGGGCCATCCAGGAACAATGCAGGCTATGCAGGGGCGCCTGCTGAATGGCCTGGGGAATGAATAAGAATGCTGCTGCACCTGGCAATGGTCTCCTAGCAACGAGGCCGCTGGGACAACAAACCCCTGAGGCCCCTGGGCGCCCTGGTCCAAGGGTGCCATGGCGTGCCAGCAGTGGCCCTTACCGGAGCCCCACAAGGGGTGGCTGTTAAAGTCGGACCTGAGGAAGGAGGCGCTAATAGAGTCGGGGCTGATCAAGCCGTGGCAGTCAAGGCCGAAGCTCGACAAAAAGCCGGAGCCCAGCAAGAAGTGGCTGCTAGGGCCTGGGCCGCAGGAGCCCTTGCCCTGTTATGCCCAGATTTCAAGATCCCCCAAGACAGACCACCAGGGAGCCGAGTCCGATGCAAAAGCAAAGAGTCCTTTTATTCAAGCCCAGGCTTGGTCCCCCTCCACCTCCATTACTGGATGCGAGAGAGAGCCCCGCGTCCCAAGGGAACAAAGAATTTATAGGGCTTGGGGTAGGGGGTGGGTGCACACTCTGACCACTGATTTGGCCGATTCTGGTTGGTTGAGTGAGGGCCGGGGGCTAGTGATGCAAGGGCAGGGTGCAGCTAGGGTCTGGTTACACAAAGACAGGGGGGTGGCTAGCATACTCTTGACCTTGGGCTAGTTTCCCCTGCTTTCCCATTGGCTGAGATAAGGGCAGGCTGAGTAACTGATACATTCTGTGGCTTTTTCAGGGAGAGGAGTTAGAGACACAGCTATCAGTTCCGTTCTGTCCCTTCATTCCCCCCTTGTCTTGGAACTTCCGGCTCAATCATGAGACGGACTGAACTATCAACTGAATTACATTTGTACACTTTTTGACAAATTGGACTAGTCTGTTGATAATGCAAGGGCCGAAAGTCAACAGCATCAGGAGGGTTACAAGGGGTCCGCCGAGGTCCGCTGTCTTCTTGAGGGTGTGTCTGGTTAGAGGTCACCTTCTACTCAGGCTCCCTGCTGTCCTGGGCACAGAAGGAGCTGGGCTGATGACCTGGCAGAGACAAACTATTACAAATGGTTTGGTGGAAGGGAAAGAAGCTTTAACAACTTCTATTGAAATAGGATTTTTCTTCTTAAAATTCCTCTATGGCTATGAAAAAGCCAAATCAAGACTAATTTATCTACTGTATTCAATTTGGCCTGATGTTTGCATAAACACAAGAATGATAACTGATTATCTTTGCTGGAATTTCATGATTGAATCTTAATGTGCCCCATAGGGCCAGGAAGCCAAGCCATCCAGCTGCCATCAGGCCTGCCTGCAGTATCTGCTGTGTTAGGTGAATTCCTCACCTGTAGCAACTCCACCTGAGCCCACGCTCTAGGCTTTAAGGCCCATCTCAGTAGCCCTCCTACTCGTTGCGGCCCAGAGTGTGTGGGGGTTCCGCAGGGACGCAGAGGCGTCCTTATTGCTCCCCTTCTACTCTTACCAACCGCCAGTGATGGTAGGGCATGGGCCTGACGCTCCAGCGCCAGCCATCTTCAGGGCTTCCAAGTAGGATACCAGGCTTTCTCCGTGGCACTCTTATTGGCTTCAAGTCTTCAGAGTTCAGACAGGTTTCTTTAAAACATGATACTCCAGCCAAAGTTTCCGGTTAATAAAATCACTATTGAAAACCGGTCTTATTGATTTCATGCAAAGACATGTATTGCCATGACTTTTTTTAGCATTGCCAAATTTCAGAGGAATTATATAAGGAGAAAAACATGCTGATCTGCTCTAAGATCTTCTGATTTTTCTCGTTAGTCCTTTTTCATGGACTCTTCAGAGTTATAATAAAACAGTAACTGCTGGATTTCTTTTATCAGTCCTCTCTAAGTACTTTGGCATAACTATTTACCCTCTGTTTAGTGAGGCAGAATGTAAGTTATTTATTCTTTCTGACTTACTGGCCTGTACCATTTGATTCATTGTCTTTTAACATTTCTCTTTTTCTTTTTATCATGTATATAACCTTTATAAATGTTATACTTTTAAACCAGTCTTTAAATCTTTTCTCTATGTTCTTTAAAAATGCATGACTATGCCTTAGACCTTCTATTCCAAACAGGCCGTTTTTAGTTTTCTTTTACAGTTGAGGTATGAGGTATGTACCACCCCTGACATGGGCATGGTCACTCAGGCCTTCAAGATAGTATACAGGCTGCCAACTGTTAACTGTCTCTTAATAGAGACCAAAACCTGATGGGTATTCTTCTTTACCTAGTTGGGCACCTGCCCTCTTGGCAGCTAGACATCCTTTACTTTTGGGGGTTCACCCCACATAGTTCCTTTACAGGACAGTTAACATATGGCCATAACAATGGCCTTTAGTATGGGAAACTGAACACTTGCCAGTTACTCCCAAAGACTACCAAGGACTGTAGACCAACACAGGTCTACAGCAACTGCTGACAGCTACATTCAAACCTGCATGAGAATTGAAGGTTAATACAACATATTAATACAATGAAACATAATATTGGCACCATGGCTGCTTCAGGCAGCCGAATACTCTACTACTAAACATGAGATATGGCAGGGCTATACAAACATTTTAGGGAGGTGACTAAAGTCCATTCTTTGACCTTTCTATATAAGGTAAAATTGTCCTTGTCTTTCTGAAGCCATGTCTATGAAGATGCAGGCATCATCTGAGCCTATTATACAATTTTCTGCAGGAATAGTCCTTTTCAAGTTGGGGTGAGTCCTGGGGTCGTGAACTTCTTTACCCACACCAAGTCCCCAGGCTGGAAAGGATGTACAGAGTCTGAGGTGGCACTGGCAGGGCATCTCAAAAAAGCTTATGGGTGGCTTGTAATTTCTGTAAGAGATCACGTCCAAGTAAGGGGTACAGGCATTCTGGCATGACTAGAAACGAATGAGTTACGGTGTTCTTTCTGAGGTCCACAGTCCTCTTTGATGTCCAAGGAAAAAGGCAGTTTGTCCGGTGGCTCTTAGAACTGGTGTCTTCTTAGATGTTACTGATCCCATTGGCTCTGTCAAGACTGAATGGGCTGCTCCAGAATACACCAGGAAACTAACCGGGGGTTCTATTTATTTACAAATATTTAAACCTAAGTAGACATATAAAAATTAAATAAACATCCACATTTACACCTTTTTAGTGAACAAGTACTTTTACAGTCTTGGGAATTTTGGCAGAACACTGCCCAAGTCTTCTGATGGGGGCCTGACAAGAACAGATGTGGGGGCCTTTGGCTGGGGGGTATAAAGTCTTCATTCTTCCTCTCTCGGCACTGCTAAGGACAGGATCATTGGAGAGGTCTCTTCACCTAGGCAAGGCTGTGCTGAGCCATCTGGGGTAAAAGTGGTTTCTGCTTCCATTTTGGCTAAAAGGTCTCCACCCATTAGAGGGACCAGGTCAACTGGTAAATATAGGAATTCATGAACCACCTGATGGCTGCCTAACTGACATCGGTGGGGGCGGCAGAACAGTCTGCAGCTGTGGTACCTTACCGGTAGCTCCAATAATGGTGACTTCCTGTCCTGAGAGGGGAGCTACCTTCTGAGTAACTACCGAGTGCTTTGCCGCTGTATCAATCATAAAGTTCCCAGTCTGGCCCCCGATTTTCATTTTGACCATCGGCTCATGGGGGCCCAGTTGGGAAAAGCCCAGTCTGTGCTAGTCAGAGTCAGCTGTTGCCAGTCCGAGGAGGTCTGCCTCAGGTGGCTCTGGCCAATAGCGGCTGGGTGGTTTGGATGGCCTTGCCAGCTTCTTCTGGCCTTTACTCTGTCCCTTCTTACACACGCAGAACTGGATCCAAGGCAGCGAGGTTTGAGCAATTTTAAAAGTTTTTAACATACATTTTATCACCCATGTTGCAGGGAGGGACCAGGTTGGTTCCTCCTGAATAAAAGAACTAATCAAAATAAGGCTTATTTTCTAACTTCATTTGTCCCTGGGTGTGGACAACAAATGACACTAATCAGATAGACATAAACGATTTAACCTTTGTTTAGGGAGGCAAAC
Organism: Myotis daubentonii; assembly: GCF_963259705.1. Classification (NCBI taxonomy): domain Eukaryota; kingdom Metazoa; phylum Chordata; class Mammalia; order Chiroptera; family Vespertilionidae; genus Myotis; species Myotis daubentonii. Next base: position 113,509,731 of record NC_081861.1, read on the forward strand.
TGCAGTCTATAAGTTAAATATGCAGGCTCCGGTTTTTCTAACCCAAGGAGGTTTCGGCCAGTCTGAGTCAGACTCCTCCTCTCTTGGAGAATTTCAAAGTCCTGATAGCTCCCAGGTCCAGGGAGAGTGCTTTTTTGTTAACCCTTAGGGCCCTGCTTTTTGCCTTTTTACCAGTTCCCTTTGTGGCAGAGCAGCAACCAGGCCTCTTTCAAGGGAGTGCACTAGAGGGGGATATCAGCTCCTCCTGTGAGCCAGCTGCTCAGCCTAGGGTCTCCCAGGCGCCCAGCCAGAGTGTCCCCCAGCAAATCCCGGAAGTTGCTGCCCTTTTGCAGTGGTATGGACTCAAGCAGGGGATTCACTGGATGTAGCCGGCAGCGAAGCGCTCACTGGCTTCTGCCTGCAGCTGCTCACAACCACAAGCTCTGCCCCCGCAGCACGCACCGCACCTTCAGCTCCAGCACCTAGGCATTCTCCAGCTTAGCCTGCACCTCGGGGCCGCCAGCAGCTGCTGCAGCTCCTGTAGGCTCTCCTTGACTGTGATCACGCCGCTTCTTCTCCACCAGGGGCTTCCTGGCCTTGCGGGCAGCTCAGGCATTCAGCCCCCACTTCTCTGACCTGGCTCTCAGGGGCTGAGTCTGCCTGGCAAACAGTTCTAAATCAGCAGGGGGGCTGCAGATTCTAGCTTTGTTCCTCCTCTGCTTTTCTAGCTGGAGTTTAGGTTTTTTTTTATCATTATTATTCTTAGAAACTTTAATCCTTTAATGATTACCAAAAGTGAACATTTAGCAATTTTAGATTAATTTTTATGAACATATTTTAAATGTACTTTTACTCTTAAGATATATCTAGACCTTTTGTGATAAAACTAAGAACAGGTATTGGTCTGATTCAGCATTGGAGGTGTTAAAAGAATAAACCAGGGCAGAGAAACACTGTGCTTACAGTTATTTTTTTGTAACCTTGAAGTTCATTGATAAGACCTGTTAGGTTTGCAGCCAGCAGCATAACTGCCAACCCCCCCCCCCCCCCCCGCCCCACTTCTCTCAGCCCAGGCTGCTTTTCCTCACAGATTTTTTTTTTCTCTTTTACTCTTTTACAAGCAATTTTAGAACTAAGAAATCTTGGAATTACAGCAATTTACAACCCAGGTAAGAGCAACTGATAGACAGAAATTTATATTAACTAAGTGGGCTGATTCCTTCTGTAGTGGCGAGCAAAAGACTCTGAGAACTGCTAGAGATTCTTGCAGCCCATCGAGGGTCCAGTCCAAACGTTCAGCCAGATGAATTAACAGAAATGCAAAATGAATCAAAGTAACTTTCACTTCACACAGACTAGTAATGAGCAGCCAAAATAGATAAACACTCGTATTCACACTCTCAGTAGACTAGCCCAGACTGGAGCTGAGCAGATAAACAAAACAATGCCCAACTCCCCAGACGGGCGTGGGGAGCACTCCTGGCACCCATGTCCCAGAACAGAATTCTTGACCAACGTTTTGGTGAGAACCTACCGGAGGAGTTAAGACTGCGTCCAGTCCCCCCTCTCGGTAGCAAGTTGGCTAGTTCCACACAAACAAACAGCTGTTCATTCATGCTTCCTCAATGTTTTAGCATTCATTTTAATTTCACAATCTCTATTGTATCCCTTTTAAAAAATCTTTTTTAACATGTAATTAAGAGCAGCAGGTTTACTTTATCCCAACCTCATGATGATCAGTGATGAGAGACAGACAAGGGAGGGGTGACCTGTTTTCACAGATTTTCACTCACGTACCCGCCTGACCAAAGTTGTGGAGCCACACAAAGGAGAGGAGAGGGCAGGCCCCCTCCCTCCACACTCGCACACTTTCACCAGACATTCATTCAGCAAAGGCATTTAGCTATCACAACACACAGTCTTTCTCAATTCGATCCGAATCTTAAACTTTTAGCTGGCATTTCTCAATCAGTAACATTTTTTTAAGAATAAACGTCAAAAATGCAAGACATAAGTTTTTTATCATTTGAATTCAGTAGGCTTCAAGGTGCCAAGTTCCCAGTGGTTCTGGAAAACCACACCTGAGGCTGGCAAGCAGGTTTGGCCCAGCCCTTGACTTTAAAACGACCATAATGCTTAAAGGAGTAGTTTGAGTGTGTCCCTTAGCGTCCGTCCAGTGAGTCCACAAAATCAAACAAAAGAACACAGACACCAAACAAACAAAGACACCTAAAAACAGCCTTCCGACCCCGTGGAAGAAAAACTGAAAAAAGCCAGATAGGGCTTTTACACCCCGCCAGATGGGGATTTTACACCCCGCCAGATGGAGGTTGAAGGCGTCCCTTGACTCCTCCTGCCCAAGATCCGCCTGTGCGTCCACTTAGATCTTATCAGGGCCAGATTGCAGAAGCGAGCTCGCATAGGACATAACAGACAACACACAGACACTTACTGCGGTCAGTCAGACTCTCCGGATCAGTGTCCCTTGTGAGTCCTGGGGGTCCGGGACGAGCCCCCAAATGTTATGCCCAGATTTCAAGATCCCCCAAGACAGAACACCAGGGAGCCGAATCCGATGCAAAAGCAAAGAGTCCTTTTATTCAAACCCGGGCTTGGTCCCCCTCCGCCTCCATTACTGGATGCGAGAGAGAGCCCCGCGTCCCAAGGGAACAAAGAATTTATAGGGCTTGGGGTAGGGGGTGGGTGCACACTCTGACCACTGATTTGGCCGATTCTGGTTGGTTGAGTGAGGGCCGGGGGCTAGTGATGCAAGGGCAGGGTGCAGCTAGGGTCTGGTTACACAAAGAGAGGGGGGTGGCTAGCATACTCTTGGCCTTGGGCTAGTTTCCCCTGCTTTCCCATTGGCTGAGATAAGGGCAGGCTGAGTAACTGATACATTCTGTGGCTTTTTCAGGAAGAGGAGTTAGAGACACAGCTATCAGTTCCGTTCTGTCCCTTCAGCCCCTGGGCATGGAATGTAAGCCCTGGTTCAAGGACAGGGACATGTTGCCTTCCCGCTATCTCTCCAGGCAGAACAAGCAGCTTGGGAAGTGCCCCACCTCCATGGACAGCCGGCGGTGGGTATTTGTGAAGGAGGGACTGGACGACTTCAGAACGGGCTGTCCATCTGCTGAAGATGTGATCACTCGTGGCCCTTGGGAGGGCATTCTCCCCATGATTGCTCATAGAATTCCCCGCCCTCCGCCAAAAAGATTCACAGTCAGCCGCCCAAGGGAGCAGACCTGTGTTCCAAGCTCTCGCCAGCCCAGCGAGCACGGAAGGCCTTTGTAGAGAACATTGAAGCCAGCCTGACCCAGCAGTCCCTGGCGAACTGCCCGAATCTGGAGGAAGCTCTTCCTCCAGACCTCCTGCTCAAGGTCCTGGAAGTGCTAGATCCGGACAGGGAGCTGGGGAACATGTGGGCGTATTGTGAGGGCACCAAGGAAAGAAAGAAGACCCCCACACACCTGTATGAAGAACATCCTGAGGAGGTCAACCTGGAGCGTCCCCAGGCAAGAACCTGGAGCCTCCCCAGGCAGTGAACCTGGAGCCTCCCCAGACAGCGAACCTGGAGCCTCCCCAGGCAGCGAACCTGGAGCCTCCCCAGGCAGGGATCCTGGAGCCTCCCCAGGCAGTGAAACTGGAGCCTCCCCAGGCAGTTAAACTGGAGCCTCCCCAGGCAGTGAACCTGGAGCCTCCCTAGGCAGGGAACCTGGAGCCTCCCCAGGCAGGGATCCTGGAGCTTCCACAGGCAGTGAACCTGGAGCCTCCCCAGGCAGTGAACCTGGAGCCTCCCCAGGCAATGAACCTGGAGCCTCCCCAGGCCATGAACCTGGAGCCTCCCCAGGCAGTGAACCTGGAGCCTCCCCAGGCCATGAACCTGGAGCCTCCCCAGGCTGTCCGCCTGGAATCTGCCTGGAAGCTCAACCTGGAAACTCCCGAGGAGGTCAACCTGGAACTTGAAGACCAAGCCTATGTGGAAACAGCCAAGGAGAGTCTCCAGTCATATTTATTCAGTTTGTTTCCTGAGGAAGAGACAAATGCAGCATGCACAACGGATATCCCCAAAGATCTTTGGCTCCAAAAATCAATAAGAAGAATTCGTGAATTCTGCAGATGGATCGATGATAATTTTGGAGACATAGGCATTGATGAAGAGGAACTTCATGAAACAGTTTGAAGTTGACTTAGAGGTCCCACTCACCCATAATACAGTCAAAATAAAGAAAATAGGCCAGCTTCCTTTGAATATAAGGCCCTGCACACAGCTAGATCACATACAGCAGAGAAAATTCTCCCTGCAGGAAGGTAACTGGGAAAGGAAACTCCGAAAACCAGAAGACCCTTATAAACCCAAAGGAGAGAAGATAAGGTATGGAGCATAGTACCTGGACCCCAATTCCTGGAAAAAGCTGGTCAATGACCAGCCTCTGCCCGACCCTAAAGTCGTCCCTGACAAGGAACATTTGACCGATGGAAGGCATCTTGAACCAGACATTATTGATGAACTTTATGGACCAATTGCCTTCAAAGATTTCATTGTAAGCAAGGGCTACAGGATGCCAGGTGTGATTGAGAAGATGTTTATGAGGAAGGGATGGAACTATGAGTCTGTGAAGACTCCTATACACCGAGTAATGAAACTCCTCTCCAAACCCAAAGAGGATGATTCAGGGGACAAAGAGGATTAGACAATTTTATATTTACTACTCACTTGGCTAGTGTGTCTCTCTCATTTTAACATAAGTCAGAATTTACTATGAGTGCCTCACTGTGTATGGACCATTTGATTCCACAATATCTGTAAATTTAACACCTATTGCTAATAAAACTTTCTGAATGCGCTTCTGCTTGGGTTCATCAATGTGTTATGTACTTTACCAACTATGAAGTCAATACTTACACATACTCCTCTTGGTTTTGATTGCATTAGGAGTATTATATTTTTATTTCAATTATTCATTAAAAATAACCATATAATAAAAGAATTACTTAAAAAGGATTTGTTGTGCAGCCAATGTGGCTCAGTGTTTGAGCACTGACCTATGAACCAGTAGGTCATGGTTTGATTCCAGGTGAGGGCATATGCCTGGGGTGCAGGCTTGATCCTGAGTGGGGGTGCATGCAGGATGCAGCTGATTAATGATTCTCTCTCAACATTGATGTTTCTCTCTCTTCCTCTCCTTCTCTGAAAATCAGTAAAATTCCTATCTAATTAAATCCAAGTGACCAAAATGTCAGAACAACCAGAACAACCAGAGACCAGAACAACTGCCGCCCCTTCCCCCTGCTTATCCCACCCCCAGAGGGGATCCCACAATGGTCCAGGGTGTGGTCAGCCTGCAAACCACCCTCAGCCCATCGCCCCAGCCAGCCCTGCCCCCTGGTGGAGACCCCCCACCCCAGTCGGGGCCCCCATCAGGGCTGGTTGGCCAGCCCACCTGTGTACCGGGCCTCTATCCTTTACAATAAAAGGGTAATATGCATATTGACCCTAACGGTGGAACAACCAGAATGACTGCTCGGCCAGTCACTATGATGCGCACTGACCACCTCTCAGTTCCTATCCCCAGCCGGCAGGCTCCAATCTCCCAATGGTGAAAGGGGAACCTGGGGTGGGTGGCAGGAGATGTGGGTGGCTCCAGGCCTAGGCCCCCACCCCACCAGTTGCCCCACACACAGAGGGCAACCACAGCGGGGGGGGGGCATACAAGCAGACAGAATGGCTCACCTCTTAGTTCTTCTCCCTGGCCAGCAGGCTCCAATCACCCAGTGGCAAATGGGTTACTGGGGGTGGGTGGCGGCGGGGTATGGGGCTGGCTGCGGGCAGCTGAGGGAGATGGCCCTGATCACAGGCCAGGCCAAGGGACCGTACCTGTGCATGAATTTCTTGCACCAGACCTTTAGTATATTTATAAAAAATTATGCCAGCTACTCCATGGGATGAATCTCAAAATAATTGTGCAGAATGAAAGAACTGTATCGCTCCAATAATATTCAATTTATAATGCATTTTGACAATTATTTTGTTAAGCAGAACTTGTAACCCATAGTCAAAGTAACTTTATGTATTGTTTGTGAATTGTCTATGACTACCTTTGCACTACAACATGAGAATTTAGGAATTGTCACAGAGATCATAGAGCCTGCAAGCATAAAAAATTTCCTATCTGAATTTGTACAGTAAAATTTACTGTCCCCCTAATCTAGAAGAAAAATATATTCAGACATATATTAAATCAATGATGCCACACTTTAGCTGAACAGAAGATAATACATGCTCATCTATAGAATAGAATCAAGTGAAATATATTTTTAAAAATAACTATTTAGTTAGACCTGTTTGAACACTTTTCAAATCTGCCAATTAATTTGAATATTCTTAGGGTCAAAAATCCCTGAGGCAAATCATCATATAGTCCAGTGGTTCTCAACCTGTGGGTCGCGACCCCTTTGGGTGTCGAACAACCCTTTCCCAGGGGTCGCCTAAGACCATTGGAAAGCACACATATAATTACATATTGTTTTTGTGATTAATCACTATGCTTTAATTACGTTCAATTTGTAACAATGAAAATACATCCTGCATATCAGATATTTACATTACGATTCATAACAGTAGCAAAATTACAGTTATGAAGTAGCAACGAAAATAATTTTATAGATGGGGGTCACAACAACATGAGGAACTGTATTAAAGGGTTGCAGCATTAGGAAGGTTGAGAACCACTGTTATAGCCCCTGTTTCTTGTGATGTCTCTCCATGTGATGACTTGTCATGCAGAGATTCCCCATGACTCCAAAAATGCAGGTGTTAAATGTGAGGTAGGGCAGCCTGAACATGATAAAGACAGACTAACTTTCTGCCCAACTGAAATGGCTAATTAATTCAATAGGATGTCCACAAAAGTGGGTTGGCCAGGAAACGTGTTTTGTATATCCATAACCATTTTTCAATCTTTTTAATTGAATGCTTTTCTGTGGGGGCTGCCCTTGCTACTTTATCACCATCCTCATCCCATCTTAGTAAGTCTATGATCTATTTTACACAGTTAAATGACCTCCTTGGCCCACATGGGTATTTGAGTTTATAACCTTTGAGCAAGAAGCAGAATCTTCCCTGATGTCACTAGAGTCTATAAATTATGAAAACATTTTCACTAAAATCATTAATTCTTGCAAATGAGGCTATTATCATCATTCTGTTTGTGAGCCACCAGAAATACCTATATTTTGTGATTATTGTTAGCATTAATGTTAGGATTGAGTTATAGAATAAAGAATGAGAGAATTCTATATTTCCACTAATATTAAAATTATTAAGGAATTTATTATGACAATTATTTTGTTTATCAAAAGTTGAAATCTGTAGCCAAGTTAATTTAAGTCTCATTTAATAATAAAATTGTGATCACCTTTATTAGGATTGCATCAAGGCCCAAAACCTGATTGGAACCTACTAAACAAAAATTGTAGGATAACCTTTGGGTGTTTTGTTTTATCATTGCTCCCTATAGAATATATTTAAATTTTCTTATAATATTCATAAAAATTCACTGTGAAAGTTTATATCTTTTAAAAAATATTTTTATTGATTTCAGAGAGAAAGGGAGAGGGAGAGAGAGAATCATCAATGATGAGAATCATTGATCAGCTGCCTCCTGCATGCCCCCTACAGGGGATTGAGCCTGCAACCCCAGGCATGTACCCTGCCCAGAAATTGAAAGATGACCTCCTGGTTCATGGATTGACCCTCAAGCACTGAGCCTTGCCAGCTGGACCGAAAGCGTATTTCCATACAATATAACAGAGCTGTAGAACACCAAGGAGCTTCAAGTGCTGAAAATCTCCTGTGCAAAATTGATAGGTGAATAAAACTACCCAGCACCACCAAATATCCTCCCATTTCTATTGAAGTGCAGGTAATCTTTGCATGCCATGAATATCATCTTAAAATTCACTCATAAATGTAAAATGAGAAATCAAACAACTTCTTTACATTTTAAAAATAACAGCTAAACCTGTCTGTGATTGGGACAATTTATAGCTAGAAAGATTTGTAGTGCAGATCTAGAGTTCACTTCTGCTTGCCTTCATAAGGAAGACCCATGTAAATGGCACTATATGTATGTAGAATTTCATCTTGATAGGACAGGACAGATATATGCCTAATTTAAATTTTCCATTTCAAATGAAGTCTATGAGTATTGTGAGCCCGAGGAACCAGGTCTTTTCTATGTATTTTTGTAAGTCAAGGCCTAGAATGTCTCTCTGACCTAGACTTTCTCAGAATAATTAAGTTTACATCACCAATGTATCTTAATTCTGCATTGGTTTCCAAACTAGTCTTTCTTCTACTTCAGTATATTTTTCAACAATGCAAATCTGGTCCAATTCACAAGCTTGCTAAATCTCCAGGCTAATCAATAACATATCTATTTACATAGGCACACCTCCCACACACGTACTGCCATACAAACATGCTCCTACATTACAGACACCAGTCCATATGTGCTTTCACACCTCTATGGCTTTGTATAGGGTCTTTCCTACTGTTAGGTCTTCACTCAAGCCACTGTAATCCGGTTTTAATGCTCTCTCCTCCAGAGCCAATTTTTTGATTGGTTTTATCAAGACCTTGTTTTTAGACAGCTGCCGTTTTCTAAAGAACTCACTCTAATTTCCAAAATCTGGGAAATACCCAGACTTATTTATTCAGACATTAAAGAGGCCAATATTATATTCTCTGGCTCAGGATTATGTAGTTGCTGGGGGTCTCCATTCAAGCCTGGGGATACGTGCAGTAGCATTCATCCTTACACATTCATTGTTCAGGTCCATAAAATTTGCTTTTCCACATTTTGGTTTTGTGACCTTGCATTTCCCAGAACATGTCTCCTCATCTATGAAATGGAAACCGTATCATTCAACTCAAATTTTGGTGAGAATTACAGGGTTACTTTACACAAGTGCCTAATACCACAAGCATCACAGAATGATGCACAGCATATATTTGTGGAAGAGGAGGAGGGGGAGAATAGAAAGGAGAGTGCTACAAAGTCACCAAGAAGCCAAGGCAAAAAAGTTGTCATAGTGCTTATCCTGTGTGATAGCTTTCAATTACAGTTGACTCAATCTTACCTGTTGACTAAGATGAAAAAATGTATTTTCAAAATAAGTCATCAGTAAAGCTCCCTATTGGCTTTGGTGATGGCTACGTCCAGCAAAATAAACTTTCATGGAGACATTATATGGGGTTCTCTGTTGCTGTAATTACGTGCATTGGTATTAGTTGTCATACAGAAACAGAAACAGTGCTTGATCCATTTGAATTTTTTAACCCCAGAGAAAGTAGGAAATATTACCTGACCTCCAATTTGTACTTTTTAGGACAGAAAAGTCACAAGAGCCTAATATATAATTGTGTTAGCATAGCCTCATGAAGTTTTCAAAGCCTGTTCACATTCCTTAACTTCTGCTTTTGTTTTTGAGGTTCACAACATAAAGAAATCCAAACAAATATCGTAATAATCAATTGTATTATATTGTCACATGTGGAGTAACAGAACCTTAGAAGAATTTCGCTCTAGGAACATGTAGTTTAATAAAGACAAAGGACTTTTTTTTTCATCTCTGACAGTCTAAGGAGTATTAAGTGCATCAGGCCATCATGTCTCATTAGTTAAGCATCAACCCATAAAACAGGAGGTCACAGTTTGATTCCTGTTTGGTGCACATGCCTGGATTGTAGCTTAATCAATTATTCTCTCTCTTCGTTGATTTTTCTTTGTCTACCTCTCCCTTCCCCACCCTGAAATCAACCAAAACATACTTAAAATGAATATTAAAAGCACAACTTTGGAGGTGGCAGAAATAAGTTCATAGTCCAGCACAGCTATGTTCTTATCCTATGATTACAGGCAAAATACTTCACAGAATATTTTATCTCAAATGTAATAACCATGCTAATTTCACCCAGGGTTTTTAAAATATATTTTTATTCATTTCAGAGGAGAAGGGAAAAGGAGACAGAGGGAGAGAGACATGAATGGTAAGAGAGAATCTTTGATTGGCCACCTCCTACATGTCTCCCACTGGGCATGGAGCCCATAACCCAGGCCTGTGCTCTGACCTTAAATCAAATCATGACATCTTGGTTCATAGGTCAATGCTCAACCTCTGAGCCTCTCCAGGCCAGGCTTTAAAGATTAAATGATGTAGGAATGCCTTTATATGTCCTGGTGATCAATTAAATTTCCCTGTTCATCACTTGGTAATGAGCTAAACATGAAATACCTCTTTGCTTTAAATTATCAGTGTAAAAAAGAAGCTTACGTCAACATCAGAAAAAGCTTGATTAATTTTATAAATCTAATATTTAGACCTAATTTATACCACTACAGAACTACTGAACTGAATTTGAATATTGTACAATAATCTTTCATTTATATCTTAAATCAATAGACTAAACTTCATAGAAAATGTCAAGATATGAAATTGCTCCCAGGCAGAGATGTACAATTCTTTATTTTGTAACATAAATTTTGTGCTCAGTGAGAACTGTGTGAAGTGTTCCTTATTGAATATTAGAAGAGATATTATATCAGAAATATGTCCCTTGATAATATTTAAAAAACACATTTTCAGGCATTGGCCAGAAGATTAAATAACTTAATCAGAAACTTATGCCAATACAATTTAAAAACTGTCCACCTACTTTGTCATTTTCAAATTCTTCCTGAAGTGCTTGAGTAAGGAGGAAAGTAAGAACACATCGTGAATATTATAATGGATTCAATATATACCAATTATTGAGTGTCATAAAATAAAGACTAAAATTGCCCCTGATAAGTGTAATTCTGATCTAAATGTAAACGATGGAATCATATTCATTCTGTGCCATTAGAGGAGCAGAGATCAACCTCACTTCTTTCAACCCTAAAATTTATTCTTAGAGAAATAAAGGACGGGATCATTTAATACAATGAAAATAATTGCATTTTTATTAGCTTTAAGGAAATATATATATATATATATATATATATATATATATATATATATATATATATATATATATATATATATATATATATATATATGTTAGAGGCCCGGTGCACAAAAATTTGTGCACTCGGAGGGGAGGGGGATCCCTCAGCCTAGCCTGTGCCCTCTCCAGTCTGAGACCCCTCAGGAGATAACACACTGCTGGCTTAGGCCTGCTCCCGGGTGGCAGAGGGCAGGCGCAATCCCGAGGTGCAGCCCCTGGTCAGGCTCAGAGCAGGGCCAATTGGGGAGTTAAAGCGCCACCCCCTGTCATGCACAGAGCAGGGTGGATTGGGAGGTTGTGATGCCACCCTCAGTCACACTCAGGGAAGGGCCGATTGGGGGGTTGGGGCACCGCCCCCATGTTACACTAAAGGCAGGGTGGATAGGGAGGTTGCTGCACCCGCCCATCAAGCAAAGAGCAGGGCCGATCAGGGGGTTGGGGCACTGTCCCCTGTCACGCACAGAGCAGGGCCCATCAGGGGGTTTGGGGCTCTGTACCCTGTCATGCACAGAGCAGGGTTTATCAGGAGTTTCTGGCCCCAGCCCTGTCACACACAGAGCAATCAGGGGGTTTGGGCGCTGCCCCCTGTCACGCTGATGCCGGTGGCAGGGGGCATATTACCCTTTTACTATATAGAATACAGGCCTGGTGCATGGGTGGGGGCTGGCTGGTTTGCCCTGAAGGGTGTCCTGGATCAGGGTGGGGGTCCCCACTGGGGTTGCTGGCCAGCCTGGGTGAGGGGATGATGGCTGCTTGCAGCTGGTCACACACCCTTCAGGGTGGGGGTCCGCACTGGGGTGCCTGGCCAGCCTGGGTAAGGGGATGATGGCTATTTGCAGCTGGTCACACACCCTTCAGGGTGGGGGTCCCCACTGGGGTGACTGGCCAGTCTGGGTGAGGGGCTGAGTGCTGTTTTCAGGCTGGGGGTGACTGAAACTCCCAAGCGCCCCTTTTTGTCTTTTCTTTTTTTGTGTGTTCTGGGCCAGCTTTAACTTTGAGGTTTGGCTCCAGCTCTTAGGCCTCCGCTGCTGAAAGTAGGTTTCTGGCCTTTGCTTACAATGTTGCGATCCTGCTGGCTGAAGCCCGGCAGACTAAAGCAGGTTTCTGGGGTTTTGTTTAGCTTCTATATTTGTTACATAGTTGCTTAGAGTTGCAGCTCAGAGGCCTGCAGCAGCAGGCGGGGAATGTTGGAGTTCTCCATCACTGAAGCAAGCAAGCCTCATGTTAGTTTCAAGCTGCCTGGCTGCCGGCCGCCATCTTGGCTGGCAGTTAATTTGCATATTGCCCTGATTAGCAAATGGGAAGGGTAGCGGTCGTACGCCAATTACCATGTTTCTCTTTTATTAGATAGGATGGTAGTTGAAGAGTTCCTTATGGTGACACAATACCTACATCAAAGGCAGCAGTGATAGGCTTCATTTCTCAATAAACACTTAGAGAAGGTGGCCTAATTACCATATAATTAACAAATTTGATACAAGAAGTGTTGGGGGCCAGATGTAAGCTGGCAAGTTCTTTGCACCTAAAGGGACTAGCAAGGCTGGGACCCTTACCCACACAGTTTTCCCAGTCTTGTTTGGATGGTGATTATCAGTGGAATGAGAACAGCCTTTCATAGCTTACCAAGAAGTCTGTAACTATTTACTGAGATATGCTGTACTGAGAACTTGTCCTTCTGTTCTGTCCCTCCCTTAGAGATTAAGAGGAACAAAGAATACATTCCTCTTGACAGACCTCCTATTCAGTGTGTTGTGTATAAATAGGATTGTGTGGCTAATAAAGTTGCTTCAGTTCCTCGAGAGCTGTAGTCCTCCTGATCTCGCTTTCCTGCCTGTCTTTCTTTTCTCAATTCCCACCTCCCTGCCTCAGCCCGGCTCAACCTGTCAGGCTGGCCCAGACGAAGAAGGTCTGAGTGATTATTATTGTAGGCATCCAGCAGGATGGGGTAAGGATGGCAAAATAGCAGAGCAACTGCCTAACACCAGAGGAAACATTTTTAGTACATTTAATTATTGACTCTAAATTCACAATTTAAATGTGATACCCTGTGTCCTCTAGCTTGCAAAATAAAGTATTTGTTTAAAAGAAAACAACTGGCTCTAGCTGATCGCTCAGTGGTTAGAGTATCAGCCTGGGGACTAAAGGGTCATGGGCTCTATTCTAGTCAAAAGCACATACCTTGGTTGTAGGCTTGATCCCTTGCCTCAGTCGGGGTGTGTGCAGGAAGCAACCAATCAGTGTGTCTCTCTCACATCAAAGTTTCACTCTCTCTCTACCCGTCCCTTCCACTCTCTCTAAAAATCAATGACAAAAATAAACTTGGGTGAGAATTAACAAACAAACAAAATAACCAACCATTCTGAGTCCTTAATTTCCAATTTTTTTTTCATGTGAGCAGTTGACAACTACATGGAGTTTTACTTATATTGATTGTACCTTGTGTCCATGAGGAGGTATCATCTAAAAATTACTCAGACAAGACATGAAAACAATCTGAGTGTCCATTGACCAATGAATGGATAAAGAAAATGTGTGTACACACACACACACACACACACACATTTCAGTCATGAAAAAAAAAGGAGAAACTCCTACCATTTTGTAACATTAATGAACCTAGGGGGCATTTTTTTTTCAGGTTGAGATTTTTTTATTCTGGAGGTAGGAGGGGTCAGCATGCTCAGGTGGGGAGGGTCCAGCACTGCTCCTCCAGCCCCCCCACCCCAGTGCATGCCCAGCCCCAATAAGTTACCCAGTAAGTCAGCTGCCCTCCCTCCTGTGTCTGTCTGTCCTTCTGCTCCATCCCAGACAGGGCTGACCAGGCTCAATATAAGGGCTGCTTGTCCCCAGCTTGTGGGCAGTGCCACATGGCAGGCTGGGGGCGGAGGAAGCAGCTGGGCTGAAATGGCAGAGGGGCAGCCCCTGGTTCTGAGGGGTTAGGACGTGGAGAACCGCACCCTGGAAGCCAGGTGCCCAGCCCCACAGGTCTCTGCCTGGTGAAACAGCAGTCGCCTGGGGCATCCATCACACCTCCATGGCGGGGTCTGAGCCTCGGCCCTGTCGCTGTAGCTTCTCCTCCTGCTTCATCTTGGGCTTCTCTGTCCGCGTGTGCCACACCAGAACCCGGGAGCAGTTGGAAGTCTGTGGCTCCAGGTCCTTGGGGTCCACCAGGTGGCTCAGGAGACTGCTCTCCAGGTGGCCTCGGGGAGCGGTTGCATCAAACTGGGCATTGGGCTTAGCCAACAGCAAGGGCCACTACAAATCCTGCCATATCCACTGGGAAGGGCCGGTTGGGCTCCCAGGCCGTGGGAAATAAGTGAGAAGACAGAGAAAGACAAATACTATGTGACATCATTTGTATGTGGCATCTAAAAACACAAAAGTCATGGAAACAGAGTAGAATGGTGGCTGTCAGGGGCTAGAGAGTGGGGGAAATGGGCCAATGTTGGTCAAGTGGTACAAATTTCCAGTTCAGATTAATAAGTTCTGGAAATCTCATGTACAGCACAGTGACTACAGTTAACAATACTGTAGTATATATTTGAAAGTTTCTAAGAGAGTAGACCACAAATATTCTCACACACACACACATCAAAATATTGTCATTATGTAAGGTGATGAATATAATAACTAACCCTATTGTGGCAATCATTTCACAATATATACGTGTATCAAATCATCACATTGTACACCTTAAATATACACAATATTGTATATCAATTATAATCTCAATAAATCTAGAAAAGTTTTTAATTAAAAAAGTAAAATTACTCAAATCTACTATATGTTGTATATTTGTAATCTTTCCCTCATTTTTAAAGTAAATTCAGCATTATGAACTATCAAATTTTTCATAGTATAGTACAAAATATCCATACCAGTATTTAGTGGATCTATAGTCATTGGACTAAAATAACTCTATAGGATCTGAACACTTCACACAGTTCTCTGTAATGACCAGAATGACCGGTCACTATGACTTCCACTGCAGCCAGCAAACTGGCCAATCGGGGTGGAGCCAGCTGGTCAACTGCTTTTTATTACACCATTATTATTGAGCCTTCATGAGAAACAAAATTGTAATGGAAACATAGACAAAATATAAGGTTCCTTTACTGTTATTGTTGTTAGAGAGACAGGTGCTCTTAAAATTAAATAGCAATTCAGGACAATAATATAAGAAATGTCTAAAGGCTCCTTTTTGAAGTTTGGTTCTACTGTCTCAGACTAATCTTTGGGATTTATGGATTCCAAAAGCTATTCATATCTTGGAAATTCCCTATCTACTAACACTTCTACCTGAAAAAATATAAATGAGATTTTAGTGACTAGCTGAAAAAGAAAAAAAATAACATGAAAGGGAAGAGATAAAGTATGATATTAGCCTTCCAAACTTATAGTAGAATCTAAACTTTAAAAATTGTATAAAACTTGAGGGTTTTTTTAAAAACATATTTTATTGGTACATCTACACGATGGAATACTATGCTGCTCTAAAAAGGAAGGAACTCTTACCATTTGCAACGGCATGGATGGAACTGGAGAGCATTATGCTAAGTGAAATAAGCCAGTCAATGAAGGAAAAATATCACATGATCTCACTCATTCATGGATAATAGAGACCATTATAAACTTTTGAACAATAATAGATACAGAGGCAGAGCTGCCTCAAACAGATTGTCAAACTGCAGCGGGAAGGCCGGGGAGGGTGGGTGCAGGAGGTAGGGGGGTAAGAAATCAACCAAAGGACTTGTATGCATGCATATAAGCATAACCAATGGACATAAGACTCCGGGGGATAGGGGAGGCTAGGGGACTGTCTAGGGCTGGGGGGAAAAATGGACACATATGTAATACCCTTTGTAATACTTTAAGCAATAAAATATATATATATATATATATATATATATATATATATATATATATATATATATATATATTGACTTTTTACAGAGAGGAAGGGAGAGAGACAGAGTTAGAAACATCGATGAGAGAGAAACATCGATCAGCTGCCTCCTGCACACTCTCTACTGGAGATGTGCCCACAACCAAGTTACATGCCCTTGACTGGAATCAATCCTGGGACCTTTCAGTCCGCAGGCCGACGCTCTATCCACTGATCCAAACCGGTTATGGCAAAACTTGAGTTTTATACAATGAATAGACTACTTTCTCAAGGTCAGCCTTTTAAAAACATTTGCTACCACATATTGATTGAAACCACTGAGTTAAATTTATTATTGGTGTCATTTTAAACGCATCACCTAAGTTAATACTTATAATATCTAGCATTATTAGTCCTGTTTTTCTGATGATTGAACCACTGTACAAAAGCTTGGACACCTTGGAATGGGTAAGTCGGTCTTTCAACTAAGGACTATTTAACACAGAACACTCTACCCGCCCCCACGTCCTCCATCACCTCTTAAGAACAGAATAAAGAATGCATATTTCATTCATTGTGCACCTGTGTAGCTTAATTGAAGCAGCAGTACAATGAGAATATAGATCATATTATCTCAATTACCATGGCTGCCATTTTATCATAAAGCTATTATGTATAGCTTTACAACCAGAATATTCACCATTATAACTAAAATTAATGCAAAAGGAGGACTTTGATTATGGATAGATGAGGTCACACAATGTAGGTTGGTGGTTACCTCTTAAATTTGGGCATTGACTATTAACTTTTTCAGTATCTTACCTAATAAAAGAGAAAGATGGTAATTAGCATAAGACTGCAACCTTTCCCATTGGCTAATCAGGGCAATATGCAAATTACTGCCAACCAAGATGGCTGCCGGCAGCCAGGCAGCTTGAAACTAACATGAGGCTTGCTTGCTTCAGTGATGGAGGACTCCAACGTTCCCTGCCTGCCTTGCCGGCCTCTGAGCCTGCATTTTGAAACATTGTAATAAATATAGAAGCTAAACAAAACCCCCAAACCTGCTTTCAGCAAGCAGGGATCTCAGAGCTGGAGTTATACATTGTTTCGATTATAGAACCCAAACAAACCAGATACCTGTTTTCAGCAGCAGAGGCCTCAGAGCTGGAGCCAGAGCTAAAGCTGGCCCAGAAAAAAAAAAGAAAGAAAGAAAGAAAGAAAGAAAGAAAGAAAGAAAGAAAGAAAGAAAGAAAGAAAAGAGTTGTAGTTGGGAGCTTCAGTCACGCCCAACCTGAAAACAGCCCTCAGGCCTTCACACAGACTGGCCAGGCACCCCTGTGGGGTCCTCCACCCTGAAGGGAGTGTGACTAGCTGCAAACAGCCATCATCCCCTCAACCAGGCTGGCCAGGCACCCCAGTGGGGACCCCCACCCTGGTCCAGGACACCCTTCAGGGCAAACCAGCCAGTCCCACCCATGCACCAGGCCTCTATCTTATATAGTAAAAGGGTAATATGCCTCCCAGCACCGGGATCAGCAGAGCCGAGAGGCCTCCCGGAACCAGGATCAGCGTGACAGGGGGCAGCACCAAACCCCCTGATCGCCCTTATGCTCTGTGTGTGACAGGGGGGAGCTCCTCAAACCCCTGATGGGCCCTGCTCTGTGCATGACAGAGGGTGGCGCCGCAACCTCCCCATCGACCCCGCCTTGAGTGTGACAGGGGGCGGTGCCCCAACCCCCCAATCGGCCCTACCTGAGCGTGACCGAGGGTGGCATCGCAACCTCCCAATCCCCCCTGCTCTGTGCTTGACAGGGGACGGCGCCCCAACTCCCCAATTGGCCCTGCTCTGAGCCCGACCAGGGGCTGCACCTAGGGATTGGGCCTGCCCTGTGCCACCTGGGAACAGGCCTAAGCCAGCAGGGCATTTTCTCCCTAGGGGTCCCAGACTGTGAGAGGGCACAGGCTAGGCTGTGCACAAATTTTTGTGCACTGGGCCTCTAGTCTATATTTATAAAATGCCAGTGACTGTAAAGCCAAAAGGACCAGATTGATGGGTGGCTATGACTTCCACTGCAGCCAGGGAACCTGGTAATCAGGGGGTGGAGCCAGCTGGCCAACATCCCAAGGCCCCTCCCTCCCCCACTTATCCCAACCCTGATTAGCCTCTCCACCCTGATATAGGGTGGGGCAGCTGGCCAAACCCCCCAGGGCCCTTCCCCTTGGCCAGTCCCGCCCCTGATTGGCCCTACCCTGATCTCCCCTCAATTGAAGGCAGGGTTGACCAACTAACCACCTGAAGCCCCTCCCCATGCTCGTCCTCACCTAAGATTGGCCCCCCACTCCGAACAGTGGGAGTGCTGGCTGGCCAACCACCTGCAGCCCCTCCCCCAGGCTGGCCACACCCCCAATGGGCCCCCACCACCCCGATCAGCCCATGGATCCTCCTCCCAACCAGCTCCACTGCCAATGGGCCCCCACCACACCAATCAGGGGTGGGGTGGCTGGCAAACCTCCCATGGCACCTCCCACAGTCACTGATCCCGGATCGCATCCCGACCCCATTTGGGAGCGTGGAGCACTGTCCAATCACCCGTGGCCCCTCCCTCCAGCTGGCTGGCCCTTATTTGGCCCCAATAACAGAAAGCCAGCCATCCAACCTCGCGCATTCTCCTCCTCTGGACAGGCCCAGCCTCGATCTGCCTATTGGGGTCGGGCCAGCCAGACCCCACCTGTACACAAATTCATGTACTGGGCATCTAGTAACAGTTTATAAAATAACAGAATGCTGTTTAAAAGATTTTACTTAAAGGCTGTTTTCAAGAGGGAAGTGTCTTGGGAATATGTCTCATTTAACTGTTCTTTAGCTTAATGTATCCCCTATGGCTCCTTTTCCTAGTTAATGATCAACATCAGCAATATGTCTTTTTAATATGAATATTAAATTTGTATTCTGCAAGATAATGATGGCAGAAGATAGCAGCAAGCTTTTCAGTTATTTACTTATTTTTGCTTGCCTTTTTTTGAAGTAAAGTCATCTTACAAAATATATTATTTAAAACGAGAAACTTATTTATTTCCTCTTGGATATGAAAAGGAAAAAATTAATAAAGATTATAAAATTTCATTATCTAATGAACTGGATGTAGTTCAATGTTCAATAATGTACTATAATGTAGCAAATATTTACATATAAAGGGGTTTACAAGCACTTAACCATATGAATTGAATCAAATAAATAACAGTTGTAACCCCAAAACTGACTACACTGAAAATATTTGTAATGTTTCTAAGACAGTTTGTTTATCCTGTTGGAGGCGAAAACATCACTGAAATAAACAATTGCCTTTTTTCCCTGTAATTTGGCCATAAAACAGGCAGTTCCTGATACAGCTTACTTTATTACAAAGATATAGGCAATATGTATGTTGACTGATTGGTTCAATGACCCACTGTTGATCTGATTGCAATAAATTTTACACAAGAAACAATCTTACATAGCATTTTAGAGCCTTTCAATAGTTATTCTAACTCCATACAGGCAGATCGTGATTGAATACTATTTTCCTAATAGTGATAAGGAAGAGAGCTGACATAAATTGAGTCAAGCCTTTCAGTCCTCCTCCAATTCCCCTCATTCATATAATTACAATCATCTAGAAAAAATACAACCAAAATTCCAACTGTCACCAAAGCACAGATGTAAAAATTCAGTTTTGAAATCCTGGAGGAGGAAATGGAATGGAGCACAGAGAATAAATGATGTTCCCTTACTCTTGCATTGAGATAGCACTTCTTGATGTATTTATTTAATACAAATATATTAAAGATTTCTAGAACCAAATCACATTAAATTAAGCTAAATTTCATTGTAAAAATATATTTGCAATGCTATATATGCTCAAGTGGCATTTTTCCATTTATTAAACTTCCCTGTGCCTTAATGTGCTCTTTAATTGATAAATATTTTCAGGAAACAAATCAAAAAAAGTCCCTGTATAAAACAACATTTTAAAGTTTCCCAATGTCCATGCAGTTTTTAAATGCCATTTACAATAATGGATTCAAGGAATAAGTTTAATATTTGTCAAACAAATGATTTCCTAAACTTATTGGACCTCAGAACAGAAAATGTTTTTCAAGTAATACCTAAGAAACTTTCACAGATCAAGTAGAACATTATTGGGAAAAGATTAAGATAAGAGAATATTATCTGTATTTTATAATTCAGTTTAAGCAAGTAATATAAATTAATATTTTGAGATTAATTCTTTTGTCAGTCCAATCTGTCTTAATGTACATGTGCATGGTGAATCAACCAACCAAACAACCAAGAAATCAAACAAATAAACAAACAAACTTGGAACCTAGAGCTAGGAAGCAAATCAATAAGAGTGTACTTACTCAGTACCTATCTGTGAACTCAGATAAAACTATACATGTTCTAGTTATAAATGCTTCAATTGTATCTTAAAGATACAGTGGTCCAATAAAATATTTTTTAAAAACCTTCCTTTTAAAAAGTTATTTCTAGACGAGAAGATCCTGTAGTAGCAAGTTTTTGGTTTGAGATAATCCAGAAATCATTTACATTTCATAATTGGCTTGGGGATACTTAGTGTTTTATTCATTATTAATTAATTAATTTTAAATTCTTTATTGTTTAAAGTATTACACATGATTCCCTTTTCCCCCATTGACCTCTCCCTACTTGTTGCCTCCCCCTGGAACATTTCCTCACCCCCGCTACTGACTGTGTCCATGGGTTATGCTTATATGCATGTATGCAAGTCCTTTGGTTGATCTCTCTCCCCTCTTCCCACCACCCACTCCCACCCTTCCCCCTGAGGTTAGATGGTCTGTTTGATGCTTCTCTGTCTCTGGAACTATTTTAGTTTTATCAGTTTATGTTCATTATATTCCACATATGAATGAGATCATGTGATATTTCTCTTTATCTGACTGGCTTATTTCACTTAGCATAATGCTCTCCAGTTCCATCCATATTGTTGCAAATGGTAAGAGTTCCTTCTTTTTTACAGAAGCATAGAATTCCATTGTGTAGATGTACCACAGTTTTTTAATCCCGTCATCTGCTGATGGAAACTTAGAATGTTTTCAGTTCTTAGCTATTGCAAATTGTGCTGCTATATAAAATATTGTATTTATGTATCATAAATAAAACATCAAAATACTACTTCTGAAATTTAAATATTCAGTATATGAATTAAATAACAAACTAGATTAGGAAAAAGGAAATCAAATCTAGGAAATATTACAGAAAGTTTAGCAAAAGATTTATTAAATATATGAATGGTACTTAAGAAGTGTGGTGAATAAGTGCAACACAAAACTAACACAAGTCCTAAAATCATAGAATATAAGAAATGGAGAAGTAATCATCAAAGAGATGTTATTAAAATGGTATCTCTGAGCTTAAGAAATATCCAAGTTTTCAGAATGAAACAAATCTATGGAGTAAAGTACAGAGTTCAAGGGATAAAAGAATCCATACCAAAATATATACTGATGAAATTTTAGAATCTCAAGGATAAGTTTTTTTAAAAAGGTTTCAGAGCAGAAAAACAAGGTGCCTACTAAGTAATAAGAATCAGATGCAAATTCCAA
Source organism: Myotis daubentonii (assembly GCF_963259705.1). NCBI lineage: Eukaryota > Metazoa > Chordata > Mammalia > Chiroptera > Vespertilionidae > Myotis > Myotis daubentonii. The sequence goes on from NC_081861.1 coordinate 113,531,270, forward strand.
CCCTTTATCAGAAATGCTGGATACTAGATAGCCATAGAATACTGCCTGATGAACACTATTTTGTACCAACAATTGTTACCTAGTCAGAAAATCAATTCTGTAAACTAAGGCAAATGTGCAAATACTAAGCAAGTTTTCCTATCACGCATTCATATTTTTTAAATTCTATAAAAGTTGCTTTAACAAAATGATTTTGTAAATTAAAGAATGATATGAGAATTTTAAATAGTGGTGGCATAACATGATCTACAAGAAGAAAAGATCCCCCCAAATAGACATTTTCCTTTTAAGCATTAGGCAATTAAAGCCACAGACTTATATTTCTTACTCTATAGATCCAACTGTATTCCTTAATTTTCCTTAAATAATATCAGTTAAGTTTTTTTCTCTGTTGTATTGCTTATAATACCTATGAAAAAGCTGTTTTATGAAGATTTGAAATACAGACAATCTTTATTATCTCCTTCCTTCTGCTCACTCTGTGGTTTTCTTGTTGCTCTCTTTCTAATTCTTTGAGTTGTAGAGTTAGATAATTTACTACCATTTTTTCTTGTTTTCTGAGGTAGGCCTGTAGACCTATAAACTTCCCTCTCAGGACTGCTTTCATTGTGTCCCATAGGTTTTGGATTGTTGTGTATTCATTGTCATTACTTTCCATGATATTTTTAATTTCATCTTTGATCTCATTGGTAAACAAATCAATATTTAATAACATACTATTCAACTTCCAAGTATTTGAGTGTTTCGGATTGTTTTTATTGTAGTTTATTTCTAATATTATGCCATTGCGATCTGAGAAGATGCTTGGTATGATTTCAATCTTCTTGAATTTGGGGAGACTTTGTTTGTGACCCAATATGTGGCCTATTTTTGAAAATGTCCCATGTGCAATTGAGAGGAACATATATTCCGTGGCTTTGGGATGAAATGTTCAGAAGATGTCAATTAAATCCATCTGATCTAGTGAGTCATTTTGGATTGCTGTTTCTTTGCTGACTTTGAGAGAATTTATCCAGTGATGTCAGTGGTGTATTAAAGGCCCCTAATATGATTGTATTGTTGTCAATCACGCCATTGATATCTTCCAGGAGATATTTTTTAATGTATTTGGGTGTTCCTGAATTGGGTGCATATATGTTTATCAGGGTTATATCCTCTTGCTGTATTGATCCCTTTAGTATTAAGAAGTGGCCTTTTTTATCTCTTGTTATGGCCTTCACTTTGAGGTCTACTTTGTCCAATATAAGTATTGGTACCCCAGTTATTTTTTAATTTCTATTTGCCTGAAAGATATTTTTCCATCCCTTCACTTTCAGTCTGTTTGAATCCCTTATTCTGAGGTAAGGATCTTGTAGACAGCAAATGTATGGGTCATGTTTTTTTTATCCATTCAGCCACTCGATGTCTTTTGATTGAAGCATTTACTCCATTTACATTTAAAGTTATTGTTGAAAGGTACTGGTTTGTAGCCATTTTTATTTTTTGTGCCTGTTTTCTTTCTTAGCTATTAATTTCTTTTTTTTACACTAGTTCCTTTTCATTTCTTGCATTGCTGGCTTGGTGGTGATAAACTCCCTTAGGCTTTTTTTGTCTGTGAAACTTCTTGTTTCCCCTTCAAGTTTGAATGATAGCCTTGCTGGATAGAGTATTCTTGGATTCAGTCCCTTGCTTGCATCACTTTGTAAATTTCCATCCATTCTTTTCTGGCCTGATGTATTTCTGTTGAGAAATCATTTGACAATCTAATGGGAGACCCCTTGTATGTAACTTTCTGTCTCTCTCTTGCAGCCTGTAAGATTCTTTGTCCTGAACATTTGCCATGGTAATTATGATGTGTCTTGGTGTGGGTCTTTTCGGGTTCACCTTGTTTGGGACTCTCTGTGCTTGTGTGACTTTTTTCTTCCCCACCTCAGGGAAGTTTTCTGACATTATTTCTTCAAATAGGTTTTCTAACCCTTGTTCCTCATCCTGTTGTTCTGGCACCCCTATTATTCACATGTTGCTTCTTTTCATGTTGTCCCATAGCTCCCTTAGGCTCTCCTCCTGTCTTTTAATTTTTTCTCCAATTGCATTTCAGTTTGTGTGTGTTTTGCTTCCTTGTCTTCGAATTCACTAATTTGGTCCTCTGCTTCTTCTAGTCTACTGTTCAAACTTTCCATGGTGTTTTTTATTGCAGCTATATCACTCTTAATTTCTTCTTGATTCTTACATAAGTTATTGATATTTTCATATATTTCTTCGTGACTCTTACAAAAGTTTTTGATTTTTTCCTCCATCCAGTTTATGCACTCTAGGACCCTTATTTTTAAATTCTTTTTCTGACATATTGCATGCTTCTGTTTCGCTTAGCTGCTTCTCTGGCAATTTCCCCTTTTCTTTCCTTTGGGAGTTTCTTTGTTTACCCATTTTTGGTCTCACCGACTGATCTAGATATCAAGTAGTGCAGGGGCTGCTCCTTGGGTACAGTGGTTTTTCAGGCTGCAGTTGCTCCTCAAGTGGTCACAGTAGTGGCTGCTCCTCAGTTGGCAGCAGCTCCTCTGCTGGGTGCTGTTCACAGCAGTGGTGTCTCCTCTGGTTGGTAGGTGAGGCTGCTTGCACAGCTGCAGTTCCTTGAACAGGGGTGGGATGGTCACGAGGATGCTGCTCTTCAGGTGGGGGCAGGCTGAGCGTGGCTGCTGCTCTTTGGACAGGAGGGGGCTTTTCATATGGCTTCTGCTCCTCGGATGGGCGCAGAGTGCTCACGTGGCTGCTGCTCCTTGGAATGGGGCTGGCTGCACCTGCTGCTGTTCCTCAGATGGGGTGGGCTGCTCACGAGGCTGCCAATCTTTCGACAGGGGCAAGTTGCTTACAGAGCTACTCCTCCTTGTACTGGTGTGGTTACTTGCACAGCTGCTGCTCCTCAGATGGGGGATGGGCTGCTTGTGTGGCTGCTGCTTCTTGGGCGGGAGTGACCTGCATGTGTGGCTACTGCGGCTACTGCACCTTGGATGGGGGCGGGATGCTCACCCAACTGCTGCTTGTCGTACAGATGTAGACTGCATGTGGCTGCTGCTCCTTGGACTAGTGTGGGCTGTGCAGGGCTGCCGCTCCTCAGATGTGGTCAGTCTGTCTACTCGTGTGGCTGCTGCTCCTCAGACAGGGGCTAGTGGCTCGGGTGGCTGCTGCTCCTTGGGCCAGAGTGAGATGCACGTGGGGTTGCTGTTCCTCCTATGGGGGCTCTTTGCTCACATGGCTGGTGCTCCTCAGATGCAGTATGGGCTGCTTGCGTGGCTGCTTCTCTTTGGGCAGGAGCGAGCTGCCTATGTGTATGCTCTTCAGATGGGGGCAGGCTGCTCACCCAACTGCTGCTCGTGAGACAGGTGCATGCTGCATGTGTCTGCTGCTCCTCGGACCACTGTGGAATGTGCAGGCCTGCTTCCCTTTGGATGTGGGTGGTCCGTTTGTGTGGCTACTGCTCCTCGGACTGGGGCAGGGTGCTCAGGAAGCTACTGCTCCTTGAGTGGGAGAGGGCTGCTCACGGTGATGCTGTTCCTCATATGGGTATGGGCTGCCCACACCACTGCTGCTCCTCGTATGGATGGGGGCAGGCTGCTTGTGCAGCTTCTGCTCCTTGGATGGGGGCTGGTTTCACACACACTTACTGCTCCTCAGACAGGAGGAGGGTGTGGGCTGCACAGCTGCTGCTCCTCAGATGGGGGCTGGCTGCATGGACCTGCCACTCCTCAATAGTGGGCAGGCTGCTAGTGAGGCTGCTGCTCCTCAGAACGGGCAGGCCGCTCACACAGATGCTGCTCCTTGGACAGGGGCAGGCCACGTGAGGCTTCTGCTCTTAGGCCTGGGGAAGGCTGCTCACAGGGCTGTTGCTCCTTGGACAGGAGTGGGCTGCTCACGTGTCTGCTGCTTGTGTGGTTGCAGTGCTCTGGTCTAAGACGTTGGGCTGTTCAGAGGGGAGCATGCTTCAGAACTCACAGGAGGCTGCACCCAGGGTGGCTGGAGACTCGTTGACCCTAGGACCATAGGCGAGGTAGCAGGTCCCTGGCAGGGGTGTCTGTAGAGTCCCAGGTGTTATCTGAGGGCACCCTGGGTGAGGGTGAGGCCTGGTTCCCAGTTACAGCAGCTCTCCCCTTAAAAGCGCTAGGACTCTGAGGATGAGCCGGCCTCCAGGAACTGCTTACAATGGTAGTAGAGGCTGCCTAGTTAGGTGAGCCCATTTAGCCTGACACCAAATGTCTTGTGGGATCTATCTGTGCCTCACTCACATACACACACACACATCCCACATGTCCACACACTCCTGTTTTGGTCCGTCACTGACTCACACTCTCTCCCTCATTGCTGCCTTCTTCCTGCCTCTGTAGTTGGGTTTGGCGTGCTAGTGACCCTTTTGTGGGTGTAGTTTCCTCTCCAGGTGTCTGTTTATGAGGCTTACTGTCTAGCACCTAGCCGACAAGATAAAATTGACCTCAACAAGACACAACAGAAAGAGACCAAATCACGAATGTACTCACGACAATAATAACCGAAATATAAGTGACCACCTTAGAAAAGAGAATTAGGGCGACAAAAGAGAGCATAAATGATATCAAAGAAAGTGAAAAAGATGAGAGAAAAGAAAAAGAAAGAAAAGGGAGATTACACAGATATATATATATATATGAAACACCACAGAACCAATAGATAAACAAAACAAAACAACAGAAATAATAAATAAATTAAAAAAAAAATAAATAAATAAATAATGTAAAAACAAAACAAACAAACAAAATACAAACACCAAACCCCCAGCAAAGAGGGTGGGGGCAGAATCTGTCGATGCTGAGCTTATATATAGAAGATAAGGTTAAGAATTGGATGAATATGGGGTGAATCTCAGTTCAGTATAGACGAAGTAGAAAGGGGTAGGTGGATAAGAAGAAAGAGAATGAGAAAATATAATAATAAAATTAGAAAAACTTTAAGTTCAAAAATGGTTTTAAAAATAGCAAATAAAATAGAGTGATGGAAAAATAATGTGAAAAGAAATAGAAAATAAAGCAACAAACAAAAAAAGAAAAAGAAAAAAGAGAGAGAGAGAACAAAGTAATAAAAAATAAAATAAAAATGAAAAAGTGAAGTGTTCCTTTGGCTGGCTTAACATCCCAGTCTTCTGTACTGCAGTTTTTCTCAGGTTCCGATTGTGGGGACTGAAAGTCTCTCTTTAATCCAGCCACTTTGGACTGGCAAGGACTATTTAGGGGTTTGTTTGTTTTTTAATCCTTCGTTCCATTGATGGTGGAATCTGGGTGTGGCTGTATTGGTTGCCTGGATACTGGGGGGAGGGGCTATCTCTTCAGGACAAAATGGCTGCCCGGGTCCCAGGCTCAGTATGACTCAGCACCAAACTCACTGCCACTTCTCCTGGATCCCCCTCTCTCCCCAGATTCCACAATCCCGCACCTTCTCCCACACTCCAGCCACGGGTAAGTGCCTGTCTATGAAAGGTCCTATGAACTAGGCTCCATGAAGAAAGGCACAAGCCACAGAGAGAGAGAGGCTGTACCTCTGTGCACTCCTCTCCTGCAGGCACCCCTCAGCCTTTCCTGACTGTGGACCCAGATCTAGAATCCCCTGGAGGGGGGAAAGGCTGCGCATCTGTGCACTCTTCTCCTGCCTGCACCCCTCAGGCTTTCCTGATTGTGGACCCAGATCTAGAATCCCCTGCCGACCAGCAGTTCTAGTACCTTCTTTCCACTGCCCCTGTCCCAAAGGACGTGGCCCAAGCCGGTGCCATGTGGATTCGTTCTGATCCTCAGTGATCATTGTCTGGCCAATTATCTTTCCCACAGCCTTGACTTTACCTTTCTCCCGGAGTCCTCTGCCTTTCCCAGCTTCAAACTGTCTTCCAGCTGAATCTCCTCTGCCAATTCTGGCTGGATGTTACTCATTTCAGCTGCTCCCCCTATCTGCTCTGGGACAAGGCACAGAACACATCTGTCTGTACCACCGCCATTTTGTCTCTCTCACTTGGTCTTTCAATGATTCTTATACACACCAAAATCTGAGAATTACTTTTCACAAGCCCTGTGCCTTTTATAAGCCCAAAACTACTTTTAGTCTTAAAAACCACAGTCTTAATTAATGGTATTATTCAACGTAACCAAGTTTGGAGAAAATTAAAATTCAGCATATACAAAATGAGAAAGGAAATATCAGAGGATCCTGTGGACAAAATAATTCACTGAGATAATATATAAATAACTGGTAGGCCCACACGAAAATGGGGTCATGATAGAAAAGCTAAGAAGATACAAAATGTACAGACATCCAAGTAACAAAAAAAAAAAAAAAAAAGTAGAAAAGGAATCAAGTTGTTTATGCAAACACCACTCACCACTTCCTGGATCAAAGAAAAGTGACATCACTATAGAGTGCAGAGAAATTACAACCGGCCTGTTCAATCAACAGGCAGCAACTGCCTTAGTATGAAGTGTTACTTCAAAAATGACTACTACAGAACTGACAACCCAAAGCAACACCCACCAAGCTAATAAGCAAATGCTCAAGCAAGTTGAAAGACTAACTGGAGCACCATATAATGAATGAGCAGGTGAAAATGAGAATGAGAATAAACTATGAAAATCAATGTGATGAAACTCACTGGTTAAATGATGCCTAAATAGTCCCAATTCTGACCAGAACTGCTCCAAACTATAGAGGACATGAGAAAAAAGGAAAAGACTACTGTGTGCCTCTTCCCACCCACAGTTGCCTACCAAATTTACTGTAGACTTAACACTGGCTCAGGATACCATTTTCATACCCCAACAGATTCAGGTGGCCTGCAATCTTGTTCCTTCCCCCACCCACAAAGTATGAGCAACCCTTCTCATATACCCACTCACATTCACTCTGATTGAACTCACTTAGTCATTATTCTGCTGGCATCAGCCCTCACTAAAGTTTACCAGCTGTGATGGTTAATTTTATGTGTAAACTTGGCTAGGCTATGGTACCTAGTTGTTTTGTCTAGAAGTCGCAATGGTGTTTTTTAGGTGTGATTAACATGTAAATAAATACGCTTGGAATAAAACAGATAATCCCTCTATAGCAGGGGTCCTCGAACTTTTTAAACAGGGGGCCAGTTCACTGTTCCTCAGAATGTTGGAGGGCTGGATTATAGTGTAAAAAAAAAACTATGAACAAATTCCTATGCACACTGCACATATCTTATTTTGAAGTAAAAAAACAAAACGGTAACAAATACAATATTTGTATTTGCATGTGGCCCGTGGGCCGTAGTTTGAGGACCCTTGCTCTATAGTGTGCATTAGCATCATCCAATCAGTTGAAGGCCTTAGGAGTGAAGGCTGAAAGCCTCCCCAAAGAAAGAATTATCAACTAGGCTGGTGTGTCTCAGTTGGTTAGTGTTGGCCCACGCACCAGACGGTCACAGGTTTGATTCTTAGTCAGGGCACGTGCCTGGGTTATGGGTCCCATGGATGTGTCTCTTTTCTATGGACATGTCCATTTACATTCCTTCCTCTCTAAAATCATTTTTGTTAAAGAATTACCTATGCCTACAGATTGCAAAATAGAAATTCTGTCTGAATTTCCAGTCTTTGGACTCACAACTACAATATGAACTTTTGCCTAAATTTCCACCCTGCTAAACTGCCCTGAAGATTTCTCACTTGCTCGCCCCCACAATCACATAAGCCAATTACTTAAATCAATCTCTCTCCCCCGCCTTTTCACTCTCTCCTTCTCCCACTCTTCTATGCTCTTATATTAATGGTCTATGTTACTATTGGGTCTGTTTCTCTGGAAAATCCTATATATTGCTCATTCTAATCATTTTTCTACCAGTAACACTATATCTTTTCTTATAATGAGACTAGAGGAACGGTACACGAAATTTGTGCGTTTGGGCAGGTCCCTCAGTCCAACCTGCACACTCTTGCAGTCCAGGAGCCCTCGGCAGATGTCCAACTGATGGCTTAGGCAGGGAGCAGACCTAAACCATCATTCAGACGCCCTAAGCACTGCTGCAAGGGCAGTGAGGCTACTGCCACCAACTCTGCACTCGCCAGCCATGAGCCCGGCTTCTGGCTGAGCAGCACTCCCCATGTGGGAGCACACTGACTACCAGGGGGCAGCTCCTGCATTGAGCATCTGCCCCCTGTTGGTCAGGGCACATAAAAGTGACTGGTCCTTCTGCCATCTGGTTGATTTGTATATTAGCCTTTAATTATATAGGCTACATGGCAGCTATTTTACAACTACTACAACTACTGACATTTTTTCTTAGCAAGGTATAATCCTAAAAAATAAAGAGCTAATATGCAAATGGTCATCACACCCTCACTCTGTGATGCCCTTACTCCATCACAATCCATCACCATGAGGCTGCATTCACAGTGGGCACACGTGGGTGGGTGAGGCTGTGTGTGCAGTGAGGCACATGTGGGTTGGCAGGGACTTGACACTACATGCTTGGCGCAGAGGCGGGTCCCAGCAGCTCCATGTGGCAAGGCCTGGGGGTCCTGCAGCTCCATGCAGCATGGAGGCGGGAACCCTGGTTCCAGCCTACCTCTTTGGGGCAATCCATCAAGGAGCCCCAGATGGGTGGGTGGGGCCTACCTCTTTTTTAAAAAATATATTTTATTGATTTTTCACAGAGAGGAAGGGAGAGGGGTAGAGAGTTAAAAACATCGATGAGAGAGAAACCTCGCTCAGCTGCCTCCTGCACACTCCCTACTGGGTATGTGCCCGCAACCAAGGAACATGCCCTTGACCAGAATTGAACCTGGGACCCTTGAGTCTGCAGGCCCATGCTCTATCCGCTGAGCCAAACCTGTTAGGGTAGCCTACCTCTTTGGGGTGATTAATCATGAGGCTCCTGCACTGTGAGAGGGCACAGGCCAGGCTGGGAGACCACCCCCCCCCCCAGTGTATAAATTTTGTGCACCAGTCCTCTAGTATTTAGATAAGTTATAAGCAATATATAGGTTTGAGATTCTCATTCTGTTCTTCGCACCAAATAATATAAAATCACTATTGCATATCCTGGCTAGTTTTGAGTCACTTGTGGCTCTTCTTAAAAGGACACATCCTAGAATACTATCCCGAAATACTGAATAAGAATTCCCTCAGTTGATTTTGATTCACAGCCAAGGACTAAAATCCCTGGACATAAAATCATTTGACTATAATATCTCCAGCAGTAGAGTCCAAGACCACTTTTTAAAATGAGGAACTTAACTAATGTAGAACAAGTGACATATTCATATTCCCAAAGTGAAAACATCAGGCTAATATGTTTTTTCATATTTCTAGAAGGTTAATTTTATTTTTATATAAATTGTAGAAAAAATATGACAAGTATTCTTATCTCAGTGCATGTATATTTTATCATAATATTTAGGAAATAATCAAGCACAGGCAGCTCTGTTTTATAAAGTGGTTCATGCTAGGTACACATGAAATTCTCTGGTATATAGTTAAAAGACCTCGCAAATGTCTAAAATCTTGACCATTTTTTGTGTTGTTAAAGTTATAAAATTTTATCTGAGGACATATACATGTCAATGTCTTATGTCTGCTGATTTAATCAAAGGAATTTAGTTGACCTCACTTTTCTATTGATGAAACTTAATCAGATGCATTCAAAGAACTATCGTAAATCTTGTAGTAGCTGGCAAAAAACTTTACAGAATCACTTTATATTATGGATATAAAAAATGTATAGTAATCATTATTTTCAGCTATCTACTACTGCTGGCTTAATTTTACTCTTTGGTGCCTAATGCAACATTTGCATCCTTTAAAGAATTAAAAAATCACTGAACAGCCCTGACTGGTTTGGCTCAGTGGATAGAGAGTCTACTTATCGATTGAAGGGTCCCAGGTTCGATTCCAGTCAAGGGCATGTACCTTGGTTGTGGGCACATCCCCAATAAGAGGTGTGCAGGAAGCAGCAGATCAATGTTTCTCTCTCATCCTCTCATCAGTGTTTCTAACTCTCTATCCCTCTACCTTCCTTTCTGTAAAAAAAAAAAAAAAATTCACTGAACACACACATACAATCAGCTAAGATGCAGGTTCCCACTAATTTCTACTCTACCTGTCTCATGTCCAACATTGGAAGAGTGGGGAAAAGTATTCAATATTAGTATTATCTATAAATTATGTCACTCTAAACTTAATTGTGAAATGTAGGTTAGTAATTTATGATAATAATAATATCTCTTCAGAATCCTATATAATAAAAGGCAAATCCACTGAACAGCTGAACAAGTGGTTGTTATGACACATACTGACCACTAGGGGGCAGATGATCAACACAGGAGTTGCACCTTGGTGGTCATTGTGTTCCCACAGCAGGAGTGTTGCTCAGCCAGAAGCCAGGCTCATGGATGGTGAGGACAGCAGCAGTGGCTGGGGCCTCTCCTGCCCCCATGGCATCGCTAAGAATGTCTGACTGGGAGCAAGCCTATGCCATCAGTTGGACATCCCCCAAGGGCTCCCAGACTGAAAGAGGGTGCAGGCTGAGCTGAGGGAACGCCCCCCCCCCCGCAAGTGCACGAATTTCATTCACCAGGCCTGTAGTAGTTCATAATATGCATTCATATCACATTCCACATTAAGGTCCAAACCTCTGTTAATAATATTGACTAAATAGTTTAGTTAATAACAATAGCAATCAAAACTTTATCTGAACATACAAATGGATGTATTTGATACACACATACACACACCATGGTTTTCTAAGACGTTATTGAACTTGTCACAAAGTATAAATTGAATTATTTTATAAAAATAGTTCTAACATTATATTATTACCTACTTTCTCTTGTTCATTTAGCCCAACAGAACTCCTTTGCAAGAAAATAGCCTAAGGAATATTCTACATTATCTAGCTATGAAACAGTTTTATAAAACCAAGTGTCTCATACATTTACTCCAATGAAGTGGTTCAATTTAGAATGTAATCTAAACAAATATATTTAATAGCATGGCCAGGAAAATCACCAACATGTATATACATAAAAGCCTAAGTGACCAAACAACCAGTCGACTGGTTTCTATGATGCACACTGACCACTAGAGGGCAGAACGCTCAACTCAGGAGCTGCCCCCTGGTAGTCAGTGTGCTTTCACAGGGGGAGTGCCGCTCAGCTGACCTACGGGTGCCAGATGCAGGGATCATGGCTGGCGAGTGCTGCTGTGGTGGTGCAAGCCTCTCCCAATTGGGTCTGACTGGGCATGAGCCAGCACAGCACAGGCACAGTGGGGCCAAGATGAGCGGGGGCAGCAGGCAGGAGCGACAGGCTGCATTGGACTGCCAATTTCGGCTCAATCTCCGAAGGCCATGCCAAGGGAACCCCACTGCAGGGGTCCTCTGGTGGTTTAGAAAACAATATCTGTGAGAGAAAAGGAAGTGGCTTCTTGATTCTGCATGGAATCTTCTTAATTTGTATTTCTACTTCTCTTCCTACATTTGTAACAACTGAATAAACTGAGAATGTTGTTTCTTCTTGTAGCTATAATCACTCTAGACCTGTGGTCAGCAAACTGTAGCACGCGAGCTACATGCGGCTCTTTGGCCCCATGAGTGTGGCTCTTCTTAAGCCTTAGGGGTACCTTAATTAAGTTAATAACAATGTACCTACCTATATAGTTTAAGTTTTAAAAATTTGGCTCTCAAAAGAAATTTCAATTGTTGTACTGTTGATATTTGGCTCTGTTGACTAATGAGTTTGCCGACCACTGCGACAAAATGATTAGCTAAAATACACTGATATGATCAATATATTTATCAATTAATAGTGAAAAAGGCCCTAGCTAGTTTCACTCAATGGATAGAGTGTTGGCCTGAGGACTGAAGGGTCCCGAGTCAGATTCCAGTCAAGGACATGTACCTCAATCCTGGCCCAGGTCAGGGCGTGTGCAGGAGGCAACCATGAGGTGCCTCTCTCACATTGATGTTTCTCTCTCTGTCTCTCCCCATCCCTTTCACTCTCACTCAAAATCAATGAAAAAAATCCTCAGGTAACAATTATCAAAAAACAAAACAAAGCAAAACAAAACAAAAACCAACAACAGTGAAACAGGAATTGATTTTTATAATTTGAGGTATTCTGTACCTTGATTCATTTATATGCTATTGTTTTTCTAAAAATTAGGGATTATTAATGTGGAAAGAAAAAAGAATTTTGGGGAAAGGGCCACGTACTGACATTTGCATTTTTCTACAGCATAATTGAGAAATACATTTGATTAAGGACCAAAGTGAAGAATTGGTGGGTGTTGGGAGGACAAAAGCATTGATAATTGATAGAGACCTGGTGAAAAAGAGAAGCAATTATAAATTATTTTGGACATCTTACTGACAGTTATCATTCTTGGTTTTAATCCTTGAGAGTTAAGATGAACTACGTCTCAATAGCTACATGTACGAGAAAATAATATTCCCTGCCACCAGAAGCTGCTCTAAGCACAGCTTCCCCCTTTACTCCAATCCAGCGGCTATATACACACAAATGACCAAAAGGAGGGTATTATCTTTCAAGAATTCTTTTCACTCATTCTCTTTCCCTCAATTTCTAGTTTCACAAGCCTCTTCCCTTCAAGTGGGCTACTTGTGGACTCACCAAATACACCAATTACTCCATAACTTATCTTTGATCCATGTCCTCCAAGGGATGAAGGAATGTTAGGTTTTGTCTTTGCACTCAATCCCTCTTCTTATTGTGTGTGTGTGTGTGTGTGTGTGTGTGTGTGTGTGTGTACACACACACATACCTATACTGTATAAATTCATACCACAATCAATGGTTTGAAAGAATCAACACTTTTCTGGCTAGGCAACATCAAGGGATAACATTACTAATAGAGAAGCAAGTCATACAGCTCACAGTACTTACTGATTAATGAACCTTTCTTCATGAATTGTTTGTCATATAAGAAATCAGAACTTGAGAGCACCATCCACAAAAGCCAAAGCAAAATCTTAATATTCTACCTAAAGAATATTGCCCTGGCCAGTGTTGCTCGATGATTGGAGAGTTGGCCTGCACACCAAGGGGTCACAGGTACAATTCCCAGTCAAGGGCACCTACCCGGGTTGCAGGTTTGATTCTCCGCCCCTGTCTGGGCTCCTGTGGAAAGGAACCAATTTATGTGTCTCTCTCACACTGAAGTCTTTCTCTCTTTCCCTCTCTCTCTCCCTCTCCCTTCCACTCTCCTAGAAATCAACAGAAAGGTATCTTCAGGTGAAGATTAACAACAACAACAACAAAAGAGTATGGCCCAACTCATTTATTGACCTGAAATAAGTGAGGTTTAAAACCATTTTGGCAGAAACCTATTAAATAATCATATATTTTCTAGGAATTTGAAACTCCCTAAATATGGTTAGCTGACCTTATATATTCAGAGATTTTTTTTTAATGGCAAAAGCCTTCAAGGAAATAAACCAAAAAGACACTGTTTTCAAAGTATGAGCAAAAACTGAAGAATGAAAAGCTCAGAGGGAAGGTAAGAAATGTGAGTAACACACAGGAAACACTATACAAAACTTAATTTTATATAAATTGTGTTTTTCACTGAGTTTTAACATTGGCTAGTGAGGTAATTATGTTTTTATGAATGAGGAAGTCAGCAAGTAAGCAATCGAGAGTGTAGAAGAAAAGTTTAGGCAATTAAAAATGAGAGAAAATTACTCATGTCAAAACATGAAGGAAAGTGCATAAAACATAAGCTTATTCTATTAACTCTCTGGGTCAATATGAGAGTAAGGCATGGAATCATAGAAAAATGTTCAAAGGATTATGGTTTTTACTTAACGTGTTTGAAAAAACATACACTTGATTTTAGTGCAACATAAATCTACAGCTTCAACCAAGACATTTTGGATCTTTAATTTTACCTAGCATCATTACACCAAATATATTTTCCCTAAACATAATTGTTATGTAGGAAAAAGTATTAGAACTTCTGTAGCAACCTCTGTATCTACGACAATAGGAAATATATAACATAAAATGTTATTGACTGCATGAGTATTTTAAAACATGTATTAATGTGCATTCTATTTTCACCTCATTAACAATTATTTTTATATAGGTACCATATATATTCTCTTGGTGCAAAGTGAACTTAAACAGACTCTTGAAGACATGCAATTAAAGTCAATGTCTGCTGTGATCATTGAGCACAAAGCTGGGTGTACCTTAGGCCCTGGGGGAAGTGGGCCTAAGCTGTCAGTAGGACATCCTCTGAGGACTCCCAGACTGTGAGAGGGCACAAGCCTGGCTGAGGGACCGCCCTCCCCCCACCGCCAAGTTTATGAATTTTCATGCACCGGGCCTCTAGTAAAGGATACACATAAACCGATGAACCAACATATATCTAGAGACAGAGAAGCATCGATCAGATGCTCAAACCTCAGAGGGAAGGCAGGAGGGAGGGTGGAGCTAAGGGGGAGAGATCAACCAAAGGACTTGGATGCATGCATATAAGCCTAACCAATGGACACAGACACCAGGGGGAGGGGGGGAGGGCATGAGAGGGGGGAAGAGGGAAAATGGGGAGATAAGGACACATTTGTAATACTTTAATAAAGGAAAAAAATTCCAATAAATGCTTAGCCCTATATTCATTATGTGTTCATATTTAGTTTTATATTTCTCATTAAAGAAAACCTTGAAGGAATGCCTTTGTTTATACATATGTATATTTCCTTCATGGAATTTTGAGGTCCCAGCCAATGCTTGTTTATTACTTTCACTTGGAAAACTGAGTTTTTAAACATTAGGTAGACTAAAAGTATAAGGATAAATTATTTAATAATCTTGGAACATAATGATAAATAGTCTACAAAATTAAGATTTGTTTTATTTAAATAGATCCTTATAGTGAGATCTGCAATGAAACCTCCCAAGGGAATTTTGAAAGTCTACAATTATATTAAAACTAAACAATGGTGTAGGAAATATAGATTAAATTTTTACTTCATTGAGAAACTGATCATATAGTTCTTTTCCACATCTAATGTATGATTCTATCATTACAATCAAATTATCAAATAGACATGTTATTCAATTATTTTAAAGATTCAACAATTAAATGTATCTGAACTGATTGGATAAGTTTTCATTGTGACATTTAATACTTGATCCTTTCTTTTCTTCATAAACACTGATTATAAAGTAGCATAAGCTTCCACCCTGGCTGGTGTGGTTCAGTTGGTTGGAGTGTTGTCCCGTGCACTGAAAGGTCATGGGTTCAATTCCTGGTCAGGGCACGTACCTCGGTTGCAGGTTTGCTCTCAGCTTGGGGAGCATATGAGAGATAACCAATTGATGTACTTTCTCCCACATCAGTGTTTCTCTCTCTCTCTCTTTCTCCCTCATCCTCTCTCTAAAGTCAATAGAAACATTTTAGGTGAAATTTTAAAGATAAACAAGTAAGTAAGTAAATAAATAAATGTTAAAAATAGCATAAGCTTCCAAAGAGAAATAGACACTTCAAAAAAGGTATCAATCAAAAGCCTTGGTATAATACTTTAATTGAAATTAGGGCCTTTATTCATAACTTTAAATCCATCTGAGAACACTTATGATATTCTGTTATTCTATCTTGTACCTTGAGAAGAGAGACTAAATTGGATTCTTCTGTGTATTTCCAAAATCATACTGTCCAACATACATTTGCAGTATATAAATGCTTGTTGAATTAATGCATAAATAAGTTATAAATACCTAGGTTTGTCTTATGTGTTTCACTCTAATGTCTTTGACTTCTAATGTATTTACTATTTTTAAATTTCCATATCCTATCTAATAAAAGAGAAACATGGTAATTAGCGTACGTCAGCTACCCTTCCCATTGGCTAATCAGAGCAATATGCAAATTAACTGCCAGCCAAGATGGCGGCCGGCAGCCAGTCAGCTTGAAACTAACATGAGGCTTGCTTGCTTCAGTGACAGAGGACTCCAACATTCCCCGCCTGCTGCAGGCCTCTGAGCAGCAACTCTAAGCAACTATGTAACAAATATAGAAGCTAAACAAATCCCCAGAAACCTGCTTTAGTCCGCCGGGCTTCAGCCAGCAGGATCGCAACATTGTAAGCAAAGGCCAGAAACCTACTTTCAGCTGCGGAGGCCTAAGAGCTGGAGCCAAGCCTCAAAGCTAAAGCTGGCCCAGAATAAAAAAAGAAAAAGAAAAAAGGAGCGGTTGGGAGCTTCAGTCAACCCCAGCCTGAAAACATCCCTCAGCCCCTCACCCAGACTGGCCAGGCACCCCAGTGGGGACCCCCACCCTGAAGGGTGTGTGATCAGCTGCAAACAGCCATCATCCCCTCACCCAGGCTGGCCAGGCACCCCAGTGGGGACCCCCACTCTGATCCAGGACACCCTTCAGGGCAAACCAGCCAGCACCCACCCATGCACCAGGCCTCTACAGTATAAAGTAAAAGGGTAATATGATCCCAGCACCGGGCTCAGCAGAGCCAAGAGGCCTCCCTGCACCAGGATCAGTGTGACAGGGGGCTGCGACCAAACCCCCTGATTGTCCTGCGTTTCTGTGTGTGTGAGGGGGGGGGGCCACAACCTCCCTATCCACCGTGCTCTGTTTGTGACAGAGGAAGGCTTCCCAACCCCCTGACCAGCCCTGCTCTGTGCCTGATAGGGGGGAGCTCCCCGACCCCCTGATTGGCCTGCAGCTCTGTGTGTGACAGGATGTGGCGCCCCAACCCTCCGCCCTCCACGGGCCCTGCTCTGTGTGTGATGGGGTAGAGCCATAACCTCCCCATCGGCCCTGCCCTGAGTGTGAGAGTGGCGGCACCCCAAACCCCTGATCGGCCCTGCTCTGTGGGTGATAGAGGGCGGCGTCCCAACCCCCTGATCGACCCTGCTCTGTGCATGACAAGGGGCAGTGCCCCAACTCCCCAATCGGCCCTGCTCTGAGCCTGACCAGGGGCTGCACCTAGCGATTGTGCCTGCCCTCTGTCATCCGGGAGCAGGCCTAAGCCAGCAGGTGGTTATCTCCCATGGGGTCCCAGACTGCGAGAGGGCACAGGACGGGCTGAGGGACTCCCCTCCCACCCCCACCCCCAGTGCACAAATTTTTGTGCACCGGGCCTCTAGTCCATATATAATTTCTTGTGTGTATTTACTTGGGACAATAGGGGAAAAATGCCAGTTTTATGTTTCTTTTTGTTTGGATCTGTTTCTGCACTAGAATACAAATCCCAGAGCCTTAGTCTATGTCTCCTGGCTACTAATATACGCCCAAATTCTAGATCATTTTAGATAATAAATATTTGTTGGATGAGTGAAGGAAGGAAGGAAGGAAGGAAGGAAGGAAGGAAGGAAGGAAGGAAGGAAGGAAAGGCAAATTGAGATCAGTGGTGTCCCCAGCCACGGTGGCTTATTCCCTAGAACGCCACTGAGAGCGTAAAGTACAAATGAGGTTGGAGGGGATGAATACATCCCCATAACCAAGTGCTTTCTCTGCGAATGCAGCTAATTTTATTATTTCTTGCCAGAGAAAACTGAAGTCTGTACTTACGCAAGAGGAAAAAAATCGGCAAACGAGGTGAAATGGTGAGCAAATCCAGGATGTCAGCGTTGAGACCACGGGAACTGTCCCCGTTGGGGCAGACAGGGCGGGAGGAATGGGTGTGTGGGCTGTGTTGAGCGAGGGAGAGGAGACAGAGTAAAGGGGGGGAAGGCAAGTTCACAGGAGGGAAGATGGGAGGCGGAGAGTCTGTGAGGCTGTGGAGGCCGGCCCTGCCGGCAGAGAGGGGGCCTTGATGGTGAACAGGAGGAAGTGGAGGTCGCTGGCGTCACCAGGCCGAGGACCCGGGTCAGGCTGTGGGAACTGTGGGTGCGGACTCTGACGTCATTCCGATGAAGCCTTGGGATTCATGCTGAGGCAACAAGGATTCCCCAAAAGGGCTGGGCGGCGGTTAAGGAAACACCCCATCAGGACCACAGTCACACAAGTTGCTCCGAGAAACCAAGTGCGGTTGATGTCCTGGCAGCGGTCGCACTTGTCCTCATGGGTCACACTTTAAAATGGCAGGAAGGCCAGGGCCCAGCATGAGACGGGCATGGAATCCGGAGAATGTCGGCGCTGCCCACCTGCTTGGGCCCCCCTCACGCCCCCCTGTGAGGGCCCCCCGCCCCTCCCCCAGGCCCTGAGTAACGGTCACTGCTTCCGGTCCCCTCAGAGCCAACCGCCACCGCCAGCGGCCCGCAGCCTCCCGCGTGTCCTGCCGCTGCGTCCGCCTGTCCCCGGTGCCCGGCCCTCACCCAGGACCTTCCGAGACCCCAGCCGCCTGACTCCGGTTTCCTGCCCGCACCCAGGACCTTCTGAGACCCCAGCCGCCTGTCCCCGGTGCCCTGCCCGCACCCAGGACCTTCCGCGACCCCAGCCGCCTGTCTCCGGTGCCCTGCCATCACCCGGGACCTTCCAAGACCCCAGCCGCCTGACTCCGGTGCCCTGCCCTCACCCAGGACCTTCCGAGACCCCAGCCGCCTGCACCTGTGACCTTCCGGCCTCCTTCACTCCGCCTTGGCCTCTGACCGCTCCTGTGCCTGCAGACATGGCCACTCCTCCGCCCTCCTCTGAGCGCCAGGGCTACCATCCAGAATGCGAGGCCGCCATCAACCAGCAGATCGGCCTGGAGCTCTACGCGGCCTCCCTGTACACCTCCATCGCCGGCTACTTCCAGAGCCGGGCCTGGCAGCAGGGCTCCCAGTACTTCCAGAAGCGGGCCCTCAAGAAGAGGGAGCAGGCGGAGCGGCTGATGTGGCTGCAGAGCCAGCGCGGGGGCCGGGTCCTGCTGGAGGTGGTCCCCCGGCCGCAGCAGCACGTGTGGGACAGCAGCCTGATGGCCCTGGAGCAGGCCCTGCTCATGGCGAAGAGAGTGGACCAGGGCCTGTGGCACCTGCACCGCCTGGCCACCCACCGGGGGGACGCCCACCTGTGCGAGTTCCTGGAGAGCCACTGCCTGCACCCACAGGCCGCCTTCCTCCAGGAGCTGGGCAGCCACATCAGCCAGCTGCGCCAGATGCAGGCCCCCGAGTCCGGCCTAGAGGAGGACCTGCTCCACAAGCTCACCCTGGGCGACTGAGAGGAGCACTGACCAGGACTGCCTTCCTGAGAGCCGTGGGGGCCTCCCTGCCCCGTGCCTGGATGCCCATGGCCATATTGCCCATGCAAAACGGGCACCTCAGTTCCATGTTCAAGGTTCGCTGTCTTTTCAAATAAAGTCATTGGTTCTTAAATAAATAAAGGTCTTTCTCTGATTCCTGTGTGCAAATCCCTCAGATTTCAATTTTAAAACCGGTATCCAGGAGTCTCCACCGAGGTCTCAATTAGTGCAGCTCGGGACCCTGGATGGAGGAGGGAGGGAGGGATTTCATAGGATCCTGATGGAGGGAGGAGGGAGGAGGGATTCCATAGGACCCTGATGGAGGGAGAAGGGAGGAGGGATTCCATAGGATCCTGATGGAGGGAGGAGGGATTCCATAGGACCCTGATGGAGGGAGGAGGGAGGGATTCCATAGGATCCTGATGGAGGGAGGAGGGAGGAGGGAGGAGGGAGGAGGGATTCCATAGGACCATGATGGAGGGAGGAGGGAGGAGCGATTCCATAGGACCCTGATGGAGGGAGGAGGGAGGAGGGAGGAGGGATTCCATAGGACCCTGGATGGAGGGAGGAGGGATTCCATACGACCCTGATGGAGGGAGGGAGGAGGGATACCATGAGACCCTGATGGAGGGAGGAGGGATTCCATAGGATCCCGGATTGAAAGAGAGATGGGGATGCCATAGGATCCTGATGGAGGGTGAGAAGGAGGTGGGATTCCATAGGACCCTGATATAGGGAGGGAGGAGGGATTCCATAGGACCCTGATTATTAGGGAGGAGGGATTCCATTGGACCCTGATGGAGGGAGGAGATATTCTATAGGACCCTTAATGGAGGTGGGAGGAGGGATTCCGTAGGACCCTGCATGGAGTAGGAGGTATTCCGTGGGACCCTGCATGGAGGAGGAGTTATTTCATGTGAAACTGGATGGAGGAGGAGGTATTCCATGGCACCTGGGAAAACACAAAATTAACCTACACCTTATAAACAATGTATATGAGGGTGCAGTCAGGTGGATTTTCTTCGGCCCTTTGAATGAGGGTGAATGTTCATGCTAAACATATAAAACATATCCTTAAAATCACAGCTGTGCTTACCTCTGGGAAAAGGGTGAATAGAATGAGATTGGGCAGGGACTAAAAGAAAGGAATCTTGCATTTAACCTACAGTTTTTGGTTTACTAAAATATGCAAATATTAACATTTGTTAACATCTGGGTGACAAGATGGAGGCCCCTTACTCTAAGATCAGAGTAAATGAAATTGCAACACTGCGGATGGTCCTTGGTCAATTGTGAGAGTAAATAGCTGCTCTGTGAATAGCAGATCTGTTTTAACTTGCTCAGCTCTAACCCTCCCCCACCCCTACTCACATAGGACAGTAAAGGTCTTTGGCATCTGAGCCTTTTAATCTCCCCAAACTACACTCCAAGACAGTGAATGAATGTAAGACAATTACAGACCTGCAGAGAAGGGAAATTATAGGACACATTTTCCTAGAAGGAAAAAACACTAGTGTTCCAATGTGAGAAATATTGTGTTTATTTTAGCATCAGACAGTGTTCCTATCCTACCTGTAAGCTCCATGCCATGTATCCCCAAAGGAGAAAGAAACTGAATAACTGACACACTCCACTCTCCCATTTTGAGCAAAATCCTAGTAGTGAAATGAACATCACAATTCTAGATCTGATCCATGCTACTGACCGAGGTGAATGATGTAAGTCCTTTATTCATAAATATAAATGAAAAAGGTTTGCCAGATGTATGAAGAAGGTAAAATAGAAGATCACAATAAACACACAAAACTATGTCATTTAGATGAAAAATCAGATAAAATATATAAATAAAAGATAATTTTGCCAAAAATTCAAATTCCTGTTCTCAGAATTTTAAGGGAATAAAATAGATTTATAAAATTGAAATAAAATGTCTACTATAGAACGAAACAATTAGAGGACAGATCAAGTTCTTGCAAGATAGAAATATTTGCAACAGCATGGATTGACCTGGAGAGTATTATGCTAAATGAAATAAGCCAGTCAGAGAAAGGTCAAATATCACAATGATCTCACTCATATGTGGAATCTAATGAACAAAATGAATCCATGAACAAAATAGATCTGGAAACAATGTCATTATGATTTTTTTTTTAAAAAAATGAAAACAAAAGGGGAAGTTAGTGGAATAATCTGATGTTGAAAAATGTGGCTACATTACAAGGTATCAGAATTATCTTAAATGTGCTTAGTATAAGTGATCAAAGTTGTGGGAAACTGTTTATTGCCTTCACTATCTGATAAGCATAGACAGAGAACTCCCCGAAACCCCCCGAAGGCTGGGTGCCTTTGAAGCCCTAGCAAAGGTCGGAGCTAGGCGCCACCTCTGTTTGTCCAGACAGTGGTAGCTGAAACTACTCCCCCATTTATTATTATGTAAATCCTTGCTGATGTGCTAGTCTGCTTGTTACTAGGGGGTCACCTGACTAAGGGCTATGCTATGGGTGCATCCCAGATCAATAAAAGCTTGGTGAGGTCTGAGCACGGAGGAAGTCCTTCGGGACATGCCGCCTGGTCCCCCAATATTGCAAAATTATCTCGTGTCTTTTTCTCTCATTTGCTGTGCGGCTCCTCTTTCAGATACCGAACCCTACTCCACGCAGAACATGGAGGGAGTCTTACTCGACATCTGGCGCCCAAAGGGTTATCTGGAAGTGCAGGTCTCGCTGGAGCGAGAAAAGGAAGTTTTCACCGAAAAGGTGTGGAAAACTCACCGAAAAAAGGTGAGAGGAAGTCTACCGCACGCAATGCCCAGGATCAAGTACAGAAGCCCGGGTCTGTAAGTACACTGGGAACGTTTTCTTAACCAGGCTAACAAACGGGGAAGGATTTGGCTTTAAAAAAGTAGATTCGGCTTTAAAAAGGTATATTTGGCTTTTTAAAAAGTGAGAAACTTTATTATAGACTTTTGATTTGCATGTTAAAGTATTAAAATTTTAGAAGGTAATCTCTTACAGTTTTTGCATGTTATTATAACACAAGCCTTGTTTTCTTGAAAAAGGTACATTAGATCTTAAAAGTTTGCCAAAAAGTTAATCAGAACTTGCCAAACATTGTTTCCCCTTGTGGAACACGGCATTTCATTTCCTAGAGGCTTTAGGAGAGGTCAAGGAGGATAAATCTCCTCCCCTTGCACCCTCTGCTCCTTAAGAGGAGCAGAAAAAAAAAGAAAAATGGGAGGAATGGCCTTCATGGCTCCCTCCACCTCCATGTCCTAATCCTGATATGTTTAATTTGCCGTTAATCGAATCACCTGTACAAAAAGGCCATCTTATAAAGAAATTGGAATATTAAAAGGTACTCCTTAAAATCAGGCTGAAAATAGAGTGCCATGGTCATCTTAATGTGGTTTCTTGTTCAAATTAAAATCTTAATTTGTATTTGGAATCTAAAATCTGTAATAAGAAATGAAACCCCGCTGCTAAATCCTCCTCTGGTGTGGAGAGATTCAAAGGTGGCAGGAAAAGGCAGAGTTATAAGCTCTCCCACAATGAGATTACTTAATGTTTTATTAAAAATTACTGGAGAACATCTTAGGACAACCAAACTTTGGCTAAGATAACCTTGGGTGCTAGCCATGACTTTAGAAAGCAAAATAGGAAAAAATTTAAAATGTCTTCTATTAAGCATGACTTTGGGAAAAATACGCCATCTGAGTCATTTGCTGAAACTTCCCCCAAAGCAGGACATGGGGGAATGGAAGAAGGGAACATGTGGCGATCCAGTGTGGACGCCCCCTCCCCAAGTATTCTAAAATTAAAATCCTTCTTGTAATTGAAAAGTTTTACAAATTTAAAAATGCGTCCGGGATTTCTGTGCACATGTATAGGGAAAAGGCCAGTTTAAAAACGAGTGCGCATAGTTTTGAGCTGAACTTGACCTTTTGCTGTGTACAGAATAAAAACCCAAGACTGTTTCGGTCTTAAAAATGGCGGAGATGAACCTGAGAAAGAAATGCAGACAGGTTTCCCAAGGCGATTTAAAGTAGCTCTTTTGAAATTTCCCGCCCTGAGGCAAGTACCACCAGGAAGTTGATAGTCAAGTTTACATGTGAATAGCTATGGTTTTGCTTCTTGACTTCCCCAGCAGGAAAATTGTGACCATTTTGAAATTTAGCAGCTATGCCAGGCTTATTGGCTGGAAATTTAAAACTTTTAAGTTCAAATCATCTAAAAGTATTGAGATTTACAATACTGAAATGTTGATCTGAGTATGCCTAGTATGAAGTCTAGAAGATAGAAGTTAATCTATTAATTGAAAATGCCTTATATTTTATTTGAAATGTATCCTTAAATGCAAAAGTATTGATTTGAAAAATGCTAAGTATTTAATTTGCTACCTAAGATTTAAAGCTCTGAAAGTTTAAGGTGCAAATTGAATCGGGAGAAATTAATTAAATATCTAATGTATAACCTGTTTTTGAAAAAATAAAATGTGTTTTCTCTTAAATGATTAGGAATTCAAAATATATTACTTCTTGGTCTGATTAAAAAAAAGAGGATTAATTTTTAAGATCTCAACTGAAATTTTTAATACAAAAACCAGTTTAAATTTGATTAATATTCTTTAAGATAATTATAAAGGGTATAAACAGCTAATGAGATTTCTGTTTGTCTACAATATAATGTTGGCCATCTATCTTTTAGGGATTTTGGTTTGCTCACTGAGGCAGGATGGGATTTCAGGGGTGGAGTTTTAAGGTGGAGTTTTACTGCAGGAATGTGGATGGGGCAAAAAGAGTGCTTGCCTCACGGATTTATTTAATACTATTTTTAAGAAGATATTTTTAATGCTTAATAAATTAGCAATCATGGTCTTAATACAATTTCAGTGGTATGATAGACCAATGTTTTGAGCAGTTGGCTTTATAAGGGCCGACAATAGAGCTCATATTTCTTAAAAGGCTTGTAGATATATTTTTAAAAGATATCTTAAATTCTCAGTAGAACCACAGTTTTGCATACATCATAAACAAATTAAGAGTAATTGATTCCATGGTCAAGACTAGATCCTATTATGTTGAGAACTGTTTAAAAAGTGTTGAAAATTTTTTAATTAGATATGTATTTGAAAACTTTTCCCGAGTGCAATATTTTAAAATATAATATGCTTGATTGCATAAGGAATTTCTGCCAAATAAAAGAAAAATTTGATTTACTAGTAGCAATGTCTGTATTTAAACTAACAAAAGCACCATACCACTGCATTTTAAATTAGGCTGGAGGTGAAGCACTGTTTGCATCTCGTGTATCAGAATAAAACTTTACTAAATTTACTAATCTTTGTAAGCAATTGAATCCTAGTAAAGTAAAATTCTTCTAAAAAGTTACTGAAGGCTTCCCATGATCCCTCTGTATATGCAAATTAGCCGAAAGTGAATGCTGTTTAAAAACATTATTTTAAATTTAAAAAAAAGGAGAAATTTTAATATTTTGAAATATCTTCCACTAATATTTACAGGATAATCTAATGATTTGCTGTTAAAATACCAAATCTAAAAATAAGTACAGTTACCATAAATGTTTAATGACTTTGACTTGGAATACATGGCCTTGCAGCACTATCAATCAACATCCAAGAAGTAACCCTATAGTTACTTGGTGTAAAAAAGAAAGATTTTTCTTTTTTAAGTTAAAGTTCTCCAAGTGTAATCCAGCAGGAGGAAGACAAACCAGACAACCAACAGCCCAGTAGACCACCTGGAGCACAGTAAAGTGAAGTATGGTAACAATTAATTCACATAAAATCTATAAATATCATATGTCTTAGAAGGTACATTTTTCCTTTACCTGGGAAGGACAGCACAGCTATCCCAAAGTCAGAAGGCTCCAGTTAGCGTGTCAACTCAGTGCTCTGGTGACCCAGAACTGTAATTTAGATAGCATACTGTCTCTGCTTCTGTAAATTTCTTTTTTTTTTTTTTTTTTGAAAACGAGGTTCCTCATTCCAAACATTGAGACAGCCAGTTTAAAATTAAGTTGTCATGACCTAGAACAAAGAATATTCTTACATGGTATTATTCTACAAGTTTCATTAATAATTTTTGATGCTTTACAACAGTATATTGTGCATTTATCCCAAACAAATTTACAAATGAATTTGAATGGTTTACATGAAGGGATTTATTCCTTTCCACTGTGTGGAGGGCCTCCTGGGGAAGGCACTTAAGCATTCTGTATTGACCTATCTTGACTTTTTTTGCCAAGAGGAATCCAATTGCCTACAGCTGTTACCTGAGCTCTCTGTTCAAGCTGGGAACATGAAAAGCTGGTACCATGGATCTGTCTCTGGCCCAATGGCGTAAGCTGGGCCCTCTCTGGAGAAGAAACCTGGGTTCCCCATGATCAATGCCGGGACCCCACCAGCAGGCGAGGGGATCCAAAGGCAGTTTCTGGGCGTGGAGGCCACAGGGGCATAGGTTAACAAGGAGACAGAACTGAACCTCACATCACCCTACCTGGCCCAGAGATCGTTGGTAGTCAATGACGGGTAAGACCCCACAGGGTGGGGTGACATAAGACAGGCACAACCGGGGGCCAGTAGGAGAAAACTTGGGGTGCAACAAAGGTGGGGAACAGACCCCCCCCAATGGTGCACGGGCTTGAACACTCGCCCCTTCTGAGGAAGGTCTCCTGTCCCCATGGCTGCTTCTTGCTTCCCATGCCCAGCCCAGGTTTGGAACCAAATAACAGAAGAGATTTGGTACAGCTGAAATCAGAATCCAGAAAAATGGAGGCTTGGCTAACAGACCCTATGTCTAAATCTAGCCTAACAACAGGAATGCTCAGAGCCTTCACAAGGATGTAAAGTGATCCATTTCATTAATATTTAGTGTAAATTAAGATCATTGTTAGAATATTAAATTTGACAGTAAAATAGTTGTCAAGTTTTCAAATTAATTAAATTTGGCTAATTTGAAATAAGTAATTATTCATATAGTATTAACCAAAATTTTCATTTCATGGTTAAATTGCTTAACATGCAATGAACCTAAAGCAGTCATATTTTTGTGCAGAAAAAAATAAAAATTTAAAGTTATCTAGACTGCATTAAAAAATTTTCCATAAGCCTCCTAATTAAATCAAAAAAGGGGGATAGTGGAAGAATACCATGTAAGGAAAAATATCCTGTAACTAAATTACATCTAGAATTTTTTTTTTCATTTTGTAATGCTAACAGCAAGACACCCATGAAAAACATATGTGGTGTCAAAATAAGCCAAAGAAAAATCATTTGGGCAAATATAAAAAGGATTACGCAAGTAAAATTTCCTTTATTAACCTTTGGTCGAGAATATGTTTGTATACTTTCAGAGCACAACTCCTAGACCATGTGGATTCCTGCAACAAGGGATCCTGGAGAGAAACTGACCAAATTGCTCCAGCCACAAAGACAGGAGAGACAGTTCAGAGATGGAGATGGTGAAGACGCCTTGCCATGCTAGCAGTTAGCAGCTGTGTGGCACTGCAGGGTGCCCAGGACCAAACCAGAGAGGACCGGACAAGCATTTGTCCACCATCCAGAAACAGCATTTCATTGCTGGCATGTACACATGAACTTTTGGACATTGAAACATGGACTCAGAACTTTTGGACATTGAAATTGGGACTTGATTACTTTTTAAAGAAAAAATAAGGGGGAGATGTGGGAAATTGTTTTTTGCCTTCACTATCTGATAAGCATAGACAGAGAACTCCCTGAAACCCCCCGAAGGCTGGGTGCCTTTGAAGCCCTAGCAAAGGTAGGAGCTAAGCGCCACCTCTGTTTGTCCAGACAGTGGTAGCTGAAACTACACCCCCATTTATTATTATGTAAATCCTTGCTGATGGGCTAGTCTGCTTGTTACTGGGGGGTCACCTGCCTAAGGGCTATGCTATGGGTGCATCCCAGATCAATAAAAGCTTGGTGAGGCCTGAGCAAGGGGGAAGTCCTTCGGGACTTGCTGCCTGGTCCCCCAATATTGCAATATTATCTCTTGTCTTTTTCTCTCATTTGTTGTGCGGCTCCTCTTTCAGATACCGAACCCTACTCCACGCAGAACGTGGAGGGAGTCTTACTCGACAAAAGTTATGGTAACAACTACCTGTAAGACTCAATCTTCACATGCTGTCTATTTAAGAAGCAAAAAAATGGGACAATTGAGAAAGATAAGTACTCTACGTCAGTAATCACTCTTCAGAAATATTTGCTTTGGGAGATGGCAAACAACTACAGCAGGCCCTGTTTCAATAGCCGTATTTCCTAATGTTAACTGCCATAGCCAGAGTAGGATGAATACTTGGAAGATGCTTATGTTCATACAGTAATGTAACCTCTTGTATTTAAGAGTGAAGAGAGCTCTAGAAACATTATTTGGAACACCTGATGCTCATTCATTATATTTCATTGGCTAAATATATATATATTCATTTTAGAGAGATAGGGAGAGGGAAAGAGGGAGAGAAACATGTGATGAGAGAGAATCATGGATCAGGTGCCTCTTGTAGGCTCCTACTGGGGATTGAGACTTCTTGTCCCCACCACCTGGCCATGTGACCTTGACCAAACTGTTACCCGGGACACTTCAGTCCCCAGGCTGAGGATCTTGGTGAACCTTTTGAGCTCGGTGTGTCAGCATTTTGAAAAACCTATCTTAACTCTGGTGCCATGTCACATATAGAAATTTTTTGACAGTTGCAACCATAGTAAAAAAAAGATTTATGTTTTTGATATTTATTTTATATATTTAAATGCCATTTAACAAAGAAAAATCAGCCAAAGGAATGAGTTCGTGTATCACCTCTCACACGTGAGTCATAGGTTCTCCATCACTGCTATCCAATGATCCAAAACAGCTAGGATTCACTTGATAATTTCAATAACGGGTACATGTAATTTCTGTGCACATCTATCTTTCCTCTTTGGAAAAAGTATATGTCATATGACAAATGGGGACAATAGTGAACTTTTAAACAGGTTTGAATATACTGGGCATTACCTTTTGGCTGCTTGTCATTTTTCCTATGAAAATGTCACTTCGTTCTTATCCTTCAATGGAGATATTCTCCCTGTGCTTCATACTGCAGGAAACAATAATATTAATATTAATAATGATATTAATAATAATACTAATTTACAAGCACTGATTTCTAGAATAGATTGAGTTCCCATTGAATCGTGGTCACTGATTTTCTATTCCTTAGCTTCATATTTCAACTTATACCAACCATCTTAAGTCATCTTAGCTGTATTAATATATTTAATTCTGTATCATTGATTTGCAATCTCAGCCTGCTTCACTTAACACTTACTCAGAAAGAATGTACTTCAAGGGTGAAGTCTGAAGAAAATCTTTAAAATAATCAGATGGCAAAAATTGATGGGAATTTTATTATAGGGAAAATATTGTGTTTGTATCTTTAATTGCAATAGTTTGAGTATTGGACACACTACCCCATACAAAAGGAGAACTGAAGCAATGTATGCTGAATAAGTAAATGAATAAAAAATGTATTTTAGGACAAGATTCAAGTTGCTGCCATGGTTGAAGAATTACATCTAATCTGTAATTTGTGTATTAGTGTATTATTGGCTATGACCAAGAAAAAGCCAGGCCGTATTGAAATTGTAAAACACCTAATGCTACATGCTAAGGAGTTTACTATTTATTTTTTGGAATTTGAAGTAGATGGTTATCCTGAGTACTAGGGAAAAAAGAAAAATAGATTGGTATGGATTTTAAAGGAGGCATTTGTTTCAATAATGTTTCAATAATGTGGGTGTGATCTACAATTTCTAATCATGGAGAATAGCAAGAATTTACGGTACCAGGAGATGGACAGCCCGACTTCACAAAGGGCTGTCCATCTCCTGAAGGTGAGAACACTCGTGGCCCTCGGGAGGACTTTCTCCCCATGATTGCTCAGAAGTCGTGGGAGACCTTTGAAAAGGCAGACTCACAAACTGATGGAGATGAAACAAAAAAAAAGGAAATTATATTTTCTGTTCTGGCCTACATAGAGTAACAGGGATCAGATTTATGCCCTGGAACACCTGAAAAAATAATGAAATAAAGTAAGATAAATTTATGAAAGACACTGGACATCAGGAAGCAGGGACAGATGCCTCACAGATAGGAAATAAATGAGGTGACTCCTATGATGGCTCCACATTCCTTCCGTTTCTAGGCCACAGCTCAGAGAGGCAAAGACCAGCAGTCACGCTATGTAGAGGAAATGGAGCTAAGACACCACAGAGAACAAGGTGGGTAGAGATCTCAAGGCAGACAACCAGAGAGCAAAATGAGAGAAAGAGAGGGAACTCCAGAATCTTGCACCCCACAAGAATGATTCAGGGGATTACTGATCAGCTCCTGTGTGAATACATTATTATAAGCCAGGAAAGAAACCACTGGAAAGGATTCTTGATAACTGATACTCACACAGGGCCTGCAATAGTGACCTTTACTGTCAGCCAGACTAAAACATCTCTAGATGCACAGGCATTGAATAATTTACGTGGGTCTTGCTTCAGTAGTGAGGAACAGTTAATTAAACATACCACATGGTCTAACAGTATTTAGCCATGTACTATCACAGGGAACTGCTCTGTTTATTTAAATCAAATCTTAAAAGGGATCCCAAAGAATCAAACTGTTTCCAAGAAACACAACGGTATCCAAAAAAGGTAAATATTATTTGTAAAAAGAAAATGGATGGAGAAGAACACATGGGTTTTAAATAAAGACAGGATCGGTAGTAGGGCACTGACCTATCCTTTGTCCTCAGGCTTTACTATGGCACTGTTTTTCTGATTATGTTGAAATGTTACCTTAAAAGATAACTGATCTTGATTTCTGAGGGGGATTTTGGGTGCCATCTTAAGTTGTATACCCAATGGCTCACTCACCTCACCCATATTTGGGCAAATATCAAAACCTGAGGGCTGTGAGTACATAGAAAAAACATGGCTCTCAGAAGCTCCCCCCTATCAATTGTTACTTATAATTTATCCAGGAGAAATGAAAGTACTTGTATGAAGGTGTGAACATGTGAAATATTCGTGGCCCCTTGATTTGCAAACAGCCTCAAACTGGAATCAATCCAAAAGTCCATCAAAAGATGAATGGGGAGCTCAACTGTGGTGTGCCCATACACGAGGACAATTCTCTACCACAAGCAAGAATGCAACCTTGCGGGCCATCCCAGGACAATGCAGGCTGTGCAGGGGCGCGTGCTGACCCGCCTCAGGAAAGAATAAGAATGTGGCAGCACCTGGCAATGGTCTCCTAGCAACTGGGCCGCTGGGACAACAAACCCCTGAGGCCGCTGGGCACCCTGGTCCAAGGGTGCCATGGCGTGCCAGCAGTGGCCCTTACCGGAGCCCCACAAGGGGTGGCTGTTAAAGTCGGACCTGAGGAAGAAGGCGCTCATAGAGTCGGGGCTGATCAAGCCGTGGCAGTCAGGGCCGAAGCTCGCCAAAAAGCCACAGCCCAGCAAGAAGTGGCTGCTAGGGCCTGGGCCACAGGAGCCCTTGCCCCTGGGCATGAATTGTAAGCCCTGGTTCAAGGACAGGGACAGGTTGCCTTCCCGCTATCTCTGCAGGCAGAACAAGCAGCTTGGGAAGTGCCCCACCTCCATGGACAGCCGGCGGTGGGTATTTGTGAAGGAGGGACTGGACGACTTCAGAACGGGCTGTCCATCTGCTGAAGATGTGATCACTCGTGGCCCTTGGGAGGGCTTTCTCCCCATGATTGCTCATAGAATTCCCCGCCCTCCGCCCAAAAAGATTCACAGGCAGCCGCCCACGGGAGCGGACCTGTGTTCCAAGCTCTCGCCAGCCCAGCGAGCACGGAAGGCCTTTGTAGAGAACATTGAAGCCAGCCTGACCCAGCAGTCCCTGGCGAACTGCCCGAATCTGGAGGAAGCTCTCCCTCCAGACCTCCTCCTCAAGGTCCTGGAAGTGCTAGATCCTGACAGGAAGCTGGAGGACACGTGGGCGTATTGCAAGGGCACCAAGGAAAGAAAGAAGACCCCCACACACCTGTGTGAAGAACATCCTGAGGAGACCAACCTGGAGCCTCCCCAGGCCGTGAACCTGGAGCCTCCCGAGGAAGTCCACCTGGAATCTTTCAGGAAGCTCAACCTGGAACTTCCGGAGGAGGGCAACCTGGAACCTGAATACCAAGCCTACGTGCAAACGGCCAAGGAGAGTCTCCAGTCATATTTATTCAGTTTGTTTCCTGAGGAAGAGAAAAATGCAGCATGCACAACGGATATCCCCAAAGATCCTGGGCTCCAAAAATCAAGAAGAAGAATTCGTGAATTCTGCAGATGGATCGATGATAATTTTGGAGACATAGGCATTGATGAAGCGGACCTCATGAAACAGTTTGAAATTGACTTAGAGGTCCCACTCACCCATAATACAGTCAAAATAAAGAAAATAGGCCAGCTTCCTTTGAATATAAGGCCCTGCAAACAGCTAGATGACATACAGCAGAGAAAATTCTCCCTGCAGGAAGGTAACTGGGAAAGGAAAGTCCGCAAACAACAAGACCCTTATAAACCCAAACGGGAGAAGATAAGGTATGGAGCATGGTACCTGGACCCCAAATCCTGGAAAAAGCTGGTCAATGGCCAGCCTTTGCCCGACCCTAAAGTCGTCCCTGACAAGGAACATTTGACCGATGGAAGGCATCTTGAACCAGACATTATTGATGAACTTTATGGACCAATTGCCTTCAAAGATTTCATTGTAAGCAAGGGCTACAGGATGCCAGATGTGATTGAGAAGATGTTTAAGAGGAAGGGATGGAACTATGAGTCTGTGAAGACTCCTATACACCGAGTAATGAAACTCCTCTCCAAACCCAAAGAGGATGATTCAGGGGACAAAGAGGATTAGACAATTTTCTATTTACTACTCACTTGGCTAGTGTGTCTCTCTCATTTGAACCTCAGCCAGTATTCACCATGAGTGCCTCACTGTGTATGGACAATTTGATTCCACAATATCTGTAAATTTAACACCTATTGCTAATAAAATTTTCTGTATGAACTTCTGCTTGGGTTCATCAATGTGTTATGTATTTTACCAACTATGAAGTCAATACTTACATATACTCCTCTTGGTTTTTATTGCATTAGGAGTATTATATTTTTATTTCAATTATTCATTAAAAAAACCATAAATAAAAGAATTACTTACAAAGGATCTTGTTGCCAAGCCGATGTGGCTCAGTGTTTGAGCATTGACCTAAGAAGGAGGAGGTCATGGTTTGATTCCAGGTCAGGGCATATGCCTGGGGTGCAGGCTCGATCCTCCGTGGGGGTGCATCCAGGCTGCAGCTGATTAATGATTCTCTCTCAACATTGATGTTTCTCTCTCTTCCTCTCCTTCTCTGAAAATCAGTAAACATCCTATATAATTAAATCCAGTGACCGAAATGTCAGAACAACCAGAACAAAGAGGGACCAGAACAACTGCCGCCACTTGCCCCAGCTGGTCCCGCCCCCAGAGGGGATCCCACCCTGGTCGGGGGTGTGGTCAGCCTGCAAACCACCCTTGGCCCCTTGCCCCAGCCCCCCCCCCCCCGGTGGAGACCTCCTACCCAATCGGGACCCCCATCAGGGCAGGTTGGCCAGCCCACCTGTACACCGGGCCTCTATCCTTTATAATAAAAGGGTATTATGCATATTGACCCTAATGGTGGAACAACCAGGATGACTGCTCCGCCAGTCACTATGATGCGCACTGACCACCTCTCAGTTCCTATCCCCAGCCGGCAGGCTCCAATTTCCCAATGGTGAAAGGGGAACCGGGGTTGGGTGGTGGGGGATGCGGGTGGCGCCAGGCCTAGGACCCCACCCCACCAGTCACCCCACACACAGAGGGCAACCATGGCAGGTGTGGGGCAGGTGAGCAGACAGAATGGCAGACCTCTCAGTTCTTCCCCGTGGCCGACAGGCTCCAATCACCCAGTGGCGAATGGCTTACGGGGGTGGGTGGCGGTGGGGTATGGGGCTGGCTGCGGGCAGTCGAGGGAGATGGCCCTGATCACAGGCCAGGCCTAGGGACTGTACCTGTGCATGAATTTCTTGCACCAGGCCTCTAGTATATTTATAAAAAATTATGCCAGCTACTGCATGGGATGAATCTCAAAATAATTAGCGTAATGAAAGAACTGTATCGCTCTAATAATATTCAAGTTATAATGCATTATGACAATTATTTTGTTAAGCACAACATGTAACCCATAGTCAAAGTAACTTTATATATTGTTTGTGAATTGTCTATGATTACCTTTGCACTACAACATGAGAATTTAGGAATTGTCACAGAGATCATATAGCCTGGAAGCCTAAAATATTTCCTATCTGAATTTTTACAGTAAAATTTACTGTCCCCCTAATCTAGAAGAAAAATATATTCAGACATATATGAAATCAGTGATGCCACACTTTAGCTGAACAGAAGGTAAAACATACTCATCTATGGAATAGAATCAAGTGAAATATTTTTTTAAAAATAACTAGTTAGACCTGTTTGAATACTTTTCAAATCTGCCTATTAATTTCAATATTCTTAGGGTCAAAAATCCCTGAGGCAAATCATCATATAGTCCAGTGGTTCTCAACCTGTGGGTCGCGACCCCTTTGGGTGTCGAACAACCCTTTCACAGGGGTTGCCTAAGACCATTGGAAAGCACACATATAATTACATATTGTTTTTGTGATTAATCACTATGCTTTAATTATGTTCAATTTGTAACAATGAAAATACATCCTGCATATCAGATATTTACATTACGATTCATAACAGTAGCAAAATTACAGTTATGAAGTAGCAGCGAAAATAATTTTATGATTGGGGGTCACCACAACATGAGGAACTGTATTAAAGGATTGCAGCATTAGGAAGGTTGAGAACCACTGTTATAGCCCCTGTTTCTTGTGATGTCTCTCCATGTGATGACTTGTCATGCAGAGATTCCCCATGACTCGAAAAATGCGGGTGTTAAATGTGAGGTAGGGCAGCCTGAACATGATAAAGACAGACTAACTTTCTTCCCAACTGAAATGGCTAATTAATTCAATGGGATGTCCACAAAAGTGGGTTGGCCAGGAAATGTGTTTTGTATATCCATAACCATTTTTCAATCTTTTTAATTGAATGCTTTTCTGTGGGGGCTGCCCTTGCTACTTTATCACCCTCCTCATCCCATCTTAGTAAGTCTTTGATCTATTTTACACAGTTAAATGACCTCCTTGGCCCACATGAGTATTTGAGTTTATAACCTTTGAACTAGAAGCAGAATCTTCCCTGAGGTCACTAGA
The DNA here is from genome assembly GCF_963259705.1 of Myotis daubentonii. Lineage (NCBI taxonomy): Eukaryota > Metazoa > Chordata > Mammalia > Chiroptera > Vespertilionidae > Myotis > Myotis daubentonii. Next base: position 113,565,788 of record NC_081861.1, read on the forward strand.
GTCTATAAATTATGAAAACATTTTCACTAAAATCATTAATTCTTGCAAATGAGGCTATTATCATCATTCTGTTTGTGAGCCACCAGAAATGCCTATATTTTGTGATTATTGTTAGCATTAATGTTAGGGTTGAGTTATAGAATAAAGAATAATAGAATTCTATAGCTCCACTAGTATTGAAATTATTAAGGAATTTATTATGACAATTATTTTGTTAATCAAAAGTTGAAATCTGTAGCCAAGTTAATTTAAGTCTCATTTAATAATAAAATTGTGATCACCTTTGTTAGGATTGCATCAAAGCCCAAAACCTGATTGGAACCTACTAAACAAAAATTATAGGATAACCTTTAGTTGTTTTGTTTCATCATTGCTCCCTATAGAATATATTTAAATTTTCTTGTTATATTCATAAAAATTCGCTGTGAAAGTGTATATCTTTTAAAAAAATATTTTTATTGGTTTCAGAGAGAAAGGGAGAGGGAGAGAGAGAATCATCAATGATGAGAATCATTGATCAGCTGCCTCCTGCACGCCCCTTACTGGGGATTGAGCCTGCCACCCCAGGCATGTGCCCTGCCCAGAAATTGAAAGATGACCTCTTGGTTCATGGATTGACACTCAAGCACTGAGCCTTGCCAGCTGGGCTGAAAGCGTATTTCCATATCATATAACAGAGCTGTAGAACACCAAGGAGCTTCAAGTGCTGAAAATCTCCTGTGCAAAATTGATAGGTGAATAAAACTACCCAGCACCACCAAATATCCTCCCATTTCTATTCAAGTGCAGGTAATCTTTGCATGCCATGAATATCAGCTTAAAATTCACTCATAAATGTAACTTGAGAAATCAAGCAACTTCTTTACATTTTAAAAATAACAGCTAAACCTGTCTTTGATGTGACAATTTATAGCTAGAAAGATTTGTAGTGCAGATCTAGAGTGCACTTGTGCTTGCCTTCATAAAGAAAGTCACATGTAAATGGCACTATATGTATATAGAATTTCATCTTGATAGGACAGGACTGATACATGCTTAATTTAAATTTTCTATTTTAAATGAAGTCTGTCTATGTGTATTGTGAACCTGAGGAACCAGGTCTTTTCTATGTATTTTTGAAAGTCAAGGTCTAGAATGTCTCTCTGACCTAGACTTTCTCAGAATAATTAAGTTTACATCACCATTGTATCTTAATTCTGCATTGGTTTCCAAACTAGTCTTTCTTCTACTTCAGTATATTTTTCAACAATGCAAATCTGGTCCAATTCACAAGCTTGCTAAATCTCCAGTATAATCAATAACATATCTATTTACATAGGCACACCTCCCACACACGTACTGCCATACAAACATGCTCCTACATTACAGACACCAGTCCATATGTGCTTTCACACCTCTATGGCTTTGTATAGGGTCTTTCCTACTGTTAGGTCTTCACTCAAGCCACTGTAATCCAGTTTTAATGCTCTCTCCTCCAGAGCCAATTTTTTGATTGGTTTTATCAAGGCCTTGTTTTTAGACAGCTGCCTTTTTCTAAAGAACTCACTCTAATTTCCAAGAGAAGTGAGTCACTAATGGCTGCAAAATCTGGGAAATACCTAGACTTATTTATTCAGACATTAAAGAGGCCAATATTATATTCTCTGGCTCAGGATTATGTAGTTGCTGTGTGTCTCCATTCAAGCCTGGGGATACGTGCAGTAGCATTCATCCTTAGACATTCATTGTTCAGGTCCATTAAATTTGCTTTTCCACATTTTGGTTTTGTGACCTTGCATTTCCCAGAACATGTCTCCTCATCTATGAAATGGAAACCGTATCATTCAACTCAACTTCTGGTGAGAATTACAGGGTTACTTTACACAAGTGCCTAATACCACAAGCATCACAGAATGATGCACAGCATATATTTGTGGAAGAGGAGGAGGGGGATAATAGAAAGGAGAGTGCTACAAAGTCACCAAGACGCCAAGGCAAAAAAGTTGTCATAGTGCTTATCCTGTGTGATAGCTTTGAATTACAGTTGACTCAATCTTACCTGTTGACTAAGATGAAAAAATGTATTTTCAAAATAAGTCATCAGTAAAGCTTCCTATTGGCTTTGGTGATGGCTACGTTCAGCAAAATCAACTTTCATGGGGACATTATATGGGGTTCTCTGCTGCTGTAATTACGTGCATTGGTATTAGTTGTCATACAGAAACAAACAGAAACAGTGCTTGATCTATTTGAAGTTTTTAACCCCAGAGAAAGTAGGAAATATTACCTGACCTCACATTTGTACTTTTTAGGACAGAAAAGTCACAAGAGCCTAATATATAATTGTGTTAGCATAGCCTCATGAAGTTTTCAGAGCCTGTTCACAGTCCTTAACTTCTGCTTTTGTTTTTGAGGTTCACAACATAAAGAAATCCAAACAAATATTGTAATAATCAATTGTATTATATTGTCACATGTGGAGTAACAGAACCTTAGAAGAATTTCGCTCTAGGAACATGTAGTTTAATAAAGACAAAGGACTTTTTTTTTTTTTTTCATCTCTGACAGTCTAAGGAGTATTAAGTGCATCAGGCCATCATGTCTCATTAGTTAAGCATCGACCCATAAAACAGGAAGTCACAGTTTGATTCCTGTTTGGTGCACATGCCTGGATTGTAGCTTAATCAATTATTCTCTCTCATCGTTGATTTTTCTTTGTCTACCTCTCCCTTCCCTACCCTGAAATCAACCAAAACATACTTAAAATGAATATTAAAAGCACAACTTTGGAGGTGGCAGAAATAAGTTCATAGTCCAGCACAGCTATGTTCTTATCCTATGATTACAGGCAAAATACTTCACAGAATATTTTATCTCAAATGTGTAATAACCATGCTAATTTCACCCAGGGTTTTTAAAATATATTTTTATTCATTTCAGAGGAGAAGGGAAAAGGAGACAGAGGGAGAGAGACATGAATGATAAGAGAGAATCTTTGATTGGCCACCTCCTACATGTCTCCCACTGGGCATGGAGCCCATAACCCAGGCCTGTGCTCTGACCTTAAATCAAATCATGACATCTTGGTTCATAGGTCAATGCTCAACCTCTGAGCCTCTCCCGGCCAGGCTTTAAAGATTAAATGATGTAGGAATGCCTTTATATGTCCTGGTGATCAATTAAATTTCCCTGTTCATCACTTGGTAATGAGCTAAACATGAAATACCTCTTTGCTTTAAATTATCAGTGTAAAAAAGAAGCTTACGTCAACATCAGAAAAAGTTTGATTAATTTTATAAATCTAATATTTAGACCTAATTTATACCACTACAGAACTACAGAACTGAATTTGAATATTGTACAATAATCTTTCATTTATATCTTAAATCAATAGACTAAACTTCATAGAAAATGTCAAGATATGAAATTGCTCCCAGGCAGAGATGTACAATCCTTTTCTTTGTAACATAAATTTTGTGCTCAGTGAGAACTGTGTGAAGTGTTCCTTATTGAATATTAGAAGAGATATGATATCAGAAATATGTCCCTTGATAATATTGAAAAAACACATTTTCAGGCATTGGCCAGAAGATTAAATAACTTAATCAGAAACTTGTGCCAATACAATTTAAAAACTGTCCACCTACTTTGTCATTTGCAAATTCTTCCTGAAGTGCTTGAGTAAGGAGGAAAGTAAGAACACATCGTGAATAATATAATGGATTCAATATATACCAATTATTGAGTGTCATAAAATAAAGACTAAAATTGCCCCTGATAAGTGTAATTCTGATCTAAATGTAAACGATGGAATCATATTCATTCTGTGCCATTAGAGGAGCAGAGATCAACCTCACTTCTTTCAACCCTAAAATTTATTCTTAGAGAAAAAAAGGGCGAGATCATTTAATACAATGAAAATAATTGCATTTTTATTAGCTTTAAGGAATCTATATATATATTAGAGGTTCCCGGTGCACAAAAATTTCTGCACTCGGAGGGGTGGGGGGGTCCCTCAGCCCAGCCTGTGCCCTCTCCTGTCTGGGACCCCTCGGGAGATAACGACCTGCTGGCTTAGGCCTGCTCCCCGGTGGCAGAGGGCAGGCGCAATCCCGAGGTGCAGCCCCTGGTCAGGCTCAGAGCAGGGCCAATTGGGGAGTTAAAGCGCCACCCCCTGTCATGCACAGAGCAGGGTGGATTGGGAGGTTGTGATGCCACCCTCAGTCAAGCTCAGGGTAGGGCCGATTGGGGGGTTGGGGCACCGCCCCCAGTCACACTCAAGGCAGGGTGGATAGGGAGGTTGCTGCACCCCCCCATCAAGCAAAGAGCAGGGCCGATCAGGGGGTTGGGGCACTGCCCCCTGTCACGCACAGAGCAGGGCCCATCAGGGGGATGGGGCTCTGTACCCTGTCACGCACAGAGCAGGGTCGATCAGGGGGTTGGGGAGCTCCCCACTGTCAAGCACAGAGCAGTGCCAATAGGGGAGTCGGGGCAACGGCCCCTGTCACACACAGAGCAGGGCGTATGAGGGGGTTGTGGCTCCGCCCTCTATCACCCACAGAGCAGGGCCAATCAGGGGTTGGGGCACCGCCAATGTCACACTCAGGGCAGGGCGGATGGGGAGGTTATGGCTCTACCCCATCACACACAATGCAGGGACCGTTGGGGGGGGAGTTGGGGCACCACCCTCTATCACCCACAGAACAGAGCCGATCTGGGGGTTGTGGTGCTGCAACTCTCACACTCAGGGCAGGGCCGATGGGGAGGTTATGGCTCTATCCTGTCACACACAAAGCAGGGCCCGTCGGGGGGGGGGTGTTTGGGGCGCCACACCCTGACACACACAGTGTAGGCCGATCAGGGGGTTGGGGCGCCACACCCTGTCACACACAGAGCCACAGAGCGATCTGGGGGTTTGGGCGCTGCCCCCTGTCACGCTGATCCCAGTGGCAGGAGGCATATTACCCTTTTTCTATATAGAATAGGGGCCTGGTGCATGGGTGGGGGCTGGCTGGTTTGCCCTGAAGGGTGTCCTGGATCAGAGTGGGGGTCCCCACTGGGGTTGCTGGCCAGCCTGGGTGGGGGGATGATGGCTGTTTGCAGCTGGTCACACACCCTTCAGTGTGGGGGTCCCCACTGGGGTGCCTGGCCAGCCTGGGTGAGTGGATGATGGCTGTTTGCAGCTGGTCACACACCCTTCAGGGTGGGGGTCCCCACTGGGGTGACTGGCCTGAAGCTCCCAAGCACTCCTTTTTTTCTTTTTCTTTTTTTTTTTTTTTTGGATTCTGGGCCAGCTTTAGCTTTGAGGCTTGGCTCCAGCTCTTAGGATTCCACTGCTGAAAGTAGGTTTCTGGCCTTTGCTTACAATGTTGCGATCATGCTGGCTGAAGCCCGGCAGACTAAAACAGGTTTCTGGGGTTTTGTTTAGCTTCTATATTTGTTACATAGTTGCTTAGAGTTGCAGCTCAGAGGCCTGCAGCAGCAGGCAGGGAATGTTGGAGTTCTCCATCACCTAAGCAAGCAAGCCTCATGTTAGTTTCAAGCTGCCTGGCTGCCGGCCACCATCTTGGCTGGCAGTTAATTTGCATATTGCCCTGATTAGCAAATGGGAAGGGTAGCGGTCGTACGCCAATTACCATGTTTCTCTTTTATTAGATAGGATGGTAGTTGAAGAGTTCCTTATGATGACACAATACCTACATCAAAGGCAGCAGTGATAGGCTTCCTTTCTCAATAAACACTTAGAGAAGGTGGCCTAATTACCATATAATTAACAAATTTGATACAAGAAGTGTTGGGGGCCAGATGTAAGCTGGAAAGTTCTTTGCACCTAAAGGGACTAGCAAGGCTGGGACCCTTACCCACACAGTTTTCCCAGCCTTGTTTGGATGGTGATTATCAGTGGAATGAGAACAGCCTTTCATAGCTTACGAAGAAGTCTGTAACTATTTACTGAGATATGCTGTATTGAGAACTTGTCCTTCTGTTCTGTGCCTCCCTTAGAGATTAAGAGGAACAAAGAATACATTCCTCTTGACAGACCTCCTATTCAGTGTGTTGTGTATAAATAGGATTGTGTGGCTAATAAAGTTGCTTCAGTTCCTCGAGAGCTGTAGTCCTCCCGATCTCGCTTTCCTGTCTGTCTTTCTTTTCTCAATTCCCACCTCCCTGCCTCAGCCCGGCTCAACCTGTCAGGCTGGCCCAGACGAAGAAGGTCTGAGTGATTATTATTGTAGGCATCCAGCAGGATGGGGTAAGGATGGCAAAATAGCAGAGCAACTGCCTAACACCAGAGGAAAAATTTTTAGTACATTTAATTATTGACTCTAAATTCACAATTTAAATGTGATAATCTGTGTCCTCTAGCTTGCAAATAAAGTATTTGTTTAAAAGAAAACAACTGGCTCTAGCTGATTCTCAGTGGTTAGAGCCTGGGGACTAAAGGGTCATGGGCTCTATTCTAGTCAAAAGCACATACCTTGGTTGTAGGCTTGATCCCTTGCCTCAGTCGGGGTGTGTGCAGGAAGCAACCAATCAGTGTGTCTCTCTCACATCAAAGTTTCGCTCTCTCTCTACCCGTCCCTTCCACTCTCTCTAAAAATCAATGACAAAAATAAACTTGGGTGAGAATTAACAAACAAACAAAACAACCAACCATTCTGAGTCCTTAATTTCCAATTTTTTTTCATGTGAGCAGTTGACAACTACATGTAGTTTTACTTATATTGATGGTACCTTGTGTCCATGAGGAGGTATCATCTAAAAATTACTCAGACAAGACATGAAAACAATCTAAGTGTCCATTGACCAATGAATGGATAAAGAAAATGTGTGTACACACACACACACACACACACACACACACACACACACTTCAGTCATAAAAAAAAGGAGAAACTCCTACCATTTTGTAACATTAATGAACCTAGGGGGCATTTTTTTTTCAGGTTGAGATTTTTTTATTCTGGAGGTAGGAGGGGTCAGCTGTTCAGGTGGGGAAGGTCCAGCACTGCTCCTCCAGCCCCCCACCCCCCCAGTGCATGCCCAGCCCCAATAAGTTACCCAGTAAGTCAGCTGTCCTCCCTCCTGAGTCTGTCTGTCCTTCTGCTCCGCCCCAGACGGGGCTGACCAGGCTCAACACAAGGGCTGCTTGTCCCCAGCTTGTGGGCAGTACCACATGGCAGGCTGGGGGCAGAGGAAGCAGCTGGGCTGAAATGGCAGAGGGGCAGCCCCTGGTTCTGAGGGGTCAGGACGTGGAGAACCGCACCCTGGCAGCCAGGGGCCCAGCCCCACAGGTCTGTGCCTGGCGAAACAGCAGTCGGATGGGGCATCCATCACACCTCCATGGCGGGGTCTGAGCCTCGGCCCTGCCGCTGTAGCTTCTCCTCCTGCTTCATCTTGGGCTTCTCAGTCCAAGTGTGCCACACCAGAACCCGGGTGCAGTTGGAAGTCCGTGGCTCCAGGTCCTTGGGGTCCACCAGGTGGCTCAGGTGACTGCTCTCCAGGTGGCCTCGGGGAGCGGTTGCATCAAACTGGGCATTGGGCTTAGCCAACAGCAAGGGCAGGGCCACTACAAATCCCGCCATATCCACTGGGAAGGGCCGGTTGGGCTCCCATGGCATGGGAAATAAGTCAGAAGACAGAGAAAGCCAAATACTATGTGACATCATTTGTATGTGGCATCTAAAAACACAAAAGTCATGGAAACAGAGTAGAATGGAGGCTGTCAGGGGCTAGAGAGTGGGGGAAATGGGCCAATGTTGGTCAAGTGGTACAAATTTCCAGTTCAGATTAATAAGTTCTGGAAATCGCATGTACAGCACAGTGACTACAGTTAACAATACTGTATTATATATTTGAAAGTTTCTAAGAGAGTAGACCATAAATATTCTCACACACACACACACATCAAAATATTGTCAATATGTAAGGTGATGAATATAATAACTACCCCTATTGTGGCAATCATTTCACAATATATATGTGTATCAAATCATCACATTGTACACCTTAAATATACACAATATTGTATATCAATTATATCTCAATAAATCTAGAAAAGTTTTTAATTAAAAAAATATAATTACTCAAATCTACTATATGTTGTATATTTGTAATCTTTCCCTCATTTTTAAAGTAAATTCAGCATTATGAACTATCAAATTTTTCATAGTATAGTACAAAATATCCTTACCAGTATTTAGTGGATCTATAGTCAATGGACTAAAATAACTCTATAGGATCTGAACACTTCACACAGTTCTCTGTAATGACCAGAATGACCGGTCACTATGACTTCCACTGCAGCCAGCAAACTGGCCAATCGGGGTGGAGCCAGCTGGTCAACTGCTTTTTATTACACCATTATTATTGAGCCTTCAGGAGAAACAAAATTGTAATGGAAACATAGACAAAATATAAGGTTCCTTTACTGTTATTGTTGTTAGAGAGATAGGTGCTCTTAAAATTAAATAGCAATTCAGGACAATAATATAAGAAATGTCTAAAGGCTCCTTTTTGAAGTTTGGTTCTATTGTCTCAGACTAATCTTTGGGATTTATGGATTCCAAAAGCTATTCATATGTTGGAAATTCCCTATCTACTAACACTTCTACCTGAACAAATATAAATGAGATTTAAGGGACTAGCTGAAAAAGAAAAAATAAATAACATGAAAGGGAAGAGATAAAGTATTATATTAGCCTTCCAAACTTATAGTAGAATCTAAACTTAAAAAATTGTATAAAACTTGAGGGTTTTTTTAAAAATATATTTTATTGATTTTTTACAGAGAGGAAGGGAGAGAGACAGATAGAAACATCGATGAGAGAGAAACATCGATCAGCTGCCTCCTGCACACTCTCTACTGGAAATGTGCCCGCAACCAAGTTACATGCCCTTGACTGGAACCAAACCTGGGACCTTTCAGTCCGCAGGCCGACGCTCTATCCACTGAGCCAAACCGGTTATGGCAAAACTTGAGTTTTATACAATGTATGGGCTACTTTCTCAAGGTCAGCCTGTTACAAACAATTGCTACCACATATTGATTGAAACCACTGAATTAAATTTATTATTAGTGTCGTTTTAAACGCATCACTAATTTAATACTTATAATATCTAGCATTATTAGTCCTGTTTTTCTGATTATTAAACCACTATACAAAAGCTTGGACACCTTGGAATGGGTAAGTCGGTCTTTCAACTAAGGACTATTGAACAGAGAACACTCTGCCCTCCCCCATGTCCTCCATCACCTCTTAAGAACAGAATAAAGAATGCATATTTCATTCATTGTGCACCTGTGTAGCTTAATTGAAGCAGCAGTACAATGAGAATATAGATCATATTATCTCAATTACCAAGGCTGCCATTTTATCATAAAGCTATTATTTATAGCTTTACAACCAGAATATTCACCATTATAACTAAAATTAATGCAAAAGGAGGACTTTGGTTATGGATAGATAAGGTCACACAATGTAGGTTGGTGGTTACTTCTTAAATTTGGGCATTGACAATTAACTTTTTCAGTATCTTATCTAATAAAAGAGAAAGATGGTAATTAGCATACGACTGCTACCCTTCCCATTGGCTAATCAGGGCAATATGCAAATTACTGCCAGCCAAGATGGCTGCCGGCAGCCAGGCAGCTTAAAACTAACATGAGGCTTGCTTGCTTCAGTGATGGAGGAAACCAAAGTTCAACTGCCTGCCTTGCCGGCCTCTGAGCCTGCAGTTTGAAACATTGTAATAAATATAGAAGCTAAACAAAACCCCAGAAACCTGCTTTCAGCGAGCAGGGATCTCAGAGCTGGAGTTATACATTGTTTCGATAATAGAACCCAAACAAACCAGATACCTGTTTTCACCAGCAGAGGCCTCAGAGCTGGAGCCAGAGCTAAAGCTGGCCCAGTATAAAAAAAAAAAAAAGAAAGAAAGAAAAGAGGAGCAGTTGGGAGCTTCAGTCACCCCCAACCTGAAAACAGCCCTCAGGCCTTCACACAGACTGGCCAGGCACCCTAGTGGGGACCTCCACCCTGAAGGGTGTGTGACTAGCTGCAAACAGCCATCATCCCCTCAACCAGGCTGGCCAGGCACCCCAGTGGGGACCCCCACCCTGGTCCAGGACACCCTTCAGGGCAAACCAGCCCGTCCCACCCATGCACCAGGCCTCTATCCTATATAGTAAAAGGGTAATATGCCTCCCAGCACAGGGATCAACGGAGCCAAGAGGCCTCCCGGAACCAGGATCAGCGTGACAGGGGGCACCGCCAAACCCCCTGATCGCCTTGTGGCTCTGTGTGTGACAGGGGGTGGGGACACAACCTCCCTATCCGCCCTGCTCTGTTCGTGACAGGGGAAGGCACCCCAATCTCCTGATCAGCCCTGCTCTGTGCCTGATAGGGGGAGCTCCCCAACCCCCTAATCGCCCTGTGGCTCTGTGTGTGACATGGTGCGGTGCCCCAACCCCCGCCCCCCCTGGACTGGCCCTGCTCTGTGTGTGATGGGGTAGAGCCATAACCTCCCCATCGGCCCTGCCCTGAGTGTGAGAGTGGCGACGCCCCAAGCCCCTGATCGGCCTTGCTCTGTGGGTGATAGAGGGTGGCGCCCCAACCCCCTATTCCACTCTGCTCTGTGTGTGACAGGGGGCAGTGCCCCAATTCCCCTAACGGCCCTACTCTGTGAGTGACAGGGGTGAGCTCCTCAACCCCCTGATCCGCCCTTCTCAGTGCCTGACAGGGGGGAGCTCCCCAACACCCTGATGGGCCCTGCTCTGTGCATGACAGGGTACGGAACCCCAACACCCCTGATGGGCCCTGCTCTGTGCATGACGGGGGCAGCGCCCCAACCCCCTGATTGGCCCTGCTCTGTGCGTGACAGGGGGTGGCGCCGCAACCTCCCCATCGACCCTGCCTTGAGTGTGACAGGGGGCAGTGCCCGAACCCCCCCAATCGGCCCTACCCTGAGTGAGACTGAGGGTGGCATCGCAACCTCCCAATCCGCACTGCTCTGTGCATGACAGGGGACGGCGCCCCAACTCCCCAATCGGCCCTGCTCTGAGCCTGACCAGGGGCTGCACCTAGGGATTGGGTCTGCCCTGTGCCACCTGGGAGCAGGCCTAAGCCAGCAGGGTGTTTTCTCCCTAGGGGTCCCAGACTGCAAGAGGGCACAGGCCGGGGTGAGGGACCCCTCTTTCCAACAGGGTGCACAAATTTTTGTGCACTGGGCCTCTAGTCTATATTTATAAAAAGCAAGTGACTGTAACGCCACAGGGACCAGATTGACAGGTTGCTATGACTTCCACTGCAGCCTGGGAACCAGCTAATCAGGGGTTGGAGCCAGCTGGCCAACCTCCCAAGGCCCCTCCCTCCCCCACTTATCCCAACCCTGATTAGCCTCTCCCACCCTGATATAGGGTGGGGCAGCTGGCCAACCCCCCTAGGGCCCTTCCCCTTGGCCAGCCCCGCCCCTGATGGGCCCTACCCCGATCTCCCCTCAATAGAAGGCAGGGTTGACCAACTAACCACCTGAAGCCCCTCCCCCTGCTCTGCCTCACCCCAGATCGGCCCCCAACCCCTAACAGTGGGAGTGCTGGCTGGCCAAACACCTGCAGCCCCTCCCCCAGGCTGGCCACACCCCCAATGTGCCCCCACCACTCCGATAAGCCCATGGACCCTCCTCCCAACCAGCTCCACTGCCAATGGGCCCCCACCACACCAATCAGGGTTGGGGCTGGCTGGCAAACCTCCCATGGCACCTCCCACAGTCACTGATCCCATATCGCATCCCGACCCCATTTGGGAGCGTGGAGCACTGTCCAATCACCCGTGCCCCTCCCTCCAGCTGGCTGGCCCTTATTTGGCCCCAATTAGGAAAGGCCAGCCATCCAACCTCCCGCCTTCTCCTCCTCTGGACAGGCCCAGCCTCGATCTGCCTATTGGGGTCGGGCCAGCCAGACCCCACCTGTACACAAATTCGTGTACTGGGCCTCTAGTAACAGTTTATAAAATAACAGAATGCTGTTTAAAAGATTTTACTTAAAGGCTGTTTTCAAGAGACAAGTGTCTTGGGAATATGTCTCATTTAACTGTTCTTTAGCTTAATGTATCCCCTATGGCTCCTTTTCCTAGTTAATGATCAACATCAGCAATATGTCTTTTTAATATGAATATTAAATTTGTATTCTGCAAGATAATGATGGCAGAAGATAGCAGCAAGCTTTTCAGTGATTTACTTATTTTTGCTTGCCTTTTTTTGAAGTAAAGTCATCTTACAAAATATATTATTTAAAACGATAAACTTATTTATTTCCTCTTGGATATGAAAAGGAAAAAATTAATAAAGATTATAAAATTTCATTCTCTAATGAACTGGATGTAGTTCAATGTTCAATAATGTACTATAATGTAGCAAATATTTACATATAAAGGGGTTTACAAGCACTTAACCATATGAATTGAATCAAATAAATAACAGTTGTAACCCCAAAACTGACTACACTGAAAATATTTGTAATGTTTCTAAGACAGTTTGTTTATCCTGTTGGAAGCAAAAACATCACTGAAATAAACAATTGCCTTTTTTCCCTGTAATTTGGCCATAAAACAGGCAGTTCCTGATACAGCTTACTTTATTACAAAGATATAGGCAATATGTATGTTGACTGATTGGTTCAATGACCCACTGTTGATCTGATTGCAATAAATTTTACACAAGAAACAATCTTACATAGCATTTTAGAGCCTATCAATAGTTATTCTACCTCCATACAGGCAGATCTTCACTGAATACTATTTTCCTAATAGTGATAAGGAGGAGAGCTGAAATAAATTGAGTCAAGCCTTTCAGTCCTCCTCCAATTCCCCTCATTGATACAATTACAATCATCTAGAAAAAATACAACCAAAATTCCAACTATCACCAAAGCACAGATGTAAAAATTTAGTTTTGAAATCCTGGAGGAGGAAATGGAATGGAGCACAGAGAATAAATGATGTTCCCTTTCTCTTGCATTGAGAGAGCACTTCTTAATGTATTTATTTAATACAAATATATTAGAGATTTCTAGAAATAAGTCATATTAAATTAAGATAAATTTCATTGTAAAAATATATTTGCAATGTTATATATGCTCAAGTGGCATTGTTCCATTTATTAAACTTCCCTGTGCCTTAATGTGCTCTTTAATTGATAAATATTTTCAGGAAACAAATCAAAAGAAGTCCCTGTATAAAACAACTTTTTAAAGTTTCCCAATGTCCATGCAGTTTTTAAATGCCATTTACAATAATGGATTCAAGGAATAAGTTTAATATTTGTCAAACAAATGATTTCCTAAACTTTTTGCACCTCAGACCAGAACATGTTTTTTAAGTAATACCTAAGAAACTTTCACAGATCAAGTAGAACATCATTGGGAAGATTAAGATAAGAGAATATTATCTGTATTTTATAATTTAGTTTAAGCAAGTAATATAAATTAATATTTTGAGATTAATTCTTTTGTCAGTCCAATCTGTCTTAATGTACATGTGCATGGCGAATCAACCAACCAAACAACCAAGCAATCAAACAAATAAACAAACAAACTTGGAACCTAGAGCTAGGAAAAAAATCAATAAGAGTGTACTTATTCAGTACCTATCTGTGAACTCAGATAAAAATTTTATATGTTCTAATTTTAAATGCTTCAATTGTATCTCAAAGATACAGTGGTCCAATAAAATATTTTTTAAAAACCTTCCTTTTGAAAAGTTATTTTTAGATGAGAAGATCCTGTAGTAGCAAGTTTTTGATTTGAGATAATCCAGAAAACATTTACGTTTCATAATTGGCTTAGGGATACTTAGTGTTTTATTCATTATTAATTAATTAATTAATTTTAAATTCTTTATTGTTTAAAGTATTACACATGATTCCCCTTATGCCCATTGACCTCTCACTACTTGTTGCCTCCCCCTGGTACATGTCCTCAACCCCGCCCCAAAAAAACTGACTGTCCATGGGTTATGCTTATATGCATGCATGCAAGTGCTTTGGTTGATCTCTCTCCCCCCTTCCCACCCCCCACTCTCACCCTTCCCCCTGAGGTTAGATGGTCTGTTCGATGCTTCTCTGTCTCTGGATCTATTTTAGTTCATCAGTTTATGTTCATTATATTCCACATATGAATGAGATCATGTGATATTTCTCTTTATCTGACTGGCTTATTTCACTTAGCATAATGCTCTCCCATTCCATCCATATTGTTGCAAATGGTAAGAGTTCTTTCTTTTTAACAGAAGCATAGTATTCCATTGTGTAGGTGTACCACAGTTTTTTAATCCAGTCATCTGCTGATGGGAACTTAGAATGTTTTCAGATCTTAGCTATTGCAAATTGTGCTGCTATATAAAATATTGTATCATAAATAAAACATCAAAATACTACTTCTGAAATTTAAATCTTCAGTATATGAATTAAATAACAAACTAGATTAGGAAAAAGGAAATCCAATCTAGGAAATATTACAGAAAGTTGAGCAAAAGATTTATTAAATATATGAATGGTACTTAAGAAGTGTGGTGAATAAGTCCAACACAAAACTAACACAAGTCCTAAAATCAGAGAATATAAGAAATAGAGAAGGAATCATCAAAGAGATGTTATTAAAATGGTATCTCTGAGCTTAAGAAATATCCAAGTTTTCAGAATGAAACAAATCTATGGAGTAAAGTACAGAGTTCAAGGGATAAAAGAATCCATACCAAAATATATACTGATGAAATTTTAGAATCTCAAGGATAAGTTTTTTTAAAAAGGTTTCAGAGCAGAAAACAAGGTGCCTACTAAGTAATAAGAATCAGATGCAAATTCCAACCCTTTATCAGAAATGCTGGATAATAGATATCAATAGAATAGTGCCTGATGAACACTATTTTGTACCAACAATTGTTACCTAGTCAGAAAATCAATTCTGTAAACTAAGGCAAATGTGCAAATACTAAGAAAGTTTTCCTATCATGCATTCATATTTTTTAAATTCTGTAAAAGTTGCTTTAACAAAATGATTTTTAAATGAAGGAATGATATGAGAATTTTAAATAGTGGTGGCATAAGATGATCTACAAGAAGAAAAGATCCCCCCAAATAGACATTTTCCTTTTAAGCATTAGGCAATTGAAGTCACAGACTTATATTTCTTACTCTATAGATCCAACTGTAATCCTTAATTTTACATAAATAATATCAGTTAAGTTTTTATCTCTGTTGTATTGCTTATAATACCTATGAAAAAGCTGTTTTATGAAGATTTGAAATACAGACAATCTTTATTATCTCCTTCCTTCTGCTCACTCTGGGGTTTTCTTGTTGCTCTCTTTCTAATTCTTTGAGTTGTAGAGTTAGATGATTCAGTACCATTTTTTCTTGTTTTTTGAGGTAGGCCTGTAGACCTATAAACTTCCCTCTCAGGACTGCTTTCATTGTGTCCCATAGGTATTGGATTGTTGTGTTTAAATTGTCATTAGTTTCCAGGATGTTTTTAATCTCTTCTTTGATCTCATTGGTAACCCAATCAATATTTAATAGCATGCTATTCAGCTTCCAGGTGTTTGAGTATTTTGGGTTGTTTTTATTGTAGTTTATTTCTAATATTATGCCATCGTGGTCTGCGAAGACGCTTTTTATGATTTCAATCTTCTTGAATTTGGGGATACTTTGCTTGTGACCCAATATATGGTCTATTTTTGAATATGTCTTATGAGCATTTGAGTAGAATGTGTATTCCCTGGCTTTGGCGTGAAGGGTTTTGAAGATGTCTATTAAGTCCATCTGATCTAGTGAGTCATTTAGGATTGCTGTATCTTTGCTGATTGTTTGTGTAGATGGCTTATCCAGGGCTGTCAGTGGCGTATTAAAGTCTCCTACTATGATTGTATTGTTGTCGATCTCTCCTTTGATATCTTCCAGGAGTCTTTTTATGAATTTGGGTGCTCCTACATTGGGTGCATATATGTTTACCAGGGTTATATCTTCTTGTTGTATTGATCCCTTTAGTATTATGAAGTGGCCTTCTTTATCTCTTGTTATGGCCTTCACTTTGAGGTCTATTTTGTCCGATATAAGTATTGCTACCCCAGCTTTCTTTTCCTTTCCATTTGCCTGAAAGATATTTTTCCATCCTTTAACTTTCAGTCTGTGTGAGTCCCTTCTAATGAGGTGGGTTTCTTGTAGACAGTAGATGTATGGGTCATGTTTTTTTATCCATTCAGCCACTCGATGTCTTTTGTTTGGAGCATTTAGTCCGTTTACGTTTAAAGTTATTATTGAAAGGTACTTGTTTGTAGCCATTTCTTTTTTTGTGTGGCTGCTTTCTTTCTGAGCTTTTTATTTCTTATTTTTATACCAGTCCCTTTAGCATTCCCTGCATTGCTGGCTTGGTGGTGACAAACTCCCTTAGCCTTTTTTTGTCTGTGAAGCTTCTTATTTCCCCTTCAAGTTTGAATGATAGCCTTGCTGGATAGAGTATTCTTGGATTCAGTCCTTCGCTTTGCATCACTTTGTAAATTTCAGTCCATTCTTTTCTGGCCTGATGTGTTTCTGTTGAGAAATCATTTGACAGTCTAATGGGAGATCCCTTGTATGTAATTTTCCGTCTCTCTCTTGCAGCCTGTAAGATTCTCTCTTTGTCCTGAACATTTGCCATGGTGATTATGATGTGTCTTGGTGTGGGTCTTTTCGGGTTCACCTTTTTTGGGACTCTCTGGGCTTGTGTGACTTTTTTCTTCCCCACCTCAGGAAAGTTTTCTGATATTATTTCTTCGAGTAGGTTTTCTAATCCTTGTTCATCCTTCTGTTGTTCTGGTACTCCTATTATTCATATGTTGTTTCGTTTCATGTTGTCCCAAAGCTCCCTTAGGCTCTCCTCCTGTCTTTTAATTTTTTTCTCCAATTGCAGTACATTTTGGGTGTGTTTTGCTTCCTTGTCTTCTAATTCACTAATTCGGTCCTCCGCTTCTCCTAGTCTACTGTTGATACTTTCAATGGAGTTTTTCATTGCAGCTATATCACTCTTCATTTCTTCTTGGGTCTTACTTAGGTTGTTGATTTTTTCATATGTTTCTTCTAGCTTCTTCCATATGTTATCGATTTTTTCATCTGTTTCTTCTAGCTTCTTCCATATGTTATCGATTTTTTCATCTGTTTCTTCTTGCTTCTTGCAGAGGTTGTCGATTTTTTCCTCCATCCGGTTTATGCACTCTAGGACCCTTATTCTGAATTCTTTATCTGTCATGTTGCATGCCTCTGTATTACTTAGCTGCTTTTCTGGAGAGTCCTCCTTCTCTTTCCTTTGGGGGATTCTTTGTCTACCCATGTTTGATCTCACTGACACATCTAGACATTGAGTCGTTCAGTGGTTGCTCCCTTGGTGGCAGTGACTCCTTGGTCTGTGGTTGCTCTTTGGGCGGTTGCGGTAGCAGCTACTCTTCAGTTGGCAGCAGCACCTCTGGTGGGTGCTGTTCACAGCTGTGGTGGCTCTTCTGGTTGGTGGGGCGAGGTTTCACGTACAGCTGCTGTTCCTCAGCAGAGGATGTGGTGCTCAGGAGGTTGCTGTTGCTTGGATCTGCTGCGTTGATTTAAAGGCACAAAATACAACACAACAAGGCACCACGTACCAGGCACTATACACAAATATATTCACGATATTAATAACCCCAAATAAAGGTGACCACCTGAATTAAGAGAATTAGGGGATAAGGAAGAAGGAAGAGAAAAAGATAAAAGAGAAAAAAGAAAAGAAAAGTAGGGACCAAAAAAGGAGTGCAAAAATGAAATTGGGAAAAAGGAGGAGGGAAAATAAAAGCGAGAAAAGAAAAGAAAAAAAAAAGAGCGAAAAGAGAGAATGAAGTGGAAGAGGGGAAGAGACTTTTTATTTGAGGAGAATACTCCTATAGAACAGCCATTAATCCCAACAAATTCCAGTAACAGCTCCCTGGATATGAATGCAAACTAGAAACAACCAATAATATAACGATGAAAATAGAATGGAGAACACTAATCCCAAAATAAAATAAAGAGAAAATAAAATGGCACTTTAAAAAATGGTAAAATGGTACCAGTAATAATACTGGTTAAAAATAAGAAGGTAGTAATTAAAAGGGTAAAATCAGGTGATGGAAAAAGAAGAAAAGAAAAAAAAAAGAACAGAAAAAAAAAGAAAAAAAAATTGGTTTCTTAGTTAAAAAGTGAAAAAAGAAAAAAAAATTGCAGTAGTGAAGGTCCTTCGTTTCTTCTATTCTTCAGTGTGGTTCGCCTTAGACCTTCCAGGTATTCAGGAGAGTGTTGAGTTTCCCTGCGATATACTGTTCCTCTGTGTTGTAAACCACAGTCCTTATTTTAAAGCATGCCGCATTTATTTCCCAGACTGCCTTATTTTGTGTTTAGCAAAGAGTCAGTTTGTGGGTCAGCCTCTGGGTGGCAGTGTTCTGGGGTTGGCCTCTGAGGCTATAGGGCCTCTCTGTCCAGTGGAAGGTCACTGCCCAGAGCTGACTGCGTAATAGTTAGTTACCGGCGCTATGTTGTTGCTGGGATTGAAAATCCCTCTATAGGCCAGACCCTGTTAACTCCCAGGGACTGATCAGGTTATCTTAATCCTTGATCTAGTACAGGGTGGAATCTGGGTGTGGCTGTGCTCCTTGCCTGGGGGCTGGGGGGAGGAGTCTCATTCTCCGGAGAGGATGGCTGCCCCAGTCCTGGGCTCAGGGGTGTCTCAGCACTCAATTCACTGCCACCTCTCCCGGCTCCCCCTCTTTCCCCAGTCTCTCCCCAGATTCCACTCCTCCGCACACTCTCCCTCTCTTCAGCACAGGTGAGTGTCTGCATCCAAAATGTCCCATGAACAGGATTCAGTGAAAACAAACAAACAAATGCCGGCCGCGGAAACGGGGAAGGCTTGGTTTCTGTAAGCTTCTTCTCTTACCAGGACTGCATGGTCAGGTCAGCTCTTCAGGCTGCCCCCTTTAGGCTCAGTGTTCCGTGATCACAGAACCCAGCTCTCAATTTCCCTGGGGGCGCCCAGAATCCCGCGGTTCTCCTTTCCCCCATCAGGGGCTGTGCCTGTCCCAAGGGACGCGGCTGTCTGCCACGCGGTCTCCCTCTGACTCTCTGGGCTCAGCGGTCTGGCAAACTTTCCTGCCCAAATCCCTGTTTTTTTTTTTTTTTTTTACCTTTCCAGGGGAGTTCTGCTCTTCCTGGCTGCAAACCCTCTCACCAGCTGAGCAATTTCGCCAATTCGGTGTGAGTGTTACTAGTTTCAGCTGCTCACTCCATTTGCTCCGGGACACGACCTGGGACGCGTCTGCCTATATTGCCGCCATCTTCTGTCCCCAGATACTGGCCTGATGTATTTCTGTTGAGAAATCATTTGATAATCTAATGGGAGATCTCTTGTATGTAACTTTCTGTCTCTCTCTTGTAGCCTTTTAGATTCTGTCTTTGTCCTGAACATTTGCCATGGTAATTATGATGTGTCTTGGTGTGGGTCTTTTCGGGTTCACCTTGTTTTGGACTCTCTGTGCTTGTCTGACTTTTTTCTTCCCCACCTCAGGGAAGTTTCCTGACATTATTTCTTCAAATAGGTTTTCTAACCCTTGTTCTCATCCTGTTGTTCTGGCACCCGTATTATTCACATGTTGCTTCTTTTCATGTTGTCCCATAGCTCCCTTAGGCTCTCCTCCTGTCTTTTATTTTTTTTCTCCAATTTCATTTCAGTTTGTTTGTGTTTTGCTTCCCTGTCTTCTAATTCGCTAATTCGGTGCTCTGCTTCTCCTAGTCTACTATTCACACTTTCCATGGTGTTTTCTTTTTTCTTTTTTTTAAATTATTATTATTAGTTAAGGTATTACAAATGTGTCCTCATCCCCCCCATTAACCTCCAACCTCCCCCCCACACACAAACTCATGCTCCCATCCCCCTGTTGTCCATGTCCATTGGTTTGGCTTATATACATGTATACAAGTCCGTCGGTTGATCTCTTCCCCTTACCCCTGCCCTCCCCTACTTTCCTTCTGGGGATTGATAGCCTGATTGCTGTTTCTCAGTCTTTGGGTCTGTCCCTTTTCATCAGTCTATGTTGTTCTCTATAATCCACAAATGAGTGAGATCATGTGGTATTTATCTTTCTCTGACTGGCTTATTTCACTTAGCATAATGCTCTCCAGTTCCATCCATGCTGTTGCAAAAGGCAAGAGTTCCCTTTTTTTTTTTTTTTTTTTTACTGCAGCATAGTATTCCATTGTGTATATGTACCACAGTTTTCTAATCCATTCATCTGCTGATGGGCACCTAGGCTGTTTCCAAATCTTAGCTATGGTGAATTGTGCTGCTATGAACATAGGGGTGCATATATCCTTTCTGATTGGCGTTTCTGGTTTCTTGGGATATATTCCTAGTAGTGGGATCACTGGGTCAAATGGGAGTTCCATTTTCAGTCTCCTGAGGTAGCTCCATACTGTTCTCCACAGTGGCTGCACCAGTCTGCATTCCCACCAGCAGTGGAGATGGGGTCCTTTTTCTCCACATCCTCTCCAACACTTGTTGTTTGTTGATTTGTTAATGATAGCCATTCTGACAGGTGTGAGATGATAACGCATTGTCGTTTTGACTTGCATCTCTCGTATAATTAGTGACTTTGAGCAGGTTTTCATATGTCTTTCGGCCTTCTGTATGTCCTCTTTCGAAAAGTGTCTATCTAGGTCCGTTGCCATTTTTTTATTGGATTGTTTATCTTCCTTTTGTTAAGTTTCATGAGATCCCTGTAAATGTTGGAAATTAAACCCTTATCGGTGGTATCATTGGCAAATATGTTCTCCCATGTACTGGGTCTTCCTGTTGTTTTGTTGATGGTTTCCTTTGCTGTGCAAAAGCTTTTTATTTTGATGTAGTCCCATTTGTTTATTTTCTCTTTAGTTTCCATTGCTCTAGGAGCATTATCAGAGAAGAAATATCTTCGGCACATGTTTGCAATTTCGCTGCCTGTGGATTCCTCTAGTATTTTTATGGTTTCCCGTCTTACGTTTAAGTCTTTTAACCATTTTGAGTTTATTTTTGTGTATGGTGTGAATTGGTGATCTAGTTTCATCTTTTTGCATGTATCTGTCCAATTTTCCCAACACCATTTATTGAAAAGACTGTCTTGCCTCCAGTTTATGCTCTTGCCTCCTTTGTCGAATATTAATTGGGCATAGTGGTTTGGGTCGATTTCTGGGGTCTCTATTCTAATCCATTGATCTATATGTCTGTTCTTGTGCCAGTACGAAGCTGTTTTAAGAACAGTGGCTTTGTAATACAGTTTGATATCTGGTATTGAGATCCCACCTACTTTGTTCTTTCTCAGGATTGCTGCAGCTATTCGGGGTCTTCTTTTATTCCAGATGAATTTTTGGAAAGTTCGTTCTAGATTTGTGAAAAATGCCGTTGGTAATTTAATGGGGGTTGCATTGAATCTGTAAATTGCTTTGGGTAGTATGGACATTTTGATGATGTTGATTCTACCAATCCATGAACACGGTATATTCTTCCATCTGTTTATGTCTTCCTCTATCTATTTTCTCAGTGTCCTGTAGTTTTCAGCATATAAGTCTTTTACCTCCTTAGTTAAGTTTATTCCTAGGTATTTTAATTTTTTTGGTGCAATGGTAAATGGGATTGCTTCTGTAGTTTCACATTCTGTAAGTTCACTATTGGTGTAAAGAAATGCCATGGATTTCTTAGCATTAATTTTGTATCCTGCTACATTGCCAAATTCATTTATTAAGTCTAATAATTTTTTGATGGAGTCTTTAGGGTTCTGTATGTACAGTATCATGTCATCTGCAAATAAGGACAGTTTTACTTCTTCTTTTCCAATCTGGATGCCTTTTATTTCTTCTTCGTGTCTGATCGCAATGGCTAGTACTTCCAGTACTATGTTGAACAGGAGTGGTGAGAGGGGGCATCCCTGTCTTGTTCCTGTTTTTAGGGGGAATGGTTTTAGTTTTTGCCCATTGATTATGATGTTGGCTGTGGGTTTGTCATATATGGCTTTTATTATGTTGAGGTATGATCCCTCAATTCCTATCTTGCTGAGAGTTTTTATCAAGAACGGGTGTTGGATTTTGTCAAATGCTTTTTCCGCATCAATTGATATGACTATGTGGTTTTTTTCTCTCAATTTGTTTATGTGATGTATCACGTTTATTGATTTGCGGATATTGTACCATCCTTGCATCCCTGGGATAAATCCTACTTGGTCATGGTGTATGATCTTTTTGATGTACTGCTGAATCCGATTTGCTAGGATTTTGTTGAGGATTTTGGCATCTATGTTCATGAGGGATATTGGCCTATAATTCTCTTTCATTGTATTGTCTTTATCTGGTTTTGGGATTAGGGTGATGTTGGCTTCATAGAATGAGCTGGGAAGTGTTCCTTTCTCTTGGATCTTTTGACATAGTCTGAGGAGGATAGGTTTTAGTTCTTCCTTGAATGTTTGGTAAAACTCCCCTGTGAAGCCATCTGGCCCCGGGCTTTTGTTTGCTGGAAGCTTTTTGATTACTGCTTCGATTTCCTCCATAGTTATTGGCCTATTGAGATTTTTAGATTCTTCCTGGTTAAGTTTTGGAAGGTTGTATTTATCTAGGAATATGTCCATTTCCTCCAGGTTGTCTAGAGTGTTGGAGTAGAGTTGTTCATAGTATTTTCTAACAATCCTTTGTATTTCTATGGGGTCTGTTGTTATTTCTCCTCTTTCATTTCTGATTTTGTTTATTTGGGTCCTCTCTCTTTGTTTCTTGGTGAGCCTGGCTAGAGGTGTATCAATCTTGTTTATCCTTTCAAAGAACCAGCTCTTGGTTTTGTTGATCTTTTGTATTGTTTTTTTGGTCTCTACGTCATTTATCTCCACTCTTATCTTTGTTATTTCCTTCCTTCTGCTTAAAATGGGCCTTTTTTTTGCTCTCTTTCTAACCTTTCGAGTTGTAGATTTAGGTCATTTATTCTCATTGTTTCTTGTTTCTTGCAGTAGGCTTGTAGAGCTATGAACTTCCCTCTCAAGACTGCTTTTGCTGTGTCCCATAGGTTTTGGATTGTTGTGTTTTCATTGTCATTTGTTGCCATGATGTTTTTTATTTCTTCTTTGATCTCATTGGTAACCCAGTCATTGTTTAATAGCATGCTATTTAGTCTCCATGTGTTCGATTTTTTTGGATTGTTTTTGTTGTAGTTGATTTCCAGTTTTATGCCTTTGTGGTCTGAGAAATGCTTCATATGATTTCAATTTTCTTGATTTTGAAGAGACTTTGTCTGTGACCCAATATATGGTCTATCTTTGAAGATGACAAATGTGCACCTGAGGAGAATGTATATTCTGTGGCTTTGGGGTGAAATGTTCTGAAGATGTCAATTAATTCCATCTGATCTAGTGAGTCATTTAGGATTGATGTTTCTTTGCTGAGTTTCTGTTTAGAGGATTTGTCCAGTGGAGATAATGGGGTGTTAAGGTCCCCAATGGTATTGGGGTGTTAAGGTCCCCCTATGATTGTATTGCTGTCAATCTCTCCCTTGATCTCCTCCAGAAGATTTCTTACGTATTTGGGTGCTCCTGTATTGGGTGCATATATATTTACCAGAGTTATTTCTTCTTGTTGGACTGCTCCCTTTAGTATTATGAAGTGGCCTTCTTGATCTCTTTTTATGTCCTTCACTTTGAGATCTAATTTGTCAGATACAAGTATTGCTACCCCGGCTTTTTTTTTCACTTCCATTGGCCTGAAAAACCTTTTTCCATCCCTTCACCATCAGTCTGTGTGCGTCTTTTTTTCTGAGGTGGGTTTCCTGTAGACAGCAGATATATGGGTCATGTTTTCTTATCCACTCATTAACCCAATGCCTTTTGACTGGGGAATTTAATCCATTTACATTTAAAGTTATTATTGATAGAAACTTGTTAGTCGCCATTTTTGTTCTTTACTGCTGCATTCCTTCTTTGTTTCCTGTTTTTTCTATTTACAGCAGACCCTTTAGCATTTCTTGCATTGCTGGTTTGGTTGTAATAAACTCCCGTAGACCGTTTTTGTCTGTGAAGCTCCTGATTTGACCCTCAATTTTGATTGATAGCCTCGCTGGGTATAGTATTCTTGGATTCAGACCCTTCCTTTGCATGACTTTGTATATTTCATTCCATTCCCTTCTTGCCTGATGTGTTTCTGTTGAGAAATCGGTCGCTAGTCTGATGGGGGATCCTTTGTAGGTAACTTTCTGTCTCTCTCTGGCTGCTTTTAAGATTCTTGCTTTGTCGTTGGTGTTTGCCAATTTAATTATTATGTGCCTTGGTGTCGGTCTTTTCGGGTTCATTTTGTTTGGGACTCTGTGAGCTTCTTGGATTTGTGTGAGTTTTTTCCTCCCTATATCAGGGAAATTTTCTGTTACTATTTTTTCAAACAGGTTTTCTATTCCTTGCTCAGTTTCCTCTCCTTCTGGCACCCCTATTATTTGGATGTTGTTTCGTTTAGCATTGTCCCAGAGTTCTGTTAGGCTCTCCTCCTGCTTTTTTTTTTCTAGAAGCTGCTCTGTTTGGGTATTTTTTTCTACCTTGTCTTCTAGCTCGCTGATGCGGTCCTCTGCTTCTTCTAGTCTACTGTTGATGCTTTCTATTGAGTTCTTTATGGCAGTGATGTCATTTTTCATTTCCTCTTGGTTTCTCTTCATTTCCTCTTGGTTCTTCTTCATTTCCTCTTGGTTCCTACACATATTGTTGAATTGGTCTTCCATTCTTTTCATCCACCTTATGGCCATTACTCTGAATTCTTTCTCTGACAGGTTGCTTGCCTCCATTGCCTCGATTTCGTTTACTTCCTTTTCTGATGATGCCTGTTTTTCTTTCATATTTGGGTTGGTTCTTTGTTTCACCATGATTTCTCTTCTCAAGGTGTTTGGTTATTTAGTTCTCTCTCTGCTGCGCTGATTCAAAGGCACAAAATACAACACAACAAGGCACAATGTACAAGGCACCGAACTAAATGCATTCACGATATTAATAACCCCAAATAAAGGTGAGCACCTGAGGGAAGAGAATTAGGGGGTAAAGAAGAAAAAAGAGAAAAAGATTAAAGAGAAAAATAAAAAACAAAAAGTGGTGCTGAAATGAGATTGGGAAAAGAGAGAGAAGAAAAAAACAAAAAGACAAAGACAAAAACAAAAACAAAAACAAAAAAATAAAAAAAAAAAACAAAAACAAACAAACAAACAAAAAAGTAAAATAATGAAGTAGAGGTGGGGAAGAAGTTATTTGTATGGGGAGAAAACTCCAAGAGAACCGCAACCAATCTCAATGAACTCCAGCAGCAGATCCCTGGAGACTAATGCAAACTACAAACAACTACCAATATCAAGCGAGGCAAGGGAAAACAGAAGCACAAAAATAACCAGATAAAGAAAAAGTAAGCAAAACAGAAAAATGAAAATGAAAAACAAAACAATTTCCCAAACAAGCATAAAAATCCCCCAATATACTCAAAATCAAGCAAACACTAACAAAACGACAGAGAGAGAGAAAAAAATTAGATAGTGAAGAAAGATAAGAGAGAGGTGTATATGGATTTAGAGCGAGAGATTGGAAATTAGATATATAAGTAGGGTGAAATTTAGACAGTGGGTAGAAAGAAGGAATAGGGAAAATCCAAAGTAGGAATAGGGTAAGAGAAACAGGACAACAAAAGGGGAAAAGTGAGAAAGAGAGTTATGGCTTAAGGGTAAATGTGAGATAGAGAGAATGATGCTAAGGGAATGATGAAAATAGAGTGTAGAACACTAATCCCAAAATAAAATAAAGAAAAATAAAAAAAATTAAAAATAAAATGACACTTGAAAAAATGGTAAAAGGATAGCAATAATACTGGTTAAAAAATGTAGTAATTAAAAAGGTAAAATCAAGTGATGAAAAAAATAAAAAATAAAAAAAATAATAAAATAGGTTCTTAATGAAATGGTGAAAAAAGAATTAAAAAAAAATATATAAAAATATTCGGAAGTGAAGGTGCTTCAGATCTTCCACTCTTCTTTTTGGCACGCCTCAGTCCTGCCAGGCATTCAGGGGAGTGTTGAACTTCCCTGCGATACACTGTCCCTCGTGCAGTAAACCACAGACCTGGTTTTAAGGCAGGTTGTATTTGTTTACCAGACTGCCTTTATTTGTGATCACAGAAGAGACAGTTCGTGGCTCCGCCTCTGGGTGGCAGTGTGTCTGGATTGACCTCCGAGACTATAAGTCCTCTCTATCAGTAGGGTGTTTTTTTTTTTTTTCCTCTATGGTATTTGGAACTGGTTTGGGAAAGACCACTGCCCAGAGCTGGTTCCTTGCCACTGCCCGTTGTTTCCCAGGCTCCCGAAAAAGAACTTTCCCCTACAGGCTCTGTAAATGACCCCAACTGGGGAATCCCATGCACTGGGTTTAATAATCAAATGCACGGATCTAAGGGGAACTGTAACAAGAGCCTGATAGTTGTGCGAATTCGCAAGCCTCCACCTTCCAGGTCTGCGCACAGTCTCCGCACGCAGTCTCTGCGAGCCCACTCGCCCCTGGCACCAAGCAGCCAGCAGATTGGCAAAGTCCAAGGCTGCTCCTTTACATCCAGTCCAGCTATGGGCTCATTTTTCGCGTTCCCTTCTGCCAGCAGCCCTGTGGGGCCCCTTGCCGACTCACAGGCCACACTGGTTCCAATGGCTGCGGACTCTGTGGGGTGCAGATTCCGCCCCACGCGCACGCGAGCTTGGTCCTCACTCCAACCCGAACTGCAAACTGCACCTTTAGGGGAAATCTAACCTTTCTGTGAGAAGAAGCAGTGCTCGTCTGAGTTCACGCAGTCACGCTGCTTGAGATCCCCTGTTTCCAGGTTAGTAGCTGGTCTCTGGATGCCGGCAACAACCACCCAAGATGGCGCAGTCTCCACTGCTGAGCTGGCGCACCATGAGAGTCTTCAGCCGCAGTCTCCAACAGTCCTTTTTTTCCTGGGGGTTCTCGGTCTTGGCTAGCTGCAGACAGTCTCCCAGCCGAAAATCCTCTGCCTATTCGGGCTGCATGCTACCCGTTTCAGCTGCTCACCCTTATCTGCTCCAGGACAAGGCACCGGACACGTCCGTTTATACCTCCGCCATTTTTTCGAGATCACCATGGTGTTTTTTATTTCAGCTATATCACTCTTCATTTCTTCTTGATTCTTACATAAGTTATTGATTTTTTCATCTATTTCTTCTTGACTCTTACAAAAATTTTTGATTTTTTTGTACATCCAGTTTATGCACTCAAGGACCCTTATTTTAAATTTTTTCTGACATATTGCATGCTTCTGCTTCACTTAGCAGCTTTTCTGGCAATTTCCCCTTTTCTTTCCTTTGGGGGTTTCTTTGTTTACCCATTTTTGGTCTCACGGACTGATCTAGACATCAAGTATTGCAGGGGCTGCCCCTTGGGTACAGTGGTTTTTCAGGCTGCAGTTGCTCCTCAAGTGGTCACAGTAGTGGCTGCTCCTCAGTTGGCAGCAGTTCCTCTGCTGTGTGCTGTTCACAGCAGTGGTGTCTCCTCTGGTTGGTAGGTGAGGCTGCTTGCACAGCTGCTGTTCCTTGAACAGGGGTGGGATGGTCATGAGGCTGCTGCTCTTCATGTGGGGGCAGGCTGAGCGTGGCTGCTGCTCCTTGGACAGGAGCGGGCTGTTCACGTGGCTTCTGCTCCTCAGATGGGCGCAGAGTGCTCACGTGGCTGCTGCTCCTTGGATTGGGGCTGCCTGCTCACTGCTGCTGTTCCTCAGATGGGGTGGGCTGCTCATGAGGATGCCGATCTTTGGACATGGGCAAGTTGCTTACAGGGCTACTCCTCCTTGTACTGGTGTGGTTACTTGCACAGCTGCTGCTCCTCAGATGGGGGATGGGCTGCTTGTGTGGCTGCTGCTTCTTGGGCGGGAGTGACCTGCATGTGCGGCTACTGCGGCTACTGCACCTTGGATGGGGGCGGGATGCTCACCCAACTGCTGCTTGTCGTACAGATATAGACTGCGTGTGGTTGCTGCTCCTTGGACTAGTGTGGGCTGTGCAGGGCTGCCGCTCCTCAGATGTGGTCGGTCTGTCTACTCATGTTGCTGCCGCACCTTCGACAGGGGCGAGTGGCTCGGGTGGCTGCTGTTCCTCGGGCCAGAGTGAGATGCACGTGGGGTTGCTGCTCTTCATACGAGGGCTGTCTGCTCACATGGCTGGTGCTCCTCAGATGGAGTATGGGCTGCTTGTGTGGCTGCTTCTCTTTGGGCGGGAGTGAGCTGCCTATGTGTATGCTCTTCAGATGGGGGCAGGCTGCTCACCCAACTGCTGCTTTCAGACAGGTGCAGGCTACATGCGTCTGCTGCTCCTAGGACCTATGTGGAATGTGCAGGCCTGCTTCCCTTTGGATGTGGGTGGTCCGTTTGTGTGGCTACTGCTCCTCAGATTGGGGCAGGGTGCTCAGGAAGCTACTGCTCCTTGAGTGGGAGAGGGCTGCTCACGGTGATGCAGTTCCTCATATGGGTATGGGCTGCCCACACCACTGCTGCTCCTCATATGGATGGGGGCAGGCTGCTTGTGCAGCTTCTGCTCCTTGGATGGGGGCTGGTTTCACACACACTTACTGCTCCTCAGACAGGAGGAGGGTGTGGGCTGCACAGCTGCTGCTCCTCAGATGGGGGCTGGCTGCATGGACCTGCCACTCCTCAATAGTGGGCAGGCTGCTAGTGAGGCTGCTGCTCCTCAGAACGGGCAGGCCGCTCACACAGATGCTGCTCCTTGGACAGGGGCAGGCCACGTGAGGCTTCTGCTCTTAGGCCTGGGGCAGGCTGCTCACAGGGCTGCTGCTCCTTGGACAGGAGTGGGCTGCTCATGTCTGCTGCTTGTGTGGTTGCAGTGCCCTGGGCTAAGACGTTGGGCTGTTCAGAGGGGAGCATGCTTCAGAGCTCACAGGAGGCTGCACCCAGGGTGGCTGGAGACTCGTTAACCGTGGGACCATAGGCGAGGTAGCAGGTCCCTGGCAGGGGTGTCTGTAGAGTCCCAGGTGTTATCTGAGGGCACCCTGGGTGAGGGTGAGGCCTGGTTTCCAGTTACAGCAGCTCTCCCCTTAAAAGCGCTAGGCCTCTGAGGACAAGCTGGCCTCCAGGAACTGCTTACAATGGTAGTAGAGGCTGCCTAGTTAAGCGAGCCCGTTTAGCCTGACCCAAAGGTCTTGTGGGATCTATCTCTGCCTCAATCACATACACACACACACTTCCCACATGACCACACACTCCTGTTTTGGTCTGTCACTGACTCACGCTCTCTCCCTCATTGCTGCCTTCTTACTGCCTCTGTAGTTGTGTTTGGCGTGCTATTTACCCGTTTGTGGGTGTAGTTTCCTCTCCAGGTGTCTGTTTATGAGGCTCACTCTCTAGCACCTTTCCGACGGGATAAAATTCACCTCTACAAGACACAACACAAAGAGACCAAATCACAAATGTACTCATGACAATAATAACCCCACTATAAGTGACCACCTGAGAAAAGAGATTTAGGGGCGACAAAAGAGCATAAATGATATCAAAGAAAGTGAAAAAGGTAAGAGAGAAAAGAAAAAGAAAGAAAAGGGAGATTTTATATATATATATACTAGCGGCCCGGTGCATGAAATTCGTGCACGGGGGAGGGTGTGTTCTTCCTCAGTCTGGCCTGCACCCTCTCTTATTTGGGACCCCTCGAAAAATGTCCTGCCAGTTTACAGGGATTGGGCCTAAACCAGTAGTTGGACATCCCTCTCGTAATCTGGGACTGCTCTGCCCATACTGCAGCCACCGCTACTGCCTCAGCCACTGCCTGCCCAAGATCCATAGCTGTGGGGAGAGGGCCCGTGCCCATGCCCCGCAGAGAATCAGCCTGGAGGGAGTGCTGTACGCTGGCAGTGGGGCCAAGGACCGGTCCCTGGACCCCGCCAAGTGGGCCCAGCTGCAGAGGATCCTGGATAAGAAGCTGGGCGAGCTAAGCAGCCAGAGTAGGAGCAAAAGGAGGGAGAAGGAGATGTGAGCCGGCCCTCACACCCTCCGGCCTTGTCTTAGCAAATGCAAGTGGGAGAAAGCGGCTGTCCATGGTGCTTTCTGTGCCTTATAGCTGCTCCAGTGATGTGACCAGGGCTGCATGAGCAAGCCAGGGGCCTCTGGGAGGGGGTGGGTCCTCGGGCCCAGCATGCCATGCCTTGCGCTGGGGTGGGGGTGGGCTGCAGTGGCTGTTCTCTGGACCTTCTGTGGAGAGGCACCCCAGGTCTCAGTTTTGCTGGCACCAGGGCCCACTGGGGCTCTCCGAGGTCCCTCGCCAACTGCCTTAAGAGAACCTTTAAGAGAGGTTCCAGGAGTCTGGGTTGATGCCTGGCCTGCGCCCTGCCCTCCTGCCCTCAGATCGCTATGGCGATCGAGGGGTGCAGGCCCTCCCGCCCTTCAGTTGCCAAGGTGGGGGTCCAGGGTTGATGCCTGGCCTGCACCCTGCCCTCCCGCCCTTCCACCACCATGGTGGGGTTCCGCGGTTGCTGCCTGGCCTGCAACACGGCCCTCCCACCCTCCGATCACCATGGCGGGGGTCCAGGGTTGCTGCCTGGCCTGTGCTCTGGCCCTCCTGCCCTTCAATTGACATGGCGGGGTCCGGGGTTGATGCCTGGCCTGCGCTCTAGCCCTCCCACCCTTTGATAGCCATGGCAGGTCGGGGTTGTTGCCTGGCCTGCGCTCTGACCCTCCTGCCCTCGAATTGCCATGGCGATCAGGGCCACAGGCCAGGGGGAAACCCCAGCTTTTCCATGGCGATCACTGCCTAGGGGGTTGGGAAATGCGGCCTATGCCCAACCCCCAACTCTTGCCTGCTGCCTGGGTTGCGGATCACCATTCTTCAGTCCTTCCCCTTTCACCTCTCATCATTGCGAGTATGCAAATTAACCGCCATCTTTGTTGGCGGTTACTGCCATCTTGGCTGTCAAATAATTTGCATATCTCACTGATTAGCCAATGGGAAGGGTAGCGGTCATACACCAATTACCATGTTTCTCTTTTATTAGAATATATATATATATATATGAACACCACAGAACCAATAGATAAACAAAGAAAACAAAACAACAGAAATAATAAATTAATAAATAATATAAAAACAAAACAAACAAACAAACAAAATATAAACACCAAACCCCCAGTAAAGTGGGTGGGGCAGAATCTCTCCATGCTGAGCTTATATATAGAAGATAAGGTTAAGAATTGGATGAATATGGGGAGGATCTCAGTTCAGTATAGACGAAGTAGAAAGAGGATGGGTGGATAAGAGGAAAGAGAATGAGAAAATATAATAATAAAATTAGAAAAACTTTGATTTCAAAAATGGTTTTAAAAATAGCAAATAAAATAGAGTGATGGAAAAATAATGTGAAAAGAAATAGAAAATAAAGCAACAAACAAAAAACGGAAAAAAAAGAAAAAGAAAAAAGAGAGAGAGAACAAAGTAATAAAAAATAAAATAAACATGAAAAAGTGAAGTGTTCCTTTGGCTGGTTTAACATCCCATTCTTATGTACTGCAGTTTTTCTCAGGTTCCGATTGTGGGGACTGAAAGTCTCTCTTTAATCCAGCCACTTTGGACTGGCAAGGACTATTTAGGGGTTTGTTTGTTTTTTAATCCTTTGTACCATTGATGGTGGAATCTGGGTGTGGCTGTATTGGTTGCCTGGATACTGGAGGGAGAGGCTATCTCTTCAGGACAAAATGGCTGCCCGGGTCCCAGGCTCAGTATGACTCAGCACCAAACTCACTGCCACTTCTCCTGGATCCCCCTCTCTCCCCAGATTCCACAATCCCGCACCTTCTCCCACACTCCAGCCACTGGTAAGTGCCTGTCTATGAAAGACCCTATGAACTAGGCTCCATGAAGAAAGGCACAAGCCACAGAGGCCAGGGAGGCTGTACCTCTGTGCACTCCTCTCCTGCAGGCACCCCTCAGCCTTTCCTGACTGTGGACCCAGATTTAGAATCCCCTGCCGACCAGCAGTTCTGGTACCTTCTTTCCACAGCGCCTGTCCCAAGGAACATGGCCCAAGCCGGTGCCATGTGGATTTGCTCTGATCCTCAGGGATCAGATGTCTGGCCAATTATCTTTCCCAGAGCCTTGACTTTACCTTTCTCCTGGAGTCCTCTGCCTTTCCCAGCTTCAAACTGTCTTCCAGCTGAATCTCCTCTGCCAATTCTGGCTGGATGTTACTCATTTCAGCTGCTCCCCCTATCTGCTCTGGGACAAGGCACAGAACACATCTGTCTGTACCACCGCCATTTTGTCTCTCTCACTTGGTCTTTCAATGATTCTTATACACACCAAAATCTGAGAATTACTTTTCACAAGCCCTGTGCCTTTTATAAGCCCAAAACTACTTTTAGTCTTTAAAAACCACAGTTTTGATTAATGGTATTATTCAACATAACCAAATTTGGAGAAAATTAAAATTCAGCATATACAAAATGAGAAAGGAAATATCAGAGGAGCCTGTGGACAAAATAATTCACTGAGATAATATGTAAATAACTGGTAGGCCCACACGAAAATGGGGTCATGATAGAAAAGCTAAGAAGATACAAAATGTACAAGCATCCAAGTAGCAGTAAAAAAAAAAAAAAAGTAGAAAAGGAACCAAGTTGTTTATGCAAACACCACTCACCACTTCCTGGATCAAAGAAAAATGACATCATTATAGAGTGCAGAGAAATTACAACTGGCCTGTTCAATCAACAGGCAGCAACTGCCTTAGTATGAACTGTTACTCCAAAAATGACTACTGCAGAACTGATAACCCAAAGCAACACCAACCAAGCAAATAAACAAATGCTCAAGCAAGGTGAAAGACTAACTGGAGCACCATATAATGAATGAGCAGGTGAAAAAGAGAATGAGAATAAACTATGAAAATCAATGTGATGAAACTCACTGGTTAAATGATGCCTAAATAGTCCCAATTCTGACCAGAACTGCTCCAAACTATAGAGGACATGAGAAAAAAGGAAAAGACTACTGTGTGCCTCTTCCAACCCGCAGTTGCCTACCAAATTTACTGTAGACTTAACACTGGCTCAGGATACCATTTTCATACCCCAACAGATTCAGGTGGCCTGCAATCTTGTTTCTTCCCCCACCCACAAAGTATGAGCAACCCTTTTCATATACCCACTCACATTCACTCTGATTGAACTCACTTAGTCATTCTTCTGCTGGCATCAGCCCTCACTAAAGTTTACCAGCTGTGATGGTTAATTTTATGTGTAAACTTAGCTAGGCTATGGTACCCAGTTGTTTTGTCTAGAAGTCGCCTTGCTGTTTTTTAGATGTGATAAACATGTAAAAAAGTAGGCTTTGAATAAAACAGATAATCCCTCTATAGCAGGGGTCTTCAAACTTTTTAAACAGGGGGCCAGTTCACTGTTCCTCAGAATGTTGGAGGGCTGGATTATAGTGTAAAAAAAAAACTATGAACAAATTCCTATGCACACTGCACATATCTTATTTTGAAGTAAAAAAATAAAACGGGAACAAATACAATATTTGTATTTCCATGTGGCCCGTGGGCCGTAGTTTGAGGACCCTTGCTCTATAGTGTGCATTAGCATCATCCAATCAGTTGAAGGCCTTAGGAGCAAAGGCTGAAAGCCTCCCCAACGAAAGAATTACCAACTAGGCTGGTGTGTCTCAGTTGGTTAGTGTTGGCCCACGCACCAGATGGTCACAGGTTTGATTCTTAGTCAGGGCACGTGCCTGGGTTATGGGTCCCATGGATGTGTCTCTTTTCTATGGACATGTCCATTTACATTCCTTCCTCTCTAAAATCTTTTTTTTAAAAGAATTACTTATGCCTATAGATTGCAAAATAGAAATTCTGTCTGAATTTCCAGTCTTTGGACTCACAACTACAATATGAACTTTTGCCTAAATTTCCATCCTGCTAAACTGCCCTGAAGATTTCTCACTTGCTAGCCCCCACAATCACATAAGCCAATTACTTAAATCAATCTCTCCCCCCCCCCTTTTCACTCTCTCCTTCTCCTACTCTTCTATGCTCTTATATTAATGGTCTACCTTACTATTGGGTCTGTTTCTCTGGAAAATCCTATACATTGCTCATTCTAATCATTTTTCTACCAGTAACACTATATCTTTTCTTATAATGAGACTAGAGGAATGGTACACGAAATTTGTGCATTTGGGCAGGTCCCTCAGCCCAACCTGCACACTCTTGCAGTCCAGGAGCCCTCGGCAGATGTGCAACTGATGGCTTAGGCAGGGAGCAGACCTAAACCATCATTCAGACGCCCTAAGCCCTGCTGCAAGGGCAGTGAGGCTACCGCCACCAACTCTGCACTCGCCAGCCATGAGCCCGGCTTCTGGCTGAGCAGCACTCCCCATGTGGGAGCACACTGACCACCAGGGGGCAGCTCCTGCATTGAGCATCTGCCCCCTGTTGGTCAGGGCACATAAAAGTGATTGGTCCTTCTGCCATCTGGTTGATTTGTATTTTAGCCTTTAATTATATAGGCTACATGGCAGCTATTTTACAACTACTACAACTAATGACATTTTTTCTTAGCAAGGTATAATCCTATATAATAAAGAGCTAATATGCAAATGGTCATCACACCCTCACTCTGTGATGCCCTTACTCCATCCCAATCCATCACCATGAGGCTGCATTCACAGTGGGCACACGTGGGTGGGTGAGGCTGTGTGTGCAGTGAGGCACATGTGGGTTGGCAGGGACTTGACACTACATGCTTGGCGCAGAGGCGGGTCCCAGCAGCTCCATGTGGCAAGGCCTGGGGGTCCCGCAGCTCCATGCAGCATGGAGGCGGGAACCCTGGTTCCAGCCTACCTCTTTGGGGCAATCCATCAAGGAGCCCCAGATGGGTGGGTGGGGCCTACCTCTTTTTAAAAAAATATATTTTATTGATTTTTCACAGAGAGGAAGGGAGAGGGGTAGAGAGTTAAAAACATCGATGAGAGAGAAACCTCGCTCAGCTGCCTCCTGCACACTCCCTACTAGGGATGTGCCCGCAACCAAGGAACATGCCCTTGACCAGAATTGAACCTGGGACCCTTGAGTCTGCAGGCCCATGCTCTATCCGCTGATCCAAACCTGTTAGGGTAGCCTACCTCTTTGGGCCTGCTGACCCAAGGGTCCCAGGTTCAATTCCAGTCAAGGGCATGTACCTTGGTTGGGGGCACATCCCCAGTAGGGGGTGTGCAGGAAGCAGCTGATCAATGTTTCTCTGTCATCCTCTCATCGATGTTTCTAACTCTCTATCCCTCTACCTTCCTCTCTGTAAAAAGAAAAAAAAAATTCACTGAAGAACACATACAATCAGCTAAGATGCAGGTTCCCACTAATTTCTACTCTACCTGTCTCATGTCCAACATTGGAAGAGTGGGCAAAAGTATTCAATATTAGTATTGTCTATAAATTATGTCAATCTAACCTTAATTGTGAAATGTAGGTTACCAATTTTTGATAATAACTAGAGGCCTGGTGCACAGAAATTTGTGCACTGGGGGGTGGGGAGGGTCCTTCAGCCCGGCCTGTGCTCTCTCTCAGTCTGGGACCCCTTGGGAGATAACGACCTGCTGGCTTAGGCCTGCTCCCGGGTGGCAGAGGGCAGGCCCAAATCCTAGGTGCAGTCCCAGGTTGGGCTCAGAGCAGAGCCAATTGGGGAGTTGCGGCGCCACCTCCTGTCATGCACAGAGCAGGGCGGATTGGGAGGTTGTGATGCCACCCTCAGTCACGCTCAGGGTAGGGCTGATTGGGGGGTTGGGGCACCACCCCCTGTCACACTCAAGGCAGAGTCGATGGGGAGGTTGTGTCGCCACACCCTGTCATGCACAGAGCAGGGCCAATCAGGGGGTTGGGGCGCTGCCCCCTGTCACACACAGAGCAGGGCCAATCAGGGGGTTGGGGAGCTCCCCTCCCCGTCATGCACTGAGCAGGGCCAATCAGGGGGTTGGGGAGCTCCCCCCCATCACACACAGAGCAGGGCCAATCAGGGGGTTGGGGAGCTCCCCCCGATCAAGCACAGAGCAGGGCCAATCAGGGGGTTGGGGAGCTCCCTCCTGTCATGGACATAGCATGGCCCATCATGGGGTTGAGGAGCTCCCCCCTGTCACTCGCAGAGTAGGGCCGATAGGGGAGTTGGCACACTGCCCCCTGTCACACAAGGAGCAGGGCGGATCAGGGGGTTGGGGCGCCGCCACTCTCACACTCAGGGCAGGGCCGATGGGGAGGTTATGGCTCTACCCCATCACACACAGAGCAGGGCCCGTGGGTGGGAGGGGGCGCCGCCCTCTATCACCCACAGAGCAGGGCTGATCAGTGGGTTGGGGAGCCTTCCCCTGTCAGGAACAGAGCAGGGCCGATAGTGAGGTTGTGGCCCCACCCCTTGTCACACACAGAATCGCAGGGCCATCAGGGGGTTTGGACGCTGCCCCCTGTCATGCTGATCCCGGTGCTAGGAGGCCTCGTGGCTCCGCTGATCCCAGTGCTGGGAGGCATATTACCCTTTTACTATATAGACTAGAGGTCTGGTGCATGGGTGGGGGCTGGCTGATTTTCCCTGAAGGGTGTCCTGGATCAGGGTTGGGGTCCCCACTGGGGTGCCTGGCCAGCCTGGATGAGGGGATGATGGCTGTTTGCAACTGGTCACACACCCTTCAGGGTCGGGGTCCCCACTGGGGTGCCTGGCCAGTCTGGGTGAGGGGCTGAGGGTTGTTTTCAGGCTGGGACTGAAGCTCCCAACCGCTCCTTTTTTTCTTTTTTTCTTTTTATTCTGGGCCGGCTTTAGCACGGGGGCTCCAGCTCTTAGGCCTCCGCTCCTGAAAGCAGGTATCTGGATTATTTTGGTTATCAAACTATGTATCAACTCCAGCTCTGAGATCCCAGCTCACTGAAAGCTGGTTTCTGGAGTTTTGTTTAGCGTTTGTATTTGTTACAATGTTTGAAACTGCAGGCTCAGAGTCTTGCAGTGGCCGGCGGGGAACGTTGGAGTCCTCCGTCACTGAAGCAAGCAAGCCTCATGTTAGTTTCAAGCTGCCTGGCTGCCGGCCGCCGTCGTGGCTGACAGTTAATTAGCATATTGCCCGGAGTAGCTAATGGGAAGGGTAGCAGTCGTACGCCAATTACCATGTTTCTCTTTTATTAGTGTAGATAATATCTCTTCTGAATGCTATATAATAAAAGGCAAATCCACCTTACAGCAGAACAAGCGGTTGTTATGACACATACTGACCACAAGGGGGAAGATGATCAACACAGGAGTTGCCCCGTGGTGGTCATTGTGTTGCTCAGCGGGAGTGTTGCTCAGCCAGGAGCCAGGCTCATGGATGGTGAGGACAGCGGCAGTGGCTAGAGCCTCTCCTGCCTCCATAGCATCGCTAAGAATGTCTGACTGGGAGCAAGCCTATGCCATCAGTTGGACATCCCCCAAAGGCTCCCAAACTGAAAGAGGGTGCAGACTGAGCTGAGGGAAGCCTCCCCCGCCCCACAAGTGCACGAATTTCATTCACCAGTCCTGTAGTAATTTATAATATGCATTCGTATCACATTCCACATTAAGGTCCAAACCTCTGTTAATAACATTGACTAAATAGTTTAGTTAATAACATTAGCAATCAAAACTTTATCTGAACATACAAATGGATGTATTTGATACGCACATACACACACCATGGTTTTCTAAGACGTTATTGAACTTATCACAAAATATAAATTGAATTATTTTATAAAAATAGTTCTAACATTATATTATTACCTACTTTCTCTTGTTCATTTAACCCAACAGAACTCCTTTGCAAGAAGATAGCCTAAGGAATATTCTACATTATCTAGCTATGAAACAGTTTTATAAAACCAAGTGTCTCATACATTTACTCCAATGAAGTGGTTCAATTTAGAATGTAATCTAAACAAATATATTTAATAGCATGGCCAGGAAAATCACCAACATGTATATACATAAAAGCCTAAGTGACCAGACAACCAGTCGACTGGTTTCTATGATGCACACTGACCACTAGAGGGCAGAACGCTCAACTCAGGAGCTGCCCCCTGGTAGTCAGTGTGCTTTCACAGGGGGAGTGCCGCTCAGCTGACCTACGGGTGCCAGATGCAGGGATCATGGCTGGCGAGTGCTGCTGTGGTGGTGCAAGCCTCTCCCAATTGGGTCTGACTGGGCATGAGCCAGCACAGCACAGGCACAGTGGGGCCAAGATGAGCGGGGGCAGCAGGCAGGAGCGACAGGCTGCATTGGACTGCCAATTTCGGCTCAATCTCCGAAGGCCATGCCAAGGGAACCCCACTGCAGGGGTCCTCTGGTGGTTTAGAAAACAATATCTGTGAGAGAAAAGGAAGTGGCTTCTTGATTCTGCATGGAATCTTCTTAATTTGTATTTCTACTTCTCTTCCTACATTTGTAACAACTGAATAAACTGAGAATGTTGTTTCTTCTTGTAGCTATAATCACTCTAGACCTGTGGTCAGCAAACTGTAGCACGCGAGCTACATGCGGCTCTTTGGCCCCATGAGTGTGGCTCTTCTTAAGCCTTAGGGGTACCTTAATTAAGTTAATAACAATGTACCTACCTATATAGTTTAAGTTTTAAAAATTTGGCTCTCAAAAGAAATTTCAATTGTTGTACTGTTGATATTTGGCTCTGTTGACTAATGAGTTTGCCGACCACTGCGACAAAATGATTAGCTAAAATACACTGATATGATCAATATATTTATCAATTAATAGTGAAAAAGGCCCTAGCTAGTTTCACTCAATGGATAGAGTGTTGGCCTGAGGACTGAAGGGTACCGAGTCAGATTCCAGTCAAGGACATGTACCTCAATCCTGGCCCAGGTCAGGGCGTGTGCAGGAGGCAACCATGAGGTGCCTCTCTCACATTGATGTTTCTCTCTCTGTCTCTCCCCATCCCTTTCACTCTCACTCAAAATCAATGAAAAAAATCCTCAGGTAACAATTATCAAAAAACAAAACAAAGCAAAACAAAACAAAAACCAACAACAGTGAAACAGGAATTGATTTTTATAATTTGAGGTATTCTGTACCTTGATTCATTTATATGCTATTGTTTTTCTAAAAATTAGGGATTATTAATGTGGAAAGAAAAAAGAATTTTGGGGAAAGGGCCACGTACTGACATTTGCATTTTTCTACAGCATAATTGAGAAATACATTTGATTAAGGACCAAAGTGAAGAATTGGTGGGTGTTGGGAGGACAAAAGCATTGATAATTGATAGAGACCTGGTGAAAAAGAGAAGCAATTATAAATTATTTTGGACATCTTACTGACAGTTATCATTCTTGGTTTTAATCCTTGAGAGTTAAGATGAACTACGTCTCAATAGCTACATGTACGAGAAAATAATATTCCCTGCCACCAGAAGCTGCTCTAAACACAGCTTCCCCCTTTACTCCAATCCAGCGGCTATATACACACAAATGACCAAAAGGAGGGTATTATCTTTCAAGAATTCTTTTCACTCATTCTCTTTCCCTCAATTTCTAGTTTCACAAGCCTCTTCCCTTCAAGTGGGCTACTTGTGGACTCACCAAATACACCAATTACTCCATAACTTATCTTTGATCCATGTCCTCCAAGGGATGAAGGAATGTTAGGTTTTGTCTTTGCACTCAATCCCTCTTCTTATTGTGTGTGTGTGTGTGTGTGTGTGTGTGTGTGTGTGTGTACACACACACATACCTATACTGTATAAATTCATACCACAATCAATGGTTTGAAAGAATCAACACTTTTCTGGCTAGGCAACATCAAGGGATAACATTACTAATAGAGAAGCAAGTCATACAGCTCACAGTACTTACTGATTAATGAACCTTTCTTCATGAATTGTTTGTCATATAAGAAATCAGAACTTGAGAGCACCATCCACAAAAGCCAAAGCAAAATCTTAATATTCTACCTAAAGAATATTGCCCTGGCCAGTGTTGCTCGATGATTGGAGAGTTGGCCTGCACACCAAGGGGTCACAGGTACAATTCCCAGTCAAGGGCACCTACCCGGGTTGCAGGTTTGATTCTCCGCCCCTGTCTGGGCTCCTGTGGAAAGGAACCAATTTATGTGTCTCTCTCACACTGAAGTCTTTCTCTCTTTCCCTCTCTCTCTCCCTCTCCCTTCCACTCTCCTAGAAATCAACAGAAAGGTATCTTCAGGTGAAGATTAACAACAACAACAACAAAAGAGTATGGCCCAACTCATTTATTGACCTGAAATAAGTGAGGTTTAAAACCATTTTGGCAGAAACCTATTAAATAATCATATATTTTCTAGGAATTTGAAACTCCCTAAATATGGTTAGCTGACCTTATAT
The DNA here is from genome assembly GCF_963259705.1 of Myotis daubentonii. Lineage (NCBI taxonomy): Eukaryota > Metazoa > Chordata > Mammalia > Chiroptera > Vespertilionidae > Myotis > Myotis daubentonii. The sequence goes on from NC_081861.1 coordinate 113,606,226, forward strand.
ATTCAGAGATTTTTTTTTAATGGCAAAAGCCTTCAAGGAAATAAACCAAAAAGACACTGTTTTCAAAGTATGAGCAAAAACTGAAGAATGAAAAGCTCAGAGGGAAGGTAAGAAATGTGAGTAACACACAGGAAACACTATACAAAACTTAATTTTATATAAATTGTGTTTTTCACTGAGTTTTAACATTGGCTAGTGAGGTAATTATGTTTTTATGAATGAGGAAGTCAGCAAGTAAGCAATCGAGAGTGTAGAAGAAAAGTTTAGGCAATTAAAAATGAGAGAAAATTACTCATGTCAAAACATGAAGGAAAGTGCATAAAACATAAGCTTATTCTATTAACTCTCTGGGTCAATATGAGAGTAAGGCATGGAATCATAGAAAAATGTTCAAAGGATTATGGTTTTTACTTAACGTGTTTGAAAAAACATACACTTGATTTTAGTGCAACATAAATCTACAGCTTCAACCAAGACATTTTGGATCTTTAATTTTACCTAGCATCATTACACCAAATATATTTTCCCTAAACATAATTGTTATGTAGGAAAAAGTATTAGAACTTCTGTAGCAACCTCTGTATCTACGACAATAGGAAATATATAACATAAAATGTTATTGACTGCATGAGTATTTTAAAACATGTATTAATGTGCATTCTATTTTCACCTCATTAACAATTATTTTTATATAGGTACCATATATATTCTCTTGGTGCAAAGTGAACTTAAACAGACTCTTGAAGACATGCAATTAAAGTCAATGTCTGCTGTGATCATTGAGCACAAAGCTGGGTGTACCTTAGGCCCTGGGGGAAGTGGGCCTAAGCTGTCAGTAGGACATCCTCTGAGGACTCCCAGACTGTGAGAGGGCACAAGCCTGGCTGAGGGACCGCCCTCCCCCCACCGCCAAGTTTATGAATTTTCATGCACCGGGCCTCTAGTAAAGGATACACATAAACCGATGAACCAACATATATCTAGAGACAGAGAAGCATCGATCAGATGCTCAAACCTCAGAGGGAAGGCAGGAGGGAGGGTGGAGCTAAGGGGGAGAGATCAACCAAAGGACTTGGATGCATGCATATAAGCCTAACCAATGGACACAGACACCAGGGGGAGGGGGGGAGGGCATGAGAGGGGGGAAGAGGGAAAATGGGGAGATAAGGACACATTTGTAATACTTTAATAAAGGAAAAAAATTCCAATAAATGCTTAGCCCTATATTCATTATGTGTTCATATTTAGTTTTATATTTCTCATTAAAGAAAACCTTGAAGGAATGCCTTTGTTTATACATATGTATATTTCCTTCATGGAATTTTGAGGTCCCAGCCAATGCTTGTTTATTACTTTCACTTGGAAAACTGAGTTTTTAAACATTAGGTAGACTAAAAGTATAAGGATAAATTATTTAATAATCTTGGAACATAATGATAAATAGTCTACAAAATTAAGATTTGTTTTATTTAAATAGATCCTTATAGTGAGATCTGCAATGAAACCTCCCAAGGGAATTTTGAAAGTCTACAATTATATTAAAACTAAACAATGGTGTAGGAAATATAGATTAAATTTTTACTTCATTGAGAAACTGATCATATAGTTCTTTTCCACATCTAATGTATGATTCTATCATTACAATCAAATTATCAAATAGACATGTTATTCAATTATTTTAAAGATTCAACAATTAAATGTATCTGAACTGATTGGATAAGTTTTCATTGTGACATTTAATACTTGATCCTTTCTTTTCTTCATAAACACTGATTATAAAGTAGCATAAGCTTCCACCCTGGCTGGTGTGGTTCAGTTGGTTGGAGTGTTGTCCCGTGCACTGAAAGGTCATGGGTTCAATTCCTGGTCAGGGCACGTACCTCGGTTGCAGGTTTGCTCTCAGCTTGGGGAGCATATGAGAGATAACCAATTGATGTACTTTCTCCCACATCAGTGTTTCTCTCTCTCTCTCTTTCTCCCTCATCCTCTCTCTAAAGTCAATAGAAACATTTTAGGTGAAATTTTAAAGATAAACAAGTAAGTAAGTAAATAAATAAATGTTAAAAATAGCATAAGCTTCCAAAGAGAAATAGACACTTCAAAAAAGGTATCAATCAAAAGCCTTGGTATAATACTTTAATTGAAATTAGGGCCTTTATTCATAACTTTAAATCCATCTGAGAACACTTATGATATTCTGTTATTCTATCTTGTACCTTGAGAAGAGAGACTAAATTGGATTCTTCTGTGTATTTCCAAAATCATACTGTCCAACATACATTTGCAGTATATAAATGCTTGTTGAATTAATGCATAAATAAGTTATAAATACCTAGGTTTGTCTTATGTGTTTCACTCTAATGTCTTTGACTTCTAATGTATTTACTATTTTTAAATTTCCATATCCTATCTAATAAAAGAGAAACATGGTAATTAGCGTACGTCAGCTACCCTTCCCATTGGCTAATCAGAGCAATATGCAAATTAACTGCCAGCCAAGATGGCGGCCGGCAGCCAGTCAGCTTGAAACTAACATGAGGCTTGCTTGCTTCAGTGACAGAGGACTCCAACATTCCCCGCCTGCTGCAGGCCTCTGAGCAGCAACTCTAAGCAACTATGTAACAAATATAGAAGCTAAACAAATCCCCAGAAACCTGCTTTAGTCCGCCGGGCTTCAGCCAGCAGGATCGCAACATTGTAAGCAAAGGCCAGAAACCTACTTTCAGCTGCGGAGGCCTAAGAGCTGGAGCCAAGCCTCAAAGCTAAAGCTGGCCCAGAATAAAAAAAGAAAAAGAAAAAAGGAGCGGTTGGGAGCTTCAGTCAACCCCAGCCTGAAAACAGCCCTCAGCCCCTCACCCAGACTGGCCAGGCACCCCAGTGGGGACCCCCACCCTGAAGGGTGTGTGATCAGCTGCAAACAGCCATCATCCCCTCACCCAGGCTGGCCAGGCACCCCAGTGGGGACCCCCACTCTGATCCAGGACACCCTTCAGGGCAAACCAGCCAGCACCCACCCATGCACCAGGCCTCTACAGTATAAAGTAAAAGGGTAATATGATCCCAGCACCGGGCTCAGCAGAGCCAAGAGGCCTCCCTGCACCAGGATCAGTGTGACAGGGGGCTGCGACCAAACCCCCTGATTGTCCTGCGTTTCTGTGTGTGTGAGGGGGGGGGCCACAACCTCCCTATCCACCGTGCTCTGTTTGTGACAGAGGAAGGCTTCCCAACCCCCTGACCAGCCCTGCTCTGTGCCTGATAGGGGGGAGCTCCCCGACCCCCTGATTGGCCTGCAGCTCTGTGTGTGACAGGATGTGGCGCCCCAACCCTCCGCCCTCCACGGGCCCTGCTCTGTGTGTGATGGGGTAGAGCCATAACCTCCCCATCGGCCCTGCCCTGAGTGTGAGAGTGGCGGCGCCCCAAACCCCTGATCGGCCCTGCTCTGTGGGTGATAGAGGGCGGCGTCCCAACCCCCTGATCGACCCTGCTCTGTGCATGACAAGGGGCAGTGCCCCAACTCCCCAATCGGCCCTGCTCTGAGCCTGACCAGGGGCTGCACCTAGCGATTGTGCCTGCCCTCTGTCATCCGGGAGCAGGCCTAAGCCAGCAGGTGGTTATCTCCCATGGGGTCCCAGACTGCGAGAGGGCACAGGACGGGCTGAGGGACTCCCCTCCCACCCCCACCCCCAGTGCACAAATTTTTGTGCACCGGGCCTCTAGTCCATATATAATTTCTTGTGTGTATTTACTTGGGACAATAGGGGAAAAATGCCAGTTTTATGTTTCTTTTTGTTTGGATCTGTTTCTGCACTAGAATACAAATCCCAGAGCCTTAGTCTATGTCTCCTGGCTACTAATATACGCCCAAATTCTAGATCATTTTAGATAATAAATATTTGTTGGATGAGTGAAGGAAGGAAGGAAGGAAGGAAGGAAGGAAGGAAGGAAGGAAGGAAAGGCAAATTGAGATCAGTGGTGTCCCCAGCCACGGTGGCTTATTCCCTAGAACGCCACTGAGAGCGTAAAGTACAAATGAGGTTGGAGGGGATGAATACATCCCCATAACCAAGTGCTTTCTCTGCGAATGCAGCTAATTTTATTATTTCTTGCCAGAGAAAACTGAAGTCTGTACTTACGCAAGAGGAAAAAAATCGGCAAACGAGGTGAAATGGTGAGCAAATCCAGGATGTCAGCGTTGAGACCACGGGAACTGTCCCCGTTGGGGCAGACAGGGCGGGAGGAATGGGTGTGTGGGCTGTGTTGAGCGAGGGAGAGGAGACAGAGTAAAGGGGGGGAAGGCAAGTTCACAGGAGGGAAGATGGGAGGCGGAGAGTCTGTGAGGCTGTGGAGGCCGGCCCTGCCGGCAGAGAGGGGGCCTTGATGGTGAACAGGAGGAAGTGGAGGTCGCTGGCGTCACCAGGCCGAGGACCCGGGTCAGGCTGTGGGAACTGTGGGTGCGGACTCTGACGTCATTCCGATGAAGCCTTGGGATTCATGCTGATGCAACAAGGATTCCCCAAAAGGGCTGGGCGGCGGTTAAGGAAACACCCCATCAGGACCACAGTCACACAAGTTGCTCCGAGAAACCAAGTGCGGTTGATGTCCTGGCAGCGGTCGCACTTGTCCTCATGGGTCACACTTTAAAATGGCAGGAAGGCCAGGGCCCAGCATGAGACGGGCATGGAATCCGGAGAATGTCGGCGCTGCCCACCTGCTTGGGCCCCCCTCACGCCCCCCTGTGAGGGCCCCCCGCCCCTCCCCCAGGCCCTGAGTAACGGTCACTGCTTCCGGTCCCCTCAGAGCCAACCGCCACCGCCAGCGGCCCGCAGCCTCCCGCGTGTCCTGCCGCTGCGTCCGCCTGTCCCCGGTGCCCGGCCCTCACCCAGGACCTTCCGAGACCCCAGCCGCCTGACTCCGGTTTCCTGCCCGCACCCAGGACCTTCTGAGACCCCAGCCGCCTGTCCCCGGTGCCCTGCCCGCACCCAGGACCTTCCGCGACCCCAGCCGCCTGTCTCCGGTGCCCTGCCATCACCCGGGACCTTCCAAGACCCCAGCCGCCTGACTCCGGTGCCCTGCCCTCACCCAGGACCTTCCGAGACCCCAGCCGCCTGCACCTGTGACCTTCCGGCCTCCTTCACTCCGCCTTGGCCTCTGACCGCTCCTGTGCCTGCAGACATGGCCACTCCTCCGCCCTCCTCTGAGCGCCAGGGCTACCATCCAGAATGCGAGGCCGCCATCAACCAGCAGATCGGCCTGGAGCTCTACGCGGCCTCCCTGTACACCTCCATCGCCGGCTACTTCCAGAGCCGGGCCTGGCAGCAGGGCTCCCAGTACTTCCAGAAGCGGGCCCTCAAGAAGAGGGAGCAGGCGGAGCGGCTGATGTGGCTGCAGAGCCAGCGCGGGGGCCGGGTCCTGCTGGAGGTGGTCCCCCGGCCGCAGCAGCACGTGTGGGACAGCAGCCTGATGGCCCTGGAGCAGGCCCTGCTCATGGCGAAGAGAGTGGACCAGGGCCTGTGGCACCTGCACCGCCTGGCCACCCACCGGGGGGACGCCCACCTGTGCGAGTTCCTGGAGAGCCACTGCCTGCACCCACAGGCCGCCTTCCTCCAGGAGCTGGGCAGCCACATCAGCCAGCTGCGCCAGATGCAGGCCCCCGAGTCCGGCCTAGAGGAGGACCTGCTCCACAAGCTCACCCTGGGCGACTGAGAGGAGCACTGACCAGGACTGCCTTCCTGAGAGCCGTGGGGGCCTCCCTGCCCCGTGCCTGGATGCCCATGGCCATATTGCCCATGCAAAACGGGCACCTCAGTTCCATGTTCAAGGTTCGCTGTCTCTTCAAATAAAGTCATTGGTTCTTAAATAAATAAAGGTCTTTCTCTGATTCCTGTGTGCAAATCCCTCAGATTTCAATTTTAAAACCGGTATCCAGGAGTCTCCACCGAGGTCTCAATTAGTGCAGCTCGGGACCCTGGATGGAGGAGGGAGGGAGGGATTTCATAGGATCCTGATGGAGGGAGGAGGGAGGAGGGATTCCATAGGACCCTGATGGAGGGAGAAGGGAGGAGGGATTCCATAGGATCCTGATGGAGGGAGGAGGGATTCCATAGGACCCTGATGGAGGGAGGAGGGAGGGATTCCATAGGATCCTGATGGAGGGAGGAGGGAGGAGGGAGGAGGGAGGAGGGATTCCATAGGACCATGATGGAGGGAGGAGGGAGGAGCGATTCCATAGGACCCTGATGGAGGGAGGAGGGAGGAGGGAGGAGGGATTCCATAGGACCCTGGATGGAGGGAGGAGGGATTCCATACGACCCTGATGGAGGGAGGGAGGAGGGATACCATGAGACCCTGATGGAGGGAGGAGGGATTCCATAGGATCCCGGATTGAAAGAGAGATGGGGATGCCATAGGATCCTGATGGAGGGTGAGAAGGAGGTGGGATTCCATAGGACCCTGATATAGGGAGGGAGGAGGGATTCCATAGGACCCTGATTATTAGGGAGGAGGGATTCCATTGGACCCTGATGGAGGGAGGAGATATTCTATAGGACCCTTAATGGAGGTGGGAGGAGGGATTCCGTAGGACCCTGCATGGAGTAGGAGGTATTCCGTGGGACCCTGCATGGAGGAGGAGTTATTTCATGTGAAACTGGATGGAGGAGGAGGTATTCCATGGCACCTGGGAAAACACAAAATTAACCTACACCTTATAAACAATGTATATGAGGGTGCAGTCAGGTGGATTTTCTTCGGCCCTTTGAATGAGGGTGAATGTTCATGCTAAACATATAAAACATATCCTTAAAATCACAGCTGTGCTTACCTCTGGGAAAAGGGTGAATAGAATGAGATTGGGCAGGGACTAAAAGAAAGGAATCTTGCATTTAACCTACAGTTTTTGGTTTACTAAAATATGCAAATATTAACATTTGTTAACATCTGGGTGACAAGATGGAGGCCCCTTACTCTAAGATCAGAGTAAATGAAATTGCAACACTGCGGATGGTCCTTGGTCAATTGTGAGAGTAAATAGCTGCTCTGTGAATAGCAGATCTGTTTTAACTTGCTCAGCTCTAACCCTCCCCCACCCCTACTCACATAGGACAGTAAAGGTCTTTGGCATCTGAGCCTTTTAATCTCCCCAAACTACACTCCAAGACAGTGAATGAATGTAAGACAATTACAGACCTGCAGAGAAGGGAAATTATAGGACACATTTTCCTAGAAGGAAAAAACACTAGTGTTCCAATGTGAGAAATATTGTGTTTATTTTAGCATCAGACAGTGTTCCTATCCTACCTGTAAGCTCCATGCCATGTATCCCCAAAGGAGAAAGAAACTGAATAACTGACACACTCCACTCTCCCATTTTGAGCAAAATCCTAGTAGTGAAATGAACATCACAATTCTAGATCTGATCCATGCTACTGACCGAGGTGAATGATGTAAGTCCTTTATTCATAAATATAAATGAAAAAGGTTTGCCAGATGTATGAAGAAGGTAAAATAGAAGATCACAATAAACACACAAAACTATGTCATTTAGATGAAAAATCAGATAAAATATATAAATAAAAGATAATTTTGCCAAAAATTCAAATTCCTGTTCTCAGAATTTTAAGGGAATAAAATAGATTTATAAAATTGAAATAAAATGTCTACTATAGAACGAAACAATTAGAGGACAGATCAAGTTCTTGCAAGATAGAAATATTTGCAACAGCATGGATTGACCTGGAGAGTATTATGCTAAATGAAATAAGCCAGTCAGAGAAAGGTCAAATATCACAATGATCTCACTCATATGTGGAATCTAATGAACAAAATGAATCCATGAACAAAATAGATCTGGAAACAATGTCATTATGATTTTTTTTTTAAAAAAATGAAAACAAAAGGGGAAGTTAGTGGAATAATCTGATGTTGAAAAATGTGGCTACATTACAAGGTATCAGAATTATCTTAAATGTGCTTAGTATAAGTGATCAAAGTTGTGGGAAACTGTTTATTGCCTTCACTATCTGATAAGCATAGACAGAGAACTCCCCGAAACCCCCCGAAGGCTGGGTGCCTTTGAAGCCCTAGCAAAGGTCGGAGCTAGGCGCCACCTCTGTTTGTCCAGACAGTGGTAGCTGAAACTACTCCCCCATTTATTATTATGTAAATCCTTGCTGATGTGCTAGTCTGCTTGTTACTAGGGGGTCACCTGACTAAGGGCTATGCTATGGGTGCATCCCAGATCAATAAAAGCTTGGTGAGGTCTGAGCACGGAGGAAGTCCTTCGGGACATGCCGCCTGGTCCCCCAATATTGCAAAATTATCTCGTGTCTTTTTCTCTCATTTGCTGTGCGGCTCCTCTTTCAGATACCGAACCCTACTCCACGCAGAACATGGAGGGAGTCTTACTCGACATCTGGCGCCCAAAGGGTTATCTGGAAGTGCAGGTCTCGCTGGAGCGAGAAAAGGAAGTTTTCACCGAAAAGGTGTGGAAAACTCACCGAAAAAAGGTGAGAGGAAGTCTACCGCACGCAATGCCCAGGATCAAGTACAGAAGCCCGGGTCTGTAAGTACACTGGGAACGTTTTCTTAACCAGGCTAACAAACGGGGAAGGATTTGGCTTTAAAAAAGTAGATTCGGCTTTAAAAAGGTATATTTGGCTTTTTAAAAAGTGAGAAACTTTATTATAGACTTTTGATTTGCATGTTAAAGTATTAAAATTTTAGAAGGTAATCTCTTACAGTTTTTGCATGTTATTATAACACAAGCCTTGTTTTCTTGAAAAAGGTACATTAGATCTTAAAAGTTTGCCAAAAAGTTAATCAGAACTTGCCAAACATTGTTTCCCCTTGTGGAACACGGCATTTCATTTCCTAGAGGCTTTAGGAGAGGTCAAGGAGGATAAATCTCCTCCCCTTGCACCCTCTGCTCCTTAAGAGGAGCAGAAAAAAAAAGAAAAATGGGAGGAATGGCCTTCATGGCTCCCTCCACCTCCATGTCCTAATCCTGATATGTTTAATTTGCCGTTAATCGAATCACCTGTACAAAAAGGCCATCTTATAAAGAAATTGGAATATTAAAAGGTACTCCTTAAAATCAGGCTGAAAATAGAGTGCCATGGTCATCTTAATGTGGTTTCTTGTTCAAATTAAAATCTTAATTTGTATTTGGAATCTAAAATCTGTAATAAGAAATGAAACCCCGCTGCTAAATCCTCCTCTGGTGTGGAGAGATTCAAAGGTGGCAGGAAAAGGCAGAGTTATAAGCTCTCCCACAATGAGATTACTTAATGTTTTATTAAAAATTACTGGAGAACATCTTAGGACAACCAAACTTTGGCTAAGATAACCTTGGGTGCTAGCCATGACTTTAGAAAGCAAAATAGGAAAAAATTTAAAATGTCTTCTATTAAGCATGACTTTGGGAAAAATACGCCATCTGAGTCATTTGCTGAAACTTCCCCCAAAGCAGGACATGGGGGAATGGAAGAAGGGAACATGTGGCGATCCAGTGTGGACGCCCCCTCCCCAAGTATTCTAAAATTAAAATCCTTCTTGTAATTGAAAAGTTTTACAAATTTAAAAATGCGTCCGGGATTTCTGTGCACATGTATAGGGAAAAGGCCAGTTTAAAAACGAGTGCGCATAGTTTTGAGCTGAACTTGACCTTTTGCTGTGTACAGAATAAAAACCCAAGACTGTTTCGGTCTTAAAAATGGCGGAGATGAACCTGAGAAAGAAATGCAGACAGGTTTCCCAAGGCGATTTAAAGTAGCTCTTTTGAAATTTCCCGCCCTGATGCAAGTACCACCAGGAAGTTGATAGTCAAGTTTACATGTGAATAGCTATGGTTTTGCTTCTTGACTTCCCCAGCAGGAAAATTGTGACCATTTTGAAATTTAGCAGCTATGCCAGGCTTATTGGCTGGAAATTTAAAACTTTTAAGTTCAAATCATCTAAAAGTATTGAGATTTACAATACTGAAATGTTGATCTGAGTATGCCTATTATGAAGTCTAGAAGATAGAAGTTAATCTATTAATTGAAAATGCCTTATATTTTATTTGAAATGTATCCTTAAATGCAAAAGTATTGATTTGAAAAATGCTAAGTATTTAATTTGCTACCTAAGATTTAAAGCTCTGAAAGTTTAAGGTGCAAATTGAATCGGGAGAAATTAATTAAATATCTAATGTATAACCTGTTTTTGAAAAAATAAAATGTGTTTTCTCTTAAATGATTAGGAATTCAAAATATATTACTTCTTGGTCTGATTAAAAAAAAGAGGATTAATTTTTAAGATCTCAACTGAAATTTTTAATACAAAAACCAGTTTAAATTTGATTAATATTCTTTAAGATAATTATAAAGGGTATAAACAGCTAATGAGATTTCTGTTTGTCTACAATATAATGTTGGCCATCTATCTTTTAGGGATTTTGGTTTGCTCACTGAGGCAGGATGGGATTTCAGGGGTGGAGTTTTAAGGTGGAGTTTTACTGCAGGAATGTGGATGGGGCAAAAAGAGTGCTTGCCTCACGGATTTATTTAATACTATTTTTAAGAAGATATTTTTAATGCTTAATAAATTAGCAATCATGGTCTTAATACAATTTCAGTGGTATGATAGACCAATGTTTTGAGCAGTTGGCTTTATAAGGGCCGACAATAGAGCTCATATTTCTTAAAAGGCTTGTAGATATATTTTTAAAAGATATCTTAAATTCTCAGTAGAACCACAGTTTTGCATACATCATAAACAAATTAAGAGTAATTGATTCCATGGTCAAGACTAGATCCTATTATGTTGAGAACTGTTTAAAAAGTGTTGAAAATTTTTTAATTAGATATGTATTTGAAAACTTTTCCCGAGTGCAATATTTTAAAATATAATATGCTTGATTGCATAAGGAATTTCTGCCAAATAAAAGAAAAATTTGATTTACTAGTAGCAATGTCTGTATTTAAACTAACAAAAGCACCATACCACTGCATTTTAAATTAGGCTGGAGGTGAAGCACTGTTTGCATCTCGTGTATCAGAATAAAACTTTACTAAATTTACTAATCTTTGTAAGCAATTGAATCCTAGTAAAGTAAAATTCTTCTAAAAAGTTACTGAAGGCTTCCCATGATCCCTCTGTATATGCAAATTAGCCGAAAGTGAATGCTGTTTAAAAACATTATTTTAAATTTAAAAAAAAGGAGAAATTTTAATATTTTGAAATATCTTCCACTAATATTTACAGGATAAACTAATGATTTGCTGTTAAAATACCAAATCTAAAAATAAGTACAGTTACCATAAATGTTTAATGACTTTGACTTGGAATACATGGCCTTGCAGCACTATCAATCAACATCCAAGAAGTAACCCTATAGTTACTTGGTGTAAAAAGAAAGATTTTTCTTTTTTAAGTTAAAGTTCTCCAAGTGTAATCCAGCAGGAGGAAGACAAACCAGACAACCAACAGCCCAGTAGACCACCTGGAGCACAGTAAAGTGAAGTATGGTAACAATTAATTCACATAAAATCTATAAATATCATATGTCTTAGAAGGTACATTTTTCCTTTACCTGGGAAGGACAGCACAGCTATCCCAAAGTCAGAAGGCTCCAGTTAGCGTGTCAACTCAGTGCTCTGGTGACCCAGAACTGTAATTTAGATAGCATACTGTCTCTGCTTCTGTAAATTTCTTTTTTTTTTTTTTTTGAAAACGAGGTTCCTCATTCCAAACATTGAGACAGCCAGTTTAAAATTAAGTTGTCATGACCTAGAACAAAGAATATTCTTACATGGTATTATTCTACAAGTTTCATTAATAATTTTTGATGCTTTACAACAGTATATTGTGCATTTATCCCAAACAAATTTACAAATGAATTTGAATGGTTTACATGAAGGGATTTATTCCTTTCCACTGTGTGGAGGGCCTCCTGGGGAAGGCACTTAAGCATTCTGTATTGACCTATCTTGACTTTTTTTGCCAAGAGGAATCCAATTGCCTACAGCTGTTACCTGAGCTCTCTGTTCAAGCTGGGAACATGAAAAGCTGGTACCATGGATCTGTCTCTGGCCCAATGGCGTAAGCTGGGCCCTCTCTGGAGAAGAAACCTGGGTTCCCCATGATCAATGCCGGGACCCCACCAGCAGGCGAGGGGATCCAAAGGCAGTTTCTGGGCGTGGAGGCCACAGGGGCATAGGTTAACAAGGAGACAGAACTGAACCTCACATCACCCTACCTGGCCCAGAGATCGTTGGTAGTCAATGACGGGTAAGACCCCACAGGGTGGGGTGACATAAGACAGGCACAACCGGGGGCCAGTAGGAGAAAACTTGGGGTGCAACAAAGGTGGGGAACAGACCCCCCCCAATGGTGCACGGGCTTGAACACTCGCCCCTTCTGAGGAAGGTCTCCTGTCCCCATGGCTGCTTCTTGCTTCCCATGCCCAGCCCAGGTTTGGAACCAAATAACAGAAGAGATTTGGTACAGCTGAAATCAGAATCCAGAAAAATGGAGGCTTGGCTAACAGACCCTATGTCTAAATCTAGCCTAACAACAGGAATGCTCAGAGCCTTCACAAGGATGTAAAGTGATCCATTTCATTAATATTTAGTGTAAATTAAGATCATTGTTAGAATATTAAATTTGACAGTAAAATAGTTGTCAAGTTTTCAAATTAATTAAATTTGGCTAATTTGAAATAAGTAATTATTCATATAGTATTAACCAAAATTTTCATTTCATGGTTAAATTGCTTAACATGCAATGAACCTAAAGCAGTCATATTTTTGTGCAGAAAAAAATAAAAATTTAAAGTTATCTAGACTGCATTAAAAAATTTTCCATAAGCCTCCTAATTAAATCAAAAAAGGGGGATAGTGGAAGAATACCATGTAAGGAAAAATATCCTGTAACTAAATTACATCTAGAATTTTTTTTTTCATTTTGTAATGCTAACAGCAAGACACCCATGAAAAACATATGTGGTGTCAAAATAAGCCAAAGAAAAATCATTTGGGCAAATATAAAAAGGATTACGCAAGTAAAATTTCCTTTATTAACCTTTGGTCGAGAATATGTTTGTATACTTTCAGAGCACAACTCCTAGACCATGTGGATTCCTGCAACAAGGGATCCTGGAGAGAAACTGACCAAATTGCTCCAGCCACAAAGACAGGAGAGACAGTTCAGAGATGGAGATGGTGAAGACGCCTTGCCATGCTAGCAGTTAGCAGCTGTGTGGCACTGCAGGGTGCCCAGGACCAAACCAGAGAGGACCGGACAAGCATTTGTCCACCATCCAGAAACAGCATTTCATTGCTGGCATGTACACATGAACTTTTGGACATTGAAACATGGACTCAGAACTTTTGGACATTGAAATTGGGACTTGATTACTTTTTAAAGAAAAAATAAGGGGGAGATGTGGGAAATTGTTTTTTGCCTTCACTATCTGATAAGCATAGACAGAGAACTCCCTGAAACCCCCCGAAGGCTGGGTGCCTTTGAAGCCCTAGCAAAGGTAGGAGCTAAGCGCCACCTCTGTTTGTCCAGACAGTGGTAGCTGAAACTACACCCCCATTTATTATTATGTAAATCCTTGCTGATGGGCTAGTCTGCTTGTTACTGGGGGGTCACCTGCCTAAGGGCTATGCTATGGGTGCATCCCAGATCAATAAAAGCTTGGTGAGGCCTGAGCAAGGGGGAAGTCCTTCGGGACTTGCTGCCTGGTCCCCCAATATTGCAATATTATCTCTTGTCTTTTTCTCTCATTTGTTGTGCGGCTCCTCTTTCAGATACCGAACCCTACTCCACGCAGAACGTGGAGGGAGTCTTACTCGACAAAAGTTATGGTAACAACTACCTGTAAGACTCAATCTTCACATGCTGTCTATTTAAGAAGCAAAAAAATGGGACAATTGAGAAAGATAAGTACTCTACGTCAGTAATCACTCTTCAGAAATATTTGCTTTGGGAGATGGCAAACAACTACAGCAGGCCCTGTTTCAATAGCCGTATTTCCTAATGTTAACTGCCATAGCCAGAGTAGGATGAATACTTGGAAGATGCTTATGTTCATACAGTAATGTAACCTCTTGTATTTAAGAGTGAAGAGAGCTCTAGAAACATTATTTGGAACACCTGATGCTCATTCATTATATTTCATTGGCTAAATATATATATATTCATTTTAGAGAGATAGGGAGAGGGAAAGAGGGAGAGAAACATGTGATGAGAGAGAATCATGGATCAGGTGCCTCTTGTAGGCTCCTACTGGGGATTGAGACTTCTTGTCCCCACCACCTGGCCATGTGACCTTGACCAAACTGTTACCCGGGACACTTCAGTCCCCAGGCTGAGGATCTTGGTGAACCTTTTGAGCTCGGTGTGTCAGCATTTTGAAAAACCTATCTTAACTCTGGTGCCATGTCACATATAGAAATTTTTTGACAGTTGCAACCATAGTAAAAAAAAGATTTATGTTTTTGATATTTATTTTATATATTTAAATGCCATTTAACAAAGAAAAATCAGCCAAAGGAATGAGTTCGTGTATCACCTCTCACACGTGAGTCATAGGTTCTCCATCACTGCTATCCAATGATCCAAAACAGCTAGGATTCACTTGATAATTTCAATAACGGGTACATGTAATTTCTGTGCACATCTATCTTTCCTCTTTGGAAAAAGTATATGTCATATGACAAATGGGGACAATAGTGAACTTTTAAACAGGTTTGAATATACTGGGCATTACCTTTTGGCTGCTTGTCATTTTTCCTATGAAAATGTCACTTCGTTCTTATCCTTCAATGGAGATATTCTCCCTGTGCTTCATACTGCAGGAAACAATAATATTAATAATGATATTAATAATAATACTAATTTACAAGCACTGATTTCTAGAATAGATTGAGTTCCCATTGAATCGTGGTCACTGATTTTCTATTCCTTAGCTTCATATTCTAACTTATACCAACCATCTTAAGTCATCTTAGCTGTATTAATATATTTAATTCTGTATCATTGATTTGCAATCTCAGCCTGCTTCACTTAACACTTACTCAGAAAGAATGTACTTCAAGGGTGAAGTCTGTAGAAAATCTTTAAAATAATCAGATGGCAAAAATTGATGGGAATTTTATTATAGGGAAAATATAGTGTTTGTATCTTTAATTGCAATAGTTTGAGTATTGGACACACTACCCCATACAAAAGGAGAACTGAAGCAATGTATGCTGAATAAGTAAATGAATAAAAAATGTATTTTAGGACAAGATTCAAGTTGCTGCCATGGTTGAAGAATTACATCTAATCTGTAATTTGTGTATTAGTGTATTATTGGCTATGACCAAGAAAAAGCCAGGCCGTATTGAAATTGTAAAACACCTAATGCTACATGCTAAGGAGTTTACTATTTATTTTTTGGAATTTGAAGTAGATGGTTATCCTGAGTATTAGGGGAAAAAAATAGATTGGTATGAATTTTAAAGGAGGCATTTGTTTCAATAATGTTTCAATAATGTGGGTGTGATCTACAATTTCTAATCATGGAGAATAGCAAGAATTTACGGTACCAGGAGATGGACAGCCCGACTTCACAAAGGGCTGTCCATCTCCTGAAGGTGAGAACACTCGTGGCCCTTTGGAGGGCTTTCTCCCCATGATTGCTCAGAAGTCGTGGGAGACCTTTGAAAAGGCAGACTCACAAACTGATGGAGATGAAACAAAAAAAAAGGAAATTATATTTTCTGTTCTGGCCTACATAGAGTAACAGGAATCAGATTTATGCCCTGGAACACCTGAAAAAATAATGAAATAAAGTAAGATAAATTTATGAAAGACACTGGACATCAGGAAGCAGGGACAGATGCCTCACAGATAGGAAATAAATGAGGTGACTCCTATGATGGCTCCACATTCCTTCCGTTTCTAGGCCACAGCTCAGAGAGGCAAAGACCAGCAGTCACGCTATGTAGAGGAAATGGAGCTAAGACACCACAGAGAACAAGGTGGGTAGAGATCTCAAGGCAGACAACCAGAGAGCAAAATGAGAGAAAGAGAGGGAACTCCAGAATCTTGCACCCCACAAGAATGATTCAGGGGATTACTGATCAGCTCCTGTGTGAATACATTATTATAAGCCAGGAAAGAAACCACTGGAAAGGATTCTTGATAACTGATACTCACACAGGGCCTGCAATAGTGACCTTTACTGTCAGCCAGACTAAAACATCTCTAGATGCACAGGCATTGAATAATTTACGTGGGTCTTGCTTCAGTAGTGAGGAACAGTTAATTAAACATACCACATGGTCTAACAGTATTTAGCCATGTACTATCACAGGGAACTGCTCTGTTTATTTAAATCAAATCTTAAAAGGGATCCCAAAGAATCAAACTGTTTCCAAGAAACACAACGGTATCCAAAAAAGGTAAATATTATTTGTAAAAAGAAAATGGATGGAGAAGAACACATGGGTTTTAAATAAAGACAGGATCGGTAGTAGGGCACTGACCTATCCTTTGTCCTCAGGCTTTACTATGGCACTGTTTTTCTGATTATGTTGAAATGTTACCTTAAAAGATAACTGATCTTGATTTCTGAGGGGGATTTTGGGTGCCATCTTAAGTTGTATACCCAATGGCTCACTCACCTCACCCATATTTGGGCAAATATCAAAACCTGAGGGCTGTGAGTACATAGAAAAAACATGGCTCTCAGAAGCTCCCCCCTATCAATTGTTACTTATAATTTATCCAGGAGAAATGAAAGTACTTGTATGAAGGTGTGAACATGTGAAATATTCGTGGCCCCTTGATTTGCAAACAGCCTCAAACTGGAATCAATCCAAAAGTCCATCAAAAGATGAATGGGGAGCTCAACTGTGGTGTGCCCATACACGAGGACAATTCTCTACCACAAGCAAGAATGCAACCTTGCGGGCCATCCCAGGACAATGCAGGCTGTGCAGGGGCGCGTGCTGACCCGCCTCAGGAAAGAATAAGAATGTGGCAGCACCTGGCAATGGTCTCCTAGCAACTGGGCCGCTGGGACAACAAACCCCTGAGGCCGCTGGGCACCCTGGTCCAAGGGTGCCATGGCGTGCCAGCAGTGGCCCTTACCGGAGCCCCACAAGGGGTGGCTGTTAAAGTCGGACCTGAGGAAGAAGGCGCTCATAGAGTCGGGGCTGATCAAGCCGTGGCAGTCAGGGCCGAAGCTCGCCAAAAAGCCACAGCCCAGCAAGAAGTGGCTGCTAGGGCCTGGGCCACAGGAGCCCTTGCCCCTGGGCATGAATTGTAAGCCCTGGTTCAAGGACAGGGACAGGTTGCCTTCCCGCTATCTCTCCAGGCAGAACAAGCAGCTTGGGAAGTGCCCCACCTCCATGGACAGCCGGCGGTGGGTATTTGTGAAGGAGGGACTGGACGACTTCAGAACGGGCTGTCCATCTGCTGAAGATGTGATCACTCGTGGCCCTTGGGAGGGCTTTCTCCCCATGATTGCTCATAGAATTCCCCGCCCTCCGCCCAAAAAGATTCACAGGCAGCCGCCCACGGGAGCGGACCTGTGTTCCAAGCTCTCGCCAGCCCAGCGAGCACGGAAGGCCTTTGTAGAGAACATTGAAGCCAGCCTGACCCAGCAGTCCCTGGCGAACTGCCCGAATCTGGAGGAAGCTCTCCCTCCAGACCTCCTCCTCAAGGTCCTGGAAGTGCTAGATCCTGACAGGAAGCTGGAGGACACGTGGGCGTATTGCAAGGGCACCAAGGAAAGAAAGAAGACCCCCACACACCTGTGTGAAGAACATCCTGAGGAGACCAACCTGGAGCCTCCCCAGGCAGCGAACCTGGAGCCTAACCAGGCCGTGAACCTGGAGCCTCCCGAGGAAGTCCACCTGGAATCTTTCAGGAAGCTCAACCTGGAACTTCCGGAGGAGGGCAACCTGGAACCTGAATACCAAGCCTACGTGCAAACGGCCAAGGAGAGTCTCCAGTCATATTTATTCAGTTTGTTTCCTGAGGAAGAGAAAAATGCAGCATGCACAACGGATATCCCCAAAGATCCTGGGCTCCAAAAATCAAGAAGAAGAATTCGTGAATTCTGCAGATGGATCGATGATAATTTTGGAGACATAGGCATTGATGAAGCGGACCTCATGAAACAGTTTGAAATTGACTTAGAGGTCCCACTCACCCATAATACAGTCAAAATAAAGAAAATAGGCCAGCTTCCTTTGAATATAAGGCCCTGCAAACAGCTAGATGACATACAGCAGAGAAAATTCTCCCTGCAGGAAGGTAACTGGGAAAGGAAAGTCCGCAAACAACAAGACCCTTATAAACCCAAACGGGAGAAGATAAGGTATGGAGCATGGTACCTGGACCCCAAATCCTGGAAAAAGCTGGTCAATGGCCAGCCTTTGCCCGACCCTAAAGTCGTCCCTGACAAGGAACATTTGACCGATGGAAGGCATCTTGAACCAGACATTATTGATGAACTTTATGGACCAATTGCCTTCAAAGATTTCATTGTAAGCAAGGGCTACAGGATGCCAGATGTGATTGAGAAGATGTTTAAGAGGAAGGGATGGAACTATGAGTCTGTGAAGACTCCTATACACCGAGTAATGAAACTCCTCTCCAAACCCAAAGAGGAGGATTCAGGGGACAAAGAGGATTAGACAATTTTCTATTTACTACTCACTTGGCTAGTGTGTCTCTCTCATTTGAACCTCAGCCAGTATTCACCATGAGTGCCTCACTGTGTATGGACAATTTGATTCCACAATATCTGTAAATTTAACACCTATTGCTAATAAAATTTTCTGTATGAACTTCTGCTTGGGTTCATCAATGTGTTATGTATTTTACCAACTATGAAGTCAATACTTACATATACTCCTCTTGGTTTTTATTGCATTAGGAGTATTATATTTTTATTTCAATTATTCATTAAAAAAACCATAAATAAAAGAATTACTTACAAAGGATCTTGTTGCCAAGCCGATGTGGCTCAGTGTTTGAGCATTGACCTAAGAAGGAGGAGGTCATGGTTTGATTCCAGGTCAGGGCATATGCCTGGGGTGCAGGCTCGATCCTCCGTGGGGGTGCATCCAGGCTGCAGCTGATTAATGATTCTCTCTCAACATTGATGTTTCTCTCTCTTCCTCTCCTTCTCTGAAAATCAGTAAACATCCTATATAATTAAATCCAGTGACCGAAATGTCAGAACAACCAGAACAAAGAGGGACCAGAACAACTGCCGCCACTTGCCCCAGCTGGTCCCGCCCCCAGAGGGGATCCCACCCTGGTCGGGGGTGTGGTCAGCCTGCAAACCACCCTTGGCCCCTTGCCCCAGCCCCCCCCCCCGGTGGAGACCTCCTACCCAATCGGGACCCCCATCAGGGCAGGTTGGCCAGCCCACCTGTACACCGGGCCTCTATCCTTTATAATAAAAGGGTATTATGCATATTGACCCTAATGGTGGAACAACCAGGATGACTGCTCCGCCAGTCACTATGATGCGCACTGACCACCTCTCAGTTCCTATCCCCAGCCGGCAGGCTCCAATTTCCCAATGGTGAAAGGGGAACCGGGGTTGGGTGGTGGGGGATGCGGGTGGCGCCAGGCCTAGGACCCCACCCCACCAGTCACCCCACACACAGAGGGCAACCATGGCAGGTGTGGGGCAGGTGAGCAGACAGAATGGCAGACCTCTCAGTTCTTCCCCGTGGCCGACAGGCTCCAATCACCCAGTGGCGAATGGCTTACGGGGGTGGGTGGCGGTGGGGTATGGGGCTGGCTGCGGGCAGTCGAGGGAGATGGCCCTGATCACAGGCCAGGCCTAGGGACTGTACCTGTGCATGAATTTCTTGCACCAGGCCTCTAGTATATTTATAAAAAATTATGCCAGCTACTGCATGGGATGAATCTCAAAATAATTAGCGTAATGAAAGAACTGTATCGCTCTAATAATATTCAAGTTATAATGCATTATGACAATTATTTTGTTAAGCACAACATGTAACCCATAGTCAAAGTAACTTTATATATTGTTTGTGAATTGTCTATGATTACCTTTGCACTACAACATGAGAATTTAGGAATTGTCACAGAGATCATATAGCCTGGAAGCCTAAAATATTTCCTATCTGAATTTTTACAGTAAAATTTACTGTCCCCCTAATCTAGAAGAAAAATATATTCAGACATATATGAAATCAGTGATGCCACACTTTAGCTGAACAGAAGGTAAAACATACTCATCTATGGAATAGAATCAAGTGAAATATTTTTTTAAAAATAACTAGTTAGACCTGTTTGAATACTTTTCAAATCTGCCTATTAATTTCAATATTCTTAGGGTCAAAAATCCCTGAGGCAAATCATCATATAGTCCAGTGGTTCTCAACCTGTGGGTCGCGACCCCTTTGGGTGTCGAACAACCCTTTCACAGGGGTTGCCTAAGACCATTGGAAAGCACACATATAATTACATATTGTTTTTGTGATTAATCACTATGCTTTAATTATGTTCAATTTGTAACAATGAAAATACATCCTGCATATCAGATATTTACATTACGATTCATAACAGTAGCAAAATTACAGTTATGAAGTAGCAGCGAAAATAATTTTATGATTGGGGGTCACCACAACATGAGGAACTGTATTAAAGGATTGCAGCATTAGGAAGGTTGAGAACCACTGTTATAGCCCCTGTTTCTTGTGATGTCTCTCCATGTGATGACTTGTCATGCAGAGATTCCCCATGACTCGAAAAATGCGGGTGTTAAATGTGAGGTAGGGCAGCCTGAACATGATAAAGACAGACTAACTTTCTTCCCAACTGAAATGGCTAATTAATTCAATGGGATGTCCACAAAAGTGGGTTGGCCAGGAAATGTGTTTTGTATATCCATAACCATTTTTCAATTTTTTTAATTGAATGCTTTTCTGTGGGGGCTGCCCTTGCTACTTTATCACCCTCCTCATCCCATCTTAGTAAGTCTTTGATCTATTTTACACAGTTAAATGACCTCCTTGGCCCACATGGGTATTTGAGTTTATAACCTTTGAACTAGAAGCAGAATCTTCCCTGAGGTCACTAGAGTCTATAAATTATGAAAACATTTTCACTAAAATCATTAATTCTTGCAAATGAGGCTATTATCATCATTCTGTTTGTGAGCCACCAGAAATGCCTATATTTTGTGATTATTGTTAGCATTAATGTTAGGGTTGAGTTATAGAATAAAGAATAATAGAATTCTATAGCTCCACTAGTATTGAAATTATTAAGGAATTTATTATGACAATTATTTTGTTAATCAAAAGTTGAAATCTGTAGCCAAGTTAATTTAAGTCTCATTTAATAATAAAATTGTGATCACCTTTGTTAGGATTGCATCAAGGCCCAAAACCTGATTGGAACCTACTAAACAAAAATTATAGGATAACCTTTAGGTGTTTTGTTTCATCATTGCTCCCTATAGAATATATTTAAATTTTCTTGTTATATTCATAAAAATTCGCTGTGAAAGTGTATATCTTTTAAAAAAATATTTTTATTGGTTTCAGAGAGAAAGGGAGAGAGAGAATCATCAATGATGAGAATCATTGATCAGCTTCCTCCTGCAAGCCCCTTACTGGGGATTGAGCCTGCCACCCCAGGCATGTGCCCTGCCCAGAAATTGAAAGATGACCTCTTGGTTCATGGATTGACACTCAAGCACTGAGCCTTGCCAGCTGGGCTGAAAGCATATTTCCATATCATATAACAGAGCTGTAGAACCCCAAGGAGCTTCAAGTGCTGAAAATCTCCTGTGCAAAATTGATAGATGAATAAAACTACCCAGCACCACCAAATATCCTCCCATTTCTATTCAAGTGCAGGTAATCTTTGCATGCCATGAATATCAGCTTAAAATTCACTCATAAATGTAACTTGAGAAATCAAGCAACTTCTTTACATTTTAAAAATAACAGCTAAACCTGTCTTTGATGTGACAATTTATAGCTAGAAAGATTTGTAGTGCAGATCTAGAGTGCACTTGTGCTTGCCTTCATAAAGAAAGTCACATGTAAATGGCACTATATGTATATAGAATTTCATCTTGATAGGACAGGACTGATACATGCTTAATTTAAATTTTCTATTTTAAATGAAGTCTGTCTGTGTGTATTGTGAACCTGAGGAACCAGGTCTTTTCTATGTATTTTTGAAAGTCAAGGTCTAGAATGTCTCTCTGACCTAGACTTTCTCAGAATAATTAAGTTTACATCACCATTGTATCTTAATTCTGCATTGGTTTCCAAACTAGTCTTTCTTCTACTTCAGTATATTTTTCAACAATGCAAATCTGGTCCAATTCACAAGCTTGCTAAATCTCCAGGCTAATCAATAACATATCTATTTACATAGGCACACCTCCCACACACGTACTGCCATACAAACATGCTCCTACATTACAGACACCAGTCCATATGTGCTTTCACACCTCTATAGCTTTGTATAGGGTCTTTCCTACTGTTAGGTCTTCACTCAAGCCACTGTAATCCGGTTTTAATGCTCTCTCCTCCAGAGCCAATTTTTTGATTGGTTTTATCAAGGCCTTGTTTTTAGACAGCTGCCTTTTTCTAAAGAACTCACTCTAATTTCCAAGAGAAGTGAGTCACTAATGGCTGCAAAATCTGGGAAATACCTAGACTTATTTATTCAGACATTAAAGAGGCCAATATTATATTCTCTGGCTCAGGATTATGTAGTTGCTGTGGGTCTCCATTCAAGCCTGGGGATACGTGCAGTAGCATTCATCCTTACACATTCATTGTTCAGGTCCATTAAATTTGCTTTTCCACATTTTGGTTTTGTGACCTTGCATTTCCCAGAACATGTCTCCTCATCTATGAAATGGAAACCGTATCATTCAACTCAACTTCTGGTGAGAATTACAGGGTTACTTTACACAAGTGCCTAATACCACAAGCATCACAGAATGATGCACAGCATATATTTGTGGAAGAGGAGGAGGGGGATAATAGAAAGGAGAGTGCTACAAAGTCACCAAGACGCCAAGGCAAAAAAGTTGTCATAGTGCTTATCCTGTGTGATAGCTTTGAATTACAGTTGACTCAATCTTACCTGTTGACTAAGATGAAAAAATGTATTTTCAAAATAAGTCATCAGTAAAGCTTCCTATTGGCTTTGGTGATGGCTACGTCCAGCAAAATAAACTTTCATGGGGACATTATGTGGGGTTCTCTGCTACTGTAATTACGTGCATTGGTATTAGTTGTCATACAGAAACAAACAGAAACAGTGCTTGATCCATTTGAATTTTTTAACCCCAGAGAAAGTAGGAAATATTACCTGACCTCACATTTGTACTTTTTAGGACAGAAAAGTCACAAGAGCCTAATATATAATTGTGTTAGCATAGCCTCATGAAGTTTTCAGAGCCTGTTCACAGTCCTTAACTTCTGCTTTTGTTTTTGAGGTTCACAACATAAAGAAATCCAAACAAATATTGTAATAATCAATTGTATTATATTGTCACATGTGGAGTAACAGAACCTTAGAAGAATTTCGCTCTAGGAACATGTAGTTTAATAAAGACAAAGGACTTTTTTTTTTTTCATCTCTGACAGTCTAAGGAGTATTAAGTGCATCAGGCCATCATGTCTCATTAGTTAAGCATCGACCCATAAAACAGGAAGTCACAGTTTGATTCCTGTTTGGTGCACATGCCTGGATTGTAGCTTAATCAATTATTCTCTCTCATCGTTGATTTTTCTTTGTCTACCTCTCCCTTCCCTACCCTGAAATCAACCAAAACATACTTAAAATGAATATTAAAAGCACAACTTTGGAGGTGGCAGAAATAAGTTCATAGTCCAGCACAGCTATATTCTTATCCTATGATTACAGGCAAAATACTTCACAGAATATTTTATCTCAAATGTGTAATAACCATGCTAATTTCACCCAGGGTTTTTAAAATATATTTTTATTCATTTCAGAGGAGAAGGGAAAAGGAGACAGAGGGAGAGAGACATGAATGGTAAGAGAGAATCTTTGATTGGCCACCTCCTACATGTCTCCCACTGGGCATGGAGCCCATAACCCAGGCCTGTGCTCTGACCTTAAATCAAATCATGACATCTTGGTTCATAGGTCAATGCTCAACCTCTGAGCCTCTCCCAGCCAGGCTTTAAAGATTAAATGATGTAGGAATGCCTTTATATGTCCTGGTGATCAATTAAATTTCCCTGTTCATCACTTGGTAATGAGCTAAACATGAAATACCTCTTTGCTTTAAATTATCAGTGTAAAAAAGAAGCTTACGTCAACATCAGAAAAAGTTTGATTAATTTTATAAATCTAATATTTAGACCTAATTTATACCACTACAGAACTACTGAACTGAATTTGAATATTGTACAATAATCTTTCATTTATATCTTAAATCAATAGACTAAACTTCATAGAAAATGTCAAGATATGAAATTGCTCCCAGGCAGAGATGTACAATCCTTTTCTTTGTAACATAAATTTTGTGCTCAGTGAGAACTGTGTGAAGTGTTCCTTATTGAATATTAGAAGAGATATGATATCAGAAATATGTCCCTTGATAATATTTAAAAAACACATTTTCAGGCATTGGCCTGAAGATTAAATAACTTAATCAGAAACTTATGCCAATACAATTTAAAAACTGTCCACCTACTTTGTCATTTTCAAATCCTTCCTGAAGTGCTTGAGTAAGGAGGAAAGTAAGAACACATCGTGAATATTATAATGGATTCAATATATACCAATTATTGAGTGTCATAAAATAAAGACTAAAATTGCCCCTGATAATTGTAATTCTGATGTAAATATAAATGAAGGAATCATACTCATTCTATGCCATTAGAGGAGCAGAGATCAACCTCACTTCTTTCAATCCTAAAGTTGATTCTTAGATAAATAAAGGGCGGGATCATTTAATACAATGAAAATAAGAGCATTTTTATTAGCTTTTAGGAATCATTATATATATATATATATAATAGAGGCCCAGTGCACAAAAATTTGTGCACTCGGAGGGGAGCGGGGGTTCCTCAGCCCAGCCTGTGCCCTCTCCAGTCTGGGACCCCTCAGGAGATAATGACCTGCTGGCTTAGGCTGCTCCCAGGTGGCAGAGGGCAGACCCAATCCTTAGGTGCAGCCTGTGGTCGGGCTCAGAGCAGGGCAGATTGGGGAGTTGGGGCGCCGCTCCCTGTTATGCACAGAGCAGGGCGGATTGGGAGCTTGTGATGCCACCCTCAGTCACCCTCAGGGTAGGGCCAAATGGGGTTTGGGGCACAGTACTCTGTCACGCACAGAGCAGGGCCCATCAAGGGGTTGGGGAGCTCCCCCCTGTCACTCACAGATTAGGGCCAATAGGGTAGTTGGGTCACCGCCCCCTGTCACACAGAGCCAGGGGTTCAGGGGGTTGGGGCA
Organism: Myotis daubentonii; assembly: GCF_963259705.1. Taxonomy (NCBI): domain Eukaryota; kingdom Metazoa; phylum Chordata; class Mammalia; order Chiroptera; family Vespertilionidae; genus Myotis; species Myotis daubentonii. The sequence continues at coordinate 113,631,708 of NC_081861.1, forward strand.
CCACCCTCTATCACCCACAGAGCAGGGCCAATCAGGGTGTTGGGGCACCGCCACTCTCACAGTCAGGGCAGGGCCGATGGGGAGGTTATGGCTCTATCCTGTCACACACAGAGCACGGCCGATCAGGGGGTTGGGGAGCTCCCCCGTATCAGGCACAGAGCAGGGCTGATCAGAAGGTTGTGTCCCCACCCCATGTCACACACAGAGCTGCAGAGCAATCAGGGGGTTTGGGCGCTGCCCCCTGTCACGCTGATCCCTGTGCTGGGAGGCCTCGCGGCTCCGCTGATCCCAGTGCTGGGAGGCATATTACCCTTTTATTATATAGGGTAGAGGCCTGGTGCACGGATGGGGGCTGGCTGGTTTGCACTGAAGGGTGTCCTGGGTCAGGGTGGGGGTCCCCACTGGGGTGCCTGGACAGCCTGGGTGAGGGGATGATGGCTGTTTGCAGCTGGTCACACACCCTTCAGTGTGGCGGTCCCCACTGGGGTGCCTGGCCAGCCTGTGTGAGGGGATGATGGCTGTTTGCAGCTGGTCACACACCCTTCAGGGTGGGGGTCCCCACTGGGGTGCCTGGCCAGCCTGGGTAAGGGGATGATGGCTGTTTGCAACTTTTCACACACCCTTCAGGGTGGGGGTCCCCACTGGGGTGCCTGGCCAGTCTGGGTGAGGGGCTGAGGGCTGTTTTCAGGCTGGCAGGTGACGGAAGCTCCCAATTGCTCCTTTTTTTCTATTTTATTTTTTATTCTGGGCCAGCTTTAGCTCTGGCTCCAGCTCTGAGGCCTCTGCTGCTGAAAGAAGGTATCTGCTTTGTTTTGGTTCTATAATCAAAACTCTGTATCAACTCCAGCCCTGAGATCCCGGGCTCCCTGAAAGCAGGTTTCTGGGGTTTTGTTTAGCTTCTATATTTGTTACAATGTTTCCTAAACTGCAGGCTCAGAGGCCGGCAAGGCAGGCGGGGAACGTTGGAGTCCTCTGTCACTGAAGCAAGCAAGCCTCATGTTAGTTTCAAGCTGCCTGGCTGCTTTCCGCCATCTTGGCTGGCAGTTAATTTGCATATTGCCCTGATTAGCCAATGGGAAGGGTAGCGGTCATAGGCCAATTACAATGTTTCTCTATTATTAGATAGGACTAGAGGCCCGGTGCACAAAAATTTGTGCACTCGGGGGGAAGGGCGGGTCCCTCAGCCCAGCCTGTGCCCTCTCGCAGTCTGGGACCTCTCAGGAGATAACCACCTGCTGGCTTAGGCCTGCTCCCGGGTGGCAGAGGGCAGGCCCAATCTCTAGGTGCAGCCCGTGGTCGGGCTCAGAGCAGGGCTGATTGGGAAGTTGTGGCGCCGCCCCTGTCATTCACAGAGAAGCGCGGATCTGGAGGTTGTGATGCCACCCCTAGTCACACTCAGGGTACAGCTGATGGGGGTTTGGGGCACCGCCCCTGTCACACTCAAGGCAGGGTCGATAGGGAAGTTGCGGTGCCACCCCCTGTCCTGCACAGAGCAGGGAGGATCAGGGGGCTGGGGAGCTCCCCCCTGTCATGCACAGAGTAGGGCCCATCAGGGGGGTAGGGGCACCGCCCCCGGTCACACACAGAGCATGGCAGACCATGGGGTGGAGGAGCTCCCCACTGTCACTCACAGAACTTGGCCCATCAGGGGGGTTGGGGCACCACCCCCCATCACACAAAGAGCACAGAGCATGGCGAATCAGGGGGTGGGGCTCTGCACCCTATCACACACAGAGCAGGGCCGATCAGGGGGTTTGGGCGCTGCCCCCTCTCACGCTGATCCCGGGGCCAGGAGGCCTCGTGGCTCCGCTGGTCCTGGTTCCAGTAGGTATATTACCCTTTTACTATATAGAATAGAGGCCTGGTGCATGGGTGGGTGCTGGCTGGTTTGCCCTGAAGGGTGTCCTGGATCAGGGTGGGAGTCCCCACTGGCGTGTATGGCCAGTCTGGGTGAGGGGCTGAGGGCCATTTTCAGGCTGACGTGTGATTGAAGCTCCCAACCGTTCCTTTCTTTCCTTTTTTTTTTTCTTTATTCTGGGCCAGCTTAAGCTCTGAGGCCTTGGCTGCTGAAAACAGGTTTCTGGACTTTGTTTACCTTCTGTATTTGATACAATGTTGCGGTCCAGCTGGCTGAAGCCTGGCTGAGTAAAGCAGGTTTCTGGGGTTTTGTATAGGTTCTAAATTTGCAACATAGTTGCTTAGAGTTGCAGCTGAGAGGCTGGCAAGCCAGGCGGGGAATGTTGGAGTCCTCTGTCACTGAAGCAAGCAAGCCTCCCTGTTCATATCAGCTGCCTGGCTGCCGGCCGCCATCTTGGCTGGCAGTAGATTTGCATATCTCCCTGATTAGCCAATGGGAAGAGTAGCGGAGTGACACCAATTTGCATGTTTCTCTTTTATTAGTGTAGACTAGAGGGCCAGTGCACAAAAATTTGTGCACTTGGGTGGGAGGGGGGTCCCTCAGCCCGGCCTGTGCCCTCTTAAATCTGGGACCCCTCGGGAGATAACAATCTGCTGGCTTAGACCTGCTCCCGTGTGGCAGAGGGAAGGCCCAATCCCTAGGTGCAGCCCCTGGTCGGGCTCAGAGCAGGACCGATTGGGGGGTTGGGGTGCCGCCCCCTGTCATGCACAGAGCAGGGCGATCAGGAGGTTGTGATGCCACTCTCAGTCACGCTCAGGGTAGGGCCGATTGGGGGGTTGGTGCACCGTCCATGGTCGATGGGGAGGTTGTGGTTCCACCCCCTGTCACGCACAGAGCAGGGCCAATGAGGGGGTTGGGCGCCGCCCACTATCACCCACAGAGCAGGGCCGATCAGGGGATTGGGGCGCCGGACTCTCACACTCAGGGCAGGGCCGATGGGGAAGTTATGGCTCTACCCCATCACACACAGAGCAGGGCCCATGGGGGGTGGAGGTTGGGGCGCTGCACCCTGTCATACACAGAGCAGGGCCGATCAGGGGGTTGGGGCGCCACACCCTGTCACACACAGGTCCACAGGGCGATCAGGTGGTTGGGGAGCTCCCCCGTATCAGGCACAGAGCAGGGCTAATCAGGGGGTTGGGGCACCTTCCCCTGTCATGAACAGAGCAGGGTGGATAGGGAGGTTGTGACCCTGCCCCCTGTCACACACAGAGCCGCAGGGCGATCAGGGGGTTTTTGTGCTGGCCCGTATCATGCTGATCCCAGTGCTGGGAGGCCTCGTGGCTCCGCTGATCCCGGTGCTGGGAGGCATATTACCCTTTTACTATATAGGGTAGAGGCCTGGTGCATGGGTGGGTGCGGGCTGGTTTCCCCTAAAGTGTCCTGGATCAGGGTGGTGGTCCCCACTGGGGTGCCTGGCCAGCCTGAGTGAGGGGATGATGGCTGTTTGCAGCTGGTCACACACCCTTCCGAGTGGGGGTCCCCACTGGGCTGCCTGGCCCGTCTGGGTGAGGGGCTGAGGGCTTTTTTCAGGCTGTGGGTGATTGAAGCTCCCAACCACTCCTTTTTTTTTTAATTCTGGGCCAGCTTTAGCTTTGAGGCTTGGCTCCAGCTCTTATGCCTCTGCTGCTGAAAGTAGGTTTCTGGCCTTTGCTTACAATGTTGCAATCCTGCTGGCTGAAGCCCGGCAGACTAAAGCAGGTTTGTGGGGTTTTGTTTAGCTTCTATATTTGTTACATAGTTGCATAGAGTTGTAGCTCAGAGGCCTGCAGCGGCAGGCGGGGAATGTTGGAGTCCTCCATCACTGAAGCAAGTAAGCCTCATGTTAGTTTCAAGCTGCCTGGCTGCTGGCCGCCATTTTGGCAGGCAGTTAATTTGCATATTGCCCTGATTAGCAAATGGGAAGGGTAGCGGTCGTACGCCAATTACCATGTTTCTCTCTTATTAGATAGGACTAGGGGCCCAGTGCACGAAATTCGTGCACTGGGTGTGTGTGTGTGGGGGGGAGTGTCCCTCAGCCCAGTCTGCCCCCTCTCACATACTGGGAGCCCTCAGACGTTGACCCTCATTACCCTCCGATCGCCTGATTGGCCCCTTGCCCAGGCCTGACGCCTCCGCCAGAGGTGTCAGGCTTGTACAGGGGACCCCCATCTGCCCCTGATCACTGGCTCTGGCCCCGCCCAGGCCTGAGGCCTCAGGCACAGGAATCATGCCTGGGCAGGCGACCCCCATCTCCCTCTGATCGCTTGCTCCACCCCCCACCGAAGCCTGATGCCTCTGACCCAGGCTTCAGGCCTGGGCAAGGGGACCATCATATCCCCCCAGTCCCTGGCTCCACCCCCTACCCAGGCCTGACGCCTCGGCCAGAGGAGTTGACCCTCATCACCCTCCGATCACCAATCACCGGATCGGCCCCTTGACCAGGCCTGAGGCCTCTGGCAGAGGTGTCAGGCCTGGGCAGGGGACCCCCAGCTCCCCGTGGTTGCAGGCTCCGCCCCTGCCCAGGCCTAACGCCTCTGGCCTAGGCATCCGGCTCGGGCAGCGGGGACCTGCAGTGGCAGTGGGGGGCACCGCGATCATGGGCTTCGCTTTAGGCCCAGGCAAGGGACCCCTAGCTCCCGGGACTGCCAGCTTCGACCGTGCCGAGCTCCCATGGCTGGCTCCACCCCTACTTCCTGCTATCACTGGCCAGGGCGGCAAAGGCACCTGATTCTCCGATCATGGCTGGGCAGCCCCAGGGCTGCATTTGCCCTGCCCCCCAGCTCTTAGCTCCCCCCTGGGTTTCCGATCACTGTCAGTGGCAGGGGGCTTCTTCTGCTTTCCCTTTCGCCTCCCTGCATTGTGCCTACATATGCAAATTAACTGCCATCTTGTTGGCAGTTTACTGCCAATCTTAGTTGGCAGTTAACTGCCAATCTTAGTTGGCAGTTAATTTGCATATAGCCCTGATTAGCCAATGAAAAGGGTATCGTCGTACGCCAATTACCATTTTTCTCTTTTATTAGATAGGATGGTAGTTGAAGAGTTCCTTATGATGACACAATACATACATCAAAGGCAGCAGTGATAGGCTTCATTTCTCAATAAACACTTAGAGAAGTTGGCCTAATTACCATATAATTAACAATTTTGATACAAGAAGTGTTGAGGGCCAGAAGTAAGCTGGCAAGGTCCTTGCACCTAAAGGGACTAGCAAGGCTGGGATCCTTACCCACACAGTTTTCCCAGCCTTGTTTGGATGGTGATTATCAGTGGAATGAGAACAGCCTTTCATAGCTTACGAAGAAGTCTGTAACTATTTACTGAGATATGCTGTATTGAGAACTTGTCCTTCTGTTCTGTCCCTCCCTTAGAGATTAAGAGGAACAAAGAATACATTCCTCTTGACAGACCTCCTATTCAGTGTGTTGTGTATAAATAGGATTGTGTGGCTAATAAAGTTGCTTCAGTTCCTCGAGAGCTGTAGTCCTCCCGATCTCGCTTTCCTGTCTGTCTTTCTTTTCTCAATTCCCACCTCCCTGCCTCAGCCCGGCTCAACCTGTCAGGCTGGCCCAGACGAAGAAGGTCTGAGTGATTATTATTATAGGCATCCAGCAGGATGGGGTAAGGATGGCAAAATAGCAGAGCAACTGCCTAACACCAGAGGAAAAATTTTTAGTACATTTAATTATTGACTCTAAATTCACAATTTAAATGTGATACCCTGTGTCCTCTAGCTTGCAAATAAAGTATTTGTTTAAAAGAAAACAACTGGCTCTAGCTGATTCTCAGTGATTAGAGCATGGGCCTGGGGACTAAAGGGTCATGGGCTCTATTCTAGTCAAAAGCACATACCTTGATTGTAGGCTTGATCCCTTGCCTCAGTCGGGGTGTGTGCAGGAAGCAACCAATCAGTGTGTCTCTCTCACATCAAAGTTTCGCTCTCTCTCTACCCGTCCCTTCCACTCTCTCTAAAAATCAATGACAAAATAAACTTGGGTGAGAATTAACAAACAAACAAAAGAACCAACCATTCTGAGTCCTTAATTTCCAATTTTTTTTTCATGTGAGCAGTTGACAACTACATGTAGTTTTAGTTATATTGATGGTACCTTGTGTCCATGAGGAGGTATCATCTAAAAATTAATCAGACAAGACATGAAAATAATCTAAGTGTCCATTGACCAATGAATGGATAAAGAAAATGTGTACACACACACACACACACACACACACACATACACACACACACACAAACACAAACATTTCAGTCATGAAAAAAAAAGGAGAAACTCCTACCATTTTGTAACATTAATGAACCTAGGGAGCATTTTTTTTCAGGTTGAGATTTTTTTATTCTGGAGGTAGGAGGGGTCAGCATGCTCAGGTGGGGAGGGCCCAGCCCAGCTCCTCCAGCACCCCTGTCCCCCCAGTGCATGCCCAGCCCCAATAAGTTACCCAGTAAGTCAGCTGCCCTCCCTCCTGTGTCTGTATGTCCTTCTGCTCCAACCCAGACAGGGCTGACAAGGCTCAATACAAGGGCTGCTTGTCCCCAGCTTGTGGGCAGTGCCACATGGCAGGCTGGGGGCTGAGGAAGCAGATGGGCTGAATTGGCAGAGGGGCAGCCCCTGGTTCTGAGGGGTCAGGACGTGGGGAACCGCACCCTGGCAGCCAGGTTCCCAGCCCCACAAGTCTGTGCCTGGCGAAACAGCAGTCGGGTGGGGCATCCATCACACCTCCATGGCGGAGTCTGAGCCTCGGCCCTGCCGCTGTAGCTTCTCCTCCTGCTTCATCTTGGGCTTCTCAGTCCAAGTGTGCCACACCAGAACCTGGGTGCAGTTGGAAGTCTGTGGCTCCAGGTCCTTGGGGTCCACCGGGTGGCTCAGGTGACTGCTCTCCAGGTGGCCTCGGGGAGCGGTTGCATCAAACTGGGCATTGGGCTTAGCCAACAGCAAGGGTAGGGCCACTGCAAATCCCGCCATATCCACTGGGAAGGGCCGGTTGGGCTCTCACGCCATGGGAACTAAGTCAGAAGACAGAGAAAGTCAAATACTATGTGACATCATTTGTATGTGGCATCTAAAAACACAAAAGTCATGGAAACAGAGTAGAATGGTGGCTGTCAGGGGCTAGAGAGTGGGGGAAATGGGCCAATGTTGGTCAAGTGGTACAAATTTCCAGTTCAGATTAATAAGTTCTGGAAATCTCATGTACAACACAGTGACTACACTTAATAATACTGTATTATATATTTGAAAGTTTCTAAGAGAGTAGACCATAAATATTCTCACACACACACATCAAAATATTGTCATTATGTAAGGTGATGAATATAATAACTACCCCTATTGTGGCAATCATTTCACAATATTTACATGTATCAAATCATCACATTGTACACCTTAAATATACACAATATTGTATATCAATTATATCTCAATAAATCTAGAAAAGTTTTTAATTAAAAAAATAAAATTACTCAAATCTACTATATGGTGTATATTTGTAATCTTTCCCTCATTTTTAAAGTAAATTCAGCATTATGAACTATCAAATTTTTCATAGTATAGTACAAAATATCCATACCAGTATTTAGTGGATCTATAGTCAATGGACTAAAATAACTCTATAGGATCTGAACACTTCACACAGTTCTCTGTAATGACCAGAATGACCGGTCACTATGACTTCCACTGCAGCCAGCAAACTGGCCAATCGGGGTGGAGCCAGCTGGTCAACTACTTTTTATTACACCATTATTATTGAGCCTTCAGGAGAAACAAAATTGTAATGGAAACATAGACAAAATATAAGGTTCCTTTACTGTTATTGTTGTTAGAGAGATAGGTGCTCTTAAAATTAAATAGCAATTCAGGACAATAATATAAGAAATGTCTAAAGGCTCCTTTTTGAAGTTTGGTTCTACTGTCTCAGACTAATCTTTGGGATTTATGGACTCCAAAAGCTATTCATATCTTGGAAATTCCCTATCTACTAACACTTCTACCTGAAAAAATATAAATGAGATTTTAGTGACTAGCTGAAAAAAAAATAACATGAAAGGGAAGAGATAAAGTACTATATTAGCCTTCTAAACTTATAGTAGAATCTAAACTTAAAAAATTGTATAAAACTTGAGGTTTTTTTAAAAAATATATTTTATTGATTTTTTACAGAGAGGAAGGGAGAGGGATAGAGAATTAGAAACATCGATAAGAGAGAAACATCGATCAGCTGCCTCCTGCACACTCTCTACTGGAGATGTGCCTGCAACCAAGTTACATGCCCTTGACTGGAATCAAACCTGGGACCTTTCAGTCCGCAGGCTGACGCTCTATCCACTGAGCCAAACTGGTTACGGCAAAACTTGAGTTTTATACAATGAATAGACTACTTTCTCAAAGTCAGCCTTTTAAAAACATTTGCTACCACATATTATTTGAAACCACTGAGTTAAATTTATTGTTAGTGTCATTTTAAAGTTATCACTAAAGTTAATACTTATAATTTCTAGCATTATTAGTCCTGTTTCTCTGATGATTAAACCAGTATACAAAAGCTTGGACACCTTGGAATGGGTAAGTCGGTCTTTCAACTAAGGACTATTTAACACAGAACACTCTACCCGCCCCCATGTCCTCCATCACCTCTTAAGAACAGAATAAAGAATGCATATTTCATTCATTGTGCAACTGTGTAGCTTAATTGAAGCAGCAGTACAATGAGAATATAGATCATATTATCTCAACTACCAAGGCTGCCATTTTATCATAAAGCTATTATTTATAGCTTTACAACCAGAATATTCACCATTATAACTAAAATTAATGCAAAAGGAGGACTTTGATTATGGATAGATGAGGTCGCACAATGTAGGTTGGTGGTTACCTCTTAAATTTGGGCATTGACTATTAACTTTTTAATATCCTATCTAATAAAAGAGAAGCATGGTAATTAGCGTACGAGCGCTACCCTTCCAATGGGCCCCCACCACCCCGATCAGCCCATGGACCCTCCTCCCAACCAGCTCCACTGCCAATCGGCCCCCACCACACCAATCAAGGGTGGGGCTGGCTGGCAAACCTCCCATGGCACCTCCCACAGTCACTGATCCCGTATCGCATCCCGACCCCATTTGGGAGCGTGGAGCACTGTCCAATCACCCGTGGCCCCTCCCTCCACCTGGCTGGCCCTTATTTGGCCCCAATAAGTGAAGGCCAGCCATCCAACCTCCCGCCTTCTCCTCCTCTGGACAGGCCCAGCCTCGATCTGCCTATTGGGGTCGGGCCAGCCAGACCCCACCTGTACACAAATTCATGTACTGGGCATCTAGTAACAGTTTATAAAATAACAGAATGCTGTTTAAAAGATTTTACTTAAAGGCTGTTTTCAAGAGATAAGTGTCTTGGGAATATGTCTCAAATAACTGTTCTTTAGCTTAATGTATCCTCTATGGCTCCTTTTCCTAGTTAATGATCAACATCAGCAATATGTCTTTTTAATATGAATATTAAATTTGTATTCTGCAAGATAATGATGGCAGAAGATAGCAGCAAGCTTTTCAGTTATTTACTTATTTTTGCTTGCCTTTTTTTGAAGTAAAGTCATCTTACAAAATATATTATTTAAAATGATAAACTTATTTATTTCCTCTTGGATATGAAAAGGAAAAAATTAATAAAGATTATAAAATTTCATTATCTAATGAACTGGATGTAGTTCAATGTTCAATAATGTACTATAATGTAGCAAATATTTACATATAAAGGGGTTTACAAGCACTTAACCATATGAATTGAATCAAATAAATAACAGTTGTAACCCCAAAACTGACTACACTGAAAATATTTGTAATGTTTCTGAGACAGTTTGTTTATCCTGTTGGAAGCAAAAACATCACTGAAATAAACAATTGCCTTTTTTCCCTGTAATTTGGCCACATAACAGACAGTTCCTGATATAGCTTACTTTATTACAAAGATATAGTCAATATGTATGTTGAATGATTGGTTCTACTTTTACAAAGTTATTTCAATGACCCACTGTTGATCTGATTGCAATAAATTTTACACAAGAAACAATCTTACATAGCATTTTAGAGCCTTTCAATAGTTATTCTACCTCCATAGAGGCAGATCTTGATTGAATACTATTTTCCTAATAGTGATAAGGAAGAGAGCTGAAATAAATTGAGTCAAGCCTTTCAGTCCTCCTCCAATTCCCCTCATTTATATAATTACAATCATCTAGACAAAATACAACCAAAATTCCAACTGTCACCAAAGCACAGATGTAAAAATTTAGTTTTGAAATCCTGGAGGAGGAAATGGAATGGAGCACAGAGAATAAATGATGTTCCCTTACTCTTGCATTGAGAGAGCACTTCTTAATGTATTTATTTAATACAAATATATTAAAAACTTCTAGAAATAAATCACATTAAATAAAGCTAAATTTCATTGTAAAAATATATTTGCAATGCTATATATGCTCAAGTGGCATTGTTCCATTTATTAAACTTCCCTGTGCCTTAATGTGCTCTTTAATTGATAAATATTTTCAGTAAACAAATAAAAAAATGTCCCTGTATAAAACAACTTTTTAAAGTTTCCCAATGTCCATGCAGTTTTTAAATGCCATTTACAATAACGGATTCAAGGAATAAGTTTAATATTTGTCAAACAAATGATTTCCTAAACTTATTGCACCTCAGAACAGAACATGTTTTTCAAGTAATACCTAAGAAACTTTCACAGATCAAGTAGAACATCATTGGGAAAAGATTAAGATAAGAGAATATTATCTGTATTTTATAATTCAGTTTAAGCAAGTAATATAAATTAATATTTTGAGATTAATTCTTTTGTCAGTCCAGTCTGTCTTAATGTACATGTGCATGGTGAATCAACCAACCAAACAACCAAGCAATCAAACAAATAAACAAACAAACTTGGAACCTAGAGCTAGGAAAAAAATCAATAAGAGTGTACTTATTCAGTACCTATCTGTGAACTCAGATAAAACTATACATGTTCTAGTTATAAATGCTTCAATTGTATCTCAAAGATACAGTGGTCCAATAAAATATTTTTTAAAAACCTTCCTTTTGAAAAGTTATTTTTAGACGAGAAGATCCTGTAGTAGCAAGTTTTTGGTTTGAGATAATCCAGAAATCATTTACATTTCATAATTGGCTTAGGGATACTTAGTGTTTTATTAATTATTAATTAATTAATTTAAAATCTTTATTGTTTAAAGTATTACACATGATTCCCTTTTCCCACATTGACCTCTCCCTACTTGTTGCCTCCCCTGGTACATGTCCTCACCCCCGCTACTGACTGTTTCCATGGGTTATGCTTATATGCATGCATGCAAGTCCTTTGGTTGATCTCTCTCCCCTCTTCCCACCACCCACTCCCACCCTTCCCCCCGAGGTTAGATGGTCTGTTTGATGCTTCTCTGTCTCCGGATCTATTTTAGTTCATCAGTTTATGTTCATTATATTCCACATATGAATGAGATCCAGTGATATTTCTCTTTATCTGACTGGCTTATTTCACTTAGCATAATGCTCTCCAGTTCCATCCATATTGTTGCAAATGGTAAGAGTTCCTTCTTTTTTACAGAAGCATAGAATTCCATTGTGTAGATGTACCACAGTTTATTAATCCCGTCATCTGCTGATGGAAACTTAGAATGTTTTCAGATCTTAGCTATTGCATATTGTGCTGCTATATAAAATATTGTATTTATGTATCATAAATTAAACATCAAAATACTACTTCTGAAATTTAAATCTTCAGTATATGAATTAAATAACAAACTAGATTAGAAAAAAGGAAATCAAATCTAGGAAATATTACAGAAAGTTGAGCAAAAGATTTATTAAATATATGAATGGTACTTAAGAAGTGTGGTAAATAAGTCCAACACAAAACTAACACAAGTCCTAAAATCAGAGAATATAAGAAATAGAGAAGGAATCATCAAAGAGATGTTATTAAAATGGTATCTCTGAGCTTAAGACATATCCAAGTTTTCAGAATGAAACAAATCTATGGAGTAAAGTACAGAGTTCAAGGGATAAAAGAATCCATACCAAAATATATACTGATGAAATTTTAGAATCTCAAGGATAAGTTTTTTTTAAAAGGTTTCAGAGCAGAAAAACAAGGTGCCTACTAAGTAATAAGAATCAGATGCAAATTCCAACCCTTTATCAGAAATGCTGGATACTAGATATCAATAGAATAGTGCCTGATGAACACTATTTTGTACCAACAATTGTTACCTAGACAGAAAATCAATTCTGTAAACTAAGGCAAATGTGCAAATACTAAGCAAGTTTTCCCATCACGCATTCATATTTTTTAAATTCTGTAAAAGTTGCTTTAACAAAATGATTTTTTAAATGAAGGAATGATATGAGAATTTTAAATAGTGGTGGCATAAGATGATCTACAAGAAGAAAAGATCCCCCCAAATAGACATTTTCCTTTTAAGCATTAGGCAATTGAAGTCACAGACTTATATTTCTTACTCTATAGATCCAACTGTAATCCTTAATTTTACATAAATAATATCAGTTAAGTTTTTATCTCTGTTGTATTGCTTATAATACCTATGAAAAAGCTGTTTTATGAAGATTTGAAATACAGACAATCTTTATTATCTCCTTCCTTCTGCTCACTCTGTGGTTTTCTTGTTGCTCTCTTTCTAATTCTTTGAGTTGTAGAGTGAGATGATTTACTACCATTTTTTCTTGTTTTCTGAGGTAGGCCTGTAGACCTATAAACGTCCCTCTCAGGACAGCTTTCATTGTGTCCCATAGGTTTTGGATTGTTGTGTTTTCATTGTCATTAGTTTCCATGATATTTTTAATTTCTTCTTTGATCCCATTGGTAAACCAATCAATATTTAATAACATTCTATTCAACTTCCAAGTATTTGAGTGTTTTGGCTTGTTTTTATTGTAGTTTATTTCTAATATTATGCCATTGCGATCTGAGAAGATGCTTGGTATGATTTCAATCTTCATGAATTTGGGGAGACTTTGTTTGTCACCCAATATGTGGTCTATTTTTGAAAATGTCCCATGTGCATTTGAGAGGAACATATATTCCGTGGCTTTGGGATGAAATGTTCAGAAGATGTCAATTAAATCCATCTGATCTAGTGAGTCATTTAGGATTGCTGTTTCTTTGCTGACTTTGAGAGAATTTATCCAGTGATGTCAGTGGTGTATTAAAGACCCCTAATATGATCGTATTGTTGTCGATCACGCCATTGATATCTTCCAGGAGATTTTTTTTTATGTATTTGGGTGTTCCTGAATTGGGTGCATATATGTTTATCAGGGTTAAATCCTCTTGTTGTATTGATCCCTTTAGTATTAAGAAGTGGCCTTTTTTATCTCTTGTTATGGCCTTCACTTTGAGGTCTACTTTGTCCAATATAAGTATTGGTACCCCAGCTATTTTTTCATTTCTATTTGCCTGAAAGATATTTTTCCATCCTTTCACTTTCAGTCTGTTTGAATCCCTTATTCTGAGGTAAGGATCTTGTAGACAGAAAATATATGGGTCATGTTTTTTTATCCATTCAACCACTCGATGTCTTTTGATTGGAGCATTTACTCCATTTACATTTAAAGTTATTGTTGAAAGGTACTGGTTTGTAGCCATTTTTATTTTTTGTGCCTGTTTTCTTTCTTAGCTATTAATTTCTTTTTTTTACACTAGTCCCTTTTCATTTCTTGCATTGCTGGCTTGGTGGTGATAAACTCCCTTAGGCTTTTTTTGTCTGTGAAACTTCTTATTTCCCCTTCAATTTTTAATGATAGCCCTGCTGGATAGAGTATTCTTGGATTCAGTCCCTTGCTTTGCATCACTTTATAAATTTCCATCCATTCTTTTCTGGCCTGATGTATTTCTGTTAAAAAATCATTTGATAATCTAATGGGAGATCTCTTGTATGTAACTTTCTGTCTCTCTCTCTTGTAGCCTTTAAGATTCTGTCTTTGTCCTGAACTTTTGCCATGGTAATTATGATGTGTCTTAGTGTGGGTCTTTTCGGGTTCACCTTGTTTGGGACTCTCTGTGCTTGTGTGACTTTTTTCTTCCCCACCTCAGGGAAATTTTCTGACATTTTTTCAAATAGGTTTTGTAACCCTTGTTCCTCATCCTGTTGCTCTGGCACCCCTATTATTCACATGTTCCTTCTATTCATGTTGTCCCATAGCTCCCTTAGGCTCTCCTCCTGTCTTTTAATTTTTTCTCCAGTTGCATTTCAGTTTGTGTGTGTTTTGCTTCCCTGTCTTCTAATTCGCTAATTCGGTCCTCTGCTACTCCTAGTCTACTGTTGAAACTTTCCATGGTGTTTTTTATTGCAGCTATATTACTCTTCATTTCTTCTTGATTCTTACATAAGTTATTGGTATTTTCATCTATTTCCTCTTGACTCTTACAAAAGTTTTTGATTTTTTCCTCCATCCAGTTTATGCACTCAAGGACCCTTATTCTAAATTCTTTTTCTGACATATTGCATGCTTCTGGTTCACTTAGCTGCTTTTCTGGCGATTCCTCCCTTTTCTTTCCTTTGGGGGTTTCTTTGTTTAACCATTTTTGGTCTCACCGACTGATCTAGATATCGAGTAGTGCAGGGGCTGCTCCTTGGGTACAGTGGGTTTTCAGGCTGCAGTTGCTCCTCAAGTGGTCACAGTAGTGGCTGCTCCTCAGTTGGCAGCAGCTCCTCTGCTGCATGCTGTTCACAGCAGTGGTGTCTCCTCTGGTTGGTAGGTGAGGCTGCTTGCACAGTTGCTGTTCCTTGAACAGGGGTGGGATGGTCATGAGGCTGCTGCTCTTCAGGTGGGGGCAGGCTGAGCGTGGCTGCTGCTCCTTGGACAGGAGCGGGCTGTTCATATGGCTTCTGCTCCTCAGATGGGCGCAGAGTGCTCACGTGGCTGCTGCTCCTTGGATTGGGGCTGGCTTCACCTGCTGCTGTTCCTCAGATGGGTTGGGATGCTCACGGGACTGCCAATCTTTGGACAGGGGCAAGTTGCTTACAGGGCTACTCCTCCTAGTACGAGTGTGGCTGCTTGCACAGCTGCTGCTCCTCAGATGGGGGTGGGCTGCTTGTTTGGCTGCTGCTTCTCGGGTCATAGTGACCTACATGTGAGGCTGCTGCACCTTGGATGGGGGCGGGATGATCACCCAACTGCTCCTTGTCGTACCGATATAGACTGCATGTGGCTGCTGCTCCGTGGACTAGTGTGGGCTGTGCAGGGCTGCCGCTCCTCAGATGTGGTCGGTCTGTCTACTCATGTGGCTGCTGCTCCTCAGACAGGGGAAGTGGCTTGGGTGGCTGCTGCTCCTTGGGCCAGAGTGAGATGCACGTGGGGTTGCTGTTCCTCCTATGGGGGCTGTCTGCTCACATGGCTGGTGCTCCTCAGATGGAGTATGGGCTGCTTGCGTGGCTTCTTCTCTTTGTGCGGGAGCGAGCTGCCTATGTGTATGCTCTTCAGATGGGGGCAGGCTGCTCACCCAACTGCTGCTCGTCAGACAGGTGCAGGCTGTGTGTGTCTGCTGCTCCTCGGACCACTGTGGAATGTGAAGGCCTGCTTCCCTTTGGATGTGGGTGGTCCATTTGTGTGGCTACTGCTCCTCGGACTGGGGCAAGGTGCTCAGGCAGCTACTGCTCCTTGAGTGGGAGAGGGCTGCTCACGGTGATGCTGTTCCTCATATGGGTATGGGCTGCTCACACCACTGCTGCTCCTCGTATGGATGGGGGCAGGCTGCTTGTGCAGCTTCTGCTCCTTGGATGGGGGCTGGTTTCACACACACTTACTGCTCCTCAGACAGGAGGAGGGTGTGGGCTGCACAGCTGCTGCTCCTCAGATGGGGGCTGGCTGCATGGACCTGCCACTCCTCAATAGTGGGCAGGCTGCTTGTGCGGCTGCTGCTCCTCAGAATGGGCAGGCCGCTCACACAGATGCTGCTCCTTGGACAGGGGCAGGCCACGTGAGGCTTCTGCTCTTAGGCCTGGGGCAGGCTGCTCACAGGGCTGCTGCTTCTTGGACAGGAGTGGGCTGCTCACATGTCTGCTGCTTGTGTGGTTGCAGTGCCCTGGGCTAAGACGTTGGGCTGTTCAGAGGGGAGCATGCTTCAGAACTCACAGGAGGCTGCACCCAGGGTGGCTGGAGATTCGTTGATCTTGGGACCACCGGCGAGGTGGCAAGTCCCTGGCAGGGGTGTCTGTAGAGTCCCAGGTGTTATCTGAGGGCACCCTGGGTAAGGGTGAGGCCTGGTTCCTACTTACAGCAGCTCTCCCTTTAAAAGCGCTAGGCCTCTGAGGAAGAGCTGGCCTCCAGGAACTGCTTACAATGGTAGTAGAGGCTGCCTCCTTAGGCGAGCCCGTTTAGCCTGACCCAAAGGTCTTGTGGGATCTATCTGTGCCTCACTCACATACACACACACACATCCCACATGTCCACACACTCCTGTTTTGGTCCGTCACTGACTCACACTCTCTCCCTCATTGCTGCCTTCTTCCTGCCTCTGTAGTTGGGTTTGGCATGCTATTTACCCGTTTGTGTGTGTAGTTTCCTCTCCAGGTGTCTGTTTATGAGGCTCATTCTCTAGTACCTAGCTGACAAGATAAAATTCACCTCAACAAGACTCAACACAAAGAGACCAAATCAGGAATGTACTCATGACAATAATAACTGCACTATAAGTGACCACCTGAGAAAAGAGAATTAGGGGCGACAAAAGAGAGCAGAAATGATATCGAAGAAAGTGAAAAAGATGAGAGAAAAGAAAAAGAAAGAAAAAGGAGATTACACACATATATATACATATATATATATGAAACACCACAGAACCAATAGATAAACAAAACAAAACAACAGAAATAATAAATAAATAATATATAAACAAAACAAATAAACAAAATACAAACACCAAACCTGTTGAGTGTGTTTCCTTCCATGACCCCGCGTGGAGTAGGGTTCGGTACTTGAAAGAGGAGCTGCACAACAAATGAGAGAAAAGACACGAGATAATATTGCAATATCGGAGGTCCAGGCGGGCAAGTCCAACTCAAGGAGAGGGACTTCCACCCATGCTCAGGCTGCTCCAATCTTTTATTGATCTGGAGTAGCCCTTAGGCAGGCGACCCCCCAGTAACAAGCAGACTAGCCAATCAGCAAGGATTTACATAATAATAAATGGGGGAATAGTTTCAGCTACCACTGTCTGGACAAACAGAGGTGGCGCCTAGCTCCGTTCTTTGCTAGGGCTTCAAAGGCACCCAGCCTTGGGAGGGTTTCGGGGAGTGCTCTGTCTATGCTTATCAGATAGTGAAGGCAATAAACAGTTTCCCACATCTCCCCCTTATTTTTTCTTTAAAAAATAATCAAGTCCCAATTTCAATGTCCAAAAGTTCTGAGTCCATGTTTCAATGTCCAAAATTTCATGCGTACATGCCAGCAATGAAATGTTGGTTCTGGATGGTGGAAAATGCTGGTCCGGTCCTTTCTGGTCTGGTCCTAGGCACCCTGCAGCAACGCACAGCTGCTGACTGCTAGCATGGCAAGGCATCTTCCACCATCTCCATCTCTGAACTGTCTCTTCTGTCTTGTGGCTGGCTTTCTGTGATCCGTTGTTACAGGAATCCACATGGTCTTATAGCTGTTTTCTGAAAGTATACAAACATATTCTCGACCAAAGGTTAAAGGAAAAAAAAACCTTATTTGGGGTCTTTTCTGTAAAATGATCTTTCCCTGGCTTACCCTGGCATCATGTGTGTTTTTTCTGGGTGTCTCATATTAGCATTATAAACGGGGGAAAAAAATTTTTCTCTAAATGTAATTTAGTTACAGGATCTAATTCCTTACATGGTATTCTTCCACTATATTTTTCCACTATCCCCCTTTTTTTTGATTTAATTAGGAGGCTTCTTGGAAACTTTATAATGCAGTCTAGATAGCTTTAAATATTAATTTTTTGCACAAAAAAAATTGAACCTGAACATGCTTTAGGTTCATAGCATGTTTACCATGAAATGAAAGTTTTTGTTAATACTTTTTGAATAATTACTTATTTCAAATTAATTTTAAAACTTGACTTTAATTAATTTGAAAACTACTTTGCTGTCAAATTTAATATTTTAACAATAATCTTAATTTACACTGTAAATATTAATTGAAAGGATCACTTTACATACTTGTGAAGGCTCTGAGCATTCCTGTTGTTAGGCTAGATTTAGAGATAGGGTTGTTATGCCCAGAGCTCAGGGTCCCCAATAATCCACCACCAGGGAGCCTCCTCCGATGCAAAAGCAATGAGTCTTTATTGATCAATTCTAGAATTGGCTCCCAGCCTCTATCCGGCGCAGCGGTGAGGCGAGAGTGAGTGTCCCAGGAGAACAAAGGTTATATAGGGCTAGCTATTTGGGGTGGGCTTTAGGGGTGGCGTGAGTTACAGAGATTGGTCAGGGTTTTACAGCATAAGGGTCAGGAAGTGACCATCACATTCTGAAGGTTGGAGCCGTCCTCCACTGTAGCCTTATTAGGACCGTAGCTACATTTCTGGAGCTTCATTGGTCCACTCAGGTGGGTGGTTCGGAGAGTTAGGACAATACCAGCATTCTTGTGGTCACTCTCAGGGGGGGGGGGGCGGCTTGGGCTGAGGGCCCAGCCTTGCAAGACAAGATAGAGGAGAGGGAGAAGAGTATGTCCCTGTTTCGTCCTTGAAGAGGGAGGAGGGTGCATTTCTGCTTAGTTCTGCTTAGTTCTTTCAAGTTCCGTTCTGTCCCTTCATTCCCCCCTTGTCTTGGAACTCACGGCTCAATCATGAGACGGACTGCATTTCTACCTCTCCCTCCGTCGCTAGAGGCCGGTATTGAGCTTGTAAGACCATTAATTGAACTACCCCTATGCGTTCCTTGACAAATTGAACTAGCTTGTTAATAATGCAGGGGCCAAAAGTTAGCAACATTAGGATTACAAGGGGCCTGACGAGGGCAGAAATGAGAGTGGTTAACCATGGGGACCAATTAAACAGGGATTCATACCAAGACTGAGACCGCTCTTTTTCCAACTTCCGCTTCTGCAATCCTTCCCTTATGAGGGCTATAGACTCTTTAACAACACCTGAGTGGTCAACATAAAAACAATATTCCTCTCCCAAAGCTGCACATAAGCCCCCCTGCTGCAGGAATAGCAAGTCTAGTCCTCTTCTGTTTTGGAGCACTACCTCAGATAAGGAGGTGAGAGAATCCTGTAAATGGGTAATATATTTTTTAATTCTTTCTATGTCTAGGTCAATGGCTGCTCTTAGGGCTCTATAATTCTTGTCTTGTATGACAAGTGAGGATATTCCAGTCCCTGCTCCCGCTAGTCCCAATCTTAAGAGGGCGGCCATAGTTAAGGCTGTGAAGGGCTCTCTTTTATTTCGGGGATTGGCAGCGCCAAATTTGTTAAGGACCTCTTTCTCTGAATGGTATATTAACTTGGGAATTAACTGCACGAGCACGCAAAAGCCCTCCTTCTGGGAATTAAGGACCAGGGAGTGGACACAAGGAGCGAGGCCACTGGAGCAGGCCCACTATGCATTCTTGGGAGGCAAAAGGTATACTGCCTCTTCAGGGATAGTCAGAGTTTCGTTGCAGAGATGCAACTGCTCAGGGGGTACGTTGCCTACGCAGGCCCCCTGCCCCATTACTGCCTGGAGGGTTAGCCTTGCAACAGTTTGCTGCCACCTGCAGGAGCTGACAATCGTGGCGGTTGTATAGTTACCCTTAACCGCGATACCCTCATAATACGGTGGCTCAACGTCAAGACAGAGCCAGCAAGATTTGGTCAGGTCAGGCCTGGAGGCGTTTAAAACATAATAAGCTCCTATAACCATGCTTATAAGTGGGTCTACTTCAGGCGGGGGGGTATGACTCAGAGTCAGGTTCTTCGTGGTAGGTGCGAGTAGGGTGTTAGGCAGTGATGTCGGGGCCCATGCTCCTTCAGTTGTAGATACCCGGGGAGTGGTCAGCTGAGGTTGAGGAGCTAGTACTTTGTTGGGCCCCATTCCCACAGGGGAATGATAGTGAAGGGGGGTATTTTGAACCCGGAGGGTGAACAACATCCCAGGGTCCACCCTACGCAAAGCCCCCCTGCAAGAATAGATTCGGAATCCCCAAGTCTTTCCAGTGTCCCATCCTGTAGCCTTTTTCCCCTTTTTTGTGAAGGAAATGCTCACGGGGTTGCAGTAGACACGGCCACTCTGGGGACACGGTGGAGTAGCCGGTCGCCCAACGGTGACTAGGTCACCCTTCTTGGGGGCCTTCTACCAGATGTGTCTGGTTGACACACATGACCAGGAAGCACAGAAGTAGTCTCCAGCACTTCCACAAGGGTCATTTCCCCGGGACCGAGCTTGTGAGTGTCCGGGGAAGACATAAAAATAGAGGGTTCTCCTTGGTTTTGAGTCCTCAAAAGCCTGGCGTCGCACCCAGGCAGTAATCGCTGGTGTCGAGTGGGTTGGGAAGGAGAGTTAGGAGGTCTACTCGCAGTTCAGGGAACCAGGTGTCTTTGGGATGGATTTGAGAAGTCTGATTAAGGATCACCCCTGAGTTAGTGTCTATGATCTGCCAGGTGATATTATAAGGAGTGTGTGGGCTTCCGGTGGCAGGAGTGTTCACGAGTAAAGTTACTAACATCAGGTAGGTCGAGTGCGCCGCAGCTTGAGCTTGAGCGGGTTGCGCTGGTCTTGGTCGATGCTCCATTGTGTGATGAAGTCTTCCTGGATTGCAGAGGGGTCAGCTGGGCGAACGTGGGAGTGATGGACCCAAGTCGCGATGCCGTCTACCTTGAGAGTGGTGAGTGTAGTCAGCACGACGATGTAGGGGCCTTTCCAGCATGGTTCGAGGGTCTCCCGGTGGTGTCTTCTGATGAACACCCAGTCACCTGGCTTGTACTGATGAGGCGTCGGGGTGGGGCCAGCCTAGTAGATGGCGCGGAGGCGCGGCCAAATGTCCTCATGTGCCCTCTGCAATTCTCTTAGGAAAGAAGATATCTCCTGATTTTCAAACTCAATAAGAAGTTCAGCTTTTAGGTTAGGGATGATAGGAGGGGGCCTACCAAACATGATCTCGTAAGGGGTGAGTCCCAGGGTGTAAGGAGAGTTCCTCACCTGGTAAAGGGCATATGGAAGGAGAGCCACCTAATCCCCGCCAGTCTCCATGGTTAATTTGGTAAGGGTCTCTTTTAGAGTTCTATTTATTCTTTCTACCTGCCCTGAACTCTGGGCCCTGTAAGCACAATGCAATTTCCAATCCTCCCCTATGACTTTGGCTACTGCCTGTGTTACCTGCGAAATAAAGGCTGGCCCATTGTCGGAGCCTATCATAACAGGAAAACCATACCTGGGTAAGATGTCTTCCAGCAGCTTCTTGGCCACCGTCTGGGCCGTCTCATGCTTGGTTGGGTATGCCTCTACCCAGCCAGAGAAGGTATCTATGAACACTAAAAGATATTTATAACTATACTTCCCTGGTTTGACTTCAGTGAAATTAACCTCCCAGTGTGCTCCTGGTTTGGTGCCTCTGAGCCTGGTTCCTTGTCCACCTGACCCAGCTCTTGCATTTGTGAGTTGGCAGTTTTTATAGGAGGTTATAATTTGATTAATTTTTGAGTCTTGTTGGTGAATCTTGATTTTGGCATGCTGAATTAAGTCCTTTAACTTCTGGGCTCCCAAGTGGGTGGACCGATGCATGCGTTCTAATACTGTGACCCCAAGCCAGTCCGGTAGTATGAGTTTCCCATCTGAGGTGTACCACCACCCTTTCACCTCCTTAGCGAGGGGGAGTTTTCTGATCTGCTGCAGCTCTTCCTGAGAGTATTTACGCTGATCTGGTAGAACTGGGTCCCCGGGGTCTGGTAGTTGTATGGCCATTACAGGGACCGAGGTGAAGGCCGCTGCCTTGGCTGCCTGATCAGCCTTTTGGTTACCTTTTGCTACTGGGTCATCTGCCTTCTGGTGCCCTTGACAGTGGATAATGGCTAGCTTCGTGGGAAGCCATAGGCCCGCAAGCAGGTCGAGAATCTCCTGTTTGTTTTTCACTGTTCGTCCTTCTGCTGTCAATAGCCCTCTTTCCTGGTAAATCGCCCCGTGAACATGAGCTGTAGCAAATGCATAACGGCTGTCTGTGTAAATGTTGAGCCGCTTCCCCGCCCTCAGTGTCAGTGCCTTGGTGAGAGCAATGAGTTCTGCTCGCTGGGCTGATGTCCCAGGGAGCAGTGCTTCTGCCCACACAGTGTCTGTGTCGGTGACCACCGCTGCACCCACGTACCTGCATCCGTCCCGCACGAAGCTGCTTCCATCCGTGAACCAGGTGGCCTCTGCATTAGGGAGGGGCTGGTCGGTCAAGTCCTTCCGAAGTCCATGTACCTGCTCCAGGGTTCCCGCACAGTCGTGCAGCGGGGCATCTAGGTCGGGGTCAGGCAGCAGGGTAGCGGGGTTGAGAGCCGCGCTGGGATGGAACCGCACTCTAGGAGGGTTGAGCAATAAGCTCTGATAGTGGGTCATGCATGCATTGCTCATCCATTGGTCAGGAGGCTGTTTTAGGACTCCCTCAATGGCATGTGGGGTTGTTATCCAGATTTCCTGTCCCAGGGTCAATTTGTTGGCATCCTTGACTAAGAGCGCGGTTGCTGCAATGATTCTTAGGCACGGTGGCCAGCTGGCGGCTAAGGAGTCCAGCTTTTTGGACAAATACGCTACCGGGCGGCTCCAGGGGCCTAAAGCCTGAGTTAAAACCCCTTTTGCTATTCCCTTGCGCTCGTCTACAAAGAGGCGGAAGGGTTTTGTAATGTCTGGCAGGCCCAGGGCTAGAGCAGCCAAAAGAGCTCTCTTTATCTGATTAAAGGCAATTTCCTCTGTCTCAGTCCATTCAAAGGCCTTTCCCTCTTTGGTAGCTTCATATAGGGGCCTGGCGATCGCAGCAAAACTTGGGATCCAGAGGCGGCAATAGCCAGCTGATCCTAGGAATTCCCTTACTTC
Source organism: Myotis daubentonii (assembly GCF_963259705.1). Taxonomy (NCBI): domain Eukaryota; kingdom Metazoa; phylum Chordata; class Mammalia; order Chiroptera; family Vespertilionidae; genus Myotis; species Myotis daubentonii. The sequence goes on from NC_081861.1 coordinate 113,654,661, forward strand.
CCTCCGGGTGGTGGGAATAGGGATTTTCAGGACTGTCTCCTTCCTAGCGTCCGACAACCGCTGCTGTCCGCCCTCCAGTATGTACCCCAGGTAACTCACCCTTTCTTGGCATATCTGAGCTTTCTTCGCAGAGGCCCGGTACCCTAAGGTCCCTAGGGTGGTCAACAAGTCTTTGGTCCCCTGCTCACAGTCCTCGGCAGTGTCTGCAGCAACCAGGATGTCATCTACATACTGAAGGAGGGTGAGACTGGGGTGTTCTCTCCTGTACTCACTGAGATCCTCGTGCAGTGCCTCGTCAAAGATGGTGGGCGAATTCTTGAACCCTTGGGGTAACCGCGTCCAGGTTAATTGTCCACTGTAGCCGCCCTCTGGATCGTGCCATTCGAAGGCGAACAGGGGTTGGCTTTGAGGCGCGAGCGGCAGGCTGAAAAAAGCATCCTTCAAATCCAATACAGTGTACCAGACTCTAGTGGGTGTTAAAGAGCTTAGGAGAGTGTACGGGTTAGGAACGGTTGGGTGTATATCCATAACTCTTCTATTTACTTCTCGGAGGTCCTGGACTGGTCGGTAGTCATTCGTGCGGGGCTTTCTGACTGGCAGGAGGGGGGTGTTCCAGGCAGATTGGCATGGAACCAGTATCCCTAGGCTTCGCAGTCTTCGGATATGAGGCTGAATCCCCTCCCGGGTCTCCTGGGGCATTGGATACTGTTTGACTCTTATCGGACTTTCCCCTGGTTTTAACTCTACCAGGGTTGGGGCCCTGTGAGCGGCCAGTCCTACTCCCCCCGTCTCTGCCCAGGCGGTGGGGAATTCTTGTAGCCATCTGTCCATATTGTTCTCTCCTGGGGGTGCCCCCTGGTGGAGGCGATATTCATCCTCCAGTCTCAGAGTCGGAACCTAGATGGGATGGCCTTTTCCATCAGTGACCTGGGGCCCCCCTTGTCTGAAAGTTATTTGGGCTCCGATCTTGGTCATCAAGTCCCGTCCTAATAGGGGGTAGGGGCACTCCGGTATTACCATGAAGGAATGGGATACCCGGCCCATTCCTGGATCTACTGTTCTTCGGGTAGTCCATGAATACTGGCTTATGCCAGTTGCCCCTTACACCCAGGACTTCTTGCTGGCTAGCTTCCCTTGAGGTGTGTGTAGGACCGAATGTTGTGCCCCAGTGTCGACAAGGAAGTTAATAGGCGTCCCCTCCACTCTAAGAGTTACCCTGGGCTCGGGGAGGGGGTCCGAACCCCGACTCCCCTAATCACTCAGTCCTCCCAGCTCCAAGACCTCCACCCGATCTGTCTTGTTTCCTTTTTTACCGGCCTTCTTTGGGCATTCCCCGGCCCAGTGTCCTATCTCTTTGCAGTAAGCACACTGGTTCCGTTGCAGCTTCTTCTTCCCACCCCGGGCGGTCCCCTTACCTCCCTCTTGGTGGCCAGCAGAATCTTGGCCAGGTTTCGGGTCTGCTTGTTGCTGGCAGCCACCATGGCATGGGCTTGCCTATCCTCAGGAGATTTTCGGTTGTTATATACCTTTTCAGCCACCTCCAACAAGTCCCGAAAACTCTTTTCCCCTAATCTATCTATTCTCTGCAGTTTCTTTCTAATGTCTGTGGCTGACTGGTTTATAAAGCTCATGACTACAGCCGCCTTATTTTCAGGAGCTTCTGGATCCATGGGGGTATAGGTGTGATATGCCTCCATGATCCGTTCTAGAAAGGCAGCGGGAGATTCATCCCTTTCCTGTTGTATGTTCCCTACCTTGGCCAAATTGGTAGGCTTCCTAGCAGCCATATGAAGACCCCCCATCAGAGTCTGACGGTAGATTTTGAGCCTCTCCTTACCTTCTGCCGTGTTGAAGTCCCATTCAAGCCTAGTTAAGGGGAAAGAGACATCCATCTGGGCCTGGTTGGTAGATGGATTCCCATCTACGCCGGGAACCATCTTCTTCTTTCCTGCGTCCTGCAAGGCAAGTATGGGTGCCGGCTCTGGAGGGCGTGGAGCCAGGAAGGGCCTGAGCCAGGAGGGAGGGTCCTCCACGAGGTCCTGCCAAGTAATAATGTAAGGGAGTTGATTGGGATGACCCCCCTTCGGCCAAGATACGACTTCCCTGACCCAGCGAATGGTGGGGAGGTCGAACGTCCCCTCCGGCGGCCACCCGGCATTGAGAGCCGGCCACTCGCTAGAACAGAAAGTCTGCCATTGACCCTTCTTCACTTCTGCACTGAGGTTGTTAGCCCTTCCCTTAACCTCTTTAAAATGATTAACCATAATGCTTAAAGGAGTAGTTTGAGTCTGTCCCATAGCGTCCGTCCAGTGAGTCCACAAAATCAAACAAAAGAACAAAGACACCAAACAAACAAAGACACCTAAGAACAGCCTTCCGACCCCGCGGAAGAAAAACTGAAAAAAAAACCAGATGGGGGCTTTTACACCCCGCCAGATGGAGGTGCAAGGCGTCCCTTGCCTCCTCCTGCCCGAGACCCACCAGTGCATCCACTTAGATCTTTATCAGGCCAGACTGCAGAAGCGAGCTCGCATAAGACAGAACAGATAACACATAGACACTTACCGCGGACAGCAGACTCTCGGAGTGGGGTCCCTCGTGGGTTTTTCTTGGGGATCCCAGACGCGCCCCCAAAATGTTATGCCCAGAGCTCAGGGTCCCCAATAATCCACCACCAGGGAGCCTCCTCCGATGCAAAAGCAACGAGTCTTTATTGATCAATTCTAGAATTGGCTCCCAGCCTCTATCCGGCGCAGCGGTGAGGCGAGAGAGAGTGTCCCAGGAGAACAAAGGTTATATAGGGCTAGCTATTTGGGGTGGGCTTTAGGGGTGGCGTGAGTTACAGAGATTGGTCAGGGTTTTACAGCATAAGGGTCAGGAAGTGACCATCACATTCTGAAGGTTGGAGCCGTCCTCCACTGTAGCCTTATTAGGACCGTAGCTACATTTCTGGAGCTTCATTGGTCCACTCAGGTGGGTGGTTCGGAGAGTTAGGACAATACCAGCATTCTTGTGGTCACTCTCGGGGGGGGGGCGGCTTGGGCTGAGGGCCCAGCCTTGCAAGACAAGATAGAGGAGAGGGAGAAGAGTATGTCCCTGTTTCGTCCTTGAAGAGGGAGGAGGGTGCATTTCTGCTTAGTTCTGCTTAGTTCTTTCAAGTTCCGTTCTGTCCCTTCAGGGTCTGTTAGCCAAGCCTCCGTTTTTCTGGGTACTGATTTCAGCTGGACCAAATCTCTTCTATTTGGTTCCTGATCTGGGCTGGGCATGGGAAGCAAGAAGCAGCCATGGGGACAGGAGACCTTCCTCAGAAGGGCCGAGTGTTCAAGCCCATGCACCGTTCAAGCCCATGCACCATTGGGGGGGCGGTGAGGATCTGTGCCCCACCTTTGTTGCACCCCAAGTTTTCTCCTACTGGCCCCCAGCTGTGCCTGTCTTAGGTCGTCCCACCCTGTGGGATCTTACCTGTCGTTGACTACCAGCTATCTCTGGGCGAAGTAGGGTGATGTGAGGTTTAGTTCTGTCTCCTTGATAGCCTATGTCCCTCTGGCCTCCATGCCCAGCAACTGTCTTTGGATCCCCTCGCTTGCTGGCGGGGTCCTGGCATTGATCATAGGGAACCCAGGTTTCTTCTCCAGTGAGGGCCCAGCTTACGCCATTGGGCAAGAGACAGATCCATGGTACCAGCTTTTCATGTTCCCAGCTTGAACAGAGAGCTCAGATAACAGCTGTAGGCAATTGGATTCCACTTGACAAAAAAAGCCAAGATAGGTCAATACAGAATGCTTAAGTGCCTTCCCCAGGAGGCCCTCCGCACAGTGGAAAGGAATAAATCCCTTCATGTAAAGCATTCAAATTCATTTGTAAATTTGTTTGGGATAAATGCACAATATACTGTTATAAAGCATCAAAAATTATTAATAAAACTTTGTAGAATAATACCATGTAAGAATATTCTTTGCTCTAGGTCATGGCAACTTAATTTTAAACTCAAGGTTTGGAATGAGGAACCTAGTTTTCAAAAAAAAAAAAAAGAGAGAAATTTACAGAAGCAGAGACAGTAGGCTATCCAAATTACAGTTCTGGGTCTCCAGAGCACTGAGTTGACACGCTAACTGGATCCTTATGACTTTGGAATAGCTATTCTGTCCTTCCCAGGTAAAGGAAAAATGTGCCTTCTAAGACATATGAAACTTATAGTTTTTACCTGAATTAATTGTTACCATACTTCACTTTACCGTGCCCCAGGTGGTCTCTGGGCTGTTGGTTGTCTGGTTTGTCTTCTTCCTGTTCCTCATCTTCAGTGGACTGCTTGGAGTCGCTGCTCTCTGTGGCTGAAGTAGTTGATTGTTTACAGATACATGTTATGGCTCCAGGCGCAAGATCTTCAGTCTGGGTAGATTCCTGATGCAGTTTAATATTTCTAGCAGGAATCCATACAGGTTTGGAAAAATTCTCTGGGAATATACAAGCGTACCCTCTGCCAAAGGTTAATAATGGGTCAGGTCCCTTCCATAAACCAGATTCGGGATCCTTCCATTTAACTAGACCATTTTCTTTTGTTTTATTCTGACACCAATGTAGCTCCATAGGTGTCTTTCCATCAGCATCACAAGTGAAAAAATTTAGAGTAATTAAGGCTTGATGCAGCCTACCTGCAGGTGATTTCTCCATCATCCTCCCTTTTTGTTTTTCTAATTGAGATTTCAGTCTTTGGTGTTGACGTTCAATAATGGCGTGTCCTTGGGAATTATATGGTAGTCCCGTAATGTGCTGAATTTTCCACTTTTTACAAAATTCCTGGAATTGACAGCTTGTATAAGCAGGTCCATTATCAGTTTTAATAATCTTTGGAATTCCCATGATGGCAAAAGCAGCTAGACAATGATTAATAACCTGTTTTGCCGTCTCTCCTGAAGATACAGTGGCCCATAGGACCTTTGAAAAAGTATCTACAGAGACATGTAACGCCCCAAGACGTCCAAAAAGAGTATAATGTGCTACATCCATTTGCCAGATATGGTCCCTTAGCGAACCTCTAGGGTTGACTCCTGTGTTAGGCCCTTGAGGTAGATGTAACATGCAACTGGGACATTCCTTGATAATCTGTTTTGCTTTCTGTCCAGAGATTGAGAATTGTTTGGATAACATTTTAGCAGGCTGATGTAAAAGCTGATGAGACTCTGAAGTCTCTTTTAATAAAGCAACCAATTGATCAGCATGTGCATTTCCTTTAGTTAATGGGCCAGGTAATACACTGTGAGCCCTGATGTGAGTGATATAAAAAGGGTATTTTCTCTGCTGCACAATCTGCTGAACCTGCTTAAATAGTAAGAATAAACTTTGGTCACTAAGCCATTTCAACCGGGCAGTTTCAATTCTACTTACTAGGCCCGAAGCATAAGGGGACTCAGAAATTATGTTAATAGGCTGTTGGAAATCTTGCAATGCAGCCTTAATAGCTTCTAATTCAATTCTTTGCACAGAAGTATGACTGGTCAGTATGACTCAGTGAGAATTTATAGTATGATAGGCAGCTTTCCCATTTGATGACCCATCAGTAAAAAACAGTTAAAGCTCCAGGAATTGGTCCCTGCCTAGTATTTTTTGGTATAATGATGGGGGTCTTATTTAAAAATTGTAAAAGTTTATCTTTTAATAGGTGACAACTAAGTTCCCCTGAATATCCACTTAACCCAATTTGCCAATTTACGTCAGTTTGAAACAACATTTCTAATTGCTTTCCAGTGAGGGGAAGATAGATGCATTTAGGTTCTTCTCCTCTAAGCTGCCTGCAACGCTTCCTAAGCTGATATATTAATTGAGCCATCAGTTCTATATAAGTAATAGCAGTTTTAGAGGACTGATGGCCTAGGTGGACCCATTCAATAATAGCGGGAGAGTCTTTATTTTGGAAGATGACTCCAGTGGGACTATTTGCAGTATGGTTAATCTGTCCCAATAAAGGCAATTCAGGCTGTACCTGTGCTACTTGAGCTGAGGATATCGCTTGTTCAATTCTTAGCAACTCCTTTCTGGCATCATCTGTTAGTGTTCTGGGTGAGGAAAGGTCAGAGTCACCCCTAAGTATATCAAATAAATTTGTCATTTCTCCCGTAGAGATTTTTAGGTAGGGTCTTAGCCAGTTAATGTCCCCTAATAATTTCTGAAAATCATTTAAAGTTTTAAGACAATCTTTTCTTAGTTCCACCTTTTGTGGCCTAATGCATTGGTTTTCAATAATAGTTCCCAGATATTTAAAAGGTGTTTGTTTTTGTACTTTTTCTGGAGCAATTTTTAAGCCCCATTTAGGGAGCTCCTTCTCTAATTGGAAAAATATTTCTAAAGTCTGCTCTTCCCGTGGACTTGCTAAGAGAAAGTCATCCATGTAATGGATAATGTAACATCGGGAATATCTGTCCCTTAAAGGTTGAACAGCTTGAGCCACATATTTTTGGCACAAGGTAGGGCTATTGGCCATTCCTTGAGGCAAAACTTTCCACTGATATCTTCTCATGGGTTCTATATTATTAATAGATGGCACTGAAAAGGCAAATCTTTCTTTATCTTGAAGTGCCAAGGGAATGGTGAAAAAACAATCCTTAAGATCTACTACTATGAGAGACCAATTTAAAGGGATTTGTGAAGGCGCTGGGAGTCCAGGTTGCAAAGCTCCCATGGTATACATAGTAGCATTAATTGCTCTCAGATCATGTATCAAACGCCATTTCCCTGCCACCTTCTTAGGTATAATAAATATAGGCGTATTCCAAGGGCTATTGGAAGGCTCTATATGACCAGCTTCTATTTGTTCCTGTATGAATCCATGAATATGACCTAATTTCTCCTTGGTTAATGGCCACTGATCCACCCATACAGGTTTATCATCTTTCCATTGTATAGGATCAGCATGGGGGCGAGGAGACTGAGCAGTGACCACTCCTAAAAAGGTTGATATCCTCGCCTTCCTGGGTTTTTTACACCTTGATCACTCTGATGTCCCATCTGACTTACAAGCTGCCGACCTTTGCTGGTAATAATACAAGCTTGTAAACCTTCTAAGACATCCCGGCCCCATAAATTGACTGTAATTCCAGAGACAATGTAGGGCTGAAACCATCCTGTCTGTCCTTCCTCATCTTGCCATTTTAAGACTGCAGCACTATGTTGTGTGTTATCAGGAACTCCCACCCCTCTAATTGAGTCCATAGCTTCTACCATGGACCAACTAGGAGGCCAGAATTCTTTGCTGATAACGCTGACATCTGCCCCAGTGTCTACTAGGCCTTTAAACATTTTTCCTTCTATTCTCAAATTAATCATCGGACGAGTTTTGCTAATTTCCTGTATCCAATAGATGTCTGAGCTTTCAAGTCCTTGCATTCTTCTTTTCCTATTTATAGCCTTTCCTTGTTGAACATAAGGTAGAAGTAGTAGTTGAGCAATTCTCTGTTCTGGAGTAATTTGCTTAATATGATTGCATTCCAATATAACTTTAATCTCTCCCTCATAATTTGAATCTATGACTCCAGGCAAAACAGTTAATCCTTCCAGAGTGTTTCCACTTCTCCCTAAAATTAATCCTAAAGTTCCTGATGGCACAGGTCCCCAGATTCCTGTAGGAACAGCTTGCCGAGCCATATCAGGGGTCAAAGTGACCGCTATAGTACTGTTAAGATCTAGGCTTGCACTTCCTGGAGTGGCCCAAATTAGAGATTCCACTGTGGGCTTTGCAGGGCAGATCTCCCCTTTTATTGACGGGGCTGGGGGTTGCCCCATTGGCCGTTTCCCTGTGGTTGGCCATACCCTGTGTCTTGATTTAACAGCTGCCCATTTTTGTGGAATCTCGATTTCCAATGGTAGCCCTTCTGGCATCTAGGACACAGAGAGGTTGGATCTGTTTTGATTGGCTCACGAGGCGAAATGTTAGCGCCTTTCCTTGGAGCGCCCCCTTGTGTCTTTCTTGGTTGTCTACATTCTTTTCTAAAATGTCCTAAGTTTCCACAGTTATGACACCTTTTATTTACAGTAGCAGCAGCAGTGAGTAAATTCACTTGAAAAGTGCCTGACCCCACATTCTGACATGCTCGAATCATTTCTGTAATGGTACTACCTTTTCTCAGAGGCATCAGGCATTTCTTACAATCATCATTGGCATTTTCATAAGCTAATTGTTGAATTAAAATGTCTCCCGCTGCCTCATGTTGAACCTGTCGTCTCACTGCTCGAGTGAGACGAGCCACAAAATCAGAAAATGATTCTAAAGGTCCCTGTAAACATTTACTAAAAGCTCCCTCAGAGTCCCCTTTTGCTGGTAAAGTCCACCACGCTTTCCTTCCACAAGCTCTAATTTGCCCATATGCCAGTTGCACATAATCTAACTGGGTTCACACATCGTTGTATTGTCCCAGTCCTGCTAGCATTTCATAAGTGATTTGAGCATTCAGCCCGCGGTTTATTTGGGCTTGCTCCTGGCATCTCTCCAAGAATTCTCCTTTCCATAGTAAATAATCTCCTCCATCCAGAGTTGCACGTGCTAGAGAATACCAATCATGAGGGATTAGGAAAGCTTCAGAAATACTATGCATAATTTCGCCTGTAAAAGGAGCTGTTGGACCATTTTGGACTACACTTTCACGTAAGGCTTTTATCATTTTAAAGTCAATTTTTACATGCTGTCTGATTACCTGATTTGGTAGCTGTGGATCAGGTACCTCTATGATAGGGAAAGCAAGCCTTTCTTCCGCCGGTATTTCCCTCAATCCTTCTCTGATGGCTTTTTGCACAGGTGATTCAAATGACAGCGAATTAAGCATATCAGAATTAGGACGTGCATGCGGAGGTGGAGAGGACCTTGAAGGCCATTCCTCTAACGTGTCATCCCACTCCTCACTAGGAGGAGCGGAGGGAACGAGTTGAGGAGACTCCTCAGCCTCTGGAAAAGGCTTTGGCAAATGCGCCATTATGTTCCCCATGGAAAAAGGTTTTTGAAATGAGTTTTTTCTTGCCGCTAACCTTTTTTCAAGTTCTAACTAACTTTTTTGGCAACTTCTTAAGATCTAATGTACCTTCTTCAAGAAAAGCAAAGGTTCTGTTCTATAATAACATGCAAAAACTGTAAAAGATTACCTTCTAAAATTTTAACACTTTAAGCATGCAAATCAAAAGCACATAATACAGTTTCTTAGTTTTTAAAAGCCAAATATACCTTTTTAAAGCTGAATCTACTTTTTTAAAGCCAAATCCTTCCCCGTTTGTTAGCCTGGTTAAGAAAACGTTCCCAGTGTACTTACAGACCGGGCTTCTGTAGTTGATCCTGGGCATTGCGTGTGGTAGACTTCCCCTCAACTTTTTTCGGTGAGTTTTCCACACCTTTTCGGTGAAAACTTCCTTTTCTCGCTCCAGCGAGGCCTGCACTTCCAGATTACCCATTGGGCGCCAGATGTTGAGTGTGTCTCCTTCCAGGACCCACGTGGAGTAGGGTTCGGTACCTGAAAGAGGAGCCGCACAACAAATGAGAGAAAAGACACGAGATAATTTTGCAATATCAGAGGTCCAGGCGGGCAAGTCCAACTCAAGGAGAGGGACTTCCACCCATGCTCAGGCTGCTCCAATCTTTTATTGATCTGGAGTAGCCCTTAGGCAGGCGACCCCCCAGTAACAAGCAGACTAGCCAATCAGCAAGGATTTACATAATAATAAATGGGGGAGTAGTTTCAGCTACCACTGTCTGGACAAACAGAGGTGGCGCCTAGCTCCAGGCTTTGCTAGGGCTTCAAAGGCACCCAGCCTTGGGGGGGGTTTCGGGGAGTGCTCTGTCTATGCTTATCAGATAGTGAAGGCAATAAACAGTTTTCCACACAAACCACCAGCAAAGAGGGTGGGGGCAGAATCTGTCAATGCTGAGCTTATATATAGAAGATAAGGTTAAGAATTGGATGAATATGGGGAGGATCTCAGTTCAGTATAGACGAAGTAGAAAGGGGATGGGTGGATAAGAGGAAAGAGAATGAGAAAATATAATAATAAAATCAGAAAAACTTTGATTTCAAAAATGGTTTTAAAAATAGCAAATAAAATAAAATAGGGTGATGGAAAAATAATGTGAAAAGAAATAGAAAATAAAGCAACAAACAAAAACAGAAAAACAAAGAAAAAAAGAAAAAAGAGAGAGAGAACAAAGTAATAAAAATAAAATAAACATGAAAAAGTGAAGTGTTCCTTTGGCTGGCTTACCCTTAACATCCCAGTCTTCTGTACTGCAGTTTTTCTCAGGTTCCGATTGTGGGGACTGAAAGTCTCTCTTTAATCCAGCCACTTTGGACTGGCAAGGACTATTTAGGGGTTTGTTTGTTTTTTAATCCTTCGTTCCATTGATGGTGGAATCTGGGTGTGGCTGTATTGGTTGCCTGGATACTGGGGGGAGGGGCTATCTCTTCAGGACAAAATGGCTTCCCGGGTCCCAGGCTCACTATGACTCAGCACCAAACTCACTGCCACTTCTCCTGGATCCCCCTCTCTCCCCAGATTCCACAATCCCGCACCTTCTCCCACACTCCAGCCACGGGTAAGTGCCTGTCTATGAAAGGTCCTATGAACTAGGCTCCATGAAGAAAGGCACAAGCCACAGAGAGAGAGAGGCTGTACCTCTGTGCACTCCTCTCCTGCCTGCACCCCTCAGCCTTTCCTGACTGTGGACCCAGATCTAGAATCCCCTGGAGGGGGGAAAGGCTGCGCATCTGTGCACTCATCTCCTGCCGGCACCCCTCAGCCTTTCCTGACTGTGGACCCAGATCTAGAATCCCCTGCCGACCAGCAGTTCTGGTACCTTCTTTCCACAGCACCTGTCCCAAGGGACTTGGCCCAAGCAGGTGCCATGTGGATTCGCTCTGATCCTCAGGGATCAGATGTCTGGCCAATTATCTTTCCCAGACCCTTGACTTTACCTTTCTCCTGGAGTCCTCTGCCTTTCCCAGCTTCGAACTGTCTTCCAGCTGAATCTCCTCTGCCAATTCTGGCTGGATGTTACTCATTTCAGCTGCTCCCCCTATCTGCTCTGGGACAAGGCACGGAACACATCTGTCTGTACCACCGCCATTTTGTCTCTCTCACTTGGTCTTTCAATGATTCTTATACACACCAAAATCTGAGAATTACTTTTCATGAGCCCTGTGCCTTTTATAAGCCCAAAACTACTTTTAGTCTTAAAAACCACAGTCTTAATTAATGGTATTATTCAACATAACCAAATTTGGAGAAAATTAAAATTCAGCATATACAAAATGAGAAAGGAAATATCAGAGGAGCCTGTGGACAAAATATTTCACTGAGATAATATATAAATAACTGGTAGGCCCACACGAAAATAGGGTCATGATACAAAAGCTAAGAAGATACAAAATGTGCAAGCATCCAAGTAGCAGTAAAAAAAAAAAAAAAAAGTAGAAAAGGAACCAACTTGTTTATGCAAACACCACTCACCACTTCCTGTATCAAAGAAAAGTGACATCACTATAGAGTGCAGAGAAATTACAACCCGCCTGTTCAATCAACAGGCAGTAACTGCCTTAGTATGAAGTGTTACTCCAAAAATGACTACTTCAGAACTGACAACCCAAAGCAACACCCACCAAGCTAATAAGCAAATGCTCCAGCATGTTGAAAGATTAACTGGAGCACCATATAATGAATGAGCAGGTGAAAACGAGAATGAGAATAAACTATGAAAATCAATGTGATGAAACTCACTAGTTAAATGATGCTTAGGCCCAATTCTAACCAGAACTGCTCCAAACTATAGAGGACATGAGAAAAAAGGAAAAGACTACTGTGTGCCTCTTCCCACCTGCAGTTGCCTACCAAATTTACTGTAGACTTAACACTGGCTCAGGATATCATTTTCATACCCCAACAGATTCAGGTGATCTGAAATCTTGCTCCTTCCCCCACCCACACAGTATGACCAACCCTTCTCATATACCCACTCACATTCACTCTGATTGAACTCACTTAGTCATTCTTCTGCTGGCATCAGCCCTCACTAAAGTTTACCAGCTGTGATGGTTAATTTTATGTGTAAACTTGGCTAGGCTATGGTACCCAGTTGTGTTGTCTAGAAGTCGCCTTGGTGTTTTTTAGATGTGATTAACATGTAAATAAATAGGCTTTGAATAAAACAGATAATCCCTCTATAGCAGGGGTCTTCAAACTTTTTAAACAGGGGGCCAGTTCATTGTTCCTCAGACTGTTGGAGGGCTGGATTATAGTGTAAAAAAAAAAAACTCTGAACAAATTCCTATGCACACTGCACATATCTTATTTTGAAGTAAAAAAACAAAACGGGAACAAATACAATATTTGTATTTGCATGTGGCCCGTGGGCCATAGTTTGAGGACCCTTGCTCTATAGTGTGCATTAGCATCATCCAGTCAGTTGAAGGCCTTAGGAGCAAAGGCTGAAAGCCTCCCCAATGAAAGAATTATCAACTAGGCTGGTGTGTCTCAGTTGGTTAGTGTTGGCCCACGCACCAGACGGTCACAGGTTTGATTCTTAGTCAGGGCACGTGCCTGGGTTATGGGTCCCATGGATGTGTCTCTTTTCTATGGACATGTCCATTTACATTCCTTACTCTCTAAAATCTTTTTTTTTTAAAGAATTACTTATGCCTATAGATTGCAAAATAGAAATTCTGTCTGAATTTCCAGTCTTTGGACTCATAACTACAATATGAACTTTTGCCTAAATTTCCACCCTGCTAAACTGCCCTGAAGATTTCTCACTTGCTAGCCCCCACAATCACATAAGCCAATTACTTAAATCAATCTCTCTCCCCCCCCCCCCTTTTCAGTCTCTCCTTCTCCCACTCTTCTATGCTCTTATATTAATGGTCTACCTTACTATTGGGTCTGTTTCTCTGGAAAATCCTATACATTGCTCATTCTAATCATTTTTCTACCAATAACACTATATCTTTTCTTATAATGAGACTAGAGGAATGGTACACGAAATTTGTGCATTTGGGCAGGTCCCTCAGCCCAACCTGCACACTCTTGCAGTCCAGGAGCCCTCGGCAGATGTCCAACTGATGGCTTAGGCAGGGAGCAGACCTAAACCATCATTCAGACGCCCTAAGCACTGCTGCAAGGGCAGTGAGGGTACCGCCACCAACTCTGCACTCGCCAGCCATGAGCCCGGCTTCTGGCTGAGCAGCACTCCCCATGTGGGAGCACACTGACCACCAGGGGGCAGCTCCTGCATTGAGCATCTGCCCCCTGTTGGTCAGGGCACATAACAGTGATTGGTCCTTCTGCCATCTGGTTGATTTGTATATTAGCCTTTAATTATATAGGCTACATGGCAGCTATTTTACAACTACTACAACTAATGACATTTTTTCTTAGCAAGGTATAATCCTATATAATAAAGAGCTAATATGCAAATGGTCATCACACCCTCACTCTGTGATGCCCTTACTCCATCCCAATCCATCACCATGAGGCTGCATTCACAGTGGGCACACGTGGGTGGGTGAGGCTGTGTGTGCAGTGAGGCACATGTGGGTTGGCAGGGACTTGACACTACATGCTTGGCGCAGAGGCGGGTCCCAGCAGCTCCATGTGGCAAGGCCTGGGGGTCCCGCAGCTCCATGCAGCATGGAGGCGGGAACCCTGGTTCCAGCCTACCTCTTTGGGGCAATCCATCAAGGAGCCCCAGATGGGTGGGTGGGGCCTACCTCTTTTTAAAAAAATATATTTTATTGATTTTTCACAGAGAGGAAGGGAGAGGGGTAGAGAGTTAAAAACATCAATGAGAGAGAAACCTTGCTCAGCTGCCTCCTGCACACTCCCTACTAGGGATGTGCCCGCAACCAAGGAACATGCCCTTGACTAGAATTGAACCTGGGACCCTTGAGTCTGCAGGCCCATGCTCTATCCGCTGAGCCAAACCTGTTAGGGTAGCCTACCTCTTTGGGCCTGCTGACCCAAGGGTCCCAGGTTCAATTCCAGTCAAGGGCATGTACCTTGGTTGGGGGCACATCCCCAGTAGGGGGTGTGCAGGAAGCAGCTGATCAATGTTTCTCTCTCATCCTCTCATCGATGTTTCTAACTCTCTATCCCTCTACCTTCCTCTCTGTAAAAAAAAAAAAAAATTCACTGAAGACACACATACAATCAGCTAAGATGCAGGTTCCCACTAATTTCTACTCTACCTGTCTCATGTCCAACATTGGAAGAGTGGGCAAAAGTATTCAATATTAGTATTATCTATAAAGTATGTCAATCTAACCTTAATTGTGAAATGTAGGTTACCAATTTATGATAATAACTAGAGGCCTGGTGCACAGAAATTTGTGCACTGGGGGGTGGAGCGGGTCCTTCAGCCCGGCCTGTGCTCTCTCTCAGTCTGGGACCCCTTGGGAGATAACGACTTGCTGGCTTAGGCCTGTTCCTGGGTGGCAGAGGGCAGGCCCAATTCCTAGGTGCAGTCCCTGGTTGGGCTCAGAGCAGAGCCAATTGGGGAGTTGCGGCGCCACCTCCTGTCATGCACAGAGCAGGGCGGATTGGGAGGTTGTGATGCCACCCTCAGTCACACTCAGGGTAGGGCTGATTGGCGGGTTGGGGCACCACCCTCTGTCACACTCAAGGCAGAGTCGATGGGGAGGTTGTGGCGCCACCCCCTGTCACGCACAGAGCAGGGCCAATCAGGGGGTTGGGGCGATGCCCCCCCGTCACACACAGAGCAGGGCCAATCAGGGGGTTTGGGAGCTCCCCCCCATCACGCACAGAGCAGGGCCAATCAGGGGGTTGGGGAGCTCCCCCCCATCACGCACAGAGCAGGGCCAATCAGGGGGTTGGGGAGCTCCCCCCTGTCACGGACATAGCATGGCCCATCATGAGGTTGAGGAGCTCCCCCCTGTCACTCGCAGAGTAGGGCTCATAGGTGAGTTGGCACACCGCCCCCTGTCACACAAGGAGCAGGGCGGATCAGGGGGTTGGGGCACCGCCACTCTCACACTCAGGGCAGGGCCGATGGGGAGGTTATGGCTCTACCCCATCACACACAGAGCAGGGCCCATGGGTGGGAGGGGGCGCCGCCCTCTATCACCCACAGAGCAGGGCTGATCAGTGGGTTGGGGAGCCTTCCCCTGTCAGGAACAGAGTAGGGCCAATAGTGAGGTTGCGGCCCCACCCCTTGTCACACACAGAACCGCAGGGCCATCAGGGGGTTTGGACGCTGCCCCCTGTCATGCTGATCCCGGTGCCAGGAGGCCTAGTGGCTCCGCTGATCCCAGTGCTGGGAGGCATATTACCCTTTTACTATATAGACTAGAGGCCTGGTGCATGGGTGGGGGCTGGCTGGTTTGCCCTGAAGGGTGTCCTGGATCAGGGTTGGGGTCCCCACTGGGGTGCCTGGCCAGCCTGGATGAGGGGATGATGGCTGTTTGCAACTGGTCACACACCCTTCAGGGTGGGGGTCACCACTGGGGTGCCTGGCCAGTCTGGGTGAGGGGCTGAGGGCTGTTTTCAGGCTGGGACTGAAGCTCCCAACCGCTCCTTTGTTTCTTTTTTTCTTTTTATTCTGGGCCGGCTTTAGCTCTGAGGCTCCAGCTCTCAGGCCTCCGCTCCTGAAAGCAGGTATCTTGATTATTTTGGTTATCAAACTATGTATCAACTCCAGCTCTGAGATCCCAGCTCACTGAAAGCTGGTTTCTGGAGTTTTGTTTAGCGTTTGTATTTGTTACAATGTTTGAAACTGCAGGCTCAGAGTCTTGCAGTGGCCGGCGGGGAACGTTGGAGTCCTCCGTCACTGAAGCAAGCAAGCCTCATGTTAGTTTCAAGCTGCCTGGCTGCTGGCCGCTGTCCTGGCTGACAGTTAATTAGCATATTGCCCAGAGTAGCTAATGGGAAGGGTAGCAGTCGTACGCCAATTACCATGTTTCTCTTTTATTAGTGTAGATAATATCTCTTCAGAATGCTATATAATAAAAGGCAAATCCACTGAACAGCGGAACAAGCGGTTGTTATGACACATACTGACCACAAGGGGGAAGATGATCAACACAGGAGTTGCCCCATGGTGGTCATTGTGTTGCTCAGCGGGAGTGTTGCTCAGCCAGGAGCCAGGCTCATGGATGGTGAGGACAGCGGCAGTGGCTAGAGCCTCTCCTGCCTCCATAGCATCGCTAAGAATGTCTGACTGGGAGCAAGCCTATGCCATCAGTTGGACATCCCCCAAGGGCTCCCAAACGGAAAGAGGGTGCAGACTGAGCTGAGGGAAGCCTCCCACCACCACAAGTGCACGAATTTCATTCACCAGGCCTGTAGTAATTTATAATATGCATTCGTATCACATTCCACATTAAGGTCCAAACCTCTGTTAATAACATTGACTAAATAGTTTAGTTAATAACATTAGCAATCAAAACTTTATCTGAACATACAAATGGATGTATTTGATACGCACATACACACACCATGGTTTTCTAAGACGTTATTGAACTTATCACAAAATATAAATTGAATTATTTTATAAAAATAGTTCTAACATTATATTATTACCTACTTTCTCTTGTTCATTTAACCCAACAGAACTCCTTTGCAAGAAGATAGCCTAAGGAATATTCTACATTATCTAGCTATGAAAAAGTTTTATAAAACCAAGTGTCTCATACATTTACTCCAATGAAGTGGTTCAATTTAGAATGTAATCTAAACAAATATATTTAATAGCATGGCCAGGAAAATCACCAACATGTATATACATAAAAGCCTAAGTGACCAAACAACCAGTCGACTGGTTGCTATGATGCACACTGACCACCAGAGGGCAGAACGCTCAACTCAGGAGCTGCCCCCTGGTAGTCAGTGTGCTTTCACAGGGGGAGTGCCTCTCAGCTGACCTACGGGTGCCAGATGCAGGGATCATGGCTGGCAAGTGTTGCTGTGGTGGTGCAAGCCTCTCCCAATTGGGTCTGACTGGGCATGAGCCAGCACAGCACAGGCACAGTGGGGCCAAGATGAGCGGGGGCAGCAGGCAGGAGCGACAGGCTGCATTGGACTGCCAATTTCGGCTCAATCCCCGAAGGCCATGCCAAGGGAACCCCACTGCAGGGGTCCTCTGGTGGTTTATAAAACAATATCTGTGAGAGAAAAGGAAGTGGCTTCTTGATTCTGCATGGAATCTTCTTAATTTGTATTTCTACTTCTCCTCCTACATTTGTAACAACTGAATAAACTGAGAATGTTGTTTCTTCTTGTAGCTATAATCACTCTAGACCTGTGGTCAGCAAACTGTAGCACGCGAGCCACATGCGGCTCTTTGGCCCCTTGAGTGTGGCTCTTCTTAAGCCTTAGGAGTACCTTAATTAAGTTAATAACAATGTACCTACCTATATAGTTTAAGTTTTAAAAATTTGGCTCTCAAAAGAAATTTCAATTGTTGTACTGTTGATATTTGGCTCTGTTGACTAATGAGTTTGCCGACCACTGCGACAAAATGATTAGCTAAAATACACTGATATGATCAATATATTTATCAATTAATAGTGAAAAAGGCCCTAGCTAGTTTCACTCAATGAACCATTTTACTTCCCATATTCCTCTAATTCCTTATTCTGATTTTATTTATTACAGCTCTGCATCTATATATTCCAGATCCCCCTTTCTTATTGTTTTTATCTGTTCTTTTTATTCTTCATTTATTTCATTTTATTTTCTCCTCATATGATATACCCTTTTATACCCCTTTTTCTATCATTCTTACTCTATTTTCTCTTTCCTAATTATCTGTTCTCTGATGTTTGCTTTTTTTGGTGGTGTAGGGGTCTTGTGTACATTTTTCTTTTGTTTATTCTGTTTGTTTGTTTTTGTGTGTGTTTTGGTTTTTTTTAAAATATATTTTATTCAGATTTTTTACAGAGAGGAAGGGAGAGGGATAGACAATTAGAAACATCGATGAGAAAGAAACATTGATCAGCTGCCTCCTGCGCACTCCCTACTGGGGATGTGCCCACAACCAAGGTACATGCCCTTGACTGGAATCGAACCTGGGACCCTTGAGTCTGCAGGCTGATGCTCTATCCACTGAGCCAAACCAATTAGGACAGTGGTCGGCAAACTACGGCTCGTGAGCCACATGCGGCTCTTTGGCCCCTTGAGCGTGGCTCTTCCACAAAATACCGACTTCTGTGCATGGGCCACGAAGTTTCAATCGCACTGTACGTGCACGCCACACTCAAGGGGCCAAAGATCCACAGTTTGCCGACCACTGGGTTAGGGCAATGTGTGTTTGTGTGTTTTATGCTGTATTTTGTTCTGTTCGTTCAGCACTTCCACAACAGCACCCATGAAATGGTCGGGGATGAGCCACATAGTCAGCCAGCCTAAGAGGAGACTCCATCCATGAAAAGGACAATAACATTCAAAACCCAACTAAAAGAGCAGAACCCAAATAACTCAAGTAATGGGCTTGCCTAGATTACCCAGCTCAGGAGATCTAAGAGACTGCACTACTGGGTTCCCCAAACATCTACTACAGAAGACCACCCCACGAAATCTGGGAGGCATAGCAATTTGATCTAATACACAGAAACAAAATCAAAGGGACAGCAAAAATGGCGAGACAATAAACAACAAGCCCCAAAAGAAAGAAAAGGTGGAATCAGCAGAAAATGAACTAAATGAAATGGAAGTAAAGAATTTGTCACATAAAGAATTCAAAGTAATGGTAATAAGGGTGCTCAAACAATTCAGTGAGAACTTCAAGCAATTTAATGAGAATTATAATGCTTAGTGAGATCTACACCAACATGAAAAGAGAGCTTGAAACAATACTTAAGAATCAACAGGAAATCAGGAATGACATATCTGAAATAAGTAACACACTGGACGGATTCAGCAGTAGACTAGAAGAAGCTGAGGACTGAATCAGCGAGTTGGATGACGGGTAGAAGAAAACACCCATTCAGAGAAGCAAATAGGAAAAAAATTAAAAAGCAGGAGGAGAGTCTAAGGGAGCTTTGGGACAACATGAAATGTAACAACATTTGCATTATAGGGGTACCAGAAGGAGTAGAATCTGACAAAGGAATAGAGAAATTCTTTGTAGAAATGATGGCAGAAAATTTCCCTAACCTGGTAAAAGGAAAAAATTACTCAAGTTCAGGAAACCAAGAGAGTCTGAATCAAGATGAACCCCAAAAGTCCAACACTGAGATACATATTAATGCCAAAACCGGTTTGGCTCAGTGGATAGAGCGTCGGCTTGCGGACTGAAAGGTCCCAGGTTCGATTCCAGTCAGGGGCATGTACTTGGGTTGTGGGAACATCCCCAGTAGGAGATGTGCAGGAGGCAGCTGATCGATGCTTCTCTCTCATCGATGTTTCTAACTCTCTATCTCTCTCCCTTCCTCTCTGTAAAAAATCAATAAAATATATTTTTTAAAAAAGAGATACATATTAATTAAAATGGAAAACATTAAACATGCAGAAAGAATCTTAAAGGCTGAGAGAGAGAGAGAGAAAGTTACCTATAAGGGTGCGCCCATTAGATTGTCAGCTGACTTCTCAATAGAAACACTTCGAGCCAGAAGGGGATGGCATGAAGTATATACAATAATGAAAATCAAGGGACTGAACCCAAGATTACTCTATCCAGCAAAGTTATCATTGAAAATCAAAGGTGCATTAAAAAGCTTTGAAGTTTAAAAAAGTGGCTAAAAAAGTTTATTATCACCAAACCAACACTGCAAGAAATGCTAACAGGACTGTTGTTAGAAGAAGAAATAGAGATAAAGAGAAAGTCACAGACATAGAACATAAGAATGACAATACATAGGTAGCTATCAGTAATAACCTTAAATGTAAATGGCTTCAGTGCTCCAATAAAAATACATAGGGTAGCTGAATGGATAAGAAAATATGACCCATATGTATTCTTTCTACAAGAGACCCACCTCAGAACTAAGGACTCACACATAAAAAATTTCCTATCAGTCCTTTGCAATGTAAAATGCAAACAGAAATGAAAAAAAAAAAAAAGCTGGGGTAGCAATGCCCACATCTTACAAAATGGATTTCAAAGTGAAAGCCATAACAAGAGATAATGAAAGCCATTTCATTATA
This sequence comes from Myotis daubentonii, assembly GCF_963259705.1. Taxonomy (NCBI): domain Eukaryota; kingdom Metazoa; phylum Chordata; class Mammalia; order Chiroptera; family Vespertilionidae; genus Myotis; species Myotis daubentonii. The sequence goes on from NC_081861.1 coordinate 113,674,782, forward strand.
TTACTAAATAGATTGATAAAACAGGAGGATATAATTCTGGTAAACATATATGCACCCAATACCATAGCATCCAAATATATATATAAAAAATCTGGGAGTTGTATGCATTCATATAAGCCTAACCAATGGACACAGACACCAGTGGGGTTAGGGCATGAGTGGGGGGTTGGGGAGCTATGGAGGGATAAGAACACATATGTAATACCTTAATCAATAAAGAAAAAAATCTGAAGGATTTTAAGTGAGATCAACAGCATTATAATCATAGGAGGGGGAATTTAATATCCCACTGACAGCATTGGATAGATCTTCTAGTCAAAAATTCAACAAGGAAACAGCGACCCAAAACAAAACTCTAGATCAGATGGAATTATTTGACATTTTCAGAACATTTCACCTAAAAACTATAGAAAATACATTCTTCTCAAGTGCACATGGGGTATTGTGAAAGATAGACTGCATATTAGGACACAAAACAGTTCTCTACAATTAAGAAGATTCAAATCATATTAAGCATGTTTTCAGATCACAATGGCATGAAATTAGAAATCAACTACAATAAAATACTCAAAAGCATCCAAACACATGAAGGCTAAATAGCATGCTATTAAACAATAAATGGGATACCAAAAAGATCAAAGAAGAAATAAAAAAAACATCCCGGAAACAAATGAAAATGAAAACACAACAAACCAAACCTATCGCATGCAGTGAAAGCAATCATGACAGGTAAGTTCATAGCATTACAGGTCTATTTAAAGAAAATAAGAAAAAATGTTTAATAAATTATCTTACCCTACAACTTTAAGAATTACAAAGAGAACAACAATAAAATACAAAAGTAGAAGGAAGGAAATGATAAAGATCAGAGTAGAAATAAGTGAAATAGAGATTATAAAAACAATACAAAAGATCAATAAAACCAAGAGTTGGTTCTTTGAAAAGATAAACAAGATTGATGAACCTCTAGGCAAACTTATCAAGAAATAAAGAGGACCAAAATTTTTTAAAAAAATCAGAAATGAGAGAAGTGAAGTAACAATTGACCCCACAGAAATACAAAGGACCATAAAAAAAATACTATGAATGACTATATTCCAAAAGAAACTGAACAACCTGGACAAAATGGACACATTCCTAGAAAAAGATAATCTTCTAAAAATCAATCCAGAAGAATCAGAAAACCTGAATAGGCCAATATCTACTGATGAAATTGAAACAGTAATTAAAATATAAAAAATAAAAAATCCCAGCAAACAAAAGTGCTGGTTCAGATGGCTTTACAGGTGAGTTTAACTAAACATTCAAAGAACTAACACCTATCCTCCTCAAACTATTCCCAAAAATTCAAGCGGAATGAACATTTCCAAGCTCTTTCTATAAGGCCAACATTACCTCAGTTGCAAACTCAGATAAAGACGCTACAGAGAATGAGACTTATAGGCCAATATCCGTGATGAATTTATTTGCTAAATTCTCAAAACATATTAGCAAATCAGATCCAGCAATAGGTTAAAACTATCATACACCATGACCAATGGGATTTAGTATGGGGTTGCAAGGCTGGCACAATATTCACAATTCAGTAAATGTGATATCTCATATAAACAGATGGCAGGACAAAAATCACATGAAAATATCGATTGCTGCAGAAAGAGCATTTGACAAAATACAACACACTTTTTTGATAAAAAAAAAAACTCTCAGCAAAGTGGGAATGGAGGGATCATACCTCAAAATAATAAAAGCCATATATGACAAACATACAGCCAACATCATACTAAATGGGCAAAAACTAAAACAATTTCCACTAAGATCAGGAATAAATTGAGGATTACCATTTTCACCACTCTTGTTCAACATAGTACTGAAAGTCCTAGCTATAGCAATCAGACAAGAAAAAAAAATAAAAAAGAAACCAAATTGGAAAAGATTATATAAAACTCACATTATTTGATGATGACATGATATTGTACATAGAAACCATAAATACTCCACCAAAAAACTACTAGATATAAAAAATCAATTCAGCCACATAGCAGGTTACAAAATTAACACCCAGAAATATATGGCATTTTTATATACCAACAGTGAATTCTCAGGAAGAGAAACTAAGAAAATAATCATATCTACCATTATAACAAAAAAAAATTAGGTACTTAGGAATAAACCTAACCAAGCAGATTAAAGATCTGCAATTGGAAAACTGTAGAATGTTCAAAAAAGTAATAGAAGAAGGTTTAAACAAGTGGGAAAATACACAGTGTTCATGGATTGGTAGAATCAATATCATTAAAATGTCCATACTACTCAAAGCAAACTATAGCTTCATTGCAATTCCTATTAAAATACCAATGGCATATTTCACAGATCTAAAACAAACTCTTCAAAACTTTATATGGAATAAAAAAAGACCTCGAATAGCCATAGCAATCTTGAAAATGTAGACCAAAGTTGGAAAAAGAACACTATCAGATATGAAGTTATACTACAAAGCCACTGTACTCAAAACATCCTGGTACCGGCAAAAAACAGCAGCAGCAGCAACAACAACAACAACAACAAAAAGACCCACACACAAAAACAGGCATATAGATCAATGGAATAGAACAGAGAACCCAGACATTGACCCAAGCCATTATGTTCAATTAATATTTGACGAAGGAGGCAAGAACATGCAATGCAGTAAAGACAGACTCTTTAATAATTGGTGTTTGGAAAATTGAAGGAAAGAAAGAGAAAGAAAGAAAGAAAGAAAGAGAGAAAGAAAGAAAGAAAGAAAGAAAGAAAGAAAGAAAGAAAGAAAGAAAGAAAGAAAGAAAGGGGAGGGAGGAGGGAGGGAGGGAGGGAGGGAGGGAGAGAGGAAAGAAGGAAGAAAGAAACTATCCCACCAACTTACACCATACACAAGAATAAACTCAAAATGGATAAAATACTGAAAGTAAATTATGAAGCCATAACAATCTTAGGAGAAACCATAGGCAGCAAAATCTCAGACATCTCCTGTAGCAATATGTTTGCCAATACATTCCCTAGGGCAAATGAAACTAAGGAGAAAATAAATAAATTGGGACTACATCAAAATAAAAAGTTTCTGCACAGCAAAAGAAACCATCAATAAAGTGAAAAGAGAGCCCACTGAATAGGAGAATATATTTGACAATCATACATTCAATAAGGGTTAATTTCCAAAATATGTAGGGAACTCATACAGCTTGACAAAAGGAAAACAAACAATCCAATTTAAAAAAGGACAAAGGACCTACATAGACGTTTCTCCAAACTGAACATACAGAAGGCCAACAGATATACAAAACATGCTCAGTCACTAATCATCAGTGGGATGCAAATTAAATTGACAATGAGTTATCATCTCATACCTGTCAGAATGGCTATCATCAACAAATCAATAAACGAAAGTGTTAAAGAGGATGTGGAGAAAAGGGAACCCCAGTATAGTGCTGGTGGGAATGCAGACTGATGTTGCCACTGTGGAAAACAGTATGGAGTTACCTCAAAAAGTTAAAAAAGGAATTCCTATTTTACCCAGTGATCCCACTCCTAGCAATATATCCTAAGACATCAGCAACACCAATCAGAAAGAATATATGCATCCCTAAGGTTCATAGCCGTGCAATTTATAATAACTAAGATTTCTAAACAGCCCAATTGCCCATCAGAAGATCAGGGGATAAAAAAGCTGTGGTACATTTACACAATGAAATACTATGCACCTGTAAAAAAGGAATATCTCTTACCATTTGCAACAGCATCAATGGTCATGGAGTGTATTATGCTGCAACGAAATGGTAAAACATCTAATGTTATATGCTAAGGAGTTTAGTATTTATTTTATGGATTTAAAAGTAGATGAGTATCCTGAGTAGTAAGAAAAAAAGAAAAATAGATTGTTATGGATTATAAGAGAGGAATTTGTTCAGTAATGTGTGATCTACAATCTCTAATCATGGAGAACAGCAAGAATTTTAAGGTATTTGATGGTTTAGAAGTCATCGGTGACCTTTGAAAAGGCAGACTTACCACTAATCATCCGAGAGATGCAAATCAAAACAGCAATGAGGTACCATCTCACACCTGTCAGACTGGCTATCATCAACAAATCAACAAACGACAAGTGCTGGAGAGGATGTGGAGAAAAAGGAACACTTGTGCACTGCTGGTGGGAATGCAGACTGGTGCAGCCACTATGGAAGACAGTATGGAGTTTCCTTAAAAAACTGAAAATGGAACTCCCATTTGACCCTGTGATCCCACTTCTAGGAATATATCCCAAGAAACCAGAAACACCAATCAGAAAGGATATATGCACCCCTATGTTCATAGCAGCACAATTCACCATAGCTAAGATCTGGAAACAGCCTAAGTGCCCATCAGTAGATGAATGGGTTAGAAAACTGTGGTACATCTACATGATGGAATACTATGCTGCTGTAAAAAGGAAGGAACTCTTACCATTTGCAACGTCATGGATGGAACTGGAGAGCATTATGCTAAGTGAAATAAGCCAGTCAATAAAGGAAAAATACCACATGATCTCACTCATTCAGGGACAATAGAGACCATTATAAACTTTTGAACAATAATAGATACAGAGGCAGAGCTGCCTCAAACAGATTGTCAAACTGCAGCGGGAAGGCCAGGGAGGGTTGGGGGGCAGGAGGTAGGGGGGTAAGAGATCAACTAAAGGACTTGTATGCATGCATATAAGCATAACCAATGGACATAAGACACTGGGTGATTGGGGAGGCTAGGGGACTGTCTAGGGTGGGGGGATAAAATGAATACATATGTAATACCCTTTGTAATACTTTAAGCAATAAAAAAAAATGAAAAAAAAGAATAATTTAGGTAGGCTGTGTTAAATAAAATGTATAAAAGACAAAAAAAAAAAAGAAAAGAAAAGGCAGACTTACAAATTGATGGAGACAAAAGAAAAGAAGTAAATTATATTTTCTGTTCTGGCCAAAATAGAGTAACAGGGATCAGATATATGCCCTGGAACACCTGGAAAAATAATGAAATAAAATAAGATAAAATTATAAAAGACACTGGACATCAGGAAGCAGAGACTGATCCCTCACAGATAGTAAATAAAGGAAGTGAGTCCTATGATGGCTCCAAATTCCTTGAGTTTCTAGGCCATAGCTCAGAGAGGCAGAACCCAAGCAAAGACCAGCAGTCTCGCTACTAGTATGTAGAGGAGATGGAGCTAAGACACTGTAGAGAACAAGGTGGGTAGAGTTCTCAAGGCAGACAACCAGAGAGTAAAATGAGAGAAAGAGAGGGAACTACAGAACCTTGCCCCCCACACGAATGATTCTGCTGATTACTGATCAGCTCCTGTGTGAATACATTATTAGAAGCCAGGAAAGAAACCACTGGAAAGGATTCTTGATAACTGATACTCACACAGGGCCTGCAATAGTGACCTTTACTGTCAGCCAGACTAAAACATCTCTAGATGCACAGGCATTGAATAATTTACGTGGAAGGGTCTTGCTGCAGAAGTGAGGAACAGTTAACCATACAACATGGTAGAACAGCATTTAGGCCTGTACTATCACAGGGAACTGCTCTGCTTATTTCAGTAAAATTTTAAAAAGGACACCAAAGAATCAAACTGTTTCCAAGCAACATACCAGTATCCAAAAAAGGCAAATACTATTTTTAAAAAGAAAACCAATGGTGAACAACACATGGGTTTTAAATTCAGACAGGTTCAGTAGGAGTACTGATCTATCCTTTGCCCTCAGACTTTAATATGGCACTGTTTTTCAGATTATGTTGGCAATGTTACCTTAAAAGATAACTGATCTTGATTTCTGAGGGGGATTTTGGGAGCCACATTAAGTTGTATACCCAATGCCTCACTCACCTCACCCATATTTGGGCAAATATCAAAACCTGAGGGCTGTGAGTACAGTCCATAAGAAAAAACAAACCTCTCAGAAGCACCTGCCTTTCAATTCCTAGCTATAATTGATCCAGGAGAAATGAAAGTACTTGTATGAAGATGTGAATAAGTGAAATATTCATGGCCACTTGATTTACAAACAGCCTCAGACTGGAATCAATCCAGAAGTCCATCAAAAGATGAATGGGCAGCTGACCTGTGGTGTGCCCATACACGAAGACAATTCTCTACCACAAGCAAGAATGCAACCTTGCGGGCCATCCCAGGACAATGCAGGCTGTGCAGGGGCGCGTGCTGACCTGCCTCAGGAAAGAATAAGAATGCTGCCACGCCTGGCAATGGTCTCCTAGCAACTGGGCCGCTGGGACAACAAACCCCTGAGGCCGCTGGGCGCCCTGGGCCAAGGGCGCCATGGCGGGCCGGCAGTGGCCCTTACCTGAGCCCCATGAGGGGTGGCTGTTAAAGTCGGACTTGCGGAAGAAGGCGCTCATAGCGTCGGGGCTGATCAAGCGGTGGCAGTCAGGGCCGAAGCTGGACAAGAAGCCAGAGCCCAGAAAGAAGTGGATGCCTGCGCCCAGGCCACTGGAGCCCTTGCCCCTGGGCGTGAAATGTAAGCCCTCTTTCAAGGACAGGGACAGGTTGCCTTCCCGCTATCTCTCCAGGCAGAACAAGCAGCTTGGGAAGTGCCCCGCCTCCATGGACAGCAGGCGGTGGGTATTTGTGAAGGAGGGACTGGACGACTTCAGAAAGGGCTGTCCATCTGCTGAAGATGTGATCACTCATGGCCCTCGGGAGGGCTTTCCCCCCTTGATTGCTCATAGAATTCCCCGCCCTCCACCCAAAAAGATTCACAGGCAGCCGCCCAAGGGAGCGGACCTGTGTTCCACGCTCTTGGCAGCCCAGCCAGCACGGAAGGCCTTTGTAGAGAACACTAAAGCCAGCCTGACCCAGCATCCCTTGGCAACCTACCTGAAACTGGAGAAAGATCTCCCTCCAGACCTCCTGCTCAAGGTCCTGGAAGTGCTAGATCCTGACAGGGAGCTGGAGGACACGTGGGCATATTGTGAGGGCACCAAGGAAAGAAAGAAGACCCCCACACACCTGTGTGAAGAACATCCTGAGGAGGGCAACCTGGAGCCTCCCCAGGAGGTCAACCTAGAACCTGCAGAAAAAGCCCACCTGGAATCCACCAAGGAGAGTTTCCAGTCAGATTTAAGCAGTTTGTTTCCTGAGGAAGAGACAAAAGCTTCATGCATGATGGATATCCGCAAACTTCCTGTTTACGAAAAACAAAGAAGAGCATCAGTGATTAAATCATGCAGATTGATGAATGAGAAGTTTGAAAACATAGACATTGATGAAGAGGACATCATGAAAAAGTTTGAAATGAACCTTGAGGTCCCACTGGCCGATAATACAGGCAAAATAAAGGAAACAAGCCAGCATCCTTTGAATATCAGGCCCTGCAAACAGCTAGATGAAATAAAGCAGAGAAAATTCTCCCTGCAGGAAGGTAACTGGGAAACGAAACTCGGAAAACCAGAAGACCATTATAAACCCAAACGGGAGAAGATAAGGTATGGAGCATGGTACCAGGACCCCAAATGCTGGAAAAAGCTGGCCAATGACCAGCTTTTGCTCGACCCTAAACTTGTCCGTGCCAAGGAGTATTGGAGCAATGGAAGGCATCTTGAACCAGACAATTTTGATGAACTTTATGGACCAATTGCTTTCAAAGATTTCATTGTAAGCAAGGGCTACAAGATGCCAGGTGTGATTGAGAAGATGTTTATGAGGAAGGGGTGGAAATATGAGTCTGTGACAACTCCTATACACCGAGTAATGAAACTCCTCTCCAAACCCAAAGAGGAGGATTCAGAGGAAGAAGAGGATTAGACAATTTTCTATTTACTACTCACTTAGCTAGTGTCTCGCTCTCATTTTAACATCAGTCAGAATTCAACATGAGTGCCTCATTGTGTATAGACAACTTTTATTCCACAACATCTGTAAATTTAACACCTAGTGCAAATAAAAATTTCTAAATCAGCTTCTGCTTGGGTTCGTCAATATTATGTATGTGTTTATTTTACCAACTATGGAGCCAATATTTTTAATATATTCCTCTCGGTTTTTATTGCATTAGTAGTATTCTATTTTTATTTCAATCATTCATTTAAAAAAACATAAATAAAAGAATTACTTAAAAAGGATATTGTTGCCCAGCCAATGTTGCTAAGTGGTTGAGCATTGACCTATGAACCAGGAGGTCATGGTTTGATTCTGGTCAGGGCATATGCCTGGCTTGCAGGCATGATCCCCAGTGAATGCCTGGCTTGCAGGCATGATCCACAGTGAGGGGAGTGGGCATGCAGGATGCAGCCGATTAATGATTCTCTGTCATCATTGATATTTTTCTCTCTCCCTCTCTGAAAATCAGTAAAAACATATTTTTTAAGAAATTATTCCAGCTTAAGCATGGGGTGAATCCCAAAATAATCCTGCAAAATGAAAGAACTATCACTCTGGTTATATTCAGTTTCTAATGCATTATGACAATTATTTTTTAAGCAAAACTTGTAACCCACAGCCCAAGTAATTTTTTGAATTGCTTGTGAATTGTCTATGGCTACATTTGCACTACAACATGAGAATTTAGGAATTGTCACAGAGATCATATGGCCTAGAAGCCTAACATATTTCCTATCTGAATTTTTACTTTAAAATTTACTGCCCCCCTGATCTGGAAGAAAAATATATTCATACATATATTAAATCAATGATGCCACACTTTAGCCGAAGGAAAGATAGTACACACTCATCTATGGAACAGAATGAAGTAAAATATTTTTATAAAATTAACTATTTAGTTAGACCTTTTGGAACACTTTTCAAATCTGCTTTTAATTTTAATATTCTTAGGGACAAAAATCCCTGAGGCATATCATCATATCTGATAGTCCCTGTTTCTTGTAATTTCTTTCCATGTGATGACTTGTCTTACAGAGATTTCCCATGACTCCAAAAATGTGGGTGTTAAATGTGAGGTAGGGCAGCCTGAACATGATACAGACAGACTAACTTTCTTCCCACTGAAATGGCTAATTAATTCAATTGGCTGTCCACAAAGGTCGGTTGGCCAGGAGACGTGGTTTGTATGTCACATATATATTCCAACCCTACACCCACCCCCTGTGGGACCAAATGAAATTTATTTAGGGTATTGTGCTGAGGAGTGGACCCTAAACCTCCATGGAGGCTTTCCCGGAATATTTTTTACTTTCCCAGACTACACAGGGTACAAGACTGCATGTTTCCCTTGGTGTCTGGGGCTGCTGCTTGCTCTCTACAGCCCAGGACACCAGCAGGGCACTGCTTCTTACAGTCTTCTGAGCCAATCAAGTGTCAGGACAAAGGTTTCTTCAAAGGAAATGGATTCCTCTCAGCTGCCACATGGTGGGGGCACAGTACCTGTGCTCAGGGCCAGTCCCTGGAAGCAGCATTGGGAGGCTCAGGGAAGGGCAGAGGTTCCAGGATAACACATGAGGTCTGGATTTCAGGAAGTGAGCTGGAAGTCTCTCCCACAGATTCAACTTAATGAAAGCGGCGACCTAGGGCCAATACTCAGTGTGAAAAGCAGCTTTCAAGCTGGGAGACCTCTCAGTCAAAAGCACATCTAGCATTTATGTTTGTTTTTGGGGGCATGGGCTGAAATAGGCCTGTGCCCATTAAACTTCCTGAAATGAACACCTAGACTTCAGGCTGTCTAGCCCTCAGGTTTAAGGGTCTATGTGGGGTGGGATGTTTTCCAATGGAAGTCCTCCTAGGGGCTGAGCAGGCAGCTCAAAAGGTTTCTTGGGAAAGGATGACACTGGAGAAAATGTACTGACAGACACAAGGGGTTACAGACACCAGGAATGGGAAGCCATGTGATAGAGCCTCTGGGTAAATTATGGTTCTTTTGTGCAGATATAAAATGGGCGTTATTTAAAGTCGTAGGACAGCTTCCCAGTGGTCAAGAACACTTTGACTATCTCTTCCCTGGCCTCCTTGCACCTGGCCTGGTGCTCCGCAAGGAGGTGCTGCAGGACCTACAGGTGATATGCTCCAGTTTGTCCTCATCCTCGAGGAAGAAGGTCATGTACATGAAGGGCATGTCCACCTGGCAGTTTTCCTAAAACTGCCTGTGCTCCTCGATGGTGACTCTCCCTCCAGAAAAAGCATGCTTGTTGACCTTGGATTGATCTGCTTGTCAGTATCTGTGAAGAAGATGGGGGAGTTGGGGTCGCTGGCACTCCTTTGAGTCTTCGTCCCCTGCAGGGAGGGGAAGAAGGTCGAGTGTAGCAGGGTGGTTAAGGATAGAAGATCCTGGGTGTGATATCTTGTCATCCTGAATTAGGAATCCTGGTTGATGGTACAGGGGATGAGTTCCTGGACATCCATCTTGGCCCCCAAAGATCTGTGGGAATGAGTTCCTAAAGGAGGGAGCAGCATGGATGGCAGGAAAGCTGATCTTCCCCGTGCAGTCACTGTCTGCAATGCCAAAAATGCCTTCATTTGGTTGAAGTTCACATGTTTCTGAATCTTCACCATGTTCTTGTAGAAGTCTGGGCTCAACGACATGTAGTCGAGGTCAGAGAAGATGGGCTTGTTGATGTGAATGCCGCAGGTGATGATGTCCTTGGCGTTTTCCATGGAGTAGCCATAGGCCTGGTCCAGGGTCAGGTCTTCCACAGGTACTTCTACTCATCTGCCATCTGGATGAGCAAGAGCACATTCAACATGTCCTGCAGCCACTTTGTGAAAATGAACAGGATGTGGTGGCCTACATGCATGGCTTCGGAAGAAGGGCCCCTGCCCACATACAGGCGAGACAGCTTCTTGTTTTCATAGGCATCGAGGACTTGGTTCATGTCTCTGTGTGAGAAGAATGTGCATCTGTGCAGGAAGCGGTGCGGTCTCTGGCCCCTTGACTCTCTCTATTCTGTTTATCAGCTCTTGGTCAGTGCCACTGCTTCCAAACAGAACAATGAGCTTGTCATAGTCACTGCCTTTTACACTGTTCCTCTGTACAGTTCAGGGGTCCACAAAATCCACTTCAGCTTCCGTGGCACCTGGGCCACTAACCCAGGTGCAAGGTTCTCTGGAAGGCAGTCCGCCTTGTAGTTCTCCCCCGTGGCCACATTGTAGCTCATTTTTAGCAATAACAGCCTCTTCACTGCAGAACCAATTTCATCCTGGGCTGTGGGGGGCACTGAAGAGGTGGCCAGTGGAGTAGCTGAGATTTCTGTGCAGCTGGGCTCTTCTTTTTTAGTCTTCCCCCTCTTACTGTTTCCTCTTATAAGTCCCTTTCTTCTCTTTTCTTCCTGTTTACTCCACCCTGCAGCTATTTGCAGTAAGAATTTCTTAGAAATCAACCAGCTTCTCACAAACACTTGAGCCTCTTGACCAATTCCTCATGAGACAGTCCAATCAGGTTTTGGTTGTGAGTGTGTGTGTTTGGGAGAGGGTAGGTGTAGAGACCAATGAAACCCACTCTAAATTCAAACTATTAGCTGGTCATTGCATCATTTGCTGGTCATTAGCCACCCCACACTGAAAGCTGGCATCCATTTAACCTCCCCACTTACTTCCCATCTCACATCTTTAGCCTCAGTATGAGAACTGAGTTTTCATTTGTCCTGATGGGAAGAAAGGCAGACTCCAAGTGCCCTGTGGGTATTGTGCACTAAGGCAATGTTGTGAAAGATCAGTTCTGGGGTCACAGGGACCTGATTTTCCAGACAGCTTTAATTTTTTTTAAAAAAAAATATTTTTATTCATTTCAGAGAGGAAAGGAGATGGAGTGAGATGAAAACTTCAATGATGAGAATTATTGATCATGTGCCTCCTGCACACCCCCTACGAGGGATTGAGCCCATAACCTGGGCTTGTGCCCTTGACCAGAATCAAACTTGGGACCCTTCAATCTATAGGCCAATGCTCAATCCACTGAGCCTAACCGGTTAGAGCTGGCTTTTTACTTTTCTTTTTATTGCTGAAAGTATTATATATGTCCCTTTTTTTTTTACCCCTAGTGACCTCTCCCAGCACCTTACCCCCAAAACCTTCACCACCCCATTGTCTGTGTCCATGGATTATGCATATATGCACATGAGTTCAGTGGTTGAATTCTTCCACCCTCCCTCCACCCTCTCCTGCTTTCCCTCTGAGGGTTGACAGTGTGTTCCATGTCTCCATGTCTCTAGGTCTATTTTTTCATCACTTTATGTTCTTAGTTATGTTTCACATATGACTGAGATCATATGATATTGATCTTTCTCCCACTGGCTTATGCAAATTAACCGCCATCTTTGTTGGATTAATTTGCATACTCATCCTGATTGGCTGGTGGGCATAGCAGAGTGACACCAATTTGCATGTTTCTCTTTTATTAGTATTGATATAAAAACCAAGTGACCAAAGTGACCAGTCACTATGACATTAACTGTTGCTGGCCAACCGGCCTGATCAGGGGTGGTGCTGACCAGTCAACCTCTCATGTTCCATCCCGTGGGCTGGCCTAGCCCCAATTAGCCCAATTGGGGCAGGCCGGCTGGACCCCACCCATGCATGAATTCATGCACCGTGATTCTAGTGTTATATATAATTAAGAACAATGTCAAAAAGTTTACTGCCTATCTTTCTTCTAGGAGTTTTATGGTTTTGCATCTTATATTTAAGTCTTTAATCAGTTTTGAGTTTATTCTGATATATAGTGTAAGAAAATGGTCTAGTATCATTTTTGCATATATTTGTCCAGTTTTCCCAACACCATTTATTGACCAGAGTGATGGCGAAACTATGACACGCGTGTCAGAGGTGACAGGCGAACTCATTTTTTGGTTGATTTTTCTGTGTTAAATGGCATTTAAATATAGAAAATAAATATAAAAATATAAGTTTTTGTTTTACTATGGTTACAAATATCAAAAAATTTCTATAGATGACACGGCACCAGAGTTAAGTAAGGGTTTTTCAAAATGCTGACACGCCCAGCTCAAAAGGTTCGCCATCACTGGACTAGACTGTGCTTATCCCATTGTAAGTTCTTCCCTCGTTATCCATAGATTAATGTCCCGTATAGGTGTGAGTTTGTTTCTGGGTTATTCTGTTCCATTGATCTATACATCTTATGCCAGTACCATGTTGTTTTGATTACTGTGGGCTTGTAGAATAGTTTTATCAACGGTAGCATGATACCTCCAACTTTGTTCTCCTTTCTCAAGATTGCTGTGGCTATTTGGTGTCTTTGTTTTTCCATATAAATTTTTGGATTATTTGTTCCAGTTCTATGGTAAACGGCATTGGTATGTTGATATTGATTGTGTTGAATCTATATATTCCTTTTGGTACTATGGACATTTTTTACATTAATTGTTCCTATCCATAAGAAACAGTATATGCTTTCATTTATTTGCTTCCCCTTCAGTTGCATTCTTCAGTGTGTCATTATTTTCAGAGTTCAGACGTTTTACCTCTTTGGTTAAATGTACTGCTAGGTATTTTTGATGCAATTGTAAATGGGATGTTTTCTAGATTTCATTTCTGATGTTTCATGATTGGTACATAAAAATGCTATGGATTTCTGAATACTAATTTTTTTATCCTGTAACTTTACTAAATTCATTTACAAATCTAATAGCATTTTGATGGAATCTTTAGGATGTCAGCGTTGAGACCATGGGAACTGTCCCCTTTGGGGCAGACAGGGAGGGAGGAATGGGTGTCTGGGCTGTGCTGAGGGATGGAGAGGAGACAGAGTAAAGGGGGGGAAGGCAAGTTCACAGGAGGGAAGATGGGAGGCGGAGAGTCTGTGAGGCTGTGGAGGCCGGGCTCTGCCGGCAGTCAGGGGGGCCTTGATGGTGAACAGGAGGAAGTGGAGGTCGCTGGCGTCACCAGGCCGAGGACCCGGGTCAGGCTGTGGGAACTGTGGGCGCGGACGCTGACGTCATTCTGACGAAGCTTTGGGATTCATGTTGATGCAACAAGGATTCCCCAAAAGGGCTGGGCGGCGGTTAAGGAAACAACCCCATCAGGACCACAGTCACACAAGTTGCCCCGAGAAACCAAGTGCGGTTGACGTCCTGGCAGCGGTCACACTTGTCCTCGTGGGTCACACTTTAAAATGGCAGGAAGGCCAGGGCCCAGCATGAGACGGGCATGGAATCCGGAGAAGGTCGGCGCTGCCCGCCTCCTCGGGCCCCCTCACGCCCCCCTGTGAGGGCCCCCCGCCCCTCCCCCAGGCCCTGAGTAAAGGTCACTGCTTCCGGACCCCTCAGAGCCAACCGCCACCGCCAGCGGCCCGCAGCCTCCCGCGTGTCCTGTCGCTGCGTCCGCCTGTCCCCGGTGCCCTGCCCTCACCCTGGACCTTCCGAGACCCCAGCCGCCTGACTCCGGTGCCTTGCCCTCTCCCGGGACCTTCCGAGACTCCAGCCGCCTGACTCTGGTGCCCTGCCCTCACCCGGGACCTTCCAAGACCCCAGCCGCCTGTCTCCGGTGCCCTGCCCTCACCCAGGACCTTCCGAGACCCCAGCCGTCTGTCTCCGGTGCCCTGCCCGCACCCAGGACCTTCCAAGACCCCAGCCGCCTGCACCTGTGACCCGGGGCCTCCTTCACTCCGCCTTGGCCTCTGACTGCTCCTGCGCCTGCAGGCATGGCCACTCCTCCGCCCTCCTCTGAGCGCCAGGGCTACCATCCAGACTGCGAGGCCGCCATCAACCAGCAGATCGGCCTGGAGCTCTACGCGGCCTCCGTGTACACCTCCATCGCCGGCTACTTCCAGAGCCGGGCCTGGCAGCAGGGCTCCCAGTACTTCCAGAAGCGGGCCCTCAAGAAGAGGGAGCAGGCGGAGCGGCTGGTGTGGCTGCAGAGCCAGCGCGGGGGCCGGGTCCTGCTGGAGGTGGTCCCCAGGCCGCAGCAGCACGAGTGGGACAGCAGCCTGATGGCCCTGGAGCAGGCCCTGCTCCTGGCGAAGAGAGTGGACCAGGGCCTGTGGCACCTGCACAGCCTGGCCACCCACCGGGAGGACGCCCACCTGTGCCAGTTCCTGGAGAGCCACTGCCTGCACCCAGAGGCCGCCTTCCTCCAGGAGCTGGGCGGCCACATCAGCCAGCTGTGCCAGATGCAGGCCCCCGAGTCCGGCCTAGAGGAGGACCTGCTCCACAAGCTCACCCTGGGCGACGGAGAGGAGCACTGACCGGGACTGCCTTCCCGAGAGCCTTGGGGGCCTCCCTGCCCCGTGCCCGGATGCCCATGGCCACATTGCCCGTGCAAAACGGGCACCTCAGTTCCATGTTCAAGGTTCGCTGTCTCTTCAAATAAAGCCATTGGTTCTTAAATAAATAAAGGTCTTTCTCTGATTCCTGTGTGCAAATCCCTCACATTTCAGTTTTAAAACCGGTATCCAGGAGTCTCCACCCAGGCCTCAATTAGTGCAGCTCTGGACCCTGGATGGAGGGAGGACGGAGGAGTGATTCCATAGGATCCTGATGGAAGAGAGAGGAGGGATTCCATAGGACCCTGATGGAGGGAGGAGGGATTCTATAGGGCACTGATGGATGGAGGAGGGATTCCATAGGATCCTGATGGAAGGAGGACTGAGGAGGGATTCCATAGGGCACTGATGGATGGAGGAGGGATTCCATAGGATCCTGATGGAAGAGAGAGGAGGGATTCCATAGGACCCTGATGGAGGGAGGAGGGATTCCATAGGATCCTGATGAAGGGTGGGGGATTCCATAGGACCCTGATGGAGTGGGGAGTGATTTCAGAGGACCCTGGATGGAGGAGGGAGGAAGGATTCCAAAGGACCCAGATTGAGGGAGGGAGAAAGGATTTTATAGGATCCTGTTGGAGGGAGGGAGGAGGGATTCCATAGGATCCTGGATGGAGGGAGGAGGGATTCCATAGGACCCTGGATTGAGGGAGGAGGGATACCATGAGACCCTGATGGAGGGAGGAGGGATTCCATAGGATCCTGGATGGAAAGAGAGATTGGGATGCCATAGGATCCTGATGGAGGGAGAGAAGGAGGAGGGATTCCATAGGACCCTGATATAGGGAGGGAGGAGGGATTCCATAGGATCCTGATGAAGGAGGGAGGAGGGATTCCATTGGACCCTGATGAAGGAGGGAAGAGGGATTCCATTGGACCCTGATGGAGGGAGGAGATATTCTATAGGACCCTTATGGAGGAGGGAGGAGGGATTCCATAGGACCCTGCAAGGAGTAGGAGGTATTCCGTGGGACCCTGCATGGAGGAGGAGTTATTCCATGTGAAACTGGATGGAGGAGAAGGTATTCCGTGGCACCTGGGAAAACACAAAATTAACCTACCCTTATAAACAATGTATATGAAGGTGCAGTAAGGTGGAAGGTCTTCGACCCTTTCAATGTGGATGAATGTTCATGCTAAACATATAAAACATATCCTTAAAATCACAGCTGTGCTTACCTCTGGGAAAAGGGTGAATAGAATGGGATTGGGCTGGGACTAAAAGAAAGGATTCTTGTATTTAACCTACAGTTTTTGGTTTACTAAAATATGCAAATATTAACATTTGTTAACATCTGGGTGGCAAGATGGAGACCCCTTACTCTAAGATCAGAGTAAATGAAATTGCAACACTGCAGATGGTCCTTGGTCAATTGTGAGAGTAAATAGCTGCTCTGTGAATAGCAGATCTGTTTTAACTTGCTCAGCTCTAACCCTCCCCCACCCCTACTTACATAGGACAGTAAAGGTCTTTGGCATCTGAGCCTTTTAATCTCCCCAAACTACACTCCAAGACAGTGAATGAATGTAAGACAATTACAGACCTGCAGAGAAGGGAAATAATAGGACACATTTTCCTAGAAGGAAAAAACACTAGCGTTCCAATGTGAGAAATATTGTGTTTGTTTTGGCATCAGAAAGGGTTCCTACCCTACCTGTAAGCTCTATGCCATGTATCCCCAAAGGAGAAAGAAACTGAATAACTGACACACTCCACTCTCCCATTTTGAGCAAAACCCTAGTAGTGAAATGGACATCACAATTCTAGATCTGATCCATGCTACTTACCGAGGTGAATGAAGTAAGTCCTTTATTCATAAATATAAATGAAAAAGGTTTGCCAGATGTATGAGGAAGGTAAAATAGAAGATCACAATAAATACACAAAACTATCTCATTTAGAAGAAAAATCAGATAAAATATCGAAATAAAAGGTAATTTTGCCAAAAATTCAAATTCCTGTTCTCAGAATTTTAAGGGAAGAAAATAGATTTATAAAATTACCATAAAATGTCTACTATAGAAGGAAACAATTAGAAGACAGATGAAGTACTTGCAAGATAGAAATATTTGCAACAGCATGGATTGACCTGGAGAGTATTATGCTAAATGAAATAAGCCAGTCAGAGAAAGGTTGTCACATGATCTCACTCATATGTGGAATCTAATGAACAAAATAAATCCATAAACAAAATAGATCCAGAAACAATGTCATTTTGATTTTTTTAAAAATGAAAACTAAAAGGTGAAGTTAGAGGAATAATCTGATGTTGAAAAATGTTGCTACATTACAAAGTATCAGAATTATCTTAAATGTGCTTATTATAAGTGATCAAAGTTATGGTAACAACTACCTGTAAGACACAATCTTCACATGCTGTCTATTTAAGAAGCAAAAAATGGGACAATTTGAAAGATGAGTACTCTACATCAGTAATCACTCTTCAGAAATATTTGCTTTGGGAGATGGCAAACAACTACAGCAGGCTCTTTTTCAATAGCCATATTTCCTAATGTTAACTGCCATAGCCAGAGTAGGATGAATACTTGCAAGATGCTTATGTTCATAAGGTAATGTGACCTCTTGTATTTAAGAGTGAAGAGAGCTCTAGAAACATTATTTGGAACACCTGATGCTCATTCATTATATTTCATTGGCTAAATATATATATATATATTCATTTTAGAGAGATAGGGAGAGGGAAAGAGGGATAGAAACATGTGATGAGAGAGAATCATGGATCAGTTGCCTCTTGTAGGCCCCTACTGGGGATTGAGCCTTCTTGTCCCCACCACCTGAGCACGTGACCTTCACCAAAATTTTACCTGGGACACTTCAGTCCCCAGGCTGAGGCTCTTGGTGAAACTATTGAGCTCCGTGAGCAAGCATTTTGAAAAACCCCTAACTTAACTCTGGTGCCGTGTCACATATAGAAATTTTTTGATATTTGCAACCATAATAAAACAAAGACATATTTTTGATATTAATTTTATATATTTAAATGCCATTTAACAAAGAAAAATCAACCAAAGAAATGAGTTCAGGTGTCACCTCTGACATGCGTGTCATAGGTTCTCCATCACTGCTATCCAATGATCCAAAACAGCTAGGATTCACTTGATAATTTTGATATCGGGTACATGTAATTTCTGTGCACATCTATCTTTCCTCTTTGGAAAAAGTATATGTCATATGACAAATGGGGACAATAGTGAACTTTTAAAGGGGTTTGAATATACTGGGCATTACCTTTTGGCTGCTTGTCATTTTTCCTATGAAAATGTCACTTCGTTCTTATCCTTCAATGGAGATATTCTCCCTGTGCTTCACACTGCATGAAACAATAATATTAATATTAATAATGATATTAATAATAATACTAATTTACAAGCAATGATTTCTAGAATAGATTGAGTTCCCATTGAATCGTGGTCACTGATTTTCTATTCCTTAGCTTCATATTTTAACTTATACCAACCATCTTAAGTCATCTTAGCTGTATTAATATATTTAATTCTGTTTCATTGATTTGTAATCTCAGCCTGCTTCACTTAACACTTTCGCAGAAAGAATGTACTTCAAGGGTGAAGTCTGAAGAAAATCTTTAAAATAATCAGATGGCAAAAATTGATGGGAATTTGATTACAGGGAAAGTATGGTGTTTGTATCTTTAATTGCAATAGTTTGAGTATTGGACACACTACCCCATACAAAAGGAGAACTGAACCAATGTATGCTGAATAAGTAAATGAATAGAAAATGTATTTTAGGACAAGATTCAAGTTGCTGCCATGGTTGAAGAATTACATCTAATCTGTAATTTGTGTATTAGTGTATTATTGGCTATGACCAAGAAAAAGCCATGCTGCATTGAAATTGTAAAACACCTAATGCTACATGCTAAGGAGTTTACTATTTATTTTTTGGAATTTGAAGTAGATGGTTATCCTGAGTATTAGGGAATAAAATTGATTGGTATGGATTTTAAAAGAGGCATTTGTTTCAATAATGTGGGTGTGATCTACAATTTCTAATCACGGAGAATAGCAAGAATTTACGGTACCAGGAGATGGACAGCCCGACTTCACAAAGGGCTCTCCATCTCCTGAAGATGTGAACACTCGTGGCCCTCGGGAGGGCTTTCTCCCCATGATTGCTCAGAAGTCATGGGAGACCTTTGAAAAGGCAGACTCACAAATTGATGGAGATGAAACAAATACAAAGGAAATTATATTTTCTGTTCTGGCCTACGTAGAGTAACAGGGATCAGATATATGCCCTGGAACACCTGGAAAAATAATGAAATAAAGTAAGATAAATTTATGAAAGACACTGGACATCAGGAAGCAGGGACAGATGCCTCACAGATAGGAAATAAATGAGGTGACTCCTATGATGGCTCCACATTCCTTCCGTTTCTAGGCCACAGCTCAGAGAGGCAAAGACCAGCAGTCACGCTATGTAGAGGAGATGGAGCTAAGACACTATAGAGAAGAAGGTGGGTAGTGATCTCAAGGCAGACAACCAGAGAGCAAAATGAGAGAAAGAAAGGGAACTCCAGAATCTTGCACCCCACAAGAATGATTCAGGGGATTATTTTTTTAATATATTTTACTGATTTTTTACAGAGGGGAAGGGAGAGAGATAGAGAGTTAGAAACATCGATGATAGAGAAACATCGATCAGCTGCCTCCTGCACATCTCCCACTGGGGATGTGCTCACAACCCGGGTACATGCCCTTGACCGGAATAGAACCTGGGACCTTTCAGTCCGCAGGCCGATGCTCTATCCACTGAGCCAAACCGGTTTCGGCGATTCAGGGGATTATTGATCAGCTCCTGTGTGAATACATTATTAGAAGCCAGGAAAGAAACCACTGGAAAGGATTCTTGATAACTGATACTCACACAGGGCCTGCAATAGTGACCTTTACTGTCAGCCAGACTAGAACATCTCTAGATGCACAGGCATTGAATAATTTATGTGGAAGGGTCTTGCTTCAGTAGTGAGGAACAGTTAATTAACCATAACACATGGTCTAACAGTATTTAGTCATGTACTATCACAAGGAACTGCTCTGTTTATTTCAATCAAATCTTAAAATGGATCCCAAAGAACCAAACTGTTTCCAAGAAACACAACAGTATCCAGAAAGGGCAAACATTATTTGTAAAAAGAAAATGGATGTTGAAGAACACATGGGTTTTAAATAAAGACAGGATCCGTAGTAGGGTACTGACCTATCCTTTGTCCTCAGGGTTTACTATGGCACAGTTTTTCTGATTATGTTGAAATGTTACCTTAAAAGATAACTGATCTTGATTTCTGAGGGGGATTTTGGGTGCTGTCTTAAGTTGTATACCCAATGCCTCACTCACCTCACCCATATTTGGGCAAATATCAAAACCTGAGGGCTGTGAGTACATAGTAAAAACATGCTTCTTAGAAGCTCCCGCCTATCAATTGCTATCTATAATTTATCCAGGAGAAATTAAAGTACTTGTATGAAGTTGTGAACACGTGAAATATTCGTGGCCCCTTGATTTACAAACAGCCGTCCAAGGGAGTGGACCTGTGTTCCAAGCTCTTGCCAGCCCAGCGAGCACGGAAGGCCTTTGTAGAGAACATTGAAGCCAGCCTGACCCAGCATCCCTTGGCAAAATGCCCGAATCTGGAGGAAGCTCTCCCTCCAGACCTCCTGCTCAAGGTCCTGGAAGTGCTAGATCCTGACAGGGAGCTGGAGGACACGTGGGCGTATTGTGAGGGGACCAAGGAAAGAAAGAAGACCCCCACACACCTGTGTGAAGAACATCCTGAGGAGGGCAACCTGGAGCCTCCCCAGGCAGCGAACCTGGAGCCTCCCCAGGCAGGGAACCTGGAGCCTCCCCAGGCAGGGAACCTGGAGCCTCCCCAGGCAGCGAACCTGGAGCCTCCCCAGGCAGTGAACCTAGAGCCTCCCCAGGCAGTGTACCTGGAGCCTCCCGAGGAAGTCCACCTGGAATATCCCTGGAAGCTCAACCTGGAACTTCCGGAGGAGGTCAACCTGGATCCTGAAGACCAATCATACCTGGAAATCGCCAAGGAGAGCTTCCAGTCATATTTATTCAGTTTGTTTCCTGAGGAAGAGACAAATGTAACATGCACAATGGATATCCACAAAGTTCCTGTGTTCCAAAAAGCAAGAACAGTTCGTGAATTCTGCAGATGGATCGATGATAATTTTGGTTCATAGGCATTGATGAAGAGGACCTCATGAAACAGTTTGAAGTTGACTTAGAGGTCCCACTCACCCATAATACAGTCAAAATAAAGAAAATAGGCCAGCTTCCTTTGAATATAAGGCCCTGCACACAGCTAGATGCCATACAGCAGAGAAAATTCTCCCTGCAGGAAGGTAACTGGGAAAGGAAACTCCGAAAACCAGAAGACCTTTATAACCCCAAACCAGAGAAGATAAGGTATGGAGCATGGTACCTGGACCCCAAACCTGGAAAAAGCTGGTCAATGGCCAGCCTTTGCCCAACCCTAAAGCCGTCCCTGACAAGGAATATTGGACCTATGGAAGGCATCTTGAACCAGACATTACTGATGAACTTTATGCACCAATTGCCTTCAAAGATTTCATTGTAAGCAAGGGCTACAAGATGCCAGATGTGATTGAGAAGATGTTTATGAGGAAGGGATGGAAATATGAGTCTGTGAAGACTCCTATACACCGAGTAATGAAACTCCTCTCCAAACCCAAAGAGGAGGATTCAGGGGAAAAAGAGGATTAGACAATTTTCTCTTTACTACTCACTTGGCTAGTGTGTCTCTCTCATTTTAACATGAGTCAGAATTCACCATGAGTGCCTCACTGTGTATGGACAATTTGATTCCACAACATCTGTACATTTAAGACCTAGTGCTAATAAAAATCTAAATGACCTTCTGCTTGGGTTCATCAATGTGTTATGTATTTTACCAACTATGAGGTCAATATTTACATATACTCCTCTTGGTTTTTATTGCATTAGGAGTATTATATTTTTATGTCAATTATTCATTAAAAATAACCATAAGTAAAAGAATTACTTACAAAGGATCTTGTTGCCCAGCCGATGTGGCTCAGTGTTTCAGCATCGACCTATGAACTAGGAGGTCATGGTTTGATTGCAGGTCAGGGCATATGCCTGGGGTGCAGGCTCAATCCTCGGTGGAGGTGCAAGCAGGATACAGATATTTCTCTCTCTTCCTCTCTCTCTCTCTGAAAAACAGTAAAAATTTATTTATAAAAAAATTATGGGGGAGAACCAAGATGGCGGCGATATAGGCAGACGTGTCCCAGGTCGTGTTCGGAGCAAATGGAGCGAGCAGCTGAAGCTAGTAACACTCACACCGAATTGGCGAAATTGCTCAGCTGGTGAGAGGGTTTACAGCCGGGAAGAGCAGAACTCCCCTGGTAAGGTAAAAAAAAAACCAGGGATTTCGGCAGGAAAGTTTGCCAGACCTCTGAGCCCAGAGAGTCGGAGGGAGACCGCGTGGCAGACAGCCGCGTCCCTTGGGACAGGCACAGCCCCTGACGGGGGAAAGGAGAACCGCAGGATTCCTGGCGCCGCCAGGGAAATTGAGAGCTGGGTTCTGTGACCGCGGAGGACTGAGCCTAAAGGGGGCAGCCTGAAGAGCTGACCTGACCATGCAGTCCCGGTAAGAGAAGAAGCTTACAGAAACCAAGCCTTCCCCGTTTCCGCGGCCGGCATTTGTTTGTTTGTTTTCACTGAACCCTGTTCATGGGACATTTCGGATACAGACACTCACCTGTGCTGAAGAGAGGGAGAGTGTGCTGAGGAGTGGAATCTGGGGAGAGACTGGGGAAAGAGGGGGAGCCGGGAGGGGTGGTAGTGAATTGAGTGCTGAGACACCCCAGAGCCCGGGACTGGGGCAGCCACCTGCTCCTGAGAGGGAGTCTCCTCCCCCCAGCCCCCAGGCAAGGAGCACAGCCACACCCAGATTCCACCCTGTAGGAGATCAAGGATTAAGATAACCTGATCAGTCCCTGGGAGTTAACAGGGTCTGGCTTATAGGGGGATTTTCAATCCCAGCAACAACATAGCGCCGGTAACTAACTATTACGCAGTCAGCTCTGGGCAGTGAACTTCCACTGGACAGAGAGGCCCTATAGCCTCAGAGGCCAACCCCAGAACACTGCCACCCAGAGGCTGACCCACAAACTGACTCTTTGCTAAACACAAAATAAGGCAGTCTGGGAAATAAATGCGGCATGCTTTAAAATAAGGACTGTGGTTTACAACACAGAGGAACAGTATATCGCAGGGAAACTCAACACTCTCCTGAATACCTGGAAGGTCTAAGGCAAGTCACACTGAAGAATAGAAGAAATGAAGGACCTTCACTACTGCAATTTTTTTTCTTTTTTCACTTTTTAACTAAGAAACCAATTTTTTTTTCATTCTTTTTTTTTTCTTTTTTTTTCTTTCTTTTCTTCTTTTTCCATCACCTGATTTTACCCTTTTAATTACTACCTTATTATTTTTAACCAGTATTATTACTGCTACCATTTTACCATTTTTTTAAAGTGCCATTTTATTTTTTCTTTATTTTATTTTGGGATTAGTGTTCACCATTCTATTTTCATCGTTATATTATTGGTTGTTTCTAGTTTGCATTCATATCCAGGGAGCTGTTGCTGGAATTTGTTGGGATTAATGGCTGTTCTATAGGAGTATTCTCCTCATATAAAAAGTCTCTTCCCTCTTCCACTTCATTCTCTCTTTTCGCTCTTTTTTTTTTTCTTTTCTTTTCTTTTCTTGCTTTTATTTTCCCCCTTCCTTTTTCCCAATTTCATTTTTGCACTCCCTTTTTTTGGTCCCTACTTTTCTTTTCCTTTTTCTCTTTTATCTTTTTCTCTTCCTTCTTCCTTATCCCCTAATTCTCTTAATTCAGGTGGTCACCTTTAATTGGGGTTATTAATATCGTGAATATATTTGTGTATAGTGCCTGGTACGTGGTGCCTTGTTGTGTTGTATTTTGTGCCTTTAAATCAACGCAGCAGATCCAAGCAACAGCAACCTCCTGAGCACCTAATCCTCTGCTGAGGAACAGCAGCTGTACGTGAAACCTCGCCCCACCAGCCGGAAGAGCCACCACAGCTGTGAACAGCACCCACCAGAGGAGCTGCTGCCAACTGAAGAGCAGCTGCTACCGCAACCGCCCGAAGAGCAACCACAGACCAAGGAGTCACTGCCACCAAGGGAGCAACCACTGAACAACTCAACGTCTAGATATGTCAGTGAGATCAAACATGGGTAGACAAAGAAACCCCCAAAGGAAAGAGAAGGAGGACTCTCCAGAAAAGCAGCTAAGTAATACACAGGCATGCAACATGACAGATAAAGAATTCAGAATAAGGATCCTAGAGTGCATAAACCGGATGGAGGAAAAAACCGACAACCTCTGCAAGAAGCAAGAAGAAACAGATGAAAAAATCGATAACATATGGAAGAAGCTAGAAGAAACAGATGAAAAAATCGATAACATATGGAAGAAGCTAGAAGAAACAGATGAAAAAATCAACAACCTAAGTAAGACCCAAGAAGAAATGAAGAGTGATATAGCTGCAATGAAAAACTCCATTGAAAGTATCAACAGTAGACTAGGAGAAGCGGAGGACCGAATAAGTGAATTAGAAGACAAGGAAGCAAAACACACCCAAAATGTACTGCAATTGGAGAAAAAAATTAAAAGACAGGAGGAGAGCCTAAGGGAGCTTTGGGACAACATGAAACGAAACAATATACGAATAATAGGAGTACCAGAACAACAGAAAGATGAACAAGGATTAGAAAACCTACTCGAAGAAATAATATCAGAAAACTTTCCTGAGGTGGGGAAGAAAAAAGTCACACAAGCCCAGAGAGTCCCAAACAAGGTGAACCTGAAAAGACCCACACCAAGACACATCATAATCACCATGGCAAATGTTCAGGACAAAGAGAGAATCTTACAGGCTGCAAGAGAGAGACGGAAAGTTACATACAAGGGATCTCCCATTAGATTGTCAAATGACTTCTCAACAGAAACACATCAGGCCAGAAAAGAATGGACTGAAATTTACAAAGTGATGCAAAGCAAAGGACTGAATCCAAGAATACTCTATCCAGCAAGGCTATCATTCAAACTTGAAGGGGAAATAAGAAGCTTCACAGACAAAAAAAGACTAAGGGCGTTTGTCACCACCAAGCCAGCAATGCAAGGAATGCTAAAGGGACTGGTATAAAAATAAGAAATTAAAAGCTCAGAAAGAAAACAGCCACACAAAAAAAGAAATGGCTACAAACAAGTACCTTTCAATAATAACTTTAAACGTAAACGGACTAAATGCTCCAACCAAAAGACATCGAGTGGCTGAATGGATAAAAAAACATGACCCATACATCTGCTGTCTACAAGAAACCCACCTCATTAGAAGGGACTCACACAGACTGAAAGTGAAAGGATGGAAAAATATCTTTCAGGCAAATGGAAAGGAAAAGAAAGCTGGGGTAGCAATACTTATATTGGACAAAATAGACCTCAAAGTGAAGGCCTTAACAAGAGATAAGGAAGGCCACTTCATAATACTAAAGGGATCAATACAAGGAGAAGATATAACCCTGGTAAACATATATGCACCCAATGTAGGAGCACCCAAATTCATAAAAAAAACTCCTGGAAAATATCAAAGGAGAGATCGACAACAATACAATCATAGTAGGGGACTTTAATACACCATTGACAGCACTGGATAAGTCCTATAGACAAACAATCAGCAAAGATACAGCAATCCTAAATGACTCACTAGATCAGATGGACTTAATAGACATCTTCAGAACACTTCACCCCAAAGCCAGAGAATATACGTTCTTCTCAGGTGCTCATGGGACATATTCAAAAATAGACCACATATTGGGTCACAAGCAAAGTATCCCCAAATTCAAGAAGATTGAAATCATAAAAAGCGTCTTCGCAGACCACGATGGCATAATATTAGAAATAAACTACAATAAAAACAACCCAAAATACTCAAACACCTGGAAGCTGAATAGCATGCTATTAAATATTGATTTGGTTACCAATGAGATCAAAGAAGAAATTAAAAACATCCTGGAAACTAATGACAATGAAAACACAACAATCCAAAACCTATGGGACACATTGAAAGCAGTCCTGAGAGGGAAGTTTATAGCTCTACAGGCCTATCTCAAAAAAACAAGAAAAAATGGTAGTAAATCATCTAACTCTACAACTCAAAGAATTAGAAAGAGAGCAACAAGAAAACCCCAGAGTGAGCAGAAGGAAGGAGATAATAAAGATTAGAGCAGAAATAAATGACATAGAGACCAAAAAAACAATACAGAAAATCAATGAAACCAAGAGCTGGTTCTTTGAAAGGATAAACAAGATTGATAAACCTCTAGCCAGACTCACCAAGAAGCAGAGAGAGAGGACCCAAATAAATAAAATCAGAAACAATAGAGGCGAAATAACAACAGACCCCACAGAAATACAAATGATTGTTAAAAAATACTATGGACAGCTTTACTCCAACAAACTACACAACCTGGAGGAAATGGACAAATTCCTAGAAAAATACAGCATTCCAAAACTCAATCAGGAAGAATCTAAAAATCTCAACAGGCCAATAACTATGGAAGAAATTGAAGCAGTCATCAAAAAGCTTCCATCAAATAACAGCCCAGGACCAGACGGCTTCACAGGGGAGTTTTACCAAACATTCAAGGAAGAACTAAAACCTATCCTCCTCAGACTACTACAAAAAATTCAAGAGGAAGGAACACTTCCAAGCTCATTCTATGAAGCCAGCATCACCCTAATACCAAAACCAGGTAAAGACAACACAATGAAAGAGAATTACAGGCCAATATCCCTCATGAACATAGATGCCAAAATCCTCAACAAAATCTTAGCAAATCGGATCCAGCAGTACATCAGAAAGATCATACACCATGACCAAGTAGGATTTATCCCAGGGATGCAAGGATGGTACAATATCCGCAAATCAATAAACGTGATACATCACATAAACAAATTGAAAGAAAAAAACCACATGGTCATATCAATTGATGCAGAAAAAGCATTTGACAAAATTCAACACCCATTTTTGATAAAAACTCTCAGCAAGGTGGGAGTAGAAGGATCATACCTCAACATAATAAAAGCCATATATGACAGGCCCACAGCCAACATCATACTCAATGGACAAAAACTAACACCATTTCCCCTAAGAACAGGAACAAGACAGGGATGC
Organism: Myotis daubentonii; assembly: GCF_963259705.1. Classification (NCBI taxonomy): domain Eukaryota; kingdom Metazoa; phylum Chordata; class Mammalia; order Chiroptera; family Vespertilionidae; genus Myotis; species Myotis daubentonii. The sequence goes on from NC_081861.1 coordinate 113,702,342, forward strand.
CCCCTCTCACCACTCCTGTTCAACATAGTACTGGAAGTGTTAGCCATTGCAATTCGGCAAGACGAAGAAATAAAAGGCATCCAAATTGGAAAAGAGGAAGTAAAACTGTCCTTATTTGCAGACGACATGATATTATACATATAAAACCCTAGAGATTCCATCAAAAAGCTACTAGACTTAATACATGAATTTGGCAATGTAGCAGGATACAAAATTAACCCCAAGAAATCTGAGGCATTTCTATACACCAATAGTGAACTTTCAGAAAGAGAGATTATAAAAACAATCCCGTTTACCATTGCACCGAAAAAACTAAGCTACCTAGGAATAAACTTAACTAAAGAGGTAAAAGACCTCTACTCAGAAAACTACAGGACGTTGAAAGAAGACATAGAGGAAGACATAAACAGATGGAAGAACATACCGTGTTCATGGATTGGTAGAATCAACATCATTAAAATGTCCATACTACCCAAAGCAATCTATAAATTCAACGCACTTCCCATTAAAGTACCAACAGCATACTTCAGAGATCTAGAACGAACTCTCCAAAAATTCATCTGGAATAAAAAAAGACCCCGAATAGCTGCAGCAATCCTGAAAAAGAACAAAGTAGGTGGGATCTCAATACCAGATATCAAGTTGTATTACAAAGCCACTGTTCTCAAAACTGCCTGGTACTGGCACAAGAATAGGCATATAGATCAATGGAATAGAATAGAGAGCCCAGAAATCGGCCCGAACCAATATGCTCAATTAATATTTGACAAAGGAGGCAAGAACATACAATGGAGCCAAGATAGTCTCTTCAATAAATGGTGTTGGGAAAATTGGACAGATATATGCAAGAAAATGAAACTAGACCACCAACTTACACCATACACAAAAATAAACTCAAAATGGATAAAGGACTTAAATGTACGACAGGAAACCATAAAAATTCTAGAAGAATCCAAAGGCAAGAAAATCTCAGACATATGCCGAAGCAATTTCTTCACTGATACAGCTCCTAGGGCACTTGAAACTAAAGAAAAAATGAACAAATGGGACTACATCAAAATAAAAAGCTTCTGCACAGCAAAAGAAACCATCAACAAAACAACGAGAAAACCCACTGTGTGGGAAAACATATTTGCCAATGACATATCTGATAAGGGCCTAATCTCCAAAATTTATAGGGAACTCATACAACTTAACAAAAGGAAGATAAACAATCCAATCAAAAAATGGGCAAAGGACCTAAATAGACACCTTTCAAAAGAGGACATTCAGAAAGCCAAGAGACATATGAAAACATGCTCAAAGTCACTAATCATCCGAGAGATGCAAATTAAAACAACAATGAGGTACCATCTCACACCTGTCAGACTGGCTATCATCAACAAATCAACAAACGACAAGTGCTGGAGAGGATGTGGAGAAAAAGGAACACTTGTGCACTGCTGGTGGGAATGCAGACTGGTGCAGCCACTATGGAAGACAGTATGGAGTTTCCTCAAAAAACTGAAAATGGAACTCCCATTTGACCCTGTGATCCCACTTCTAGGAATATATCCCAAGAAACCAGAAACACCAATCAGAAAGGATATATGCACCCCTATGTTCATAGCAGCACAATTCACCATAGCTAAGACCTGGAAACAGCCGAAGTGCCCATCAGTAGATGAATGGATTAGAAAACTGTGGTACATCTACACAATGGAATACTATGCTGCTGTAAAAAGGAAGGAACTCTTACCATTTGCAACGTCATGGATGGAACTGGAGAGCATTATGCTAAGTGAAATAAGCCAGTCAATAAAGGAAAAATACCACATGATCTCACTCATTCATGGACAATAGAGACCATTCTAAACTTTTGAACAATAATAGATACAGAGGCAGAGCTGCCTCAAACAGATTGTCAAACTGCAGCGGGAAGGCCGGGGAGGGTTGGGGGGCAGGAGGTAGGGGGGTAAGAGATCAACTAAAGGACTTGTATGCATGCATATAAGCATAACCAATGGACATAAGACACTGGGTGATAGGGGAGGCTAGGGGACTGTCTAGGGCGGGGGGATAAAATGGATACATATGTAATACCCTTTATAATACTTTAAGCAATAACAAAAAAAAAAGAGAAAAAAAAATTATGCCAGCTACTGCATGGGATGAATCTCAAAATAATTTTGTAGAATGAAAGAAATGTATCGCTCCAATAATATTCAATTTATAATGCATTATGCAATTATTTTGTTAAGCACAACTTGTAACCCGTAGCCAAAGTAACTTTATGTATTTCTTGTGAATTATCTATGGCTACCTTTGCATTACAGCTTCAGAATTTAGGAATTGCCACAGAGATCATATGGCCTGCAAGCCTAACATATTTCCTATCTGAATTTTTACAGTAAAATTTACTGTCCCTCTGATCTAAAAGAAAAATATATTCATACATATATTAAATCAATGATGCCACACTTTCGCTGAAGGAAAGATGATACACCCTCATCTATGGAATAGAATAAAGTAAAATATTTTTATAAAATTAACTATTTAGTTAGACCTTTTGGATCATTTTTCAAATCTGCCTATTAATTTTAATATTCTTAGGGTCAAAAACCCCTGAGGTATATCATCATATCTCATAGCCCCTGTTTCTTGTAATATCTTTCCATGTGATGACTTGTCATAGAGATTTCCCATGATTCCAATTATGTGGATGTTAAATGTGAGGTAAGGCAGCCTGAACATGATAAAGACACACTAACTTTCTTCCCACTGAAATGGCTAATTAATTCAATTGGCTGTCCACAAAGGTGGGTTGGCCAGGAAACATGGTTTGTATTTCATATATATACTAGTGGCCTGGTGCACAAAAATTTGTGCACTCGGGGGGGTGAGGGGGGTCCCTCAGCCCGGCCTGTGCCCTCTCGCAATCTGGGACCCCTCAGGAGATAATGACCTGCTGGCTTAGGCCTGCTCCCGGGTGGCAGAGGGCAGGCCCAATCCCTAGGTGCAGCCCCTGGTCGGGCTCAGAGCAGGGCCAATTGGGGAGTTGGGGCGCCACCCCCTGTCATGCACAGAGCAGGGAAGATTGGGAGGTTGTGATGCCACCCTCAGTCACGCTCAGGGTAGGGCTGATTGGGGGGTTGGGGCACCGTCCCCTGTCACACTCAAGGCAGGGTCTATAGGGAGGTTGCAGCGCCACCCCCGTCATGCACAGAGCAGGGCCAATCAGGGGGTTGGGGCGTTGCCCCCTTCACATACAGAGCAGGGCCCATCAGGGGGTTGGGGCGCCACCACTCTCACACTAAGGGCAGGGCTGATGGGGAGGTTATGGCTCTACCCCATCACACACAGAGCAGGGCCCATGGGGGGGGCGGTTGGGGAGCTCCCCCCTATCAGGCACAGAGCAGGGCTGCTCAGAGGGTTGGGGCCCCGCCCCCTGTCACACACAGAGCCACAGGATGATCAGGGGGTTTGGGCGCTGCCCCCTGTCACGCTGATCCTGGTGCCGGGAGGCATATTACCCTTTTACTATATAGGGTAGAGGCCTGGTGCATGGGTGGGGCCGGCTGGTTTGCCCTGAAGGATGTCCTGGATCAGGGTGGGGGTCCCCACTGGGGTGCCTGGCCAGTCTGAGTGAGGGGCTGAGGGCTGTTTTCAGGCTGGGAGTGACTGAAGTTCCCAACTGCTCCTTTTTTCTTTCTTTTTTTTTTTTATTCTGGGCCAGCTTTACCTTGAGACTTGGCTCCAGCTCTTAGGCCTCCACGGATGAAAGTAGGTTTCTGGTCTTTGCTTACAATGTTGCGAATTTGCTGGCTGAAGTCCCGCAGTATTTGTTACAATGTTTCTTAAACTGCCCGCTCAGAGGCCTGCAGCCCCAGGCGGGGAACGTTGGTTTCCTCCAACGATCCTCTGTCACTGAGGCAAGCAAGCCTCATGTAAGTTTCAAGCTTCCTGGCTGCTGGCCGCCAACTTGGCTGGCATTTAATTTGCATATCTCGCTGATTAGCCAATGAAAAAGGTAGCAGTCATACGCCAATTACCATGCTTCTCTTTAATTAGTGTAGATTCCACCCCTACACCCACCCCCCGTGGGACCAAATGAAGTTTATTTAGGGTATTGTGCTGAGGAGTGGACCCTGCACCTCCATGGAGGGATTTCCTGGGATAGTCTTCTGCTTTCCCAGACTACCCAGGGCACAAGACTGAATGTTTCCCTTGGTGCCTGGGGCTGCTGCTTGCTCTCTACAGCCCAGGACACCAGCAGGGCACTGCTCCTTGCAATGCCTCACAGCCAATCAAGTGTCAGGACAAAGGTTTCTACAAAGGACACCCATTCCCCTCAGCTGCCACAGGGTGGAGGCACAGCGCCTGTGCTCAGGGCCAGTCCCTGGAAGCAGCATGGGGAGGCTCAGGAAATGGCAGAGGTTCCAGGAGAACACATGAGGTCTGGATTTCAGGAAGTGAGCTGGAAAGTTTCTCCCACAGACTCAACTTAATAAAAGCGGCCACCTGGGGCTAATACTCAGTGTGAAAAGCAGCTTTCAAGCTGGGAGATCTCTGTCAAAAGCATATCCAGCATTTCTGTTTGTTTGTGTGTTTTTTTGGAGGGAGGGGGGGGGGCTGAAATAGGCCTGTGCCCGTTAAACTTCCTGAAATGAACACCTAGACCACAGGCTCTCTAACCACCAGGCCTTAAGGGTCTATGTAGAATAGTGGGATGATTTCCAATGGAAGTCCTCCTATGGACGGAGCAGGCAGCTCACAGGGTTTCTTGGGAAAGGATGACACAGGGAGAAACAGTACGGACAGATACACAGAGTTACAGACACCAGGAACAGGAAGCCATGTGACAGAGCCTCTGGGTAAATTATGGTTCTTTCTGTGCAGATATAAAATGGGCGTTACTGAAAGTCATAGGACAGCTCTGGGTGGGGCGGGATCAAGAACACTTTGACTATCTCCTCCTTGGCCTACTTGCACCTGGCCTGGTGCTCTGCAAGGAGGGGCTGCAGGACCTCCACGAGCTCCTTCTTGAGCTCCCAGGTCAGCATGGCTCCACTGCTGTAATCCTTCCTGATCCGCTCCAGCTTGTCCTCATCCTCAAGGAAGAAGGTCATGTACATGAAGGACATGTCCACCTGGCAGTTTTCCTAAAACTGCCTGTGCTCCTCGATGGTGTCTCTCCCTCCAGAAAATGCATGCTTGTTGACCTTAGATTGATCTGCTTGGCTGTGTCTGTGGGAAAGATGGGGGAATTGGAGTCTCTGGCATTCCTGTGGGTCCAGAAAATGCATGCTTGTTGACCTTGGTCTTGATCTGCTTGGTTGTGTCTGTGAAGAAGATGGGGGAGTTGGGATCGCTGGCACTCCTTTGGGTCTGAGTCCCCTGCAGTGAGGGGAAGAAATTTGAGTGTTGCAGGCTGGTTTAGGATAGAAGATCCTGGGTGTGAAATCTCTTGTCATCCTGAAGTAAGGATCCTGGTTGAAGGCACAAGGGATGAGGGCCTGGACGTCCATCTCGCCCCCAAAGATCTGTGGGAATGAGTTGCTGAAGGAGGGAGCAGCCTGGATGGCAGGAAAGCTGATCTTCCCCTTGCAGTCACTGTCTCCAAAGCCAAAAATGCCTTTCACTTGGTTGAAGTTCAGGTGCTTCTCATCTTCACCATATTCTTGTAGAAGTCTGGGCTCACCCCCATGTAGTCGAGGTCAGAGAAGATGGGCTTGTTGATGTGAATGCCGCAGGTGATGATGTCCTTGGCGTTTTCCATGGAGTAGCCATAGGCCTGGTCCAGGGTCAGGTCTTCCACAGGTACTTTTAGTCATCTTCCATCTGGATGAGCAAGAGCACATTCAACATGTCCTGCAGCCACTTTGTGAAAATGAACAGGATATGGTGGCCTACATGCATGGCTTTGGAAGAGAGGCCCCTGCCCATATACATGTGAAACAGCTTCTTGTTTTCATAGGCATCGAGGACTTAGTTCATGTCTCTGTGTGAGAAGAATGTGTATCTGTGCAGGAAGCGGTGCGGTCTGTGGCCCCTGGCTCTCTCTATTCTGTTTATCAGCTCTTGCTCAATGTTTCTGCTTCCAAACAGAACAATGAGCTTGTCACAGTCACTGCTTTTTGCACTGTTCCTCTGTATAGTTCAGGGGTCCACAAAATTCACTTCAGCTTCCATGGCACCTGGGTCACTAACCCAGGTGCAAGGTTCTCTTGAAGGCAGTGGCCTTGTAGTTCTCCCCCGTGGCCACTTTGTTGCTCATTTTTAGCAATATCAGCCTCCTCACTGCAGAATCAATTTCATCCTGGGCTGTGGGGGACACTGAAGAGGTGGCCAGTGGAGTAGCTGGGATCTCTGTCCAGCTGGTTTCTTCTTTTATAGTCTTCCCCACTCCGGCTCAGTAGTTAAGCACCTACCCATGAAATACCGGTCATGGTTCACTTTCAAGTCAAGGAAAATGTATAGATTGTGGCTCAATCCTTCTTCCTGTCTCTGAAATCAAGAAAAAATATTTAAAAAGAGTATTAAAACACAACCTTTGGAGCCATGTAGAAATAAGTTCATATTCCAGTTTAGCCATGTTCTTATCCTGTGGTTACAGGTAGATGCTTCACAGAATATTTTGGCGCTGATGTGGAGAAATGGAAACCCAAGTACACTGTTGGTGGGAATCTATTCTTGTGCAGCCCATATGGAGTTTCCTCAAAATATTAAATATGGAACTGCCATTTGTCTCAAGTTCCCATTAGCAGATGAGTGGATAAAAATGCTGTGGTACGTTTGCACAATGAAATGCTATGTGGCAGTATTAAAGAAAGAACTCTTACCATTTGCAACAGCTTGGATAGATCTAGACAGTATAATGCTAAGCAAAATAAACCATGAGAAAGGTAAGTATCTCATGTTCTTACTCATATGTGGAATCTAATGAAAACATAAACTGATGAATAAAATAAAAGCAGAGACAAAGCAGCATGGAACAGAGTGAGGGATTTCAGAGGAAAAGCAGGAGTGGGGGGGTGGTTGGGAATGATTAACCAGGGAACTTCTATGCATATATAGTGGTGAAGGCCTTGAAGAGGTAGATATGGAATGGAGGGGTCAATGGGACAAAAACACAAACATACAAAAGAAAAATCTGTAATACTTTGAAAAGAAATAAATTTTGGAAAGAAAATAAAATGTGAAACTTGTTAATTGGATATTTTAAAATATTAGTAATGCATTTGCATATGCAACATTTTTTGTTCTTTGCATGTATGCTATGTTTTTCTCATAAGCTATAACAACATAAATACACATGTATGCTATGTTTTTCTCATAAGCTATAATAACATAAATACCCCAAGGACAATTTAGAGAGCCTTTATTATTATTATTATTATTATTATTTAATATATATTTTTTATTGATTTTAGAGAGGAAGGGAGAGAGAGAGATAGATAGAAACATCAATGATGAGAGAGAATCATTGATCAGCTGCCTCTTACATGCCTCCTAGTGGGGATTGAGCCTGCAACCACCATGTGACCTTGACCAGAATTGAATGCAGGATCCTTCCTTCTGCAGGCCGATTCTCTATCCAGTGAGCAAAACTGGCTAAGGCTAGAGGGCCTTTAAATCCTTGATTGAAAATTTGTTATAAGCATCTTCAGTTTATCCTAATATATAAAAACCCAAGGTCCATAACATCCCAAACAACCGAAGACTCAACCGACCAGAAGTCAGTCCTGCAGTCAGTGCTGGGTTGCCCTGGTGACCCAGCACTGACTGCCACTGCTGTGGGCACCACAACTCAGCACTGACTGCCCAGGGAGCTATGGATCAGGTCCATAGAGAGGCCTGGAGAGAGAAACAGGGTCTGATTCGTAGCCTCCATGGCAGATCTTGATCAGCCCTTCCCTCTCTCTTTCTCTTGGGGCCTGAACAGCAGCCGGGCCTCTCTTTCTCTCAGGCCTCTGTTGGGGCTGCTGATCAGCCTCGCCTCTCTGATCAGGCCCATTGATAAGCCCAGAGATGCTGACTCACATAGAAACTGACCAATCAGAATCAAATCTCAGTGAAGTGTGAGGAGCCAATGGTTGCCTAGGAGGTGAAGCTGTTGACAGCTGACTGGCATAGAAACCGACCAATGTGAACCAAATCTGGGTGAAGTGTGAGGATCCGATGGCTGCCTAGGAGGTGGAACTTTTGACTCTGACTGGCATCAAAACCGACCAATCAGAGCCTACTCTGGGTGAATTGCAAAGGCAGAGCCTAAGGTGGGGGCTGAGCAGGGGTTTTAAGGGCAACAGCTGTTTGGTGTAAGGTTTAAGAAAGCAGTTCAATTTTATAATAATCGGTTTGGTTGTATAGTGCATATGGCTGGTTATCTGTCCAGATATAGGGATTATGTATTTTTGTCTACCAAGGTCATCTCCTCCTGATGAAAAAGGACCCCCCCCCCCATTTAAGCAACCTATCCTCTATAATCTATCCATACTATAAAAGGGTAATATGGTCATTGGACCAGGTTGACCGGCCATCTTCCAGACATCCAACTTCCTTCCGGACAAAGCCATGCTGCTGGGGGCCAAGGCAGAGGCTGTTAGGGGTGATCAGGCTGGCAGGGGAAGGCAGTTGGGGGTGAGATCAGGCCAGCAGGGGAGGGCAGTTGGGAGCAACCAGGATGGGAGGGGAGGGCCGTTGGGAGTGAGATCAGGCCAGCAGGGGAGGGCAGTTGGGGGAAATCAGGCAGGCAGGCAGAGGCAGTTAGGGGTGATCAGGCAGGCAGGCAGGTGAGTGATTAGGAGCCATCGGTCCCAGATTGTGAGAGGGATGTCTGACTTCCCCAAGGGGTCCCTGATTGGAGAGGGTGCAGGTTGCTCTGAGGGAACCCCCTGTGCACGAATTTTGTGCACCAGGCCACTAGTTGCTCTATAAAAGGCGCTTCTAATTTTATTTATTGAAAAAGTTGTGTTTTCTTTTTGTGTTTTCTCTGAACCCTGAAAATATTGTAAGCTCCCATTAGAGAAAGTAGTAACTTCACATGTGTAATCATTTTAACAACCTCTTTTCTTCTCCAGTAATAGTGTCGTAGGCTATAAAAGTTGCATATCCACTTTTTCTTCATTGAGTGAAATTGGCTTTTGACTCCTCTGATTACATGATAATTAAATGAGATGCCTATTTCTAAATGGTATGTTTCCTTTACTTTCCCATTTGTTTATTGTTGTTTGGGTTGCTGCAAACACATTAAAACTGGATGCTGATGAAAAGAGCTGAGTTCTGACTGTCACATGAGAAGAGCAAGCTTGCTGGCTGCAGATGCCATTTTCACTGAGTCTTTCAAGTGTATATTTTCTCTTCTGTAGTTCTGATAGTGGGGAAGGGCACAAAATAAGAATAGAGCTACAACTGTTTAATAATTATTCACCTTCTGAACTATAGATAAGAAGTTTTCTTACAGACCCTGGGAAACTGGAGGATGAAACAAGGCTATAAAAAGATAAGATGCCTCAATGGGTCCATTACTCAGGAAAGAAACACATTTCGAGAACAGACCAAGGACAGGACATACTTTGATTTGGTTGCTGTGCTCGGACCCTGACCCCCTCCAGGAGTTTTCCAGGAACTAAACATTCTCCAGTTCCAGGAAGGGCCTGAGCTGTTTGTAACATCATAGAAGATTAGCCACCTTGTTATCAGACTTTGAGCTCCTGAAGGCCAGACTGCAGACCCTCTCCTCCCCTTCCCCTGATACACTTGTAGCTCACAGTGCACGTAGCTATCTTCTCTGATGCCCATACATAATCAGCCAACAGGCGTGGGGAGTCAGAACAGAATTTCCAGGGTGACCAACTGCTCTCTCCATACTTCCGGCATTATTTGAAAAAATGCTCAAATATGATTCAACCCTGTCTCTGCTTAATTTGGCTCAAGTAGTGACAAGCGGCCTTGGACCCATTGTATCCAGTCTCATTTCTTTCTCCAAGACATGTTTTTCTCTTCGAATCAGATAACACCTTTCAGAAGGTAGAAAATGACGAGTCAAGGCTTTCACCCCCAATCACCACTTGTATCAGATGGCTGCATTGATGCCACAAAATAATAGGGAAAAGTTCTCAATTAAATCTAGCAACACTTTGTCACATGAAGTAGGATTTTAGATGCATTTTTATGCTTTCTTTGAGAACTAAATAAATTTAGCTAATATCCTAGATGTTGGGTTTATAAAAGTCTACATTTTATTTACATTTCCCAATTCTGGATAAAGGACTTGGGCTAATTATTGAAGAAACCAGGAACAATATGGTTCAGTATTTTATGTTAGGTTTTCACAATACTCATATAGAAGACCCAGGAATCTCATTTATGTAATAGGAAGTGATTTAATAAGCCTAACTCCTAATGACAATGTATTCCAGGAAATGTACACTCAACTATGATCTTTGCCTTCAACAATTTGCAAATGATTTTAATATGCCCCAAAGTGCTGTTCTTGACATTGTTCAGTGTAAGAAGACGGAAGCAGCAGGTACTATTGTATATGTTTCAGATCACAAGAAAATGAGGGTATATCCTGTTTCCACTGTATCCAGAAAATCTCTATTGATTCTCACAAAAGTAGGAAACCAAATTATTTTGAAGGCTGTTAGTTTCTCCTTATTATAATTAGATATAATACTATGACTCCAGAGTTTATTTCACTTCTGGAGATTCCTGCAATTTGGGAAAGCTAGTAATAAAGCATTATTAAAGTCAAAAATAAAACAACATGCCAATAATCTGAGCTATAAACAGTCATGGTTCTCCTACCTTCTCTTTTAGTAAAGCACAGATGTTACGTTTTATAACAAACCTTCTGTTGTAATTTGCTTGAGAATAAACAACTGGCAGTTTCACTGAAACAAATTTACCTGCTTTTGATTAGTAATGCTTAGCATTTTAAGAGCATGGAAGGAAATACGGGAGGAAGCAATCATACAATCATTGTTACTTCATGAACATAACAAGGAAAATTACTTAAATTAAGGTTTATGGCTAAATCCATTCTCACACCTCCCAATAGATTTCATACTGAGGCCCTTCAATCCAGCTAAGGAAGTAACCTGGTGTTTTGTAAAGCATTGACTTATAAAAGCCAGAAAATCCACAGGAGATGCTTGATGGTTGGTGACTTATTGAAATAAGATGTAGAAAGAAAAAAAATAGGGTTATTTTAGCATCAGTTCTTGAAAGAGTACAACATGTTGCTGCAGTTTGACTTTCAGTACAGTGAATCAAAACAGGATAAAAGTATCTGTCTTATTATTCCTTTGGCAGAACACTTGCAGGGAAGGATAAAGAAAAAGTAGGAAGCAGGAACAAAGTTAGGCTCTCCAAGTAACATCACATAAAATGGAGTTACTTAATCCTAATTCCATTTTTAGAATCACCTGGAGAGTTGCTAATAACTCCTGGACCTGGATACAGACAAATAAATGCATATATCCAGGGTTGACCATGGGCATGTGGAGTCACATTTGAGAATCATTAATTTAAATGATCATAATGGTTTTTTTCCTATTATATACTTGTGATAGGGAAATATTAAATTAATTGTTTAAAAATATTTTTCTTCACCAAAGAGGATTTGCACAGTTTAAGAATATTTACTTATTAGAGCAATGTGTGTGTGTGTGTGTGTGTGTGTGTGTGTGTGTGTGTGTGTGTGTGTCTCATAGGAGTGGTAGTAGTATTGGTGATAATGGGAAACAGGTAGATTCCAGGGAAAGCAATCATCAATGTCTACTACACTGATCAAAATAACCTATTTTAAACAACTCATCAAACAAGGATTAATAAATCAGAATTCATAAACATGTTGTTAGGCATATCCTTTACCTTTCCCCTGAACTCAGTTTCTCTCCTGTGCTCAGCACTTTTTCATTGTGCCCCACTTAGGGCTCCTGTCCTCTCTGCAGTTTTCCTGTTATTCTCATGTCAGGTGTCATAAAAGACAGATAAGCAGCCAAGAAGAGCAACTCGAGACCCTGCTTCCCACAACACCTGCACCTGCATCTGGCTTAACTATTTGCCCAGACCCACATAAGAGACATATAAATACCCTGTCCTTCCTGCTCTTGCTTGCTGAAACCACTTTGGCCTCAGCCCTTGCTTTTAATTTCATTCAGCCTAGTTCCTCTTGGCATCAACCTAACATATGTATGAATATTTTTATTGTACAACATGTATGATTATATTATTAGATGTAATGAAGATGCAACAGCAGTTTCTTTTATAGATAAATTGAGGATGTAAGGTATTCAACACAACACTATATATTTTTTTAATGTTTAATTTTTAAAGTATTTTTATTGATTTTTAGAGAGAGAGGAAGAGAGGGGGAGAGAGAGAAACATGGATATAAGAGCAAAACATCGATCAGCTGCCCCTTGCATGCCCCCTACTGGGGATCAATCCCCAAACCTGGGCAGGTACCCTGAACAGGAATCAAACCTGCAAACTTTGGATGCATAGGAAAATAAACAACTGAGACACACTGGCCAGGGTTATATAAATTTATAAATCCACATCAACTATACTTTTGAGTAAATTAAAAACGATTTGCAGCCACAACGTCACCTGTATTTAAATACTAGAGGCCTGGTGCACAAAATTTGTGCATGGGGGGGGGTCCCTCAGCTCAGATTGTGAAAGGGCGCAGGCCAGGCTAAGGGACCCCACTGGTGTGCAAGGGACTGTGGAAGGGCTACAGGGCATAATCAGCATGTCTGGCTCAGTCCTTATCCTACCAGCAGCAAGCTAACCTAGCAGTCAGGTCAAAGCGTCTGCCCCCTGGTGGTCACTGCACATCATAGCAAGCAGTTGAATAGCCTTAGCATATCATTAGCATATTAAGTTTTGATTGGTTGAAGAGATGACCAGACAACTGAACACTTAGCATATTAGGCTTTTATTATATAGGACTAGAGGCCCAGTGCAAAAAAAATTGTGCACTCAGGGAGGAAGGAGGGGGTCCCTCAGCCCAGCATGTGCACTCTCGCAGTCTGGGACCCCTCGGGAGATAACGACCTGCTGGCTTAGGCCTGCTCCCTGGTGACAGAGGGCAGGCCCAATCCCTAGGTGCAGCCCCTGGTCGGGCTCAGAGCAGAGCCGATTGGGAAGTTGGGGTGCCAACCCTGTCATGCACAGAGCAGGGCGGATCGGGAGGTTACGATGCCACACTCAGTCATGCTCAGGGTAGGGCTGATTGGGGGGTTGGGGCACCGCCCCCTATCACACTAAAGGCAGGGTCGATAGGGAGGTTGCGGTGCCACCCCCTGTCACGCACAGAGCAAGGCCAATTAGGGGGTTGGGGCGCTGCCCCCTGTCACTCACAGAGCAGGGCCCATCAGGGGGGTTGGGGCTCCATACCCTGTCACGCACAGAGCAGGGTCGATCAGGGGGTTGGGGAGCTACCCCTGTAACACACAGAGCAGGGCCCATCAGGGGGTTGGGGAGCTCCCCCTGTCACGCACAGTGTAGGGCCGATAGGGGAGCTGGGGCACCGCCCACTGTCTCACATAGAGGAGGGCGGATCAGGGGGTTGGGGTGCTGCACCCTGTCACACTCAGGGCAGGGCCGATGGGGAGGTTATGGCTCTACCCCGTCACACACAGAGCAGGGACCGTGGTGGGGGGGGGGGGGGTTGGGGCGCTGCACCCTGTCACACACAGAGCAGGGCCAATCAGGGGGTTGGGGCGCCACACCCTGTCACACACAGAGCCGCAGGGCAATCAGGGGGTTTGGGCGCTGCCCCCTGTCACGCTGATCCCAATGCCGAGAGGCCTCGCGGCTCCGCTGATCCAGATGCTGGGAGGCATATTACCCTTTTACTATATAGGATAGAGGCCTGGTGCATGGGTGGGAGCCGGCTGGTTTGCCCTGAAGGGTGTCCTGGATCAGGTTGGGGGTCCCCACTGGGGTGCTTGGCCAGCCTGGATGAGGGGATGATGGCTGTTTGCAGCTGGTCACACACGTTTCAGGGTGGGGGTCCCCACTGGGGTGCCTGGCCAGCCTGGGTGACGGGATGATGGCTGTTTGCAGCTGGTCACACACCCTTCAGGGTGGGGGTCCCCACTGGGGTGCCTGGCCAGTCTGGGTGAGGGGCTCAAGGCTGTTTTGAGGCTGACGGGTGACGGAAGCTCCCAACCGCTCCTTTTTATCTTTTTTTTTATTCTGGGTCAGCTTTAGCTCTGAGGATCCAGTTCTTAGTCCTCCACTGCTGAAAGCAGGCATCTGGTTTGTTTCGGTTCTATAATCGAAACAATGTATAACTCCAGCTCTGAGATCCCGGCTCGCTGAAAGCAGGTTTCTGGGGTTTTGTTTAGCTTCTATATTTGTTACAATGTTTCAAACTGCAGGCTCAGAGGCCAGCAAGGCAGGCGGGGAATGTTGGTTTCCTCCGTCACTGAAGCAAGCAAGCCTCATGTTAGTTTCAAGCTGCCTGGCTGCTGGCCGCCATCTTGGCTGGCAGTTAATTTGCATATCACCATGATAAGCCAATGGGAAGGGTAGCGGTCGTGTGCTAATTACCATGCTTCTTGCCAAAACCGGTTTGACTCAGTGGATAGAGCATCTGCCTGCGGACTCAAGGGTCCCAGGTTCGATTCCGGTCAAGGGCATGTACTTGGGTTGTGGGCAATCCCTGTGGGAGATGTGCAGGAGGCAGCTGATCGATGTTTCTTTCTCATCGATGTTTCTAACTCTCTATTTCTCTCCCTTCCTCCCTGTAAAAAAAAATCAATAAAATATATTAAAAAAAATTACCATGCTTCTCTTTTATTAGATAGGACTAGAGGCCTGGTGCAAAAGAATTTGTGCACTTGGGGGGGAAGAAGAGGGTCCCTCAGCCAGGCCTGTGCCCTCTCGCAGTCTGGGACCCCTCGGGAGATAAAGACCTGCTGGCTTAGGCCTGCTCCCGGGTGGCAGAGGGCAGGCCCAATCCCTAGGTGCAGCCCCTGGTCGGGCTCAGAGCAGAGCTGATTGGGAAGTTGGGGCGCCGCCCCCTGTCATGAACAGAGCAGGGTGATCGGGAGGTTGTGCTGCCACCCTCAGTCAAGCTCAGGGTAGGGCTGATTGAGGGGTTGGGGCACCGCCCCCTGTCACACTCAAGGCAGGGTCGATAGGGAGGTTGTGGTGCCACCCCCTGTCATTCACAGAGCAGGGCCAATCATGGGGTTGGGGAGCTGCCCCCTGTCACTCACAAACAGGGCCCATCAGGGGGGTTGGGGCTCCGTACCCTGTCATGCACAGAGCAGGGCCCATCAGGGGGTCAGGGAGCTCCCCGCTGTCACGCACAGAGCAGGGCCCATCAGGGGGTTGGGGATCTCCCCCCTGTCACTCACAGAGTAGGGTCAAAAGGGGAGTTTGGGCACTGCCCCCTGTCACATACAGAGCAGGGTGGATCAGGGGGTTGGGGTGCTGCACCCTGTCACACTCCGGGCAGAGCCAATGGGGAGGTTATGGTCTACCCCGTCACACACCGAGCAGGGCCCGTGGGGGTCAGTTGGGGCCCCGCCCTCTATCACCCCCAGAGCAAGGCCAATCAGGGGGTTGGGGCGCTGCCACTGTCACACTCAGGGCAGAGCCGATGGGGAGGTTATGTTTCTACCCCATCAGACACAGAGCAGGGCCCGTTGGGGGCAGGGGTTGGGGAGCTCCCCCCTATCAGGTACAGAGTAGGGCTGATCAGGGTGTTGGGGCGCCTTCCCCTGTCAGGAACAGTCCAGAGCCAATAGGGAGGTTGTGGCCCCACCCACTGTAACACACAGAGCCACAGGGCAATCAGGGGGTTTAGGTGCTGCCCCCTGTCACGCTGATCCCGGTGCCAGGAGGCCTCATGGCTCCGCTGATCCCGGTGCTGGGAGGCATATTACCCTTTTACTATATAAGATAGAGGCCTGGTGCATGGGTGGGGGCAGGCTGGTTTGCCCTGAAGGGTGTCCTGGATCAGGGTGGGGGTCCAGCTTGGGTGCCTGGCCAGCCTGGTTGAGGGGCTGATGGCTGTTTGCAGCTGGTCACACACCCTTCAGGGTGGAGGTCCCCACTGGGGTGCCTGGCTAGTCTGGGTGAGGGGCTGAGGGCTGTTTTTAGGCTGGTGGGTGACGGAAGCTCCCAGCTGCTCCTTTCTTTCTTTCTTTCTTTTTTTTTTTTTTTTTATTCTGGGCCAGCTTTAGCTCTGAGGCTTGGCTCCAGCTCTGAGGCCTCAGCTGCTGAAAGCAGGTATCTGGTTTGTTTGGGTTCTATAATCAAAACACTGTTTCAACTCCAGCTCTGAGATCCCGGCTCGCTGAAAGCATGTTTCTGGGGTTTTTTTTTTAGCTTCTATATTTGTAACAATGTTTAAAACTGCAAGCTCAGATGCCGGCAGGGGCAGGCAGGAAAAGTTGGAGTCCTCTGTCACTGAAGCAAGCAAGCCTCATGTTTGCTTCAAGCTGCCTGGCTGCCGGCCGCCATCTTGGCTGGCAGTTAATTTGCATATCACCCTGATTAGCCAATGGGAAGTAAGTGGAAATACAGCTAATTACCATGTTTCTCTTTTATTAGATAGGATTACACTGGAGAGAATATATATATATATATAATTGAGAGGTTCCTTAAGTTTCTCACCCCAGATGCTCATAGTGTTTCAATAATATTTTCATGTGGGATCCTAGGCCAAAATAAATATGTAAGAGTTCTATTTATTGAGTTTTTAGGTTCAAATAACTTACTAGGTATGTTTGTGCTAATGATTTAGTAGAAGCAATTAGGAAGATATATATATATATATATATATATATATATATATATATATACACACATATATACAAATATATAAATTGGAAGAAAACTAAAACTTTGATTTAACGTATAAATAACCATAAGATGTATTTGCCTTTGCACACTGCATACCTCAAACCTTGGAATGCATTTGGATATCATCACCCTCATTTCTTGATCTGCATTGATTTTTTACAGTACTTGCTTTTCATCAGAGCAAATACCAAAATCCAGCTTCACAAAGATATGATATTGAAGGACATCAAAGTTTTTCCTTATGCAATATTGATTTTAAGTTGGTTATTAAGAAGTAAAAGGCTCAGAAAGAACCATCCCCTTTCCTGCTCAAGAGCTTCAGATAGACAAAGACCTGTTCCAGGAAGGAAATCTTAACTTATTCACCTTAGCTTAATTTGAATTAAGTATGGTAGATAGGAAGGTGGCAAGCAGGGGTCTGTTAACTAGATCACCCCACTGTGTCTAATTGTTATTGGGGTTGCCTAACAAAAATTTGCCTGCCATGTATATTCTGTTCTTCCTCAACTACATGTAAATTTCCCAGTCCTTTTGAAATCTCAGATCCCTGCTCTTCCTTGCCATTCTCCTTTGTTCAAAATGACATATATACCCAATTTTGCCTCACTGTCATTGGAATTTTCATGCTTATGTGAATTCCCCATGCACACATATTAAAATTTTATTCCCCCTTGTTAATCTGTCTCTGTTCATTTGATTAATAGCCCAGCTAGAAATACTTAGAAGGTGGGAGAAAAGTATTTTTGCCCCCATGATATAATCAATGGGAATTTTATATGATCTAATGAAAAATCTGTGAACTACTTTGTCTTATTAGTTTTTACCGTGTCTGACAGATATTGTTGGACTTCTTTTGAAAATTTAAAACGTCTCTGAGGGTCCTAGGGTATATTGGTGCACAGTTATAGTTGTAACAGAAGACAAAATAAAAGTCAGAATTGGAGGGCGAAATTGCTCAGCTGGTGAGACGGTTTGCAGCCAGGAAGAGCAGAACTCCCCTGGAAAGGTAAAAAAAAACCAGGGATTTGGGCAGGAAAGTTTGCCAGACCTCTGAGCCCAGAGGGTCGGAGGGAGACCGCATGGCAGACAGCCGCGTCCCTTGGGACAGGCACAGACCCTGACAGGGGAAAGGAGAACTGCGGAATTCCTGGCGCCGCCAGGGAAATTGAGAGCTGGGTTCTGTGATCACGGAACACTGAGCCTAAAGGGGGCAGCCTGAAGAGCTGACCTGACCATGCAGTCCCGGCAAGAGAAAAAGCTTACAGAAACCAAGCCTTCCCCGTTTCCATGGCCAGTGTTTGTTTGTTTGTTTTCACTGAATCCTGTTCATGGGACATTTTGGATACAGACACTCACCTGTGCTGAAGAGAGGGAGAGTGTGCGGAGGAGTGGAATCTGGGGAGAGTCTGGGGAGAGAGGGGGAGCCGGGAGAGGTGGCAGCGAATTGAGTGCTGAGACACCCCTGAGCCCAGGACTGGGGCAGCCATTCTCTCCAGAGAGTGAGACTCCTCCCCCCAGCCCCCAGGCAAGGAGCACAGCCACACCCAGATTCCACCCTGTAGGAGATCAAGGATTAAAATAACCTGATCAGTTCCTGGGAGTTAACAGGGTCTGGCCTATAGAGGGATTTTCAATCCCAGCAACAACACAGTGCCGGTAACTAACTATTACACAGTCAGCTCTGGGCAGTGAACTTCCACTGGACAGAGAGGCCCTATAGCCTCAGAGGCCAACCCCAGAACACTGCCACCCAGAGGCTGACCCACAAACTGACTCTTTGCTAAACACAAAATAAGGCAGTCTGGGAAATAAATGCAGCCTGCTTTACAATAAGGACTGTGGTTTACAACACAGAGGAACAGTATATCGCAGGGAAACTCAACACTCTCCTGAATACCTGGCAGGTCTAAGGCAAGCCACACTGAAGAATAGAAGAACCGAAGGACCTTCACTACTGCAATTTTTTTTTTCTTTTTTCACCTTTTAACTAAGAAACCAATTTTTTTTCTTTCTTTTTTTTTTCTTCTTTTTCCATCAACTGATTTTACCCTTTTAATTACTACCTTATTATTTTTAACCAGTATTATTACTGCTACCATTTTACCATTTTTTAAAGTGCCATTTTATTTTCTCTTTATGTTATTTTGGGATTAGTGTTCTCCATTCTATTTTCATTGTTATATTATTGGTTGTTTCTAGTTTGCATTCATCTCCAGGGAACTGTTGCTGGAATTTGTTGGGATTAATGGCTGTTCTATAGGAGTATTCTCCTCATATAAAGAGTCTCTTCTCCTCTTCCACTTCATTCTCTCTTTTCGCTCTTTTTTTTTTCTTTTCTTTTCTTTTCTCGCTTTTATTTTCCCCCCTCCTTTTTCCCAATTTTATTTTTGCACTCCTTTTTTTGGTCCCTACTTTTCTTTTCTTTTTTCTCTTTTATCTTTTTCTCTTCCTTCTTCCTTATCCCCTAATTCTCTTAATTCGGGTGGTCACCTTTATTTGGGGTTATTAATATCGTGAATATATTTGTGTATAGTGCCTGGTACGTGGTGCCTTGTTGTGTTGTATTTTGTGCCTTTAAATCAACGCAGCAGATCCAAGCAACAGCAACCTCCTGAGCACCTCATCCTCTGCTGAGGAACAGCAGCTGTACGTGAAACCTCGCCCCACCAGCCAGAAGAGCCACCACAGCTGTGAACAGCACCCACCAGAGGAGCTGCTGCCAACTGAAGAGCAGCTGCTACCGCAACCGCCCGAAGAGCAACCACAGACCAAGGAGTCACTGCCACCAAGGGAGCAACCACTGAACGACTCAACGTCTAGATATGTCAGTGAGATCAAACATGGGTAGACAAAGAAACCCCCAAAGGAAAGAGAAGGAGGACTCGCCAGAAAAGCAGCTAAGCAATACAGAGGCATGCAACATGACAGAAAAAAAATTCAGAATAAGGGTCCTAGAGTGCATAAACCGGATGGAGGAAAAAATCGACAACCTCTGCAAGAAGCACGAAGAAACAGATGAAAAAATCGACAACCTCTGCAAGAAGCAAGAAGAAACAGATGAAAAAATTGACAACCTCTGCAAGAAGCTAGAAGAAACAGATGAAAAAATCGATAAAATATGGAAGAAGCTAGAAGAAACAGATGAAAAAATCAACAACTTAAGTAAGACCCAAGAAGAAATGAAGAGTGATATAGCTGCAATGAAAAACTCCATTAAAAGTATCAACAGTAGACTAGGAGAAGCGGAGGACCAAATTTGTGAATTAGAAGACAAGGAAGCAAAACACACCCAAAATGTACTGCAATTGGAGAAAAAAATTAAAAGACAGGAGGAGAGCCTAAGGGAGCTTTGGGACAACATGAAACGAAACAACATACGAATAATAGGAGTACCAGAACAACAGAAGGATGAACAAGGATTAGAAAATCTATTAGAGGAAATAATATCAGAAAACTTCCCTGAGGTGGGGAAATAAAAGTCACACAAGCCCAGAGAGTCCCAAACAAGGTGAACCCGAAAAGACCCACACCAAGACACATCATAATTACCATGGCAAATGTTCAGGACAAAGAGAGAATCTTACAAGCTGCAAGAGAGAGACGAAAAGTTACATACAAGGGATCTCCCATTAGATTGTCAAATGATTTCTCAACAGAAACACATCAGGCCAGAAAAGAATGGACTGAAATTTACAAAGTGATTCAAAGCAAAGGACTGAATCCAAGAATACTCTATCCAGCAAGGCTATCATTCAAACTTGAAGGGGAAATAAGAAGCTTCACAGACAAAAAAAGGCTAAGGGAGTTTATCACCACCAAGCCAGCAATGCAAGGAATGCTAAAGGGACTGGTATAAAAAGAAGAAATAAAAAGCTCAGAAAGAAAACAGCCACACACACACACAAAAAGAAATGGCTACAAACAAGTACCTTTCAATAATAACTTTAAACGTAAATGGACTAAATGCTCCAAACAAAAGACATCGAGTGGCTGAATGGATAAAAAAACATGACCCATACATCTGCTGTCTATAAGAAACCCACCTCATTAGAAGGGACTCACACAGACTGAAAGTGAAGGGATGGAAAAATATCTTTCAGGCAAATGGAAAGGAAAAGAAAGCTGGGGTAGCAATACTTATATCGGACAAAATAGACCTCAAAGTGAAGGCCATAAGAAGAGATAAGGAAGGCCACTTCATAATACTAAAGGGTTCAATACAACAAGAAGATATAACCCTGGTAAACATATATGCACCCAATGTAGGAGCACCCAAATTCATAAAAAAACTCCTGGAAGATATCAAAGGAGAGATCGACAACAATACAATCATAGTAGGAGACTTTAATACACCACTGACAGCACTGGATAAGCCCTCTAAACAAACAATCAGCAAAGATACAGCAATCCTAAATGACTCACTAGATCAGATGGACTTAATAGACATCTTCAGAACACTTCACCCCAAAGCCAGGGAATATACATTCTACTCAAATGCTAATAAGACATATTCAAAAATAGACCACATATTGGGTCACAAGCAAAGTATCCCCAAATTCAAGAAGATTGAAATCATAAAAAGCGTCTTCGCAGACCACGATGGCATAATATTAGAAATAAACTACAATAAAAACAACCCAAAATACTCGAACACCTGGAAGCTGAATAGCATGCTATTAAATATTGATTGGGTTACCAATGAGATCAAAGAAGAAATTAAAAACATCCTGGAAACTAATGACAATGAAAACACAACAATCCAAAACCTATGGGACACAATGAAAGCAGTCCTGAGAGGGAAGTTTATAGCTCTACAGGCCTATCTCAAAAAACAAGAAAAAATGGTAGTAAATCATCTAACTCTACAACTCAAAGATTTAGAAAGAGAGCAACAAGAAAACCACAGAGTGAGCAGAAGGAAGGAGATAATAAAGATTAGAGCAGAAATAAATGACATAGAGACCAAAAAAAAATACAGAAAATCAATGAAACCAAGAGCTGGTTCTTTGAAAGGATAAACAAGATTGACAAACCTCTAGCCAGACTCACCAAGAAGCAGAGAGAGAGGACCCAAATAAATAAAATCAGTAATGATAGAGGCGAAATAACAACAGACCCCACAGAAATACAAATGATTGTGTTTTTGTTTTTTTGTTTTTTTTTCCTGTTATTTTTTTTTTATTGCTTAAAGTATTACAAAGGGTATTACATATGTATCCATTTTATCCCCCCGCCCTAGACAGTCCCCTAGCCTCCCCTATCACCCAGTGTCTTATGTCTATTGGTTATGCTTATATGCATGCATACAAGTCCTTTAGTTGATCTCTTACCCCCCTACCTCCTGCCCCCCAACCCTCCCCGGCCTTCCCGCTGCAGTTTGACAATCTGTTTGAGGCAGCTCTGCCTCTGTATCTATTATTGTTCAAACGTTTATAATGGTCTCTATTGTCCATGAATGAGTGAGATCATGTGGTATTTTTCCTTCATTGACTGGCTTATTTCACTTAGCATAATGCTCTCCAGTTCCATCCATGACGTTGCAAATGGTAAGAGATTGTTAAAAAATACTATGGACAGCTCTCCTCCAACAAACTAGACAACCTGGAGGAAATGGAAAAATTCCTAGAAAAATACAACATTCCAAAATTCAATCAGGAAGAATCTAAAAATCTCAACAGGCCAATAACTATGGAAGAAATTGAAGCAGTCATCAAAAAGCTTCCATCAAACAAAAGCCCAGGACCAGACGGCTTCACAGGGGAGTTTTACCAAACATTCAAGGAAGAACTAAAACCTATCCTCCTCAGACTACTACAAAAAATTCAAGAGGAAGGAACACTTCCAAGCTCATTCTATGAAGCCAGCATTACCCTAATACCAAAACCAGGTAAAGACAACACAATGAAAGAGAATTACAGGCCAATATCCCTCATGAACATAGATGCCAAAATCCTCAACAAAATCTTAGCAAATCGGATCCAGCAGTACATCAGAAAGATCATACACCATGACCAAGTAGGATTTATAACAGGGATGCAAGGATGGTACAATATCCGCAAATCAATAAACGTGATACATCACATAAACAAATTGAAAGAAAAAAACCACATGGTCATATCAATTGATGCAGAAAAAGCATTTGACAAAATTCAACACCCATTTTTGATAAAAACTCTCAGCAAGGTGGGAGTAGAAGGATCATACCTCAACATAATAAAAGCCATATATGACAGGCCCACAGCCAACATCATACTCAATGGACAAAAACTAACACCATTTCCCCTAAGAACAGGAACAAGACAGGGATGCCCCCTCTCACCACTCCTGTTCAACATAGTACTGGAAGTGTTAGCCATTGCAATTCGGCAAGAAGAAGAAATAAAAGGCATCCAAATTGGAAAAGAGGAAGTAAAACTGTCCTTATTTGCAGACGACATGATATTATACATACAAAACCCTAGAGATTCCATCAAAAAGCTACTAGACTTAATACATGAATTTGGCAATGTAGCAGGATACAAAATTAACCCCAAGAAATCTGAGGCATTTCTATACACCAATAGTGAACTTTCAGAAAGAGAGATTATAAAAACAATCCCGTTTACCATTGCACCAAAAAAATTAAGCTACCTAGGAATAAACTTAACTAAAGAGGTAAAAGACCTCTACTCAGAAAACTACAGGACGTTGAAAAAAGATATAGAGGAAGACATAAACAGATGGAAGAACATACTGTGTTCATGGATTGGTAGAATCAACATCATTAAAATGTCCATACTACCCAAAGCAATCTATAAATTCAACGCACTTCCCATTAAAATACCAACGGCATACTTCAGAGATCTAGAACGAACTCTCCAAAAATTCATCTGGAATAAAAAAAGACCCCGAATAGCTGCAGCAATCCTGAAAAAGAACAAAGTAGGTGGGATCTCAATACCAGATATCAAGTTGTATTACAAAGCCACTGTTCTCAAAACTGCCTGGTACTGGCACAGGAATAGGCATATAGATCAATGGAATAGAATAGAGAGCCCAGAAATCGGCCCGAACCAATATGCTCAATTAATATTTGACAAAGGAGGCAAGAACATACAATGGAGCCAAGATAGTCTCTTCAACAAATGGTGTTGGGAAAATTGGACAGATATATGCAAGAAAATGAAACTACACCACCAACTTACACCATACACAAAAATAAACTCAAAATGGATAAAGGACTTAAATGTACGACAGGAAACCATAAAAATTCTAGAAGAATCCAAAGGCAACAAAATCTCAGACATATGCCGAAGCAATTTCTTCACTGATACAGCTCCTAGGGCACTTGAAACTAAAGAAAAAATGAACAAATGGGACTACATCAAAATAAAAAGCTTCTGCACAGCAAAAGAAACCATCAACAAAACAATGAGAAAACCCACTGTGTGGGAAAACATATTTGCCAATGTCATATCTGATAAGGGCCTAATCTCCAAAATTTATAGGGAACTCATACAACTTAACAAAAGGAAGATAAATAATCCAATCAAAAAATGGGCAAAGGACCTAAATAGACACCTTTCAAAAGAGGACATTCAGAAAGCCAAGAGACATATGAAAACATGCTCAAAGTCACTAATCATCCGAGAGATGCAAATCAAAACAACAATGAGGTACCATCTCACACCTGTCAGACTGGCTATCATCAACAAATCAACAAATGACAAGTGCTGGAGAGGATGTGGAGAAAAAGGAACACTCGTGCACTGCTGGTGGGAATGCAGACTGGTGCAGCCACTATGGAAGACAGTATGGAGTTTCCTTAAAAAACTGAAAAAAAGTCAGAATTGGAAAGCCAGATCTCCAAATTAAAAGTACCAGGAGGTGACAGCTAGTATTAAGAAAAAGCAATCTTCTTAATAAGTTAAATACTTGATTTGTATAACAAATTTTAATTTATATACTTTTCCAACAAAGCACATTAACAGAAAAAAGTGCATAATATGATATAAATTAATCTTTGGAATTTTAAAAATTCTCCACTATTTCAGTAAATTAGCATTCTATACTCAAGATAACCATGGAATTACAAACTCATTTTAATGAAAAATGGGGAGAAACCAGTCCAGGAAGAGATACAAACACATATTACTATAGATTCAAAATTTTAGTACACTTCTACCTAAAACAATATCAATGGCAATAATTCTTGGGACCAGTTAATGCTCTGAATTAACCCATCAGCTTTATTGATTTATTTCATATTCATGATTAGGGAGATGTTAGAACATAAAATATTTCATCCCCTCTGGATTTCCTCTTACAATGAATGCCTGGTTATCAAAGAATTAGGATAGATAGAGTACTATATTTTTCTCTTAAAAAAAGAGCAATAAAAATCCAAAGGCTAATGTATCACAGTAAGATTCTAGAAGGAGAAAAATCATTTGTCAGTAAGATATTTTGTGATAAATCTTACAGTAGTGACCTTGATTGGCTGCTATATTGTGCAAAAAGAAGAGAAGAAACCAATCAAAATAACATGAATGATTAATATACTTCATACAAAGCCCATGATATCCTTAGAATATACTTGCTAAGGTACTGCAGTGATGAGAAGGCAAACACATTATAGAATTCAAGTAAGGAGTTTCAGAAGAAGTTCTTAATGGAGACACTTGCACTTAATTTCTTAGTTTCTGTTGACTATACAAACTGAAGTACTAATACCAGAATATACATTGTGAGGAAAAAATGACATTCAAATTCTAGGTTGAAAATGTGAAATACTGGAGCTATGTAGTAGATTTTATTAATGAAAAATTCTAGAAAATGATTATGTACTCTGCTCTGCTGACATAAGGTTTAGCCATATGGTTTGCTTTGGCCAAATTGTATCTGTCACTTTTTAGCATAGATTTTAAGACTGACTGGGTGGTTCATCATATCTTCTTTTCCCCTCTTCCATAATGACCAACACTATTCCAGACCTAGGCTTCTCCCTCAATGTAAAGCAGAGTTGCATCTAACCCTTGATGGGTACATGGAATTACTGAGCCGCTGAGATATTCATGTTTGTCACTGCAACATAAACTAACCTCTTCTGACTGATGCAAGTTATTAGCCATTAATATTAGCATAAACTAAATGTGGGGAAATAGAGAAAAGAGAACAAAAGAGTAATTAATTTCAAAACAGGTATATGAAGGTTTTATGAACATGTGAAAGAGTCAAGCCTTGAAAATGGAGAAAGGAGAAAAGAAAATAAATGGTAATAGCTCCATTGTTAGAATCGATGGCCTCAAACTCAAGTGAATAACCATAGCTGTCATGATTATCCAGAAACAGCCATCATCATATATTTTATCTGAGCTCAGAAAGTTTTAGTTACTTTTTCATGATCACACAGCTAGTAAGGGACAGACACAAAATGCATTGCTTTCAATTGTATTACACTGTCACATGAACACAAAGTATGAGCATCTGTCTAGTTGTGGCAGCTGCTTAGATCTCCTTTGAAGAGAGAAGCTGCTGTGGAGAGTACAGTTAGTTTAGAGATCTTCCAGCTCCAGTGCCTTCAGGATTCAGGATTTGCTGTACACATTTGAATCAAGGATACTTTCTCTAGGAAACTTCCCCTCCCCTCTTCTGCCAGTGACTAAGCATTTCTGCCCAATGCAATGTCTCCTCTATGGATAATCTTTATTCTGGGGCTTTCTGTTGGAATGTTTAGACTTTCTCAGAGTTGCATTGTGATCTGAGGCTCTCTCCCCTTCTACCTTCTCAGGTATCATACCCGTATCATGGTCTGAAGGCTTTTGCTGCCCACTCCTGCTCTCTCACCCCTTATCTTACATAGGTTTCACCTGTGAATAAAAAATTCGGAAAATTGTTAAAATGGTAACAAAGACTTTATTCTGAATCTCTGTAATAGATACCAACACTATCACAATAGGGGTGGATATTGGACTCAACTATAAATACAGCAATGATTTAAAGGCAATGAGCAGAATAAGGGGAGTCAGTGGGTGAAAAATTACCAAGAGGAGACATTGAGGGTAGGAGGGTTCTTGCTAAATTGATTTAATAAGATTCTTGCTGATGACAAGCCAGGGTGATCAGATATCAAGAAAGGGAGGAATCTCACTAAACAGACTTAATAGAATTCTTACTAAAACTGGGCTGGGCCTGGCTGGCATGGCTCAGTTGTTGAGTGTCAACCTATGAACCAGGAGGTCATGGTTCGATTCCTGATCAGGGCACATGCCTGGGGTTGTGGGCTTGATCCCCAGTGTGGGGCATGCAGGAGGCAACCAATCAATGATTCTCTCTCATCACTGATGTTTCTATTTCCCTCTCCCTCTCCCTTACTCTCTGAAATCAATAAAAATATATTTTTAAAAACTGGGCTGGGCAGGTCAAAGACAAGATCCAAGAATGAGGCCTAGATGAAAAGAGAGCTCAGAGGGGCCTATCTAAAGTTTGGTCAAGGAGAGTCTTAGTCACATCCCAATAAATCTCATACTCCTTACTCCATCTTGCCACCTACTTCCTGGAGGCTCTGAATTGACATACTAAAGGAACAGGAAAATCTGATTAGTACCCTATTGTGTGGCAAAATGTGTAGACTGTTGTGCCCAGATTACTAAGGCTTGAGTACTAAAAATGTGCTGCAATCCCCTTTTCCTGTTTGTTAAGCTCTGCAGGTAGGTGTTTACAAGGATTGTCTCACTGAATGCTCATATAATGTTGCCAGTTGGATTATTATGATTATTTTTATTTTATACATGAAGAAACTAAAGCTTAGGTGAAATGACTTGTGTAACATGATTCTTCCAATAATGACAGAGGCAAGATTCAGGCCCAGATCTATTAACAGTCTAAACAATTGAAACCACACACAATTCATACTGACCAGCTTAAACTGGCTCTGTTCCCTTAAAGCTGATTGGTGATTAATACATCTCTTGAGTTATTTTACGGAGACAGCACTGCACACGTGCCACCTCTGTCCTCCAGCTGCTCCCTGAACCAAAGTCTCACTGAGTCTCACAGCTCCCCACAGGACCAAAGGATCAGGACATAATGGGAACTTTACCACAGGAACGCTTTCGGGAGCACAGGGTCTCCTGTGCAGGAAGATCCGGTGCTGAAGCCTCTTACCATAAAGGGTCAATTTCCAAAACTCTCCAATCAAACTCACCCCACCAGTGTTTTTGAATACATGTTCCTTGCAACTCCTTAAAACCCTCTGATTATAAGCCCAGATCCCTCAGATTCCTTTTTAACATGTAT
Source organism: Myotis daubentonii (assembly GCF_963259705.1). Lineage (NCBI taxonomy): Eukaryota > Metazoa > Chordata > Mammalia > Chiroptera > Vespertilionidae > Myotis > Myotis daubentonii. The sequence goes on from NC_081861.1 coordinate 113,730,437, forward strand.
GTGTATACCTTTGTACTCTTTGGTATTCTTTTGCTTCCAGCAGCCAGCAAATCTGGGTATTTTCCACAGGATTTCCCTTGGGCTACTTGTGCCTCTTTACTTTAGTTCACACACAAAGCTGGAAGTACATGGGGATTTATAGTCTGTTTGACTGACAGAGAATGAAAACCTGTTTTCATCTCTTGGGTCAAGATAACCCTGAGGCTCAACTTTCACTCCTGAGTTACCCTATGGGGTCAGGTTGAAGTATTACCTTCCACAGGTACTTCTCTGAAATCATGTTCTTGCTTGACTTCCTCCCTTTGCCTGTCCTGCTTGCCCTACTCTCTTACCAGTTTCCCCTGGGTTGGAGCACTGCCTTAATAAATCACATACACAGGATTCTTCCTCTCTTGATCTGTTTCTAAACCTAAGAAAAGCACTTATTAAATCTATGTCGTGGTGTTAAGCAATAGCAATCGCTCTTGCCTTTAGGAAGGTAATTGAAAAATCACAATATTTTGTGCTGTAACACCACTGATATATATTATGAAATAATATTCCTGAGAAGGGAGTGGTCATCATTAGCAAGTCTCTTCAGGGAAGTTAACATTTAAACAAGTTCTTGAAGAGTGAACAAATGAGTAGGTATCCAGTACAATGAAAAGAAATGAAGGGCATTTAAACAAAGGAAACAGACTCTACTTTGATGATAGTTTCACTGGAAAGGGATTTTGTAGATTTCATTTTATTCTGGAAGGAGAGCTTCACTGTGAACTCTTACAAGGGAAGGGCCCTTTCTGAATTATATAGGTGAAACAAGAGAATTAATAACCTCAGAAAATATCTTTAATACAAAATAGGTCTGTAAGCCAGTTTGAGCTAAAAGACACGAGACAGAAAATCATGTAGCACCCTGCTAACCACTATAGAAATTACTTAGCCTGTTAGACTTTAGAAAAAATAAAAAACTAAGACAGCAGAAATAATAATAATAATAATAATAACATACAATGGGTTAGAGTCACAAGTTATGTATATAGCGTCCACCCCTGCACACCAAGATAACCTATTAACATGCATTGTTAAGATGTTTTTCATCCCGCAAAGTGAAGGCCACCCCACTGCGATCTCGCTGAAACCAGACAAGGGGATGCCATCAGTGAAGCTGATGACCAGAAGATGAAAATTAACTGCTTACCTAATCAAGGACCAATCAGTGAGACCCAGGACTACAAATCCCTTACTCAGGCATATTGGATTTTGAGTACTAGCTTTCCCATTTTCCTGAGTGGTGCCATTCATAATAAAATAGGCAAATTTATACAGAATTAGTAGACTTCCATTTAGTAAATAACTATGTAGATTTTCAGTGTAACCAAAGGTACTATTGTGTGCAAAAAGTTTTCCCTAGCAAGCAAGGAAAAACAAATGCCCTTTACATAGGAAAAACAAAACTTTAAAACAGTTAAACACTTGATAAATAGTTGGAAGTTGCATAAGCTGTTGTAAGTCAAATAGGAATGATTTGATGCTTTTACTTTCAAAGTTAAAAGATATGCATTTTGCACATTTAGTTCTCTTCTGTATTTCTAAAAATCATTGCTCAGCCTATTTTCTTTGAAATGAGAAATCATTTACGGTTTTCCCATTGGTAATTTTCATTTTAGAAACATGACTCCTCACTTAATATGTTTCAATTATTTTCAGATTAAAATATCTAATTTGATAAATTGAAATTGGAGCTGCATAATAATTATTTATCTAAGGCTTAAGTATTAAATATTTGGACTAAATATTTGTTTTATTTTTGAGATAACTGATATGCCAGTCACTTGCCAGCCACTTCAATATAATTTTATGCACATAATAACTGGCACAGACACTGGGAATTTTAAAAAGATAATTGATTTTTTATTTATTTATTTTTTGGCTAAAAATTAATATACTTTATTTTATTTTATTTTATTTACAACTAATAGAAAATATTTATTTAAAAAGATAATTTAAATATCAAGTCCAGTGCAGCCTGTCATTTCTCACTGCTTGGTTAAGTAAAACCTGCATAAAAACTTAACTATGAAATATTATATGCTCCTTGATGACTATACTTCAGACATAATAAAGACATCAAAAGAACAGTTATTAAATATTAGAGTTTAATTTAGTCTAATTTCTTTGTATTTAAAGTTAAAATAATATAATTAAAAATCAGGTTTGATATTTTACTCTACTTATATGCACTTTGCTTCTTTCAAAATAAAAATGATGTATAATGCATACATCTTTTATTCACCGCCTCACTGTGATCTAAAAAATGGTGTTATTTTTTCAATATAAGCTTGAAAAATAGCTCTGACAATTTTCCAATACTATTAACATACTGCTTTGAAATTTTTCTTTAAGGGTCTTCAAATCAATATTTTTCATTTGGTTCCAGCAAAGATAGCCTTCCCTGCTTTTGTGAAAATCACTTCCCTTTGCAAGTAGATTGGCAAAATCTGGATCATGGACAACAGAAGTTCATGAATTTCTAATTTACATTGAAAGGCCCTAAAATATTCTTTGCACATTAAAAAAGCTTTGTAAGTCAAGTAGTATTTTTAACAAAGTTAAAATATCACCAGAATTACTCTTGGAATGCATGGGAAAGTGTTATGTGAAATTATACTGCAATGCTTAGGTACTATAACCTCGCAGAAACTCCACTTTTTAACATTCTCACTGAACAAGTGGATTTGACTGCTTGCTTCAACAAAAGGCAAACCTGTGAAACAGCTGCTGGTACAAAAGGACAGAGGTTTATTCAGGTGCCATGACCTGGGAGAATGTTGGATCCCCATCTCAAAGACCATTTCCCCTTCCTGTTCAAGCCAGCGGTTCTTATAGGGATATGGAGGTGAGGACATTTTTTCCATCCAATTATCTTGCTAGCTTTTGGCGTCTTGTACCCTGTCTATTCATCTTTCTAACTTTTGGCACACTCAATGTAAGAACCTCCCCCTGTGCCATCATGGCCAATGGGGAGACTCCCCTGCGCTCCCCAACTGTCTTCCTATCAGGGTCAGTGGGGAGGAGGAGGATGTAGGATCTGCCACTGTCAGGAAGTCCAAAGATACCATAGCCCCCAGCTCACCTCTCAGTGCTGGACACAGGCTACACATCTGGGGGAGACTGTAGGGCACGCCTGGATCCAGGTGTGCCTGCATCCTCTGTGCAGCCCCCCACTCAGCCTGGCCCTGTGACTCACTGTTTATGGTAAGAACCTGACCTTTTATCCTTTCTGTCTACCAACTCCCTTCCTTAAACATTCAGCCCTTAGGACAACAGGTTCAGGTCTGTATCAAACTGCCTTAAGAACAAAGCCTCAGGTCTGTTGACCACAGAAATAGAGTTTTGGTCAAGCTAAAGGTAACATCTTGACTTTAGTTGTGTTCAGCTCCAGGCCTATAAAAACTGAGTGACATATGGACCACACCCTCATGAAACCAGACAGAAAAAATGCCCTGGCTGATATCAGGACCTGATACAAGGATCAACTACATCCTATCCTGGCCCCAACCAATCAGTAAAGAGCACAACCAATCCCAACTCCTTTAGCCACTGTGATTAATGTCCCTCCCACCCACCCCTCCCCATATAACCCTTCCCCTGGATTCCATCAGAGCTCCAGGTCTTTGACTAGCTTACATGAGTCTCTGGGCTGAGTGCCATCTCCTCAATTAATAAGCTCCTGCTTGTCTTTGATTGGGCTGTGATGCTTTGATGAGTACAGACAAATGCACCAATTTAGTCCTGTGGCAGTACTTCATTGAATTTTGTCCTCAGAAGCCATTAGTTTTTACAACTCATCTGAATAATTTCTTATACTATCAAGTACTCTCTCTTATCAACAAATATGTATTAGACTCAGAATTTCTCTGTTGTATACGGTGCAAAATAAACAGAAGCTATATAGTTTTTTTACTTTTAGAACACTTAGTTCTTATTTGGGGAGATACACTGAATAGAAATAATTCTATTAGAAAACTATTAAGTATAAATCTGCACCACTCTAAGTTTAATAGTTTATAAAAGAGAATGATCATTAAAGGCTGACATTTATGGAAAAGTCTCCAGGGGAAGTTACGGCTCAGTTGGATTTGAAAAATGCCTAGAATTTAAGCATAAAAGAAGAGACTATTACCATACTCTTTAAGTTTTCATTTAAAAGAAAATGTCCTTTTCATCTTTAGAGAAAAATATTAAAATGTTAGTGAAGGGGAGCAGATTTTGCTACCCCCAAATATGCCTTTCATAACAAGGATTATCTTGAGCTGATATTTTTAAAAAATAGCAGACACAGAAGAAGCTCTGAAAACCTGGCAGAAGTTACCCTTTTGTAAATGTATAAAGGATATCTCCATTTGTCAGGGTGTCTCCCCATCTGTACCAGGAAGAGGAGGATGACTAAATCTTTAGAAACTCTTATCAATAGAGAAGACAATGACCTAAATTTGCATAGCAACCTTACCCTTGTTTACTGTACTTTGCTCTAACCCCCTAATCTCCCATAACAGGTCTCCCTTCATCCCCTCCTACCCACTCAACACCTTCTTTAGTCTTTAGCTGTATTTAAGGTGATGGCTTGGGCCATTTCTAAGATTTACCATCCTCAGTTTTCCTGGGTATTGGCCATATATACAGGAGGTATACATGTTATTGAACTTCTGATTTGTTTGTGTTTTTTTTTCTTGTTAATTTGTCTTTTAACAGGGTCTTCAACCAAGAACCTAGAATAGTAAAGGGAAAATTATATTTCTTCCTCTATGATAAAAACATGTTGATTGAAAGAATGTTTATATTGCACTTTCATGCTACAAAGCATCCATTATAATTGCAATTAAATAATAATTGTGGAGTTAATGCTGTATACTTTTTAAGTTTTTTTAGTTTCAGAGAGAATCATTGATCAGTTGCCTCTTGCACATCCCCTACTGAGTATTAAACTGGCAACCTGGGCATGTGCCCTGACTGGGAATCAAATCCTGACCTCCTGGTTCATAGGTCCATGCTCAATCACTGAGGCATGCTGGCCAGGCAATTCTGTATACTTTTATGCACTATCCCACTAGAATATAGAATCCATAGAATATGAATTGTATCTTTCTTCTTAACTGCATTTAGGTTAAATGCTTTTGAATACCACAAAAGTTCTATCACTTACTCTCAAGTAATGTACTACAATGCCTTTTATTATTACACTAGGGGCCCAGTGCAGGAAGATTCCTGCACTGGGGGTGGGTCCCTCAGCCCGACCTGCACCCTCTCCAATCTGGGAGCCCTCAGGGGAGCTCTCTCCAATCTAGGAGCTTCTGTCTGTCTTTGCAATCATATGAGCAAATTGTCTGAGACCCCCAATCCAGTTTGGTTTGTTGCTCACAGAATAATAGAGGCTTTTTTTCTTTCTTTTCTTCATTGGTGGAGATTTCCTGGAAGTTTTAGGATATCTTCCCTTTAATTTTTCCTAGACACTCTGATTTTACTTATGTCTCTCACCTTTGCTTTCCCTCCACCCCCCACCGCAACAGTAACTTGCTCCAGGTTCACTTTGCTCTAGTGCAGCTGTGGGCAAACTATGGCCCACGGACCAGATCCGGCCCGTTTGAAATGAATAAAACTAAAAAAAAAAAAAAAAAAAAAAAAAAAAAAAAAAAAAAGACCGTGCCCTTTTATGTAATGATGTTTACTTTGAATTTATATTAGTTCACACAAACACTCCATCCATGCTTTTGTTCCGGCTCTCCGGTGCAGTTTAAGAACCCATTGTGGCCCTCGAGTCAAAAAGTTTGCCCACCCCTGTCCTAGACACTAGAGCATAAATTTTCCAGGCCAGCCTATTTCAATTATGTTTTCCAATTTTGAGCCATTTCTTCTGCCTTTATGGATAAGACACTAGAGCAGGGGTGGGCAAACCTTTTGACTCGAGGGCCACAATGGGTTCTTAAACTGGACTGGAGGGCCAGAACAAAAGCATGGATGGAGTGTTTATGTGAACTAATATAAATTAAAAGTAAACATCTACACTAATAAAAGAGAAAAATGGTAATTGGCATACAGCGATACCCTTTTCATTGGCTAATCAGGGCTATATGCAAATTAACTACCAACTAAGATGGGCAGTTAACTGCCAACAAGATGGCGGTTAATTTGCATATGTAGGCATAATGCAGGGAGGCAAAAGGGAAAGCAGGAAGAAGCCCCCTGCCACTGACAGTGATCGGAAACCCAGGGGGGAGCTAAGAGCTGGGCAGCAGGGCAAAGGCGGCCCTGCGGCTGCCTTTGCCCTGCCCCCCAGCCATGATCAGAGAATCAGGTGCCTTTTCCGCCCTGCCCAGTGATAGCAGGAAGTAGGGGTGGAGCCAGTGATGGGAGCTGGGCACGGTCGAAGCTGGTAGTCCCGGGAGCTAGGGGTCCCTTGCCTGGGCCTAAAGCAGAGCCCGCGATCTCGGGGTCGCTGCAGCTGCGGGTCCCCGCTGCCTGGGCCGGACGCCTAGGCCAGAGGAGTTAGGCCTGGGCAGGGGCGGAGCCTGCAACCGCGGGGAGCTGGGGGTCCCCTGCCCAGGCCTGACACCTCTGCCGGAGGCCTCAGGCCTGGTCAAGGGGCCGATCCGGTGATTGGTGATTGGAGGGTGATGAGGGTCAACTCCTCTGGCCGAGGCATCAGGCCTGGGTGGGGGCCAGAGCCAGTGATTGGGGAGAGATGGGGGTCCCCTGTCCAAGCCTGACACCTCTGGCGGAGGTGTCAGGCCTGGGCAAGGGGCTGATCAGGCGATCGGAGGGTGATGGGGGTCTACGCCTCTGGCGGAGGCGTTAGGCCTGGGCAAGGGGCTGATCAGGCGATCGGAGGGTGATGGGGGTCTACGCCTCTGGCGGAGGCGTTAGGCCTGGGCAAGGGGCAGAGCCAGCAATCGGAGGGGTCTGGGGGTCCCCTGCCCAGGCCTGACGCCTGGGCCAGAGGCATCAGGCCTGGGCTGGGGGCAGAACCAGTGATGGGGGGAAATGAGGGTCCCCTGCACAGGCCTGACGCCTCTGGCCCAGGCGTCAGGCTGGGCAAGGGGCTGATCCTGCGATTGGAGTGTGATGGGGGTCAACGCCTGAGGGCTCCCAGTATGTGAGAGAGGGCAGGCTGGGCTGAGGGACACTCCCCCACACACACCCAGTGCACGAATTTCATGCACCGGGCCCCTAGTCATTACATCAAAGGGTACGGTCTTTTTTTCAATAGTTTTATTCATTTCAAATGGGCCGGTAGTTTGTCCATGGCTGGTCTAGGAGATCCATCTGCCACGAGAACTACAATTCCCAGATTTCTTGGTGCTCCCTGAGCTCTAGGTTTTCCCTTCCTGCTCTGTCTCCATCCCACGGCCTCCCACTCTGCCAAGTCGTCCAAGCCACCAGCTCTCCCTCTCTGCTCTCCGTCTGGCGGCTTGAGGGGGTGTGGTGAGTGACTGTGGAAGCCATGTCCCCCCAAGCCTCTGGCTCTCTTGCTCTGCTCTCCACTCGGCAGCTTGGGGGAGTGACCAAGGGAGCCACATTTCCCTAAGCTGCCAGCTCTCCCACTCTGCTCTCCACCCAGCATCTGTGTATGCAAATTAACCTGTCATCTTTGCTGGGTTAATTTGCATACTCACTCCTCATTGGCTGGTGAGTGTAGTGGAGGGATGGTCAATTTACATGTTTCTCTTTTATTATATAGGATGGTTGTATCTCTGCTCATCATAAATTTTGCTCAAAGGTAAATCCCAATGATGGCTATTATTTTGAGCATCTTTGTTAAAATACTCTTTGGAAAGAAAATTTTCACACTGACCATAAATATTACTATATTAAAAGCAATGGCTTTTTACTAGCTGTAAAATTGAAAGTTAATTTTATTTGCTTTTATTATTAAAATTATAATAACAATTTCATTTTAAAATAATATTATAATTGTTATTTATTATTTTGGGAGCATGCTTTATGAATTTATTACAAATTAATTGAACTTCAGTTCAAGGGTCATAGACTAGCAAAATTATCTTAGGGAAGAAGAAAATACTAAAAGAAATATAATTTCCTCCTGTTTTTCACCTGCTTCTTCCTACCCCATCCCACAATATTTGCTAATGGGCAACCAGTTCCTTGCTACTCTGAACATTGTTTAAAACTAGTTAAGTGGCTTAGCTTAAAACTTAAATTGATTTTATTATCTCAACTCTTAAGAGAGTTTGACATCATTTTTTCTTGGTGCCAGGTTAGTACTACTTTGAGGATTGTGTTTTTACTGCTGACAAACACACATAAACCTTCACATTTATTCCAAGAGATCATACTTTTTTAGAGCTCTATAAATTTTCCAGGCCAGCCTATTTCAATTATGTTTTCCAATTTTGAACCATTTCTTCTGCCTTTATGGATAAGTAATTTGACAGAGGACAAAACATATCTGATTGCTTAACAACATTTTCTCTTCCTTATTGTGTTACAAATGATAAGGAAGATTTCATGAGTGTGTTACATGATCTATATTATCACAGGAAATTGCAGGAAGCCTTACACAGTTGTTCATGGGCCCCATGATTCAAGAAGGTATTGCTCTCAGAAAGGACAAAGGAATTTTTTGTGGAATGTTCAGTACATTCCACAATAGCTAGATGAATCATTTCCTGTTTGCTCCCAAGACAACCATGACCCTTTATTTCTTGCAACATAATTACACCATGGTTTTAGAGTGTGCTTAAAAATGGACAAGAAATAATATTAAGCAATGATACCGAATTTTTGGACTGCAACCCGGATACTTTGTCCACCAGTATCGAAGAATGAATCCACGAGCAGAAAGTGGTATAGTAAAGATGGAGATTTATTGAAGAACAAGTACAGACTCCCAGTGGGGACCCCCACCATGATCCAAGACACCCTTCAGGGCAAACCAGCTGACCCCACCCATGCACCAGGCCTCTACCCTATATAGTAAAAGGGTAATATGCCTCCCGGCACCGGGATCAGCGTGACAGGGGGCAGCACCCAAACCCCCTGATCACCCTACGGCTCTGTGTGTGACAGGGGGCTGGGCCCCAACCTCCCTATCCACCCTGCTCTGTTCGTGACAGGGGAATGCGCCCCAACCCCCTGAGCAGCCCTGCTCTGTGCCTGATAGGGGGGAGCTCCCCAACACCCCCCCCCCCGCCACGGGCCCTGCTCTGTGTGTGACGGGGTAGAGGCATAACCTCCCCATCGGCCCTGCCCTGAGTGTGAGAGTGGCAGCGCCCCAACCCCCTGATTGGCCCTGCTCTGTGGGTGATAGAGGGTGGTGCCCCAACTCCCCTATCGCCCCTACTCTGTGCATGACAGGGGGCAGCACCCCAACCCCCTGATTGTCCCTGCACTGCGCATGACAGGGTATAGAGCCCCAATCCCCCTGATGGGCCCTGCTCTGTGAGTGACAGGGAGCAGTGCCCCAACCCCCTGATTGGCCCTGCTCTGTGCATGACAGGGGGCGGCGCCGCAACCTCCCCATCCACCCTGCCTTGAGTGTGACAGGGGATGGTACCCCAACCCCCCAATCGGCCCTACCCTGAGCGTGACTGAGGGTGGCATCACAACCTCCCAATCTCCCCAGTCTGTGCATGATGGGGCGGTGCCCCAACTCCCCAATCGGTCCTGCTCTGAGCCCGACCAGGGGCTGCACCTAGGGATTGGGCCTGCCCTCTGTCACCCGGGAGCAGGCCTAAGCCAGCAGGTCGTTATCTCCCAAGGGGTCCCACACTTCGAGAGGGCACAGGCCGGGCTGAGGGACCCCCCTCACCCCCCCGAGTGCACGAATTTTTGTGCACCGGGCATCATATATATATATATATATATATATATATATATATATATATATATATATATTTTAGAGGCCTGGTGCACGAAATTCATGCACTCGGAGGGGGAGCCCCCAGCCCAGCCTGTGCCCTCTTGGGGAGCAGCCTAAGCCATCAGTTGGACATCCTTAGCACTGCTGCTGCACTAGACAGTCATGAGACCAGCTCAGAGCTCCTGGCTGAGTGGCTCTCCCCCTGTGGGAGCACACTGACCACCAGGGGGCAGCTCCTGTGTCAAGTGCCTGTCCCTTGGTGGTCAGTGCACGTCATAGAGACCGGTAGTTCTGCAGTTCAGTCTATTTGAATATTAGCATTTTATTATATAGGATTAGCTTTAATGTGCACTCCTTTTCTCAAGGCTCCAGCTTTCACCAGGTTAGTACATTTTTTTTTTCTTCTTGCCTCTTCTGGTTCAGGGGCCATAATGGCTTTCTGTTGTCACTAGTTCCTTGTTAGATCACATAACTCTGCCCACATCTCTGTAAATAGACCCTTTAAAAATTGATTTTCCAGTTAAACACTTTTGCGTATACATCCTGTTTACTGCCATACCTTAATGATACAATAATATCTATCTTGATATTGATATATCTATGTTGATAACTGTATACATATTATATCTCTATCTCTGTATTGGTGTATCTATATCTCTGTTGTTTCTACCTCTATCTCTTTCTAAAATTTCAGTCTTCATGCTTTAAAAAGTACATGGAATTTTGTAGCACCTTTTCCTTAGTAATAGTTCAATAATATCAAATTATGTACGTAATAATTTCTCAACAATGCAAATCCAGATATAATATTCCTAGTTAATTAGGAAACTTTGTGAATCTGGAAAAAAAAAGCATGAAATAATTTTGTGTTTGCATGCTAGTGTGGGAGATAGCCTCTAAATTGGTCCCAAATAATCCCTGCCTCCCGGTATTTTCCCTCTGTGTAATCCTCTCCTCTGGAGACTGTGCTAGACTTTTTGAATCACTTCTAGTAAATGGAATATAGCAGAGTAATGAAGTGAGACTTAGGTACACAAATATGGTGAATTTTGTCTTGAGTGTATGCTCTTTCTCCTGAAATTTTTACCCTGGAGGAAGCCAGCTACCATTCTGTGAGGAAACACTAATTAGAAAGAATATATGCACCCCTATGTTCATAGGCAATTTACAACACCTAAGATTTGGAAATAGCCTAAGTGCCCATCAGCAGATGAGTGGATTGAAAAACTGTGGAACATTTGCACATGGAATACTACATAGTTATAAAAAAATAACTCGTACCATTTGCAACAGCAGAGATGGACCTGGAGAGCATTATGCTAAATGAAAGAAGCCAGTCAGAGAAAGGTAAGTATCACATGATCTCACTCATATGTGGAATCTTATAAACAACATAAGCTGATGAACAAAAATATATCCAGAGACATAGAAGCATTGAACAAACTGTCTAATCTCAGAGGGAAGTCAGGGAGGGTGGGTGGGTGGGAAGAGATCAACCAATGAACTTGTATGCATATATACATAACCCATGGACACAGAAAACAGGGTGGTGAAGGCCTGGGGTGGAGGTGGGAGTGGGCTGGAAGAGGTCAATGGGGCAAAAGGGGGGACAAATGTAATACTTTTAACAATAAAGATTAAATAAATAAATTAGTCGCCAATAAACTCTGCCTCCTGGTATTTACCCTTCTGTATAATCCTCTCCACTGGAGACTGTGCTAGACTTTTTGACGCACTTCTAATAAACTAAGGGCCCAGTGCATGAATTTGTGCAACTTGAAAGGAACTGTGGGCCACGAGGCTGTGGTGGGCACAAGGGTGGGTCTCGATCCATCCACTGCACCCTTCTCAGGCCCTCACACTGCCGTCCTGGTCCCCTGTCTGCCAGCAGCCCCACTCCCACCACTGCTGCTCCCACCCACTGATCCACTGATGGTGCAGAACAATTGGGGCTGGGGCTGGTGCTGGCAGCAGGTGTGAGCACCTGGTAGAACCATGGCAAATGGGAGCAAAGAATTTTTAGTAACCACTAGAGGCTCACTCCAATGACAGCGACCGGTGCCCTGCCTTGGTCTGGAGTCCCTACTCACCTGCTCCACCATCCTGCCATGGTCGATGCCTGCCATGTTCCGTGCTCTACTGCCTGCTGCTGTTGCCCACCATGCTCTGTGCTCACCTCCTAGTGGTCAACACACATCATAGCAACCGGTTGTTCGGTTGTTCCGCCATTCAGTCTATTTGCATGTTAGGGTTTTATATATATAGACAAGACGCCTGATGCATGAAATTCATGCAAGGGGCTCAGCCCCCGTAGCTGCAGCTTCATCCGGAAGGTCGTCTGGTCTAATTAACATATTACACTTTTATTATTATAGATGGTATTATAGCAGAGTGATGAAGTGAGCCTATCAGGTTACAAAAATGTGGTGACTTTTGTTTTAAGTGTATACTCTTTCTCTTACATTTTTCACCCTGGAGGAAACCAGGTACTATTCTGTGAGAAAATCCAATGGAGAGGCCTACCTAGTGTTGGGAGCCATTAGAGATATTGGCTTAGACAAAGCCATCTTAAGAATTATAAGTTTCTGGTTCCTCCAGAAACTCCTAATTACCAGAAACTACGTATGTCCTGAGGTTTGGTCAACAGCTAAAGATAACCATCCTATACCCTGAAGCAACTACCGCCACAACCTGAGCCTGCTACAACCCTGCTGATAAGCTAATAGGCTTCTCCACCCACCCCCCATCCCCAAAACAGTATATATCCTGCCATTGTGAGAATAAAGTTAGAGGCTTGATCAGGACTTGTCTTGCCTCCATTCTTTCGTGTCCCTTGTTTGTCTCATTCTCCTAGGGTGTCTCTTCGTTCCCCCCGTTGTTGTCCCGCGGGTCGGGACAACCTAGAGAGGGACCAAGGCCTATCAACATACACATGAGTGGGTTTGAATGTAAATCCCCACCCCCACCCAATTTAGCAATGCAGATGTGCAGCCCCTGCCAAAGAAACCAAAGCCTCATAAGGGAGCAACCAGCTAAATGTCTTCCATATTCCTGATCTTTAGAAACAGTGAGACTATAAATTTTGCTGTTTTCAGCTGCTAAATTTTGGAGTAATTTGTTATTATAGATAATAGATAACTAATATAGCTAGATTCTTTTTAAAGCATAAAATGACTTGAGAATTTTGCTTCTTAACAATAACAAGATATTTTGTTTACTTTAGTGCTCTTTTTCTTTCAAAACAGATTTCTTAACATTCATTTTAAAATATATTTGGGGCTACTTTTTAAACCAAATAAAGTCTTTTAATAAATTGAAACCCTAGAAATCAGAATTTAAATATGAATAGTTTAAGAATGGGAAAACTAGCATAGTTTTTAATAAAAATAAGAGTCTTAGAGAGAAAACATTAATTTAACTGAAAGCAGTATATATCTCTGGGGAAATAAGGAATGGTTTGTGTGTCATATAAGTACAAAGAATGGAATTTTATAAACTGACTTTCCACATAGATGCCAAGATATACCTTTTGTACTTATTTTTTCTAATACTTTGAGGGAAAAAATATATATGAAAGAATGAAGAGAACATTAAAAAAATGAGCGATACTAATGAGCTGACAAACATATATGGCTCCAAAAATAGCACAGTCTTTTTTGCTTCATTAGAAACAATGTGAGGAATCCAGCTTAATTCGGTGAGCTTGAAGCTCAAGTTCAAAGAATTGAAAATGTTTTTTTCAAATTTGAATAGTTTCCAAATAGTTCAAATAGCTTTTTTCATTACTAAAAAATTACATCCAATGGGGAAAAAAAATCTAAGTATGCAACTATAATGTTCTTATTTGTAAGAACTATGGACTTTTCTTTGATTGTTAATTTCCTCTCTCCTTGCCTCCTCTCTCTCCATCCTCTTTTTATTTATTATAACATTTTTATTTAAAAAATTTATTTTTTTTTGAGAGAGAGACAGAGAGAGAGAGAGAGAGAGAGAGAGAGAGAGAGAGAGAGAGAGAGATCGATTTGTTGTTTCACTTATTTATGCATCCATTGGTTGATTCTTGTATATATCCTGACCTGGGATCAAACCCAGAACCTTGGCCTATGGAGATAAGGCTCTAAACAACTAACTGAGCTAACTGGCCAGGGCCTTCTCTACCCTCTTTTTAGGAGAAAGGAGAACAGTGAATAAAACAGTAGTGGAAACAAAGAAGTGTCAGTTCCAGAATCATATTCTTTTAGAAGGCAAGATAGACCTTGGACATTTAGAAGTATGGACTGTAAGATAAATAAACATTATCTTGAGGAATTCTATTGGTTTATTCTTTCATGAATGGTTGAAATTGTAAACTGGTATACATTATAAACATAGTGGTAAAAATATAGCTTTAATGCTAAGGACTACTGTGAGAACAAGCAATACCCCCTCTGGACCCTTGGCTGGAATAAGACATATAATATGAAAAGAAAAGAAAAAGAGGGAAGAAAAAAGCTTTGGGCAAACTGAGTTGGTTAACTAGAGCAGGGGCCCTGGCCAGCATGGCTCAATGGTTGAGCCATTGACCTATGAACCAGGAAGTCATGGCTTGATTCTAGGTCAGGGCATATGCCTGAGTTGAGGGCTTGATACCCAGTGTGGGGTTTGCAGGAGGCAGCCAATCAATGACTCTCTCATCATTGATGTTTCTATTTATCTCTCCTTCTCCCTTCCTCACTGAAATTATTAAAAATATTTTTTTAAAAAGACTAGAGCAGGGGTTATAAAAATGAGAAGTCATTAGCATAACCTAGAGATCTTGGTAATGACTGGATTTTGAAAAGATTTGCCAATAATTAGTAAATTAATTTGGGGAGAATTAATATTTTGATAATATTGAGTCTTCTAATTTATGACCATCTTCATTGATTTAGATGTTATTTAATGCATCTCAGAAATATTCTATACTTTTTAATATTCAAACCTTATACCTCTTTTGATAAATTTACTTCTGAGATTTTTATCCTTTTTAATACTATTGTGAATAAAATTATTTCTTCATTTCATTCTCAGAATAACCATTCTTAATACATAGAAATGTTGATTTTCATAGTTAGATCTTGTATACAATGTGGGGAAAGAAAAATAATTGTACTCTACCCTTCTAGGTTGTTGGTTGAGATACTATCTCCTCTCCTCCACCCAGTAATAAAAACAGATTAACAGAAGAAAAACAAATAGTTTAATAACATGTATATCTCTTGTATGCCTGAAAGAGACCCAGAGAAATAGAGCAACAACTTAAAATGGTCCAAGTCATAACCTTAAATACTAAAGATAAAAGAAGATGTTGGGGGTAGGGGACAGTAATAGGAGGTTACCAGGCAAAGCACAATAAAGATTAAGGTTGTTATGCAGATTTAAGTCCTTACTTTCTCCCTTGATAAGAGTTTCTAGAGATTTAGAGTCATCCCCCTTTTCCTGGTACAGTGAGGGAGACACCCTCAAAGATGGAGATCATTGATTTAGATGTTATTTAATGCATCGCAGAAATATAAATAAAAATGTAAATGTCTCTTAGAAAAGGGTAACTTTAAGGTGTTCAGAGCTTTTTCTGTGTCTCCTCTATCTTAAAAAATAAACAACTCAAGATAATCCTTATGCCAGAGAGACATATTTTGGAGTAGAAAATTCGGTTCCCCTTCAAAGAGAAATAGCTTATGGTCTACCATCAATGTTTTCTTTTAGCTCCCCTACCCTGTAGTTCTGTATCATCATACTGGGGCCTCTGCAGGACCTCCTTAACATTTCCTGTGATCATATGTTTCAATATATTCTAACTGATGATGCTCAGGGTAGGCTGCCTCCAAATATGCCAAAGTGGTGTGGACGAAAAGGGGCCACATGCTAACCTGACCATTTCAGGGAAAGCCTGCATGGTGGCCTTGCAAACTCAGAGACCTAAAGTAACCACAAAGGATGGTCTGAAATTAAAACTTTTCAAATTAAAAAGTGTGGGGAAGCACAGGAGACTTAGTAGGAAAGTCTGTAAGAGGAATCTCCAAAAGGTTGAGGGCCTCTAGTGGGGCCTTGCCGAAGGCAGCAGACATTGCCTTGACCTTTCCAAACAAGTCTGTGCACTTGCAGACCCCCAGGTATTTACCAGAATCTTTATGCTTAATCTGTAGGTGTGCTTGCTTAAAAGACACTGCAGACACGTTTCCTCCCAAAATTACTTACCTTACTGATTGTATCTAAAAGATAAACTGTATCTCAAACTTTTGTTACAATAAAAGCTAAAGAGGCAGGAAATCAAGGCTATCTGGTTCCTTTAGCCAGGTAGTCCCTTAGCCCTCTCTTTCACAGCAAAAGTTGTGTAATCATTCATCTGTTGCTCATGGTCTGCTGGTCAGCCTTGGCAAAAAAAAAAAAAAAAAAAAGAAAATAGCAGTTTATGGTGGGTAGTCATTTCCAAGCCAGTATCTTCCCTGACGAAGGTAAATCTTACCTTAACTGAGACTATTGTCTTTTTGCATCTATGATAACATATCGTTGGAATGTAAAAGCAATTTTTTTTCCAGACTGCTCAAAGCACAGGCATCAATCTGCAGAGACCACAAATCCCCTCATTGTTATTGAGTTAATTGCTGACTGTTAACTATCCTGTACCCATCTAAGTAAAATAAGTATGTATTTATCATTTTACTTTTTATCCAATCCCAGAGGTTTCCTTGCTTTGCTTTCTTCCACCTCCCTAATCTATATCACCAATGGAGTTTTTGTAACCCACTTACATCTCCTCTGTTGATTGTAATGTATAAGACAAGGTGCAAAATTTCCATTCTCTGGAGTATTATCTCAATCTGTTGAGATTCTGCTTCCTGCCAGTTGTTTATAGTTTGACTCAAATAAACTCACAAAAATTATTTTTTTAAAATATATTTTATTTATTTTTTACAGAGAGGAAGGGGGAGGGACAGAGAGTTAGAAACATCGATGAGAGAGAAACATCGATCAGCTGTCTCCTGCACACCTCCTACTGGGGATGTGCCCGCAACCAAGGTACATGCCCTTGACCTGAATTGAACCTGGGACCCTTCAGTCCACAGGCCGACGCTCTATCCACTGAGTCAAACCAGTTAGGGCACAAAAATTCTTTATAGGTTTGAATGTTACTTACATTAACAGTGAAATAATGATTATTTTGGATTAAAGTTACTTGAGAAACAGCCAGTGCACAAAGGACATTTTGAGTCTTTTGTATCCCCATGAAATCAGAAAATAAATATCCAATGTGAAATGTACCTTCCTTATACCACGAGGTAGAGGGATATCCTTATCACCAGAGAGAGAGAATTCAGGGCTGAAAGGACTATATAAACAAACCTTGTTACTTCTTTACTAATTAAGTACCAGAGTCTGCATTTCTTTACCTTGTCTTCATGAATTTATGGTTTCTTTGCGTAAAAAAATGTAAAAGCTGCCTGCTTCAGTCATTTTTTAGGTCCCATTTCTATGAGACCTCCCTATGCATAAATTTTTTTTCTTGTTAATCTGTATTGTCTCAATTTAATTTTTAGACCAGCCAAAAGAACTAGAATAATAGGGGGAAATTTTTCCCTTCCCTTGTTAGGCACATTCATGTGCTCCATTATGCCCTACTTGGGGCTATCACCCCTTCTGGTGAGTGTTCTGTTATTCTCGTTATACGTCTCATGATTAATGGCCTTTGGCTTCCAGTAAACCACCTCATCCAGTTTCCAGTGGACCGCCTACACCTGGCCCCCACCTGCACCTGGTCCCAGCGGTTACTCTGACTGACCTTTATAAGAGGCATAAATATCCTTCTCCTCCTACTCTGCCCCACTGATGCCATTTTGGTTTCAGCTCTTCTTCTAGCAGATGTAACAATAAATTTATAATTCTTTACCCCTTTTGGCCTTGTGCGTTCCTCCTTCAGTAACCCTAACATCCCTGACATAACCAAAGAAACATTGGTTATGTCTTTCAGAATGTTGGTCATTGTTAGGGGCAGAAATATTAAACATGCTCTGTTAATCTTGATTGTTCTGTTCTGATTAGGGAAATCACGCTCTAACCTGACAGATGTGGAAGTTAACAGGGAAGGGGGTTCATTCTCCTTATCTGAGAACTGCCTATTATCATGGAAAGATTAACAACCCTGTTGCCAAAACAATGGAGTCTCTTGAGAAGCCCACCCCAGCCCACATTGCCTGTAACCTGTAACCATTATACCCATTATTGTTCCTTTTGCCCACTTCCTCATGTAATCTTTGTCCTCCTACCCAATATTAGCAGCTGGTTTATGGGGGGAAGGGGGGAGCACAGAGCAGATTTTCATGGATGACCATACTACCAGCATTATTGGAATAAACATTCACCTATGATTCAACCCTGTCTCTGCTTAATTGGCTCGAGTAGTAACAGGCAGCCAAGGAAGGGAGAGGGATAGAGAGTTAGAAACATTCTGTTCAGCCCAAGATGCCTCTATCCTCTCTGTACCTCCTCCCTTCCTGTCTACCTAATTAAGCTAGCTAGCCTTCATCACACTATTGTCTGTGTCCATGGGCTATGCATATATGTATATGTCTTCTTTGGTTAATCTTTTCTCATCTCCCTCACCCCCTCCCCTCTGAGATCTGCCAGTCTGTTCCATACATCCACGTCTTTGGACCTATTTTGTTCATCAGTTAATTTTGTTTATTAGATTCCACATGTAAGCAAGATGGTGTGAAATTTGACTTTCTCTGGCTTATTTTGATAAAGGTTAGCTAGTTAGCTTAATTAGGTAGACAGGAAGGGAGGAGGTACAGAGAGAATAGAGGCATCTTGGGCTGAACAATTAAAGCAGCCACAAGCCCTGACTGATTTGGCTCAGTGGATAGAGTGTGGACCTGCGGACTGAAGGGTCCCAGGTTCAATTCTGGTCAAGGGCATGTACCTTGGTTGCAGGCACATCCCCAGCAGGGGGTGTGCAGGAGGCAACTGGTTGATGTTTCTCTCTCATTGATGTTTCTAACTCTCTATCCCTCTCCCTTCCTCTCTGTAAAAAATCAATAAAATATTATTTTTTTTAAAAAAAGCAGCCACAAGTTAGATCGAAAGCAGCCCTGATCTGAGCAGCCGGGAGAGCCATAGGGGTAATAAAACATCTCTGGTAAGGATAAAAAGAGGTCATTTTACTCTTTGAGCAGAGAAGCTAGCAGTTTCAGTCTCAAGACTTGGAAGGAGGTGCTGCTCAGTGGTTGAGCATCAACGCATGAACCAGGAGGTCATGGTCGGGTCCCTGGGCAAGGCATATGCCTGGGTTGCAGGCTTGATCTCCAGTAAGGGGCATGCAGGAGGTAGTTGATTAATGATTCTCTCTCATCATTGATGTTTCTGTCTTTCTCTCCTTCTCTATTCCTCTCTCTGAAATCAATAAAAAATATTTTAAAAAAAGATTTGGTAAGATAAGGTTGCTAGGTACCATAAGGTAGAGCAAAAGTAACTCCAGCTTGGCTCAGTGGTTGAGCGTTGACCTATGAGCCAGGAGGTCCCAGTTCAATTTCTGGTCAGGGCATGTGCCTGGGTTTTGGGCTCAGTCCCCATTGTGGGGCGTGTGGGAGGCGGCTGGTCAATGGTTCTCTCTCATCATTGATGTTTCTATCTCTCTCTCCCTCACCCTTCCTCTTTGAAATATATATATATATATATATATATATATATATATATATATATATATATATATATATATATATAATATATATATATATATATATATATATATATATTTTTTTTTTTTTTTTAAAAAGCAACTTCAACTTGAACAGATAAGATGGATATGTGGAGGACAAAGAAAAAACACAGTAACAGGGAAAAGGGAAACATATTTTCACAAAGGATAGAGGAATGTTGCAAAATAAGGGAAAAGAAAGAGGGGGCACCATGTGGGCTTTGGCCTTTGAAACTGGTACTATGTAGTAAAGTGGCCAATCCTATTTAATAAAAGAGAAACATGGTAATTGGCCGTACATCTGCTACCCTTCCCATTGGCTAATCAGGACGATATGCAAATTAACTGCCAGCCAAGATGGCGGCCGGCAGCCAGGCAGCTTGAAGTTAACATGAGGCTTGCTTGCTTCAGAGATGGAGGACTCCAACGTTCCCCGCCTGCCGCTGCCGGCCTCTGAGCTTGCAGTTTGAAGCATTGCTACAAATATAGAAGCTAAACAAAACCCCAGAAACCTGCTTTCAGCCAGCTGGGATCTCAGAGCTGGAGTTGATACAGTGTTTCAATTATAGAACCCAAACAAACCAGATACCTGCTTTCAGCAGCAGAGGCCTCAGAGCTGGAGCCAGAGCTAAAGCTGGCCCAGAATGAAAAAAAAAAGGAGCAGTTGGGAGCTTCAGTCACCCGCCAGCCTCAAAACAGCCCTCAGCCCTTCACCCAGACTAGCCAGGCACCCCAGTGGGGACCCCCACCCTGAAGGGTGTGTGACCAGCTGCAAACAGCCATCATCCCCTCATCCAGGCTGGCCAGGCACCCCAGTGGGGACCCCCACCCTCATCCAGGACACCCTTCAGGGCAAACCAGCCGGCCCCCACCCATGCACCAGGCCTCTATCCTATATAGTAAAAGGGTAATATGCCTCCCAGCACCGGGATCAGCAGAGCCGTGAGGCCTCCCGGCACCGGGATCAGCATGACAGGGGGCAGCGCCCAAACACCCTGATCGCCCTGCGGCTCTGTGTGTGACAGGGGGCAGGGCCACAACCTCCCTATCTGCCCTGCTCTGTTTGGGACAGGGGAAGGCGCCCCAACCCCTTGATAAGCCCTGCTCTGTGCCTGATAGGGGGGAGCTCCCCAACCCCCTGATCGCCCTGTGGCTCTGTGTGTGACAGGGTGCGGTGACCCAATCCCCCCCGCCCCCCGACGGGTCCTGCTCTGTGCGTGACGAGGTAGAGCCATAACCTCCCCATTGGCCCTGCCGTGAGTGTGACAGTGATGGTGCCCTAACCCCATGATAGGCCCTGCTCTGTGGGTGATAGAGGGCAGCACCCCCCCCCACAGGCCCTGCTCTGTGTGTGACAGGGTAGAGCCATAACCTCCCCATCGGCCCTGCCCTGAGTGTGACAGGGTGCGGTGCCCCAACCCCCTGATCCGCCCTGATCTGTGTGTGACAGGGGGAGGTGCCCCAACTCCCCTATCGGCCCTACTCTGTGAGTGACATTGGGGAGCTCCTCAACCCCTTGATTGGCCCTGCTCTGTGTGTGACAGGGGAGAGCTCCCCAACCACCCTGATGGGCCCTGCTCTGTGAGTGACAGGGGGCAGCTCCCCAACCCCCTGATTGGCCTTGCTCTGTGGGTGACAGGTGGTGGCGCTGCAACCTCCCCATCGACCCTGCCTTGAGTGTGACAGGAGGCGGTGCCCCAATCCCCCAATTGGCCCTACCCTGAGCATGACTGAAGGTGGCATTGCAACCTCTCAATCTGCCCTGCTCTGTGTATGACAGGGGGCGGCGCCCCAACTCCCCAATATGCCCTGCTCTGAGCCCAACCAGGGGCTGCACCTAGGGATTGGGCCTGCCCTCTGCCACCTGGGAGCAGGCCTAAGCCAGCTGGTCATTATCTCCCGAGGGGTCCCAGACTGTGAGAAGGCATAGGCTGGGCTGAGGGACCCCCCTCCCCCCCGAGTGCACAAATGTTTGTGCCTGGGCCTCTAGTCCATTTATATAAAAACCCTAGGTGTTCGCCCATCACATCAATGGTTCGTCCAACCAGAAGTAAGTCAGTCCTCTAGGGGTCATCTTGGCAAAGGCTACACCCTCCCCAAGCTATTTCTGGCAAGGGCGAAGTTTCAGGGAGTAACCCACCTTCAGAGACTGGAGGCAATGAGTCCTGGGTCGTCTTGGCAATGGCTGCACCTTCCCTGAGCTGTTTCCGGCGAGGCCTGAGGGAAGAACCCACACTGGGATCACCAGGAGCACCCAGGGGCAGTCGGTCCTGGGCTGCTGAGGTGGAGGCCATGGTGTGGTAGAACTTTGGGTCTGGCCCAACAGGGAGCGTGGCTGGCCTTCAAACCAGACCCTGACAGTAAGGAGGAGGGAGCCCCCTTCCTCACAGAATCTGCTGTTGGATAGCTTGCTGTCAGTGGCCTGCCAGCCAGGAACCCCATTCACCTGCACCCCAGACCCTGACAGGAGGGAGGAAGGAGCCCCATTCCTCACGGAATCAACAGGTGGCCAGCTTGCTGTCAGGGGGTCTGCCAGCTAGAAATCCTATTCACCTACATATCTGTATAAAGTTTTAATAGATTATATTAGAGGTCGTGGTGGTACTGTTTTTACCCACAGCGTCTACAGGAATTGCTGCAAATTTACTTCCCGGTAGAAGGACCTTTCATTCCCAATATAAATTACCAATTCCATTAAATGAAACTTTAATTTCTAGATTTGATATAAACAGTGAAGTTGCTAAAACTATTAAAAAGGCCCAACTTCTCGTTATTAATGAATGCACCATGACATCCAGTCATGCTATACACGCCATAGACAGATTACTAAGAGAAATTATGAATTTGAGTGTTGCATTTGGTGGGAAAATTATCCTTCTCATAGGGTATTTTCGACAATGTCTCAGTATTGTACCACATGTTATGCAATCGGCCATAGTACAAATGAGTTTAAAGTACTGTAATATTTGGGGATGTTTCAGAAAGTTGTCTCTTACAACAAAGAAGATTCTTCTTATAGTGGATGGTTAGTAAAACTTGGAGATGGCAAACTTGATAGCAGTTTTCATTTAGGAATGGATATTATTGAAATCCCCTGTGAAATGATTTGTAATGGATCTATTATTGAAGCTACCTTTGGAAATACTATATCTATAGATAATATTAAAAATATATCTAAACATGTGATTCTTTGTCCAAAAAATGAGCATGTTCAAAAATTAAATGAAGACATTTTGGATATACTCGATGGAGATTTTCACACATATTTGAGTGATGATTCCATTGATTCAACAGATGATGCTGAAAAGGAAAATTTTGCCATCAAATTTCTTAACAGTATTACTCCTTCGGGAAAGCCGTGTCATAAATTAAAATTGAAAGTGGGTGCAATCATCATGCTATTGAGAAATCTTAATAGTAAATGGGGTCTTTGTAATGGTACTAGATTTATTATCAAAATATTACAATCTTAAATTATTGAAGCTGAAGTATTAACAGGATCTGCAGAGGGAGAGGTTGTTCTGATTCCAAGAATTGATTTGTCCCCTGACACTGGCCTCCCATTTAAATTAATGCGACAACAGTTTCCCATGATGCCAGAATTTGTGATGGCTATTAATAAATCACAAGGACAAACTCTAGACAGAGTAAGCATATTCCTACTTGAACCCGTTTTCGGACATGTTCAGTTATATGATGCTTTCTCTCCAGTTCGAAGTGCATGTGATGTTAAAGTTCTAAATACTTCATCACAAGGGAAATTAGTCAAGCAGTCTGAAAGTGTTTTCACTCTTAATGTAGTGTACAGGGAGATATTAGAATAAGTTTAATCACTTTATCAGTCATTGTTTATATCACTGTTGTTTTGATATCATGTTTTTGTTGTTTTTATATTATGCCTCTGTTGTTATATCATTTTGTTACTGTTTATTTATTAATAAATTTATATATTATTTTCATATACATTTTACTAATTTCCTTTCATCTCTCACACTTCTATTATAGAGAAAGGACAAATAGCAATATTAAAATATTTCTGCTAATTAATTTCCTTTTAATGTGCACAAATTTTGTGCATCGGGCCACTAGTGAGGAAATAACAGGGGTCCTAGATTAAGGGAAAGGGGTCTCCAGGATTTATAATGCCTCTAGACAAAGAGAGCATGGTCCACCCTCTTTAGTGGATTTCTCTGTCTCTCCTTAGCTAGGAATAGAAACTTTGAATTAGGAGTTTTAGAGACAGTATCTGCTTGTAATAAAGTTTCTGTACTTCTTACCTACCACCTTTTGTCTGTGGTGTCATTCTTTGAATCCATCTGGACAAGAACCCGGGAAAGAAATCACCCTTGCACCCTGCACACACACACACACACACACACACACACACACAAAACAAAACAAAACAACAACAAAAACAAACACAAATTAATTCACTCAGCATAATAATTTCCAAGTCCATCCATGCTGTCATAAAGGGTAAGAGATATTTCTTTTGTACAGCTGCATAGTATTTCATTTTGTAAATGTACCATAGCCTTTTTATCCACTCGTCGACTGACGGGCACTTGAGCTGTTTCCAAATCTTAGCTATTGTAAATAACACTGCTATGAACATAGGGGTGCATATAGTCTTTCTGATTGGTGTTTTGGAATTCTTAGTGTACATCCCCAGAAATGGGATTGCTGGGTCAAATGGCAGTTCTGCTTTACATTTTTTTGAGGAAACTTTGTATCTTTTTCTACAGTGGCTATACCAATCTGCATTCCCAGAGTACTATGATTCCTTTTACTCCATATCCTTGCCAACACTTGAGTTTTTTGATTTACTGATGGTAGCCATTCTGGCAGGTGATACCTCATTGTGGTTTTAATTTGTTTGTCTCTGATGATTAATAATATTGAGAATTTTTTCATATCTCTATTAGCCCTCTGTATGTTCTCTTTGGAGAAGTGTCTATTCAGCAGTCTAATTTGGCTCTAGTAGCCTCCAACATTGTTTCAGTCCTGACTTCTCACTCCTAGTCACATGGGGATATGGAAATTTTTTATTGTATTACTTATTTTTCATTTTGTTCTTTACATTTTCTTTTAGGAGAGATTTCAGATGTATATGTAGGATAATTTCTCCTACTTTATCATATACAACCTAAATTATTAAAGTATGTTATATTTATACACTTGTTCCCTGAACTACTCCCATTGGCAAGTTGGGAAATAAAGAACAGAGAGATTAAATTGTTTACTTCGCCATGCAGAAGGGAAAAAAAAATCATCTTGCTCACAGGTCATTCTTGGCCAGCCTACTAATTACTTTATTATCTTGGAACTTAATTCTTAAATAAATTATTTCCCCCAACCTGACAACAGCTAAAAGATGCTAGAGAGAATGAGCAAAAAAGAATTAGTTAATATAATTTTATATCAAAGTTTAAATCAGTTTCAAAAATCAGTTTTCATTTTCCAATCTTTTGTCCAGACAACACATATACAACTTAGATGCCAGATGCTTAGACTTAATGTATATCTACGGTTGTCACTTTTTTTAGATGTGACTTCACAATCATAAGAAATAGCCCAGAATGAGTAGCTAAAGTGTAACAGCTCTAAAGCAATCAATCGGCTTTAGCAGTTCAAGTATCTTCTTTCAGGTTAAATTGTATTGCAGTGCTTTAAAAAATGGTTGCCACAGTAACCTCAGTAATCTGCCTTTGAAGAATCACATGATTTTTTCAGACCCTTCTTCTGGTAAATTTATTGTTCCTGTAGAACTCAGAGAGTGGATAGAAGTTGGGGCTAAATGCTATGATTTTATATTCTTGTTGGTTCTAAGTGAGACTAAAGGAAATTATCTTCTATGTAGAGTTTGTTTTTTGGGAAAGGAGAAGGCAACCCTTATATTCACACAGCTGCAGGCTATTAAAATCGAAGAGAATGCAGTCAAAATAAATTTACATCAGAAGGCAACAACACTTTTAAGTTATTCTTTGGTTGTTCCTACTTATACAAATGTTGAAATATCAAGCATGAGCTAAACTTGTCAAACCAATGGTTAGTTTTCAAACAATATGTGAGTAATTGATTGACTGTATTCTATTCTTGATTCAAACTGACTTGTGTACATTAGCCTCAACTTTTGACAATAATGCATAGAAAACAGAGAGAATTCCCTATCATTCACAGTCCGTAGTTTTTAAATTAAAATTTAAAAACCTATAGAATTTTCCATAATTGCTTTTATCCAGATGTTGCTTCATAAATAAACCTATCTCTCTCACTCTTTCCAAGTTTTGTATAGATACTTTTTTGGTTCTTCAACATCTATACCTAAGCATAAAGCACCAACATGTTACAACAGGCACAGTGTTACTATGGAGTGTATGTATGCAGTATTCCTAGCAGTGGTTCTCAACCTTCTGGTCCTTTAAATACAGTTCCTCATGTTGTGACCCAACCATAAAATTATTTTCATTGCTACTTCATAACTGTAATGTTGCTACTGTTATGAATCATAATGTAAATATCTGATATGCAGGATGTCTAGGCAACGCCTGTGAAAGGGTCATTAGACTGCCAAAGGGGTCGCGACCCACAGGTTGAGAACCAGCGCCTAAATGGAAAATGTCACATTCAGGCAGTGTGATGTACAGGTGACATGTAGCATACTCTATTTTCCCTTAAAATAGCTCCTCCCCCTCACCAATTTCTCTGTCCATATGCAGCCATGATGAGAAACAAAAAAGACTACTTCACATTCCAGTTACAGTAATGTATATTTCCATTTTGACATGATGTCTTTTGAATGGCTGGAATAGGTGTCATTTCAAATAGGTTTTATTTTGTATAAACTATAAGTCCCAAACAAACTTTTGTACTTAAATTAAAACATGTTTTTTTATTGGCTTTCTGTAAAAAAAAAACACAACACCTTACTTGAATTTTTCTAGTGATATTTAACTAAATACATTTTCATAAGTTGACATATTTTTTAAATTTAATTTTTTTAATCCTCACCCAAAGATATTTTTCCATTGGGTGGAAAGAGAGAGTGGAAGAGAGAGGGAAAAACAGAGAGAAACATTGATGTGAGAGAAACACATCGATTGGTTGCCTCCTGCATGAGTCCTGACCAGAGCCCAGGCTGGGAGGAGACTGCAACCAAGTACATGCCCTTAACCAAAATTGAATCCGGGATCCTTTGGTCTGCAATCTGATGCTCTATCCACTGAGCCATACTGGCTAGGGCTGATATCATAGTTTTAGGTTAGAGTTTAATCTGAAAGCATGACCAATATCAAATTGAATGATATGCTCATTTACCCTGAGACCTTTGTTTTCAAATTCATTGGTAGGGGGAAGAGAAGGAAAGAGAGAGGGAGAGAGAGAGAGAGAGAGAGAGAGAGAGAGAGAGAAGAATATGCAGATAGACACGTCATATTAAAATCAGTTTAAAAAAACTGACACACTATTGATAAATTTTTATTTTATAAAGTCTCAATGCAGAAGTTTTTCAACTATTCACAAAACTGTATTTGTCCTCATCACTTGTTATTTTATTTCTACTGTGGAGAAATGTGATTATCAAGATTGGAATTTTATTTTTAATATTTTAATAAAACCTCACTGTATAACCTTTCTTTCTATCTTTCCTTCTCTTTGAATGGTGCATCCACCCTTTGTTTAGAACTAAACACTTTTATATTATTGCAAGCTTTGTGCATTCAAACGTTAATAAACTAACATTTGCAATGCTAAAATTTTCTATTCATGAGTAGAATGTGCAATCTATTCATGGTTAATTCTTACTTATATCACTAGAGGCCCAGTGCATGAAAATTCATACACTGGAGGGGTGTCCCTCAGCCTAGCCTGCCCCCTCTCACAGTCCGGGAGCCCTCAGGGTGGGAGGCAACCCAGAGATCAGGGGAAGGCGATGCTCCCATCACATCTCTGCTGCTGTGACTGCCGGCAGCACAAGCCTTGGCCGGCCCTGGTTACCTGAGCCTCGGGCGGCCCTGGGTGGCTGTGCAGTCAACATCCAAGGCTTGCCTATGCCTTGGGCTGGCCCTGGGCTCCTGGGGGGCTTAGGGTGAGTCTGGACGCACCACACATCTGCCACCCCCTCCCCCAGCAGGGCTGGAAGGACTGGGGGACTCCAGTGGGGCTGAGGGGACTGGGCAATGCCATCTTGTGGCTATGGGCACCGCCATATTTGTGATGGAGTGATGGTCAATTTGCATATTCCCTCTTTATTAGATAGGATACTCAGTTGTAAGCAATAAATGTTCCTTTTTAAACAGGAACCAAACAATGACATTGCTCCATATAGGATTTTATAATCAGTTATTTTGAATATGCAGTAATATTTCCTTCAAAATGACATTTCCTTTATGATCTTGGTGGGAGCAATAGTAAAATTACCTATTAAGGGATAACAGCACTCATTGAACAAATATTGACTCTGACCTAAATCAGATATGGGAAAATGAGGACAAGTACTACTACTTATGGGCTTTGTCTATTATAGTGAGAGTTCACTATATATTCTTAAGAATGTGGGACATAGGCTTAGACTCTAAGAAAGGTAAATTTATATTTAATAAAGTGCTTTATAGCAAGATTTCCTGTGTTGAAAAGTGCTTAGAAGAGAGTTCTGAAAATGCATATCTACAGTGAGCTTCAGAAAAGGACAGAACATGTGGATGTGTTATACTCTCAGAAGCTCTGCTTATCCATTATGTAGCAAGTTTCAGCAAGTGTCAATATTTAATAATTTAATAAGCTATAGTTGGTAAGGACTTATAAATTTTTTCTATCTTCTGACTTTATTTTATTTCACAATTGAGATTTTATTGGTTGTTTTGAGGATAAATAAGCAGACATTTCAATTTGTGCACATTTCTTAACACACATACCCAAAAATGTAAAGCCAGGTAGTTGCGATTCTTTTCTAAACAGTTATTCTGGCGAATTTCCAGCTGAAAATTTGGAGGCTAATTTTCCTTAATGAAGTATCAAGTACCAATATCGTCAAATGTTGACATGCTGTTACATCAAAGTCCCACTAATTCACAATTTAATATCAAATATACTACATAATCAATCTTTCATAGCATATTGACAAGGTTACTAGAAAAACTGGACTAGCACAACAAAGATGTTACAGCTGCACAAAATTCTGACAGGGAGAGCCAAAATCAAGAAGTTTTATTTAGGAAACAGAAAAAAAATGGGAACTGAAATATTTTAAACTGTTCAAGACATTAAATGCACGACTGACTCCAAATTGCTATTTAGTATGCTTTTGTATTATCCTATATAATAAACCCTAATATGCAAATCGACTGAATGATGCAACAATCTGCAGAACAACCGGTTGCTGTGATGCACACTGACCACCAACGGGCAGATGCTCAATGCAGGAGCTGCCCCCTGATGCTCAGTGCACTCCCACAGGGGGAGCACTGCTCAGCCAGAAGCCGGTCCCATACCTGGTGAGCACAGAGGTGGTGGCAGGAGCCTCTCCTGCTTCTGTGGCAGCACTAAGGAGCAGCAAGCAGATGGGCAGTAAGAAGCGAGGGCTCACAGACTGCGAGAGGATGCAGGCTGGGCTGAGGAGGACATGCCCCTCCCAGTGAACAAATTTTGTGCACTGGGCCTCTGGTAGGATATAAAAACTACCTCATCTGTGGAATGTTAAACTGACATCCAAGACAATCAACACCTACCATATTCACTATCCCACTATTTTCTGGTTGTACCAAAAACAACAAAAACCAACAAATGAACCTCTTTAAAAAAGCATTTACACTTTTAAAAAAGGGTATGAAGTGAAATTCCCTTCTCAAAAATGTTTCTAGAGCTACTAAAAAACTTGTATTAATTAATAGTCAATAAAAATATTCCTCTGGATTGTACAAAAAGGGAGATAAGGGCCATTGATAAGATACAGTATATGATATTAATCAGATTTGGCTTCTTTTTCTCCTGCTTCATCTGGGCTGGACTCCTCGTTTTTAGTTTCTCCATTTTCTGCAGGTAGATCTTTAGGTTCCTGGTTGCCCTCTTTGGCCTTTTTTTCCACTTGCTACCCTTTCCCTTTCATTTGCACATTTTTTCTGAACATCTATCCTTTCCTGCTGCCTTTTGGGGCTTCATTTGCACTTTTGCAGGAGCAGGTTTAGTTGACAACCTCCAGAATCTCCTTTGCCTCCTCCTTCGCTGCCTCCTTGGCAGAGCTGACCTTTCTCTTGGGCATCATAGCAGTGGGGTTGGCTCATGCCTGAGGGCCATCATCCACCCAGAGCCTTCTTGAACCTGGGCTTCCTGATATTCACTACAGTTTCTCACCTCCCTCTTCTGATTATTTTATTTTTAATACATTTTTATTGATTTTAGAGAGAGGGGAAGGGAGAGATAGAATCATGGATGTGAGAGTAAGATGGATCGGTTGCCTTCTGTATGCCCCCTACTGGAGATCTAGCCTGCAACCTGGGCATGTGCCCTAAGCAAAAATGGAACTCAGCGACCTTTTGGTTCATGGGACAATACTCAACCACTGAATAGCACAGGCCAGGCCTCCCTCTTTTGATTTTAAATATGCCTAGGTCTCTTTTCCCATCCGTTATATCACGAGAAACATTACATTCTCGGCCTCTCTACAAGAAAAAAGGGGTTTATAGTAAATGTTCTTTAGGTTGTTCAATTTTTACTTAATTTGCTAATTTGTTTCTTTTCCCTCCTCCCCCTTTTGCTCTTTTCCTCCCCCTCCCCTTCTTCTCAAAAGTATATGTATATCAAACTCTGGATTTTAATAGATTTTTTTAAAAAAATTCTTTATTGTTGAAAGTATTATATATGTCCTCTTTTTTTCCCCATTGACCTCTCCCAGCCTGCCTCTGGCCCCCAGCACAGGCCTTCACCCCTCTATTGTCTGTGTCCATGGGTTATGCTTATATGCATACACACAAGTCCTTTGGTTGATCTCTTACCCTGCCACAAACCTTCCCCCACTTTCCCTCTGAGGTTTGGCGATCTGTTTGATGCTTCTATGTCTCTGGATCTATTTTTGTTCATCAGTTTATGTTGTTCATTATATTTGACAAATTAGTGAGGTTATGTAATACTAACCTTTCTCCTACTGGCTTATTTTGCTTAGCATAATACTTTCCAGGTCTATCCATGCTGTTGCAAATGGTAAGAGTTCTTTCTTTTTTACAGCAGCAAAATATTCCATTATATAAATGTACCATATGTTTTTTTTCTGTGAAATGTATTTTTTAATTAATAGAAGAGCATGTCTTACCAGATACACTGCCCCAAAATAAATAAAATATCAGCATCATCAAAAGCACACAAACACACAGTTTTACAGGGTACAATACAAAGTCAATTTTGATCATGTTCTTACTTGCATTTACTAAAAATGTGAGGAAGACTGTAAATCAATCTCTAAATAATTATCTTGCATAAAATGAAAAGTACAGCACAATTATTTCACAGAAGGTTTTGGAAAGACAACGTGAGAAGACTTTGCTTTAAAAGATATGAAGATATATCACAAATCAAGTCACATTGTCTATAACATTAAAACATGGAATTGTACTTAATCAAAAATAAAAGTAAAATAGCTGAAGAAGGCTGTATACTTCCCCCCCACATTATACTAACTTTTATTTTTGGCAGGAATTAACAACCTTTTCCATTAGTGGGAAAATGTGCTCTGCAAACTCTCGGAGAGCACCACGGCCACCATTACACTTGCAAATATACCCGACAGCCTTCTGGGCCGTGGAACAGGCATCAGCAGGAACAGCACTTAGGCCCACTTTCTTCAGGCATTCCTCACCAGACACTTCATTTCCAAGATATGCCACTTCTTTCCAGCACAGGCCCATTTCTTTTCTCCATTCATCTACAAATGCTAGCTTGTCCTATACATTGACTTCCATTTTGCAATCCAGTTTTAAGGAAGAGTGTCTGCTTTGAACAGGCCCTTTCTGAGATTAATCTCACCTCAATACCACTTTTCTTTAATAAACTTATGCCAATAGCATCTTTTGCATCATAAGATATTTCTTTTTGGTCTCCTGATACATAAATGTGGCCATTGGTAAGACATCCATCAATACTGCAAACCAAAAGTTTTATCTCCTTAAACTTCTCTTTGCCAAAATAGCCATATCTTAATACTCGTTCTGCAATAGGCCAATCAATATCCACATCTATGTCCACACTGTGCTCAGGGCACATTTCATAGTAGGCAATTTTTCCACCCTGTAAGTAACCCATCTCTATTAAATGTCTCTTAGCAAAATAAAATGAGCCATTTTCATATAACTCTCCTTCCCAATCTTGTCGACGAGGTCGTTTAGCTGGATTCAAATTCAGAGGTTCCGTCACTTCATGAACTCCTTTCTGAATTTCACTTCATCGAAATTGATGGCACCTCACAACAGAGAAAACATAATCATATCTTTCTTTTCGAATCATTTCTGAAACTTTCTGAAGGTCAGTAGGATGTAAACATGGAGAAGTAGCTTGAATATTACCTACCATGTCAACCTCATTGTGATAACTAAGAATTTCTACGATGGCATCTAATGAGGTAGAGCTGACTTTTGAAACTTCAGAACTTCTTCGATGAGCTTGTGCACCAAATTGTTTGGCCACATTCTCAATTTCATCATGGTCCGTTGAAACCCACATACTTTGGAAGACTCCCGAGTCCAGAGCTGCAGGCAGGACCCCCGCCAGATGCTTAATGTTCTTCAAAGGGATGCCCTTGCTGCCGCCCAGGGCCAGAATTAAGGCCGCGAGGTGCGGGGTTTCTCCACACTCCAGCCCTGGCCGCCATGGGAGTTGAGCTGCAGCTTCTGCAGCCAACCCAGGACGGCTGCCCCCGCGGGTTGGAGACGGAGGTGGCGGCCCCCTTCTCCACTCCCATATGTTTTTAATCCACTCATCTGCTGGTGGGCACTTAGGCTGTTTCCAAATCTTAGCTATTATAAATTGTGCTGCTATGAACATAGGGGTGCATATATCCTTTCTGATTGGTGTTTCTGGTTTCTTGGGATATATTCCTATAGAAGTGGGATCACTGGGTCAAAGGGAATTCCATTTTCAGTTTTTTGAAGAAACTCCATACTGCTCCACAGTGGCTGCACCAGTCTGCATTCCCACCAGCAGTGCATGCAGGTTCCCTATTCTTCACATCCTTGCCAGCAGTTGTTTGATTTGTTGATGATAGCCATTCTGACAGGTGTGAAATGGTACCACATTGTCATTTTGATTTGCATCTCTCTGATGCTAAGTGACTTTGTGCATTTTTTTTTCATATGCCTCTTGGCCTTCTGTGTGTCTTGGATTTTAGTGGATATTTTTCTCTCTTGTGGATTAACAGTAAATGAAACTTGAGCTAAAAGAAACCAGCATAATTTTAGCATATACTTTAGTGATTTCCCCATATTATGCTTAGAAAAAAAGTCATGTATTTCATCCATCCATACAGATAGAGACAATGTGCCAACTACAAATAAATATATACATAAAGACTAATATACTAGTATAAATGTCAAGCAATTAAAAGCATTGACATTTTAAGTATGATTCTGGACATTTTATCAAAGCACAGAATATGGAACCAGACTGCCTGGGTTTGTTTATTAGCTCTGACTGTACTAGTTGTGTTGCTTTATGCAATGTATTTAACCTCTTTAAGCCTCAGATTTTCATCTATAAAGTGGGGATAACAATAGAATCTACTTTATAGAATCTTTGTGAGATTAAATAAATTAAGATACAGAAAAGTACCTGGATCAGGAGCTTTATATAAATGCTTCACATCATTACTAAGGAGGAAGAGAAGGTAACTGAAATACAAAAACCAGGTCACATAGAAAATTTGTTGAAAGAACAGATAATATCTAAATAAATAAAATAAAATACAGTGTGTCCCAAAAATATATATACAAACTCTAAATTTGATAGTTTAATTTTGAAAATGAAATGTATTTTAATAAACACTGCTTTTAAAATTATTCACATGTGTGCATACATTTTTTGGGATACCCTATGCATTATAACTGTATTTGTTGCTCCTGAAAATCATGTTAGAAACAAAAAGAAGTCACAAAGAGGTAATCTTTGTTTCAGCATAGTATATGTCATATGTTAAAGGATATTTCATATGTTAAAATATTGAAATAGAGTGCTCTGGATATAGTATGGCTGATGGCTGCCACCCCAACCTCTGTCTTTTGTCCATAACTTATTCTTTTTGTTTTAAATTTATGAACCTATTCTTTTTTTTTTAAATATATTTTATTGATTTTTTACAGAGAGGAAGGAAGAGAGATAGAGAGTTAGAAATATCGATGAGAGAGAAACATCGATCAGCTGCCTCCTGCACATCTCCTACCAGGGATGTGCCCGCAACCAAGGTACATGCCCTTGACCGGAATCGAACCTGGGACCTTTCAGTCCGCAGGCCAACGCTCTATCCACTGAGCCAAACCGGTTTCGGCTGAACCTATTCTTAAATGTAACATGGAAAATTCTTGTATTGGAAAGGGGGATTATGAGAGGACTAAGAAATAACTACCTGATTTGGGGTAAATTTCTGAGTTCAGTGTACAGTTAGTTATGGGAAGTGTGGACATAAAAGAAACCACTTACTAAAATTGACAAGCTCAGGGGAGGCCTGCATGGTGGGCCTTACAAACTCAAAAATGGAAAGTAAACACATAGGGTGACCTGAATATAAAAATTCCTAACTAAAAGCGAGTCATGGAGTGTAGTCATGTCCTAGGCCTGTAGCTTCCTGACATAGGTCAATCTTTATCCTAAGTGAGCCTGTCTGTCGCATCTAAGATAACATACCCTTGAAATGTCAGAGTAATCTCCCTTTTCTGGATCCCTTATGGTACACCCACTACACCAGAGCCCAAGACCACAGAACCGCTCATTGTTATATTGTTCCCAGAATGCCATCTCTATGGTTTTTAAATGTTCATTGTTAACTATCCTGCACCAACATCAAAGAAGGAGTTATCTATCTGTTTTATTCTTTATCCAATCTCAGAGATTTTCCCACTTTGCTTTCTCCTGACTCCCTAATCTACCACTGATGAATTTCATGTAACCCCCTTATATCTCCTTTGATTATAATGTATAAAATAAGCTCCAAAACTGCCATTCTACTGGGCACTTTCTCAATCTATTAAGATTTTGCTTCTTGGTAATTGTGGTCAACCTGGCTCAAATAACTAAAAAATTCTCTACAGGATTGGATGTTTCTTATGTCAACAGAAGTATAAGCTTCATTCTCTGTACTTTTGTGCTTTTGACAGTCGAGGCTGTTTGAAACTTTTTTAAACTCACAATACTGTGACATGTTATAGTATGCTTTTAAGGAAATCAAACTAGGGCTAGTAAAGATCCTATATTCTAAGTCCCCTGAGTGGCCTCTGCTGCCTAGACCCCTCACCTTCACTCCTGAGGCCCCTCAAATCTCTCTATACCAAGAAACTGCCAAGCAGATCACCTTGAAGATGCTGCTACAAAATGAAGTCTGTTCTTTATTTGTCTAATCTGATTATTCAGCCATTAAAGATATTGAAGATATTAAATAGCCTCCAGTTTCCCATAAGCTTCTTGTTTCTTCTTTGTGGCACTTACCAAAAGATAAGTATTTGTTCAGTGCCAAAAGGGCTTGATTCTATTCTGTTTGATTCATTACTGTAAAACCAGAACCAACAAGAAATTCCAACACAAAGAAGTATACTTAATAGGTGTTGAATTAATGAATGAGTGAATAAATTAATATATATCTTCTAAGTACAGATGACCACTTTTTGAATAATTTGCTATATGTCTAAAATCTAGCAGGAAATTATCAACAAATTTGAATACATAAAAAATGTTTAGTGTTGGGACACTAAATAAACACCATTACCAGCCTTAAGATATTAATATTTGCATTTTATTGGCATTAAAATTTATGTAATTTTCATCATAATAAATGAAAAAAATGTAAAACATATTTTAATGTCATCATAATGGATGAGACAATCTCTGCAAATTGGTAACGCACTATTTAAATTACTAATTAGATTTCAATAAGCATTTAATAGAATATCAATGATCTTAAGTCTGTGTAATAAGTGATTGGAAGCCTTATGAAATATGACATTTTAATATCAAAGAATCTGAATAACAAAAATAATTTAGGAAGTATAAGATTTTAAGGAATCTGCTAAAAAGACATTCAAACTTTAAGAACATTAAGCTCATGTTAAAAAGTGAAGTCTACTTATCTAACACATACATGGGTACTTGATTAATAATATATAATAATTTTATACATATATAAAATTACAGAAACCTAAGGAAAATTATAACTTCAGGGAGAGGGAGTAATAGAAGAAATAATTTGCTTTGGAAATATACTGGTGATAGAAATTCTAGAGGCTGTATGGGTTTGTGACTTTAGCATCAGACCTGAATTTAAATCTCAATTCTACTACTGGCAAGTTGGGAGACTTAGGAAAATTCTAAACACTTTCTAAACCTGTCTGCTTGCCTTTCTTTTTTTTATTTTTTTAAATATTTCTCTTTCTTTTATCATTTTTTCTTCCTCTTCCTTCTTCTGGATCTCTCTCTCTCTCTCTCTCTCTCTCTCTCTCTCTCTCTCTTTCTCTCTCTCTTTTATTGGCCCACACATAGATTTTGTCATTGAGAACCCTGAATGTCTTTATGTCTTTCTTTATAAATGCAGTGCATTTTAGCAGTATAAATACCAGATAATTTCAATGTTTAATCATGCATAAGACCTATTTCCCTATAGGGTGATATATGTTCCATGCAAAAGGCTGGTAAACATGAGGACAAATATAGTAAAGACTGACTTTATTGCACAGAGAAACATTTTATTCATCAACTCCCATTGATGTCTCTTGTGACTGTTTTTGAGATAATCTAGTGGAAAAATGTATTGATCAGATTCAACATTTCTTAATGTGTCCCACTCACTTCAACATCTTTCTAGATTGGTAGACATGTTTTGTTTTTCTCTGCCAGCCTCTCTTATTGCATATATCCTAGGAGTAGACTAAGCCTAAGGCTAAGTCTAATAACAAATTGATAAGACTTTTAAGTAAAATATATATGAAGACAGTTTATCCTAGTTCACTCTCTTTTTCAATAATTATATTTTTTTTATTGCTTAAAGTATTACAAAGGGTATTACATATGTGTCCTTTTTCCCCCCACCCTTGACAGTCCCCTCCCCTCCCCTATCCCCCAGTGTCTTATGTCCATTGGTTATGCTTATATGCATGCATACAAGTCCTTAGGTTGATCTCTTACCCCCCTACCTCCTGCCCCCCAACCCTCCCCAGCCTTCCCATTGCAGTTTGACAATCTGTTTGAGGCAGCTCTGCCTCTGTATCTATTATTGTTCAAAAGTTTATAATGGTCTCTATTGTCCATGAATGAGTGAGATCATGTGGTATTTTTCCTTTATTGACTGGCTTATTTCACTTAGCATAATGCTCTCCAGTTCCATCCATGACGTTGCAAATGGTAAGAGTTCCTTCCTTTTTAGAGCAGCATAGTATTCCATCGTGTAGATGTACCCCAGTTTTCTAATCCATTCATCTACTGATGGGCACTTCGGCTGTTTCCAGATCTTAGCTATGGTGAATTGTGCTGCTATGAACATAGGGGTGCATATATCCTTTCTGATTGGTGTTTCTGGTTTCTTGGGATATATTCCTAGAAGTGGGATCATGGGGTCAAATGGGAGTTCCATTTTCAGTTTTTTGAGGAAACTCCATACTGTCTTCCATAGTGGCTGCACCAGTCTGCATTCCCACCAGCAGTGCACAAGTGTTCCTTTTTCTCCACATCCTCTCCAGCACTTGTCGTTTGTTGATTTGTTGATGATAGCCAGTCTGACAGGTGTGAGATGGTACCTCATTGTTGTTTTAATTTGCATCTCTCAGATGATTAGTGACTTTGAGCATGTTTTCATATGTCTCTTGGCTTTCTGAATGTCCTCTTTTGAAAGGTGTCTATCTAGGTCCTTTGCCCATTTTTTGATTGGATTGTTTAACTTCCTTTTGTTAAGCTGTATGAGTTCCCTATAAATTTTGGAGATTAGGCCCTTATCAGATATGACATTGGCAAATATGTTTTCCCACGCAGTGGGTTTTCTCGTTGTTTTGTTGATGGTTTCTTTTGCTGTGCAGAAGCTTTTTATTTTGATGTAGTCCCATTTGTTCATTTTCTCTTTAGTTGCAAGTGCCCTAGGAGCTGTATCAGTGAAGAAATTGCTTCGGCATATGTCTGAGATTTTGTTGCCTTTGGATTCTTCTAGAACTTTTATGGTTTCTTGTCATACATTTGAGTCCTTTATTCGTTTTGAGTTTATTTTTGTGTATGGTGTAAGTTGGTGGTCTAGTTTCATTTTCTTGCATATTTCTGTCCAATTTTCCTAACACCATTTATTGAAGAGACTATCTTGGTTCCATTGTATGTTCTTGCCTCTTTGTCAAATATTAATTGAGCATATTGGTTCGGGCCGATTTCTGGGCTCTCTATTCTATTCCATTGATATATATGCCTTTTCTTGTGCCAGTACCAGGCAGTTTGAGAACAGTGGCTTTGTAATACATCTTGATATCTGGTATTGAGATCCCACCTACTTTGTTCTTTTTCAGGATCCCTGCAGCTATTCGGGGTCTTTTTTTATTCCAGATGAATTTTTGGAGAGTTTGTTCTAGATCTGTGAAGTATGCCGTTGGTATTTTAATGGGAAGTGCGTTGAATTTATAGATTGCTTTGGGTAGTATGGACATTTTAATGATGTTGATGCTACCAATCCATGAACATGGTATATTCTTCCATCTGTTTATGTCTTCCTCTATATCTTTTTTCAACGTCCTGTAGTTTTCTGAGTAGAGGTCTTTTACCTCTTTAGTTAAGTTTATTCCTAGGTAGCTTAATTTTTTTGGTGCAATGGTAAACGGGATTGTTTTTATAATCTCTCTTTCTGAAAGTTCACTATTGGTGTATAGAAATGCCTCAGATTTCTTGGGGTTAATTTTGTATCCTGCTACATTGCCAAATTCATGTATTAAGTCTAGTAGCTTTTTGATGGAGTCTCTAGGGTTTTGTATGTATAATATCATGTCGTCTGCAAATAAGGACAGTTTTACTTCCTCTTTTCCAATTTGGATGCCTTTTATTTCTTCTTCTTGCCTAATTGCAATGGCTAACACTTCCAGTACTATGTTGAACAGGAGTGGTGAGAGGGGGCATCCCTGTCTTGTTCCTGTTCTTAGGGGAAATGGTGTTAGTTTTTGTCCATTGAGTATGATGTTGGCTGTGGGCCTGTCATATAATAATTATAATTTTTTGTTGTTGTAAATACCATCAGGCAACACAACAGCATTCAATTATTTGTGTTTTAGACTTTATGTGAGAAAATATAAAATATTTATGTTTCATGCCTACCTATTGGATCTGCAATAGGTAATAATGGAACATCCAAAATTGACCTTTTATGGGCTGGCATTACAGTATTTGAAGGAAAAGCTGTGAAATAATGAACAAAAATACTGTAATTTTCAAGGTAATGTAAGAAAATATTCTGGGATTCAACAACAAAGATTTCCATATCCTTCATTTACAAGGTTATCATATTTTCTGTTGAAAATCTTCCCTGATAACAATCATGGTAGTACTCTTTGTATATGAGGAGAGTTTTAGTTCATAAAATGCATATTTTTCATTTTGTTATTCTAAACTTATGGCCAACCTACTTTCACCTCTGCTCAATTATCATCATCATTTTCAACTTTTGACTACTTCACTGTGTCTTTATCATTTTGAAGATGCAGGTTACTGCCAATGACCCACTGGTTTTTCCCACAAGCAGTAGAGTACAGAATAGAGAAGCAGGATAAGTACAAGGAGCCAGGGCTGAAGCCAAGGTAAAAATGATGAAAGATATATCTGCACTGAAGATTTTTAGTGAAGATTAAATTCAGTGGTATTTGTAAACCTCCTACAGATACTAAGTAAACATTACAGTAATCTTCTATACTAGTATGATAGTGAAATATCTATAATAATAAAAGCATAATGTGCTAATTAGACCAGATTTCCTTCCAGATGACCTTCCGGATGAAGCCATGGCTGCGAGGGAAGTCTTGTTCTTCAGTGCCAGAGGGAAGCCGGTGCCAGCAGCCAGGGGAAGGAATGCCTACCCTTGCATGAATTTTGTGCATCGGGCCTCTAGTATCTCAATAAATGACACCTAACCTTCTCTAACTTCAATTTTAGATCCTTAGATATAATCACATTATTTTTCTATATCTAACTCAGTAAATGGTTTCCCACTTCTTTTTTCAATCTTTTTTAAAATATATTTTTATTGATTTCAGAGAGTAAAGGAGAGGGCGACAAAGATAGAAACATTAATGATGAGAAAGAATCATCAATTGGCTGCCCCTGACATGCCCCCCACTGGGAATTGAGTCTACAACCCAGGCATGTGCCCTGACTGGTAAATGAACTGTGACTTCCTGGTTCATAGGTTGATATTCAATCACTGAGCCATGCTGACTGGGAGAGGATCCTTCATTTTTACTGCTGCATTGCCATTATATGCATGGCAAAGTTCAGGATCTGAAGGAGGGGCCAATGCACAAATGAAAATACTATATAAGAAATATGAATTTAGAAGGCATTGGGGGGCCAGGTGAAGACCTCTTTCGTGAAGAGGCACACCGAGTTCTGCCCTAGACCACTTTTATTTACTGGAATACACATTTGTCCTTTAGCAGATCAAAGGTAAAGTTTGGTAAACAATGTAAGGATTATCAAGTCAGGACATTGTCTCAAGCCATTGCACCCACAACAGGGCAGTTATGTGCTGATTTTCAGCCCTGCTGAATACCAAAGTCCATTGGCCTTCCAATGTTTCTTTTTGCACTTTTATGCTAACTGCTATTTGCTTTAGCCTCCTGCACTGCATAGTATTCCATAGTGTAAATGTACCACGGCTTTTTTACCCACTCATCTACTGATGGACACTTAGGCTGTTTTTAGATCTTAGATACTACAAATTGCACTGCTATGAACATAGGGGTGTATACATTCTTTCTGATTGGTATTTAAGGTTTCTTAGGATATATTCCTAAAAGTGGGATCACTGGGCCAAATGGAAGTTCCATATTTAATTGTTTGAGGAAACTCCATACTATTTTTCCACAGTGGCTACACCAGTCTTCGTTCCCACCAGCACTGTACTAGGGTTCCCTTTTCTCGACATCCTTTCCAACACTTGTCATTTGTTCATTTGTTGATGTTAGCCATTCTGACAGATGTCAGGTGATACCTCAATGTAATTTTAATTTGCATCTCTCTGATTATCAGTGACTTTAAGAATTTTTTTTATATTTCTCTTGGCCATCTGTATATCCATTTTGGAGAAGTGTCTGTTTCGGTCCATTGCCCATTTTATAATTGCATTATTTGTCATTATTTTGCTAGGTTGTATGAGTTCCTTATATATTTGGGATATTAACCCTATATCAGATGTATAATTGCCAAATACATTCTCTCCTACAGTGGATTCCCTTTTCATTTTGCTGATGGTTTCTTTTGCTGTGCAGAAGATTTTTATTTTGGTATAGTTCCATTTGTTTATTGTCTCCTTAGTTTCCTTTGTCTAGGAGATGTATCAGTATATATAATGTTATGAAAGTTGTTTGAGATATTGTTGCCTGTTTTTTTTCTAGGATTTTTATGGTTTCGCATCTTGGAGTTGTTGTTTTGTTTTTTTTCATTTTGAATTTATTCTTGTGTATGGTGGTCTAGTTTCATTTTTTTTTTTTTGCATGTATTTGTCCAATTTTCCCAACACCATTTATTGAAGAGACTGTCTTTAGTCCATCGTATGCTCTTGCCTCCTTTGTCAAATATGAATTGACAGTAATGGCTTGAGTCAATTTCTCGGTCCTCTGTTCTGTTACATTGATCTATATGCCTGTTCTTGTGCCAGTATCAAGCAGTTTTTTTTTTTTTAATGTGCTATGGTTTTAGCATTTTATATATTTTTTTATTTTGTTGTATTGCTTAAAGTATTACAAAGAGTATTACATATGTCTCCTCCCCCTCTCTTGACATTCCCCTGGCCTCCCCTACCCCAGTGTCTTGTGTCCATTGGTTATGCTTACATGCATACATACAAGTCCTTCGGTTGACCTCTTACCCTTCCCGACCCTCCCGCAACCC
This sequence comes from Myotis daubentonii, assembly GCF_963259705.1. Taxonomy (NCBI): domain Eukaryota; kingdom Metazoa; phylum Chordata; class Mammalia; order Chiroptera; family Vespertilionidae; genus Myotis; species Myotis daubentonii. The sequence continues at coordinate 113,772,310 of NC_081861.1, forward strand.
TCCCTGGACTTCCCACTGTAGTTTGGCAGTCTGTTCGATGATGCTCTGCCTCTGTATCTATTTTAGTTTGTCAGTTTATAATGGTCTTTATTATATATAAATGAGTGAGAACATGTGGTATTTTTTTTCCAATGATTGGCTTATTTCACTTAGCATACTGCTCTCCAGTTCCATCCATGAGGTTGCAAATGGTAAGAATTCCTTCTTTTTTTACAGCAGCATAATATTCTATTGTGTAGATGTACCACAGTTTTCTAATCCATTTATCTGCTGATGGTCACTTAGGCTGTTTCCAAATCTCAGCTATGGTAAATTGTGCTGCTATGAACATAGGGGTGCATATATCCTTTCTGATTCGTGCTTCTGGTTTCTTGGGATATATTCCTAGAAGTGGGATCACTGGGTCAAATAGGAGTTCCATTTTTAACTTTTGGAGGAAACTCCATCCTGTCTTCCATAATGGCTGCACCAGTCTGCATTCCCACCAGCAGTGCATGAGGGTTCCTTTTTCTCCGCATCCTCTCCAGCACTTGTCGTTTGTTGATTTGTTGATGATAGCCATTCTGACAGGTGTAAGATGGTACCTCATTGTTTGTTTTGATTTGCATCTCTCGGATGATTACTAACACTGAACATGTTTTCATATGTCTCTTGGCTTTCTGAATGTCCTCTTTTGAAAAGTGTCTATTTAGATCCTTTGTCCACTTTTTGATTGGATTGTTTATCTTCCTTTTGTTAAGTTGTATGAGTTCCCTATAAATGTTGGAGATTAAACCCTTATTGGTAATAACATTGGCAAATATGTACTCCCATGCAGTGGGCTTTCTTGTTGTTTTGTTGATGGTTTCTTTTGTTGTGCAGAAGCTTTTTATTTTGTTGTGGTCCCATTTGTTTATTTTCTCTTTAATTTCCAATGCCCTAGGAGTTGTATCGGTGAAGAAATTGTTTCAGCATATATCTGAGATTTTGTTGCCTTTGGATCCCTCTAGTATTTTTATGGTTTCCTGTCTTACATTTAAGTCCTTTATCCGTTTTGAGTTTATTTTTGTGTATGGTGTAAGTTGGTGGACTAGTTTCATTTTTTTTCCATGTATCTGTCCAATTTCCCCAGCACCATTTATTGAAGTGACTATCTTAGCTCCATTGTATGTTCTTGCCTCCTTTGTCAAATATTAATTGAGCATATTGGTTCAGGTCGATTTCTGGGTTCAATATTCTATTCCATTGATCTATCTGTCTGTACTTGTGCCAATACCAGGCAGTTTTGAGAACCGTGGTTTTGTAATACAGCTTGATATCTGGTATTGAGATCCCTCCTGCTTCGTTCTTCTTTCTCAGGATCCCTGCAGCTATTGAGGGTCTTTTTCTATTCCAGATGAATTTTTGGAGAGTTTGTGCTAGGTCTGTGAAATATGCCATTGATAATTTAATGGGGAGTGTGTTGAATTTATAGATTGCTTTGGGTAGTATGGACATTTTAATGATGTTGATTCTACCAATCCATGAACATGGTATGTTCTTCCATCTGTTTATGTCTTCCTCTATCTCTTTTTTCAACATCCTATACTTTTCTGAGTAGAGGTCTTTTACCTCTTTAGTTAAGTTTATTCCTAGGTATCTAAATTTTTTTGGTGTGATGATAAATGGGATTGCTTTTTTAGTCTCTCTTTCTGTAAGTTCACTATTGGTGTATAGAAATGCCATAGATTTCTTGGCGTTAATTTTGTACCCTGCTACATTGCCTAATTCATTTATTAATCCTAATAACTTTTGATGGAGTCTTTAGGGTTTTCTATGTATAGTATCATGTCATCTGCGAATAAAGACAATTTTACTTATTCTTTTCCAATTTGGATACCTTTTTTTTCTTCTTCCTGTCTGATTGCATTGGCTAGCACTTCCAGTACTATGTGGAACAGGAGTGGTGAAAGCAGGCGTTCCTGTTCTTAAAGGAAATGGTTTCAGTTTTTGCCCATTGAGTATGATGTTGGGTGTAGGTTCATATAAGACTTTTATTATGTTGAGGTATGATCCTTCTATTCCCACTTTGCTGAGAATTTTTATCAGAAAAGTGTTCGATTTTGTCAAATGCCTTTTCTGCATCAATTGATATGATCATGTGGTTTTTGTCTCTCAATTTGTTTATGTGATGTATCAAGTTTATTGATCTGTGGATATTGTACCAGCCTGGCATCCCTGGAATAAATCCCACCTGGTCATGGTGTATTATCTTTCTAATGTAATGCTGTATCCGGTGTGCTAGAATTCTGTTGAGGATTTTAGCATCTATGTTCATCAGGAATATTGGCCTATAATTCTCTTTCACTGTGTTGCCTTTATCTCATTTTGGGATTAGGGTAATGCTGGCTTCAAAAAAAGAGCTTAGAATTGTGCTTTCCTCTTGAATCTTTTGGAATAGTATGAGGATTGGTTTTAGTTCTTCTGTGACTATTCCGTAAAACTCCCCTGTGAAGCCATGTGGTCCAGGGCCTTTGTTTGCTGGAAGCATTTTGATTACTGTTTCAATTTCATCAGGTTTTCTGGCCTCTTCAGGTTTTCTGGTTCTTCCTGATTGAGTTTTGGAAGCTTGTATTTTTCTAGGAATGTGTCCATTTCATCAAGGTTGTCCAGTTTGTTGGAGTAGAGGTGTTCATAGTATTTTTTTTTATAATTTTTTGTATATCAGTGGGATCAGTTGTTACTTCACCTCTTTAATTTCTGATTTTGTTTATTTGGGTCCTCTCTCTTTGTTTCTTGGTGAGCCTGGCTAGAGGTTCATCAATCTTGTTTATCCTGTCAAAGAACAAGCTCTTGGTTTCATTCATCTTTTGTGTTTTTTTTTTTTTGTTTTTTGTTTTTTTGGAGTTTTTTTTGGACTCTATGTCATTTATTCCTGCTCTGATCTTTATTATCTCCTTCCTTCTGGATACTGTGGGCTTTTCTGGTTGCTCTCTTTCTAATTCTTTAAATTGCAGGGTTAGGTAATTTATTACCAATTTTTCTTGTTTTTTGAAGTAGGCCTGTAGAGCTATGAACTTCCCTCTCAGGACTGCTTTCATTGTATCCCATAGATTTTGGACTGTTGAATTTTCATTATCATTTGTTGCCAGGATGCTTTTTATTTCTTCTTTGATCTCTTTGGTAACCCAATCCTTGTTTAATAGCATGCTATTTAGCTTCCAAATGTTTGTTTTTTTCCATTGTTTTTATTGTAGTTGATTTCTAGTTTTATGCTACTGTGATCTGAGAAGATGCTTGTTAGATTTCTATCCTCTTAAATTTGAAGAGACTTTGCCTATGTCCTAATATGTGATCTATTTTTGAAAATGTCCTGTGTGCACTGGAGAAGAATTCTGATTTGGCGTGAAATAGTCTGAAGATGTCAATTAAGTCCATCTGATCTATTGAGTCATTTAGGATTGCTGTTTCCTTGCTGATTTTTTGTTTAGAGGATTTATCCAGTGGTGTTAGTGGGGTATTAAAGTCCCCTACTATGACTATATTGCTATCAATCTCTCCCTTGATATCTTCCAGAAATTCTTTTATGTATTTGGGTGCTCCTGTATTGGGTACATATAAGTTTACCAGAGTTATATTTTGATGCATTGCTCCCTATAGTATAATTTAGTGGCCTTCCTTATCTCTTGTTATGGCCTTTACTTTAAGGTCTATTTTGTCAGATATAAGTATTAAAACCCCAGCTTTATTCTCATTTCCATTTGCCAAAAAAATTTTTTTTTTCGTCCCTTCACTCTCAGTCTGTGTGAATCCTTTTTTTCTGATGTGGGTCTCTCGCAGATAGCAAATATATGGGTCATGTTTTCTTATCTATTCAGCTACCTTATGTCTTTTGGTTGGGGCATTTAATCCATTTACGTGTAATGTTATTATTGATAAGTACTTGTTTGTCAACATTTTTATTCTTAATATTTGTGTTTCTTCTTGCCTTTCTGTTTCTTCTTTTTACAGCAGTCCCTTTAGCATTTCTTACATTACTGGCTTGGTGGTAATAAACTCCCTTAGCCTTTTTTTGTCTGTGAAGCTCCTGATTCCACCTTCAATATTGAATAATAGCCTTGCTGGGTATGGTATTTTGGGATTCAGTCCTTTGGTTTGAATCACTTTGTATATTTCATTCCATTCCCTTCTGGCCTGGTGTGTTTCTGTTGATAAATCTGTTGATATTCTAATGGGAGATCCCTTGTATGTAACTTTCTGTCTCTCTCTGGAAGCTTTTAAGATCCGTGCTTTGTTGTTGATGTTTGCCAATTTAATTATGATGTGTCTTGGTGTTGGTCTTTTTGGATTCATCTTGTTTTGGACTCTATGTGCTTCTTGGATTTGTGTAGTATTTTTCTTGCCAATATTGGGGAAGTTTCCTGTCATTATTTCTCCGAACAGGTTTTCTATTCCTTGCTTCTCTTTCTCTCCTTCTGGTAGGGATGTTGTTTTGTTTGTGTTGTCCCAAAGCTCTCTTAAGCTCTCCTCTTGCTTTTTAAATTTTCTTTCCATTTGCTGCTGTGTTTGTGTGTTTTTTCCTACCTTGTCTTCTAGTTTGCTGATGCAGTCCTCAGACTCTTCTAGTCTACTGTTAAAGTCTTCCATTGTGTTCTTTATTGCAGCTATGTCATTCTTCATTTCCTCTTGGTTAATTTTCATATTGATGACATTCTCATTCAGCTCCTTATAATTCTCATTGAGTTGTGTGTATTTGTCATTGAGTTGCATGTATTTGTCATCCAGCCATTTGAGCATTCTTATAACCATTATTCTGAATTCTTTCTCTGAGAAATTACTTGCCTTGGTTTCATTTAACTCCCTCCCTGATGAACCCTCTTTTTCTTTTCTTTGGGGATTGCTTTTTTTGTCTCCCTATGTTTTGCTCTAACGTTTTAATTGTTTCTGTGTCCTATATCTGACTGCTTTGCTACCCAGGTTCTTTTGAGGATGGTGCTGCTGGTGTGATCTCTTGGGTTTCCTGAGCTTGGTAATCTAGCATAGCTCCCTACTTGAGCTATTTGGGTTTTCTTGATGTAGGCCTGCAAGTTGGAAAGGTGCAACTGCGGTGTTCAGATATCAGCAGCCAGGGAGGGGGATGTCCCAATTTTTGCTGCCTTGAGTCCTTGGTTGAAATCGCACATGCCCAGCAGGGGCTCATGGAGGTACCCAGGAGCTGTCTGTCAGGGTGATGGGGTTCAGGAGGCCTGCACACTGGAAATGCATGACTGCGGTGTCCAGAGTTCTATAACTGTAGGGTGGGAAGACTCAGTTTTTGCTGCTGTGCCTGTGGTTGGATACAGACACTCCTAGTGGCATCTTACAGTTGGCACCCACAGTGTGCTTGCCAGGGTGGTGCCCTGACACACTCTGAAGGGCCTTGCTTGAAGCCAAGCAATCGCGACGTCTGTGGGCAGGTACCCAGGACAAGGGTATTCAGAATTTCTACTGTTGGGGCAGTGCACCCTTGTTTGGATAAGAGCACGCCTGTGGAGCAGTGGTCTCAGGAGGCCTGCACACTGGAAAAGCATGACTGTAGTGTCCAGAGTTCTGCAGCTGTGGAGTGGAAAGACTAAGTTTTTGCTGCTGTGACTATGGATGGATACACAAGCTCCCATTGGCAGCTCAAAGGGGCACCTGTGATGCATTTGTGGCCGGAGCTCCAATGTACTCTGAGGGGCCCTGGCACTGAAGTTGTGTGACAGTGTCTGTGGGCAGTTATTAAGGAAGAGTCAATCCAGGATATCTGCTGCATGGCAGTGCACCCCATTTGCACAATATCGCACTCAGCGGGGGCTTGCAGTGGCTCCCAGGCGCTGCCTCTGGGGTGGTGGGCTCCAAAGGCTTGCACGCTGGAAAAACGTGAATGTGGTGTCCGGAGGTCTGCCTGCTGGAAATGCGCGTCTGTGGGTGTCTTCTGTGGTTTGTGGCGTGGAGCTCTGATGCACCCTGAGGGGCCTGGCGCTGAAGTTGTGTGACAGTGTCTATTGGCAGTTATTCAGGAAGAGTGAATTCAGAATTTTTACTGTGGACTAGTGCATCCCTGTTTTCACAATATCGCACAAAGCAGGGGCTTGCAGTAGCTCCCAGGGGCTGCCTATGGGGTGGTGGGGTCCAAAGGCTTGCACACTGGAAAAACGCGAATGTGGTGTCCGAAAGTCTGCCACTGGGGAGGGGGAAGCTGCACTTACTGCTGCAGGAGTGGTGCTCCTTTGGAGGTGGAGGTCCTAGGGTCTGTGAGTCTGCCAGTGTGGCTACAGGATTTTGGCTGGAGTGGCTGCTGGGTCACAAGCAGTGTCTTAGGGCTATCTGGGTGGTGGTGTTGATAAGTTCCTAGACGAGGCCACTCTCCCCTTCAAGATGGTGTGGGTTCCTTGCCCGAGTCCCCCAGCCCCGGGAGCGTCCGCAGCGATGGTAGGTGCTCCCTGTCCAGGAGAGTCTGGTCTGCCAGCCTCTGCTACTCCTGTCGGATTTAACTGTCCCTCACTCACTCACACACACACTACATGCATCCACACACTCTCTCTTCACCCTCTCACTCACTCACATCCTCTCCTTCACCTCCATCCTGCCAGCTGCCACCTTCCTGTCTCCTCTTACCTACCTAATTTAAATAGGTTCGCTCAGTAATTCCTTATTCTGACTGAATTAAATCTTTGGTGTTACCTATTTCTAATGTATCTTAGTTTTCTGTTCTGTCTTTTAAAAATATATCTCCCAGGTTCTGTCTACAAGAAAAATCTTGATCATAGATTATAGTTAATTTAAAAATTTAAAGAATATATTCCCTCTTCTTTTCCTCTGTAAAAAAGAAGATATATAGAAGTATAACTGCAATTGTTACTTGTTACTATTTCATCATTTGATCATCTTCGACATATTGTAATCTTTCTCACCTCATATAGTGAATTAATTAGTTTATAAAACATTATAAACTTGAAAAATTCAAGCTGGTTTAATGTAATTTTAATGGATGAAAAAGGATTTTATAATTTCGAGTACTAAGTGATCCTCTGTAGCGAGCATCTCCTGTGACATGTCTATTCCAATGTAATGGAGAACATCCATATTATATAATGAGCCAAAAGATGTTGTCTGTATTGTTTATTTCGTCTCCATAGGCTGAGATTCATTAGCTCAAAAGCCCAATGGAGCCTTACTCAATTATTTCCACATTACAATTATTATTTTTTAAAATTGAGATATAATTGACATATAATGGTGTATAAATTTAAGGTGTACAGCATGTTGGTTTGATACATTTATATATTGCAATCTAAACAAGCAGATTTTCAACCTTTTGGAGCCTGCAAGAAACCACACCCAACAACTGCCAGCCACAGGTAAGATAAGCCTTGTGGTTAAAAGATGAATTAGAGCTTTCTGACCCAGAGACTTTCTGCAGTAATGTTGAGTGACATCATTTAGATATTTAAGTACCATTTCTGAGTCCCCTCTCCCCTGCAAGTTCTTGTGCTCACTTCCCCCTTTGAGCAGGGACAGTGCCAGTAGCCTTTACCATTAAGAAGGTTCTCAACCTTCCTAATGCCACGACCCTTTAATACAGTTCCTCATGTTGTGGTGACCCCCAACCATAAAATTATTTTTGTTGCTACTTCATAACTGTAATTTTGCTACTGTTATGAATCATAATGTAAATATCTGATATGCAGGATGTATTTTCGTGACCAACAAGTTGAGAACCGCTGCCGGGTTTCTTGCTATGAGGAACTTCCTCTGAATGCAAACGTGTCCAAGCATTTTCCCCATAAAGTGTGTGTGTGCTACTGTCACCTTGTAGTCATACGTTTTTCCTTGATCAGCCCCAAAAGCTCTTGAATGCAAGAATACTTTTTTTGTTTTGTTTTTGTCAGTCCACATCTGAGGATATTTTCCCATTAATTTTTAGAGAGAGTGGAAAGAAGTGGGAGAGACACACAGAGAGAGAAGCATCAATGTGAGAGAGACACACCGGTTGGTTTTCTCTTGCATGCGCCCTGACCAGAGCCAGGAATCGAGCCTGCAACCAAGGTACATTCCCTTGATCAGAATCCGAATCCAGGACCCTTCAGTCTGGGGGCCAATGCACTATCCACTGAGCCAAGCTGACTAGGGTATTGGTTTTATGATAATATTCAATGCAGAGCATGGTTACTACAGAGACAATACTTTTTCTTTCCATTTTTTAGATGGGACAAGGTAAGTAGATTGTATTATATTTATTGTGATTTGAAAGAAGATTGAAAATAGTTAAGTATAAATTCTTTAATTTAATCAAATTTTCTCCTTTTCTCCCATCATTGTAATATGTCCTGCTTTCCTTATATTCTCTCACTTTATGAAATTTGTCTTCTGTGTGAATCTTCTGCCAAGAGCCATGGGGTATCCACAGATGAAAAATATACAATTCATGTTCTTAAATTTTCAGTATGTCATTTGAAAATATCATTTACATGAGATATATGAGTCATATTTTCATTTACATCATTTACAATAGATATAATGTTTCTAAATAAGTTATTTTATTTTATTTGAAACGCGGGTTTTACAAATGCTTGAAGTTTTTATTATTGCATAAATATCCACCAAGCACAGGAAAAATGCCCATATACTCATTATTTTTGTTAATCTTCACCTGAGGATATTTTTCCATTGATTTTTAGAGAGATTTAAGGGAGGGGGAGAGACAGAGAGAGAGAAACATCAATCTGAGATAGACACATCGTGGTTGCCTCCCACATGCACCCCAGCCGGGGCAAGGGATTGAGCCTGCAACTGAGGTACATGCTCTTGACTGGAATCTCATATACTCTATTTTTAAAGAAAAACAATTTTGGAAATTGAAGAGATGTTAAAAATTTGCATTATTTCAGAAGAAAAACAGGACAAAATGAAAAAAGTCCCACAAATAAAATATCTTAAACTATAAGTCAATTTTGGTTTAATTCTACAATTAGGTTAATTTACATTTTAATATGTTACAATATATACATATATATGTGCACACTGGCATTTGATTTTATAAGTTGAAAACTTCTGCTACCTCCTGAAATTTAGATTCATCTTTAGCAACACTTATTGAGTATCTCCCATGTGCCAAGCAGAATTCTAAAAAGCAGCTTAGGACAAGAATTGTTTCAAATATTCTCCAAAGAAAACAAGAGAGAGTGACATCAATATCATGGGAGCATAAGACTTCCTTTGTATTTGTCTTTCCTCAACAACAAAACTTCTGCATCCATCTACAGACAAAAGTGTCTTTGTGGGAGTTGTGAGGTCTAGCACCATATGCCAAGGAACCTGAGAGGAGGCTCACGCACTTGTGTTTTAGGTAATAGGCAGGCAGACTTCAGTCACAGTTGTGGAACCTGAAATGGCCCTTGAACTGGTTCCAGCCTCTCTTAGGCATCGTTGAGGAGCCCCTGAAATACACTTCAAGACAATCACCCATGCATAAGAGAACCTTAGTGGAAGTACAGGTTTCTACAGAAGAAGTCCCAGTTTGAATGCATTGGAGTGGGTACGAAGAACATCTTGCCTTCACCTGAAAGTGGCACAGCTTATGGCCACGAGAGATCTTCTCAGCCCGTGACTTCTACTGCAAGAGAAAGGAATAGTGTGAGAGTGAGCAGCTGGCTTCCCCAGTGGTATGGGATAATGACAAATGAGCTAATTTCTCTCTCACCTTAACCAGAGTACTAAATTGTGACTTGCATAAGTAGAACATGGAAAGAGTCTGGGAGGGCAACAGATAGGACTCTTGGAGGGCATTTAAGGTATGCATCACAAACTCTATAAAGGAGCCCACTAATATTCAGCTAGAAAGGTCTCACAGATCCCCTCCAGCTGGCCCACAGGTATCCCCCAGTACTCTGTGTGCCTCAACCACATACTACTCATCTTGTGACTTGCTCCCTATGCATGCTCCTCATGGTGGGTGACAAAAGCAAGCTTTGGCAGTTGGTATAGAACAGATGCAGAAAGCAGGCTCAAATCTGCAGGCTACAGAGAGACCATTAATATGAGCTTTAGTTCCACATTTCAGAACACAAAAGAAAGGCTATCAGAACTTGGCCTGGTGCCTTGAAGGATCCAAAGAAAACATATAAGCATAGAATTTTGCCACAAGACAGGAAGAGAAGCATGGAGTCTGTGTACCCATAGAAGTACCTATAAAGCCTCAGAATCTCTTGCAGGACTGACAGAAGTTATCTTTCTCCCAAAGACATGTAATAAAAACTTGAGGAGCTAATTGTTATTCATATACAGAGAACGTCAAGGATCATGAAAAATCAAGAAAACATGACATCATCAAAAAGTCACAATAATCTATCAGTAACTGAACTCAAAGACATGGACATCTGTGATTTAATCAATAAAGAATTCAAAACAGCTGTTTTAAGGAAACTTGATGAGCTTCAAGTAAACAGAAATGTAACTCAAGGAAATAAATCAACCAACAAAGTGAGAGGTAAAGCAAAGAGATAAAAATATTATAAAAGAACCAAACAAATTCTGGAACTGGAAAATACAATTAAAAATCTTAACAATGCTATAGAGAGCATCAACATTACAATGGCTGAAGCAGAAGAATGAATTTGTGATTTAGAAGACAGAAAATTTGAAATTACCTATTCAGAGAAGAACTGAAAAAAGATGTATGGGATATTATCAAAATTACCTGTTTATGAATTTTGGAGTTCCAAATAGAGAAGAAAGGGAGAAGGGGGGAAGAAAGCTTACTTAAAGAAATAATGGCTGAGAATTTCCAAATCTGGGAAGAGATTTTTATATCTATGTTCACAGGTCAACAACAACAACAAAAAACTTAAATAGGTATTCTCCAAGACACATTACATTAAAACTGGAAATAATCAAAGACAAAGAGAGAAACTTAAAAGAAGCAAGAGTAAAGAAACCTATAATTTACAAGGGAACTCCCATAAGGCTATTAGGAGATTTCTCAGCAGAAACCTTACTGGTAGGAGAGAGTAGGATGATATATTCAAAGTGCTGAAAGAAAAAAAAAAGCCAACCAAGAGTACTTTATTATCAAAACTGTCCTTCGGAAAGCTAAATAAATATGTTCCAAGACAAACAAAAGCTGAGGAATTTCACCACCACTAGACCAGCTTACTAGAAATGGTGAAAAGAGTTCCTAAAGTTTAAATGAATGGATGTTAATTAGTAACATGAAAGTATACAATTCACTGGTAAAGGTAAGAATTTAGTCAAATTCAGATTACTTTAGTACTGTAATATGGTAGAGCACTATCCACTTAACTCCAGTATAATGGATAAAGGACAGGAATAGTCAAAATAATTATAGCTGTTGATAAATATACAATGTAAAAAAGTAAATTATGACAATAAAATAACATAGAGATAGAAAAAAAGAATCCTAAAATTTGTATGCAACCATAAAAAATCCTGAATAGCCAAAGTAATCTTGAAAAATAACAACAAACTTGGAGACATGGATTGATAAAAAAAGATCTAACTATATGCTGTCTGTAAAGAAATTTACATTATCTTTAAGGACATACGTAGACTTATACCAAATACTATGCTGTTTTGATTATTATACCTCTGTAGTATAACTTGAAGTCAGGTAGTGTGATACCTCCAGCTTTGTTCTTTTTTCTTAGCATTGCTTTGGCTATTTGGGGTCTTTTGTGGTTCCATAAAGATATGGTGATTTTTTCTTCATAAAAGGTGGTTGGCATGTCTTTTCCATGTTATTCTGAGACATTGTTTAATAAGCTCAACCAAAGATTATATAAATTTCTAGAGGAATATACCTGTGTTTTACTTTGCTATTTACTACTTGATCAGAACCCAGACACTATTAAGTTACTTGTAAATTTCTATCTGATAGAAAAGATAGCTCTGTTGGTTATGATTTGATTTCCCCATAGAAAAATAATGTTTTTTTATTGTTAGACTTTGGATTAATTAGATGTATATCCTTCTGTGATGGCAAAGAGGATGACAGACATTCTGAACACAGACTAAATGGTCTTAATGTCATGAACCAGGAACTGTCTCTAGAAATAACTGATCCTATTTTTCAATTACTTTCAGAAATGGCAGAATAATAGTAAATCTGCCACAGCCAAAATTGTTTTTGGAAGATATTTTCCAGAGGTCATATTTTGAATACTAATGAAGCCAGGGCAGCAATTTGTATAGTTATTTCAATGTACATTTAGCAGTTGACTCAAACCTGTCAGACCACTGTGAAATGGTATTGTACAAAGTCAGAATTTTTCCCCCCATGGGAGCAACACTGAAATGTTCTTCAGGGTGGAATATACATGCACTTATGAATTTGCCACGTAAAATGTCTACATACCATATTCTGTAATATGGAACTCTGGCATCTTCATCAACCATTTGCTAAGGCAAGTAAACAAATTCAAGGCTGCTTGTAAGAAAAATGTCATCTCATTTGAGTGAGAATAAGGTCCTTTGCTATCTTAATTTAAAAACTCATATTTCCCCCATCCCTAACCTATAGTACTCATACTTTTCTTCTTAGCAATTATCAACATATAACATAATATGGTTTTGTTTGTTAATCTTCTCTTTCCTTACTAAAGTATAAACCTCATGAGTTCAGAGATTTTTTTGTCTGTACAGTATGTTAACTATGTAGCAGAGACAGCTAGTTACCTCCCCAATGTCTGCTCTCTCCTCTACTAACAGACAGTGCATTTCACTCCACATGGCAAGGTGTCCAACCCCAAACTCCATTTCCCAATGCCCTTGGGCCTATGAATAAATGACAAGATGGAGCAAAAATCAGGTAAGTCTCCTAGATATTTTCCATCCTTTCTCGTTTCCCAACATGGAACAAGGACATGAAGTTAGGGCTATAGTAAGAATCTTAGAACCAGAGGAAAACTTGAGAATCAAAATTGCTTACTAAGGATGACGATAATCTTGAAACTACTAAAGAAACTCTGTACATATGTAACTTATTTTAGGTGAGAAAAAAAATAACAAACCTCTATCTTATTAAAGCATTTATTGTACATCTTCTCATAAGGAATCTTTTCTAAAATTTTGTTTACAAAAATAGTTTTGACTAATTTAATTTTAACTTCTTTCAGGACTTAATACCAGTTCCTTTTTACCAGGCTTATATATTTGTGAGCTCTTTTCTCTGTCCTATGCAGTTCCAAATTTTTGATAAATCCCACATGTTATTATTCACATATTCATATCTCTGTTTGAGAACCCCCATCAGAAATGCAACCCCAACTGCTTTCTTCAAATTTGAGATTTTTCATTTAAATCACTCAAATAATACTATTTGAAAAATTCCCTACAATGAACATGTAACCTCCCCAACATTGAACCCACCTCTTCTAACATGTTTTTTCTTAGTGAAAAGCATTAATGTCCCATAAAGTGTACGCATCAAAAATCTTGTGTTCAGCACATTGTTAAGATGTCCACATTTGCCACCTCCATCACCACCACTCTAATTCACTATTTCCTGAAGTGTTCAAATAAAATAGCATCATAAATTGTTTCCCTATATTCATATTGTCCAAATTGTTCTCTTTTAATCTATTCCCTAAAGAATGTAAATTTTTAAAAATGTGAATCTGAACATACTACCCCGCCCCTCCACCCACCCCCAAACACACACACATCTTAAAGCAATCAATGGCTTCCCAAGCTTTTCAGATAAAGACCAAAAAAATGTTAACGTAGCCACGCATGCTCTCTGGCTTCTACCACTTCCCCTTTGTCATGTGACACAATGATCCTCTTTTCTCCTGTACAGTTACAGTGGTTTCTTTCAGTTCCATGACCATGTTGTGGTTACTCCCTTCCCAGGACCTTTGAATATACTTTTCCTTCATCCCAATGACTTTACTCCTACTCATTCTTTAGTTCTCAACTCAATGAGAACTTTCTCAGGTATCCTTGATCTCCTCTGTGGTCCTATATTTTAGGTATACACTCTCTAGCACTGCATAAGTACAAATATCACCTTGTAGTTAGTACTCTTGAAAGGCGCACCGCCCGCCTCTCCAGGTGGTGCGGGGGGAGGAGTCTGGCCGCTGGGATCCCTCCGCGCCCGCCGGAGGGCCTGGCCTCCCCAGAGCGGTCCGAGTCTCCGGACCGGCTGCATGGTGGCCGGCGACGGGCCGAGGGGTGGGGGCCTGGCGGCGACCGACCACGGGGGAGGTCATGGGAGCGGAAGGCCTCACCGCCTCGCTCTTTCCTCCCTTCCCCCGTGGTCGGCTCCCCGCTTGCCCGCACTGAGGCTGAGGGTCCGTGCGGCCCTCGGGGCCCGGTCGGTGGGACCGGGGCCTGCGTGGGCTGACCGCTGGGCCCCATGTGGGGGGCATTGGCTCCCCGGCCCACAGCGGGAGCCCAGCGCGGGCTGCCCCCCCCCCCCCCGGACCAGGCCCAGTGCAGCAGCGGCGGCAGTGGAGTGGGGCGCGTGCCCTGGCTCGGGGAGGCCGCCATGCTGCAGTGCACCGGCCCCATGGGCCGGGCCTGCTTCGAGCGGATGCCGCTCCTCCAGAGCTGGGCCGCTCCACCGGCCACACCCCGTTTGCTGGGCCTGTGCCGCCCAGACGCGCTGGAGTCCCAGTCTGCCCGCAGGCCAACTGCGGGTGCTGTGTGTGGGGGCCATCCTGCCTTGTGGCGAGTTCGAGCTGCAGCAGCAGGAGCCGGACAAGGACTGCGCCCTCCATCTTGCCTTGGGTTCTCCATCTTGGGACAGAACCATGTGCACCCTCCATCTTGCCTTGGGTCCTCCATTTTGGGATGGGGCCATGTGCTTCCTCACGGGAAGAAGCCGCTGCTAGCCACACCCAGGATTTCTCTGAATTAACCAATGGTGATCAAGGGAAGTGCACGCCATCACTATGACCACATCCTGTACCGACTCGCGCCTGGCCAATCGGCAGGGCCCACAGTGCCCTCTCCTGCCCTCACTCCACCCCCCTTTAAAACCCCCTGTCCCATCAGGCCTCGCTCTCTCGGCCACTGGACTTTCCGCTGTGTCGGTGGGTCTGGTGAACGGGGAGCGCAGGCCGGCTTGCATAATAAAGGACTCTTTGCTTTTGCATCGGACTGACTGGCTCCCTGGGGGTCTTGGGAACTTTGAAATCTGGGCACAACATTTTGGGGGCTCGTCCGGGATTCCCAGGACCATCGAGGGACCCACAATCCGAAGAGTCTGACTGACCGCGGCAGGGGTAGGTGTGTTGTTTGTTTTGTTTGTTGTGTGTTTTGTTCAGTGTGAGCTCGTTTCTGGAATCTGTAATTGCCTGAGAGGGTCTAGCGGACGCGCCCGGAAAAGACCACAGGCGGGGGGGAGTTGGAAGACGTTCCGCCCCCCCCAGGAGGGATGGATATGCCCCTCAGAGGGATGGATATGCCCCTCGCGGAAAGCAGGTCGCTCCTGCTAGCTAGTTTGGTATAAGGCCATTGTCTAGCGTTCGGGTTTGGCTTCCATGGAATTGGAAGCCTGTTTTGGTTCTGCTTCCATGGCGTTGGAAGACTGTATTTTCGGGCCCGTTTGTTTTTTGTGTTTGTGTCTTTTTGGTTTTATTTTGTGGACTCACTGGACGGACATTATGGGACAGACTCAAACTACCCCTTTAAGCATTATGGTCGATCATTTCAGAGAGGTAAGGGAAAGAGCCAGGGACCTCAGTGCAGAGGTTCGGAAAGACCGGTGGCAGACTTTTTGTTCCAGGGAGTGGCCAACTTTGGACGTTGGGTGGCCGCCGGAGGGGACTTTTGACCTCCCCACCATCCGCCGAGTCAGGGATGTCGTCTCCCAACTTAGGGGGGGACGTCCTGGTCAGCTTTCTTACATTGTTACTTGGCAGGACCTCGTGGAAGACCCTCCATCTTGGCTCAGGCCTTTCCTACCTCCACGTCCTCCCGGGCCGAAACCCATTCTTGCTTTGCAGAGAACGGAAAAGGAGGAGAAAAGGAAGACCTTCACCCAGCCTTCGGCCCCTCCCCTCCCTATCCTGCAGGGGGGGACTGAAGAAGAACTAATCTTTCCTCCCCCATATAGCCCATGGAGGGACGATCCTTCCACGCCGGGAGCGGCTGGGGGCGGAGTTCTGGGAGTGGCTGGGGGCAGGGTTCTGGGAGTGGCTGGGGGCGGGGTTCTGGGAGTGGCTGGGGGCGGGGTTCTGGGAGTGGCTGGGGGCGGGGTTCTGGGAGTGGCCTCGGTAGGAGGCCCGCCTCTCACCCGGCAAAGGGCTCAGCGGGAACTGTCTGCTGCAGCACCTGACTCCACTATCAAGACCCTGCCCTTACGGGCCGCTGGACCCCCGGATGCGGATGGCAACCAACCGTATCATTATTGGCCTTTTTCAACATCCGATCTCTATAACTGGAAGGCACAAAACCCCAAGTTTTCTGAGAAACCAGAGGGACTTATTGACTTGCTAGATTCTGTTCTTTTCACCCATCAGCCCACATGGGACGACTGTCAGCAGCTTTTACAGGTTCTGTTCACGACGGAAGAGAGAGAAAGGATCCTCAATGAGGCCTGGAAAGTGGTTCCAGGCGTGGACGGAAACCCAACTGCCAACCAGGTCCAGATAGATGTCTCTTTTCCCTTAACTAGGCCTGAATGGGATTTCAACACGGCAGAAGGTAAGGAGAGGCTTTCGGTCTATCGTCAGAACCTAATGAGAGGTCTCAGAATGGCTGCTAGAAAGCCAACTAATTTGGCCAAGGTGGGGAATGTTCAGCAGGAAAGGGATGAGTCTCCAGCTGCCTTTTTAGAACGGATCATGGAGGCTTACCGCACCTACACCCCCATGAATCCAGAAGCTCCTGAAAACAAGGCAGCTGTGATCATAAGCTTTGTAAACCAGTCGGCCGCAGATATTAAAAGGAAACTACAAAAAGTAGATAGGTTGGGAGAGAAGAGTTTACAGGATTTACTGGCAGTGGCAGAGAAGGTGTACAATAACCGAGAGTCTCCAGAAGACAAGCAAGCTCGCGTCGTGGCTGCCTCTAGCAGTAGGCAAGCTCGGGACCTGGCTAGGGTCCTGCTGGCTACGACCATGGACTTCCCCAAGGAGCGAGACCGTCACTTCCGACAGCTTGCAAGCAATAAAGGAAGAGGTAAGCAGACCACCCAAGAGGGGAGGCGGGGGCTACGGAAGAATCAATGTAAGTTTTGCATGGACATAGGGCACTGGGCTCGAGAGTGTCCGAAGAAGGCCGGTGAGAAGGGAGACAGGACTGACCGAGTCAAGGTCTTAGAGCTGGGTGAACTGAGTGATTAGGGGAGTCAGGGTTCGGACCCCCTCCCCGAGCCCAGGATAACTCTCAGAGTGGAGGGGACTCCTGTTAACTTCCTTGTTGACACCGGGGCACAACATTCGGTCCTCCATACCCCGCAAGGAAAACTGGCGAATAAAAAGTCCTGGGTGCAAGGAGCAACTGGTATGAGCCAGTATTCATGGACTACCCGAAGGACAGTAGATTTAGGAACAGGCCAGGTATCCCACTCTTTCATGGTAATACCGGAATGCCCTTACCCACTATTAGGACGGGACCTACTGACCAAAATTGGAGCTCAAATAACTTTCAGACAAGGGGGGCCTCAGGTCACCGATGAGGAGGGCCGCCCCATTCAGGTCCTGACCATGAGGCTAGAGGATGAATATCGCCTCTACCAGAAGACTTCCCTGGTGGAGGGCAGTATGGACAAATGGCTACAAGAATTCCCAACAGCATGGGCAGAGACAGGAGGGGTGGGGCTGGCCGCCCACAGGGCCCCAGTCCTAGTAGAACTAAAACCAGGAGAAGGTCCGGTAAGAATCAAGCAGTACCCCATGCCTCAGGAGGCACGGAAGGGGATTCAGCCTCATATCAGGAGACTGAAGAGCTTGGGGGTGTTAGTTCCCTGCCAGTCTGCATGGAACACTCCCCTACTGCCAGTTAAAAAGCCCCAGACAAACGACTACAGGCCAGTACAGGACCTCCGAGAAGTAAATAAAAGAGTTATGGACGTACACCCAACAGTCCCAAACCCGTACACTCTCTTGAGCTCCTTGGCACCCTCTAAAGTCTGGTACACGGTATTAGATCTGAAAGATGCCTTCTTCAGTCTACCCCTAGCACCTCAAAGTCAGTCCCTGTTCGCCTTTGAGTGGCATGACCCAGAGGAGGGCTTCAGTGGACAGCTGACTTGGACACGCCTACCCCAGGGGTTCAAAAACTCGCCCACCATCTTCGACGAGGCGCTGCACGAGGACCTGGGTGAGTACAGAAGGGAACACCCCAACCTCACCCTCCTCCAGTATGTAGATGACATCTTGATTGCTGCAGACACAGCCAAGGACTGTGAGCGGGGGACCCAAGATCTATTGGCCACCCTGGGGGCCTTAGGGTACCGGGCATCCGCGAGGAAGGCTCAGTTATGTCGAGAAAGGGTGAGTTACCTGGGATACATCCTGGAGGGCGGGCAGCGGCGGTTATCGGATGCCAGGAAAGAGACTGTTTTGAAAATCCCTACTCCCACCTCCCGAAGAGAAGTAAGGGAATTCCTAGGATCGGCCGGCTACTGCCGCCTCTGGATACCGGGTTTTGCCGAAATCGCCAGGCCCCTATATGAAGCTACCAAAGAGGGAAGGGCGTTTGACTGGACTGAGAAAGATGAAGCTGCCTTTAGGCAGTTAAAGAAGGCCCTTCTAGGTGCCCCAGCCCTGGGCCTGCCAGATATTACAAAGCCCTTTCACCTCTTTGTGGATGAACACAAAGGGATAGCAAAAGGGGTCTTGACTCAAGCTTTAGGCCCCTGGAGCCGCCCAGTGGCTTATTTGTCCAAGAAGTTAGATCCTGTAGCTGCCGGCTGGCCACCATGCCTGAGAATTATCACGGCAACAGCGCTCTTAGTCAAAGACGCTGACAAACTGACCCTGGGGCAGGAAATCTGGATTACAACCCCACATGCCATTGAGGGAGTCCTGAAGCAGCCTCCTGACAGATGGATGAGTAACGCACGTATAACCCATTACCAGAGCCTCCTACTCAACCCTCCAAGAGTACGGTTCCACCCCAGTGCGGCCCTCAATCCTGCTACTTTGCTGCCCGACCCTGACTTAGATGCCCCACTACACGACTGTGCGGGAATCCTAGAGCAGGTACATGGACTCCGGAAGGACTTGACCGACCAGCCCCTCCCTGATGCAGAGGCCACCTGGTTCACGGATGGGAGCAGCTTCGTGCGGGACGGGTGCAGGTACGCGGGTGCAGCGGTGGTCACTGAAACGGACACTGTGTGGGCGGAGGCCCTGCCCTCCGGGACGTCAGCCCAGCGAGCAGAACTCATCGCCCTTACTAAGGCACTGACGCTGGGGGCTGGAAAGCGGATTAACGTTTACACAGACAGCCGTTATGCATTTGCTACAGCTCATGTCCACGGAGCAATCTATCAGGAGAGAGGGCTGCTGACGGCAGAGGGACGGACAATAAAAAATAAGCAAGAGATTCTCGATCTGCTTGCAGCCTTATGGCTTCCTGCCAAGTTAGCCATAATCCACTGCCAAGGGCACCAGAAAGCCGATGACCCGGTAGCAAGAGGTAACCAAAAGGCTGACCAGGCTGCGAAGGCAGTAGCCCTTACCTCGGTCCCTACCATGGCCTTACAACTCCCAGACCCAGGGGACCCAGTCTTACCAGACCAGCCCAAGTACTCCCAGGAAGAATTGCAACGCATCAGAAAGCTCCCCAGAGCCCAAGAAATAAAGGGATGGTGGCATACACCAGAAGGGGAACTCATACTACCAGACCGGCTCGGGGACACGGTATTAGAACATATGCACCGGTCTACTCACCTGGGGACCCGGAAAATGAAGGACTTAATCCGACATGCTGGGATCAAGATTCACCAGCAGGATACCAAGATAGATCAGGTTGTATCTGCCTGCAAGACCTGTCAACTCACAAACACAAGAGCTGGATCAAATGAAAGAGGGACCAGGCTCAGAGGCACCAAACTGGGAGCACAATGGGAAGTCGACTTCACTGAAATTAAACCAGGGAAGTATGGTTATAAATATCTTTTAGTATTTGTAGATACCTTCTCTGGCTGGGTAGAGGCATACCCAACCAAGCATGAAACAGCTCAGACGGTGGCCAAGAAGCTGCTCGAAGACATCTTACCCAGGTATGGTTTTCCTGCTATGATAGGGTCCTACAACGGGCCAGCCTTTATTTCACAGGTAACACAGGCAGTAGCCAAAGTCATAGGGGCGGATTGGAAATTGCATTGTGCTTACAGGGCCCAGAGTTCAGGTCAGGTAGAAAGAATGAACAGAACTCTAAAAGAGACCCTTACCAAATTAACCATGGAGACTGGTGGGGACTGGGTAGTTCTCCTACCGTATGCCCTTTACCGGGTAAGGAATTCCCCATACACCCTGGGCTTTACTCCCTATGAAATCATGTTTGGCAGGCCACCCCCTATCATTCCTAACCTTAAAGCTGACCTTCTCGCTGAATTTGAAAATCAAGAACTATCTCTTTCTTTGAGAGGGCTTCAGAAGGCACATGAGGACATTTGGCCACGCCTCCGCGCCATCTACGAAGCCAGCCCAACCCCAACTCCTCATCAGCACAGACCAGGAGATTGGGTCTACATCAGAAGGCACTGCCGGGAGACCCTAGAACCACGTTGGAAAGGTCCCTACACTGTGGTGCTGACCACCCCCACCGCTCTCAAGGTAGATGGTGTCGCGACCTGGGTCCACCACACTCACGTGCGGTCAGCAGATCCATCCATGACCCGGAAAGACTTCATCACCAAATGGAGCATCGATCGAGATCAATGCAACCCGCTCAAGCTCAAGCTACGGCGTGCTCGACCTGCCTGATGCCGGTAACATGGCTTGCGGTCACTCCTGTCACCAGGAGCCCCCACAATACTGTGTAATACACTTAGATAATGCCTGCATCTTCATGGACAAGGCTCCAAAGAGACAAGGACAATTTATGGGGTCACATGTTTAGTAGCAGAAGATTTGGCTGCCTAAAGCAGCCATGATGTTTCATTGTATTGATATGTTATATTAACCTTTGATTCTTTTGCAGGTTTTGAATGTATGTTGGCTGTCCTGGAAGGGAGCTGTGTGGGGTGGCCCCCAAAAGTAAAGGGTGTCTAGCTGGCAAGGGGTCAGGTGCCCAACTGGGCAGGAAAGGGTGCCCATCAGGTTTTGGACTCTCTTGAGAGACAGCTAACAGTTGGCAGCCTGTAAACTGCCTTGCAGGCCTGAGTCACCATGCCCATGTCAGGGGTAGTAAAGCTAAAAAAAAAAAAAAAAAAAAAAAGAAGCCTGTTTAGAATAGAAGGTTAGGGGCATAGTTATGCATAGGTAGAAGGTTTTATGCCAACAGTTACTGTTTTGTTTTAAATCCATGAAAAGGAAGTAGCAAGGAAAGTCAGAAAATCTTAGAGTAGATCAGTATGTTCTTCTCCTTATGTAATTCCTCCAGAATCTGGCGATATGTGAAGGGATTTATTCCCTCCTGAGAAGGCACTTAAGCATTCTGTATTGCCAAAAGGATCCCAATTGTATACAGCTGTTGTCTGAGCTCTCCGTTCAAGCTAGGTTTATGAAAAGCTGGTACCGTGGATCTGTCTCTTGCCCAGTGGCGTAAGCTGGGGCCTCTCTGTAGAAGAAACCTGGATTCCCCAAGAGATGTGATCAATGCCGGGACCCCGCCAGCAGGCGAGGGGAACCCAAGGCAGTTGCTGGGCATGGAGGCCAGAGGGACATAGGCTATCAAGGAGACAGAACTGAACCTCACATCACCCTACTTGGCCCAGAGATAGCTGGTAGTCAACGACGGGTAAGATCCCACAGGGTGGGACGACCTAAGACAGGCACAGCTGGGGCCAGTAGGAGAAAACTTGGGGTGCAACAAAGGTGGGGCACAGATCCTCACCCCCCCAATGGTGCACGGGCTTGAACGCTCGCCCCTTCTGAGGAAGGTCTCCTGTCCCCGTGGCTGCTTCTTGCTTCCCATGCCCAGCCCAGACCAGGAACCAAATAACAGAAGAGACTTGGTCCAGCTGAAAATGGTGCCCAGAAAAATGGAGGCTTAGTTCAACAGACTCTAAATTTAAACCTAGCCTAACAAACAGGAATGCTTGAGCCTCTTCAAGGCAAATAATACTAAATATTGATTTGTTTTTTTTATGATAACCATGGAGGAATTCTAAGAAGAAAGATCCTATTTCAATAGAAGTTATTAAATCTAAAATGGTTTCTTTCACTTCCACCGGACCATTTGTTAGCCTTATAGGGATAGTTCAGTTGATAGTTTTGGTGGAATAGAATTGCAGCCCGTCTCATGATTGAGCCGGAAGTTCCAAGACAAGGGGGGAATGAAAGGCGCACCGCCCGCCTCTCCAGGCGGTGCGGGGGGGAGGAGTCTGGCCGCTGGGATCCCTCCACGCCCGCTGTAGGGCCTGGCCTCCCCGGAGCAGTCCGAGTCTCCGGACCGGCTGCGTGGTGGCCGGCGGCGGGCCGAGGGGTGGGGGCCTGGCGGCGACCGACCACGGGGGAGGTCATGGGAGCGGAAGGCCTCACCGCCTCGCTCTTTCCTCCCTTCCCCCGTGGTCGGCTCCCCGCTTGCCCGCGCTGAGGCCGAGGGTCCGTGCGGCCCTCGGGGCCCGGTCGGGGGGACCGGGGCCTGCGTGGGCCGACCGCTGGGCCCCATGTGGGGGGCATTGGCTCCCCGGCCCACAGCGGGAGCCCAGCGCGGGCTGCCCCCCCCCCCCCGGACCAGGCCCAGTGCAGCAGCGGCGGCAGTGGAGTGGGGCGCGTGCCCTGGCTCGGGGAGGCCGCCATGCTGCAGTGCACCGGCCCCATGGGCCGGGCCTGCTTCGAGCGGATGCCGCTCCTCCAGAGCTGGGCCGCTCCTCCAGAGCTGGGCCGCTCCACCGGCCACACCCCGTTTGCTGGGCCTGTGCCGCCCAGACGCGCTGGAGTCCCAGTCTGCCCGCAGGCCAACTGCGGGTGCTGTGTGTGGGGGCCATCCTGCCTTGTGGCGAGTTCGAGCTGCAGCAGCAGGAGCCGGACAAGGACTGCGCCCTCCATCTTGCCTTGGGTTCTCCATCTTGGGACAGAACCATGTGCACCCTCCATCTTGCCTTGGGTCCTCCATTTTGGGATGGGGCCATGTGCTTCCTCACGGGAAGAAGCCGCTGCTAGCCACACCCAGGATTTCTCTGAATTAACCAATGGTGATCAAGGGAAGTGCACGCCATCACTATGACCACATCCTGTACCGACTCGCGCCTGGCCAATCGGCAGGGCCCACAGTGCCCTCTCCTGCCCTCACTCCACCCCCCTTTAAAACCCCCTTTCCCATCAGGCCTCGCTCTCTCGGCCACTGGACTTTCCGCTGTGTCGGTGGGTCTGGTGAATGGGGAGCGCAGGCCGGCTTGCATAATAAAGGACTCTTTGCTTTTGCATCGGACTGACTGGCTCCCTGGGGGTCTTGGGAACTTTGAAATCTGGGCACAACACTCTGTTAAATTTGGCCCACCATTTTATCCTGAGTGCCTACCATTGTATATGGCTGTAATACCAGTAATTGTACTACAGATAGCTTGCATTAAATGTTTAATTAATACACTCAAAAGTAATTCATATTTTTGTTGGCTAGACTATATATCCAACAAGTGTTTCGTATAAGAGAACATGGGTGGTTCACTTTCTCTACCCTGCATACATGATTGACAAACCACCTGACATATAAATTTTACTTCCTTTCTCTCCAAAATATTGTGAATTTTATTCTACTTTCTTCTGTACTTATTATTGCAGAGGTTTCAAAGATCATTTTTTATTCCTTAGAGTAAACGAGTCATTTTCTGCCTCCCAGATTGTACAATAACTCATTTTTTCTTAAAATGCTTTATGAATTCACTAAGATAAGAGGGTGTATTTTTCTTAGTAAATACTTTGTCTTGTAAGTCAAACCTTTCTTCAATTGTATAATGTTTTCTTAAATTATATCTCGTATTGTTTTTCTTTCAGATCCTTTCATTTTTATCTCCTCCTTAGGAACATAAAATTTCTTATTCTATCTTCCCACGTCTTATCTTGGGGTTTGTAATTGTATTTTTCTGTTATTTTTGTATTCAGGGTAAATAGCGTAGATTTGTCCTCCATATGACAGATTCAATTTCTGCAACACCATCACTACACTTCATTATATCTAAAACGAATTTCAGTCTGCAATATCAAATCCTTTGACACATTTCCTTGCCTCACTGTATTCTCTACTCATTTCTTCCTGACACTAAAATCAACTCAATTTTCATTATGTTTTCTTGTGTTTTCACCATAGCTTTCAACGCTCAGATTGAGAACATAAGAGTATCAGGTTCCTAAAATGAATTTCAGTTCATGTGGTGCATCTTCCTTCAAAAGTTTGGGTTTTGCTTTCTTCTGTTATTGTTGCTTTTGAAACTTGCAACATCCATGAAATAAAAGATATAAAACTTATTCTGATGTCATGTTGGTATTAGGTCTAAATCAGTGAATTCTCCTTTCTCATAATAGCTATGCGATTGCTACTAGAATTATTTTCTTAATTTGAAAAATAAGGAAATAACTGATTAGCCCATACCATAACCGGTGCAAAATAGTTTTTGTTGTTGCCGTTTTGTAATTCCATGTGTTTTATGTAAACTTTCTGGTCTAAGTAAGGATGCCTGGGTACTCTTTTTTTTTTTTTTTTTTTTTACTTTCATTAGCAGAGATGGTATAAATAAAGAACTACATTTTCCAAGAAGGCACCATTTCCACATCTTTTTAAACTCAGAACAGGACTGATTGGAGAACAAGAGGTATGAATGGGACAGAATGGTGAGGACAAATGACACAGTCCGCTCTTTTTCTTTCAGGAAAAGAGTGAAACAATTTAACAGATAAATGAATAGAAGTTGGTATTGTCCCTTCTTCCCTCTATATCTCTGTTGTCCACACCATATTCTGCCTCATGGCCTCACTTACACTTTAATAGAATACTTCTTGGAGTTTTGTATATTAGAGATTCCTGATTTCTAATACTGTTACAAGTTTGAAACTTGTTGGGAGATTTATTATGTATTCCAATGGTTGAAGAACGAATTATTAATCATTGTCTACCACCATAACTTGGAGATCCCTAAATAATATATGCAATGTACATAAAGATAAAATTATTATAAGTTCCAAACACTAACTGGCAAAGACACTTTCAGTGCACAAATAAGTGGGATGTTTATACCATCCACCAGTATTTGAATTTTTTCCTTTTGTACTTTCAATTTAATTTTAAAGTCCTATAATATTTTTATGTTTATATTTACAATCCAGATATCAATTAGAATGTTAACATGTACTAGAGATGACAAAATATACATTCTTTGGCAATATCAGACCTTTTGTTTCATTTAATCAACTGTACAATGATTAATTTAGTTGACATTTGTGAGGAAATGAATATGTTTGATTAATCTGAATTCTTGATGGTGAAGTAATAATACTACCTAATAACTTGTTTTCATGCTGGCAATTTTTTAATTGAACTCACCACACAGAAGTCAAAGCCTCCTAGAAATTAGAATTCAACACTTGCATGTATTTAGTTATTCCTCTACACTAAGTGCCTTGGATTATCTTTTTCTCAATAGGAGAAAATGTTGCACTTCTCTTACCAACATAGTCATAGCACACATCCTAAAACTCCTATTACTACAAATTAACTTAAATGTATGTAACAATTTTGTGGAACTTATGTAATTATTCAAAATTCATGGTTATTCATGCATACAAAGTAGAATAAATATTTCTCTTTCAAAATTATTTTGTTTTCTGGAGGATCTTGGTAGAATAAGTATATGAACAATATAACAACCATTACAGAGTTTTTAAAAATAGATTTTTATGGGTTAGATACATATGATGTTTATTTATAATGTATACTTTATCTGAGTAAAGTATTTGAGAAGGCTTATAAAAATATACAAGAAGCCCAGTTGCTGTGGCTCAGTGGTTGAGCATCAACCTGTGAATGAGGAGGTCACGGTCTCCTATCAGGGCCATGCCCGGGTTGCAGGCTTGATCCCCAGTGTGGGGCATGCAGGAGGCAGCCGATCAGTGATTCTCTCTCACCATTGGTGTTTCTATCTCTCTTTCCCTCTCCCTTCCTCTCTGAGATCAATAAAAATATATTTAAAAAAAGAAAAAAAAATTACTAAAATGTAAAGAAAATACTTTACAAATTGTTCAATTTGTAAGAAGGCAAGATAATAATGCCCTGGAATAATAGTGTCTGTCACTTATTAAACATTATTTTATTTTATTTTTATTTCACAGACCTAGAACAAACTTTCCAAAATTTCACCTGGAATAAAAAAAAAAGACCCTGTATATCTGCAGCACTCCTGAGAAAGAAGAACAAAGTAGTGGGATCTCAATACCAGATATCAAGCTGTATTATAAAGCCACTGTTCTCAAAACTGCCTGGTACTGGCACAAGAACAGATATATAGATCAATGATATAGAATAGAGAACCCAGAAATCGACCTGAACCAATATGCTCAATAAATATTCGACAAAGGAAGCATGAATATACAATGGAGTAAAGAGAGTTTCTTCAATAAATGGTGTTGGTAAAATTGGACAGATACATGCAAAAAATGAAACTAGACCACCAACTTACACCATACACAAAAATAAACTCAAAATGGATAAAGGACTTAAACATAAGATGGGAAACCATAAAAATACTAGAGGAATTCACAGGCAGCAAAATCTCAGACATATGCTGAAACAATTTCTTCACTGATACTGTTCCTAGGGCAATGGAAACGAAAGAGAGAATAAACAAATGGGACTACATCAAAATAAAAAGATTCTGCACAGCAAAAGAAATCATCAACAAAACAACAAGAAAGCCCACTTCATAGGAGAACACATTTGCTAATGTTATCACTGATAAGAGTTTAATCTCCAACATTTACAGGGAACTCATGCAACTTAACAAAAGGAAGATAAACAACCCAATCCAAAAATGGGCAAGGGACCTAAATAGATACTTTTCGAAAGGAGACAGAAGGAAGGCCAAGAGACATATGAAAACATATTCAAAGTCACCAATCATCTGAGAAATACAAATCGAAACAACAATGTGGTATCATCTCACACCTGTCAGAATGGCTATCATCAACAAATCAACAAACGACAAGTGCTGGCAAGGAGGTGGAGAAAAAGGAACCCTTCTGCACTGCTGGTGGGAATGCAGACTGGTGCAGCCACTGTGGAGAACAGTATGGAGTTTCCCCAAAAAAACTAAAAATGGAACTCCCATTTGACCCAGTGATCCCACTTCTAGGAAAATATCCCAAGAAACCAGAAACACCAATCAGAAAGGATATATGCACCTCTATGTTCATAGCGGCACAATTCACCATAGCTAAGATTTGGAAACAGCCTAAGTGCCCATCAGCAGATGAGTGGATTAAAAATTGTGGTACATCTACACAATGGAATACTATGCTGCTGTAAAAAAGGAGTTCTTACCATTTGCAACAGCATGGATGGAACTGGAGAGCATTTATGCTAAGTGAAATAAGCTAGTCAGAGAAACATAAAGATCACATGATCTCACTCATTTATGGAATACAATGAACAACATAAACTGATGAACAAAAACAGATCCAGAGACTGAGAATCATCGATCAGAATGTCAAACCTTAGAGCAGTGGTTCTCAACATGTGGGTCGCAACCCCTTTGGCAGTCGAACGAACCTTTCACAGGGGTCACCTAAGACCATCCTTCATATCAGATATTTACATTATGATTCATAACAGTAGCAACATTAGTTATGAAGTAGCAATGAAAATAATTTTATGGTTGGGTCACAACATGAGGAACTGTATTTAAAGGGCCAGAAGGTTGAGAACCACTGCCTTAGAGGGACGATAGGGGAAGGTGGGGGTAAGGGGGAGAAATCAACCAGAGGACTTGTATGCATGCATATAAGCCTAACAAATGGACACAGACAACAGGGGGGTGAGGGCATGAGTGGAGAGGTAATGAGGGATAAGGACACATATGTAATACCTTAATCAATAAAGAAATTAAAAGTAAAAAAATAAACATTAAATTTTGCTAAAGCAAAATTAAAAACAAATAGTCATGTGAATCTCATAATGTAATAAAAGGAAACTTCAAAGGAGAGATGATTTGACCACTTTAATAGTTTCTTGCCAAAGCCGGTTTGGCTCAGTGGATGGAGCGTCGGCCTGCAGACTGAAGGGTCCCAGGTTTGATTCCGGTCAAGGGCATGTACCTGGGTTGCGGGCATATCCCCGGTAGGAGATGTGCAGGAGGCAGCTGATCGATGTTTCTCTCTCATTGATGTTTCTAACTCTCTATCTCTCTCCCTTCCTATCTGTAAAAAATCAATAAAATATATTTAAAAAAAAAGTTTCTTATATTACCATACAATTAAATGGACTTAGATAAGGCCCATTCATTTACTAGTATTCATTCACTTCATTCAGTTCATTTAATTTATATGTATTTAATAGTTACTATGCACCAGTCATATTTATTAACTAGTGAGTTTTAGCATGAAAATAATACCTAATTTTGCCCTTTAAGATAATTCAACCTGGAGCTTCTGGACCCATTATTTTAATAGCAAAGACTAACTAGTTAATGTCAAACTTAAGCCTTTCACCTAGGTTTTGGTATCCCTCACCCTGGTCAGCCTTCCCAAAATAATCTTTTCTTTCACTCTTACTTGTCCAATGCTCTATAACCTGCTGCCAATGAAACATCGTATATTGCTCTGGTCTGTTATCATTATTGAAGACAAGTAAACCTTATCATTGTCCTATATAATAAAAGGCTAATATGCAACTTGTCCCCTCCACTGGGAGTTCGACAGGGAGTTCAAGCTGGAGTTAGACCAGTTGCCCAACTGCCTGTGGCCCCTCCCCCCAGCCAGCCCTGCCTGATTGGCCCCAATCAGGGCAGGCCAGCCAGGCCGAGGGACCGACCCCACCCATGCACAAATTCGTGCACCAGGACTCTAGTCTGATTATATTTAGGGTGTCATTCAGAGATTTCATGTCCTTATACATGAGGAATGCAATATTTGTTGTATTCTTCATCTTGCAAAACCAGTTGAAATTTATTTTTTCCTATACACTAGGTTATTGGGTTACATCAGAGATCTGTTCATATGGTGCAACCTAAAGCGATTTTCGCCGTTAAGTCGGAACCGATCTACATAAGCATCTACATCACTCACATGGAGCACATACACAGCAGTAATGAAGTGAAACAGTAAAAAAATTTTGAAGAAAGATAACAATTCCTGACCTTTACTTGTGGTAATTAAATAATAAAAACATAAAACACATATGTACATACACTGAAATGACAGAACATTTTTTATAAATACTGTAAATGGGAGATGGTGATGTAATCATGAAACGACATACATTGAATCAGATGTAACCTGAGGACTGCCTGTACATGGTGAGAGACCACCAGTTATAATGAATTTGTTTCTGTAGAATCTTAATTTTCCTACACAATTTGGCTTATGTAACAAATATTGAGAAAGGTACAAATTTACTCTTCATAAAAAGATAATTACCTAATAGAAAAATAATATTATATAGACATTATACCCCCTTATTAAAATAATTAATTAATTAAGTGCAAATTACATGCTTTTGTTCATAGACTAAAATAATTACAGCACTATTTTCTCTGTTATGTGTATAGTGTCAAAACTTAGAAAATGAGAATCCTTTTTAAATTAGCTCATTTGTTCTCGAACTATCCAAGCCATCTTTGAAATTGTCTTAATTTTGGGGCAGCCATAATATGTTTCAGGTCATGGGATTAGTTATTATCCAAGAGTGCTAGTTCCTTTTTTCTCCCTTTTCTACAAAGAAAGAGAAAATACATTAGAAACTAAATTCTGGGCACCAAGTATTGCATATTTTTTTTTTCCCACATGAGTAAGTTTGGTAGATAGGATGAGATTAATTCTGGGTCAAATTCTAGCTAGAAATAAAAAAGATGCTCCTTTTAAAAGGGCCATAGTTCATAACATTTATGTTTAATGTTATTAATTTTTATTTTTTTATTTTTTTTGATGTGAAATTTAGTTTATTCTTTCAACAACGTGCACACTTAAATTATTAATCCTCCTCTAGAGTTTTAAACATGCCCTCTTTTCTTTTATAATTCTCATGTCTCCTTGACTTCCATTCTAGAGTCATTTCATTGTTTCTCATTATTGGTTACAGTAAGAGAAAGAAATGTTTTGTTTTGTTTTATGTGTCTATTCTTTCTATGTCATCTTACTGAGAAGTAGTGAAATAAAATATACAGAAATAAATTTTTGTTTTATTTTTATATTGTAGAAATGAAGTAAATTCTAGTTAATTAGAGATTGAAGTAATTATTTTTAAACTGTCAAAATATACAGTCATATTTATGTTTTGTAATATATACAAGTATGTTTTAAGTCAAAGAAAAAACTCATTCTATGCAGTTATTTTTAGCAAATATAATTATTAGTGGCACCATTTAGTGTGCTGTTATGAAGCATACCATCTATTATTTTGGAGGTCTCAATAATCCTTGTGCAAATATAAATGCAAGTACATAATTAGTTAACTTATTAATCATTTATTTAAAATATTTGTTGATTACGTACTCTGTGCCAAACATTCTTCTAGGTCTAGGGATACCACGATAAACAAGAGATTTATATGTCTCTCCTCCCATAAAGTTACAAAACAGTTGAAAAATCATCCAGTTAAAGAAAGGATTATAATGTAGCCTGATGAATGCAATGGTAGGAAAAATTAGAATTTTATGGGATCCTATGACCATGGAACAAAACCTATCCCAGTGATGGTCTTCCTGAGGATGCCATATTTAGGTTAAGAAATAGGGAGTGAATAGGACTTAGTCATACAAAAGGTGGAGGTTGGTTACATAGCAGAAGTTCTGACCTTGTGCAGTGAATGTCATCTATTTTTAAGAGTCAGACATTATCCAAAGGGAAAAAATAAGTTGTTGAAGGGACTTAGGTAGTGAATAATCAGATTTCTATTTTAAGAAATATTAGTTAAACTTTAATTTTGAGTTGTAGAGAGACAAGACTAGAGAAAACCAAGCAATTAGAATGTTGTTTCAGAACTGCAGTAAGGGAGGATAATGCCCTAGAACAGTGAGGGAAAAAGATGAAAGAAGGATAGAAAATAATCGATATCTAAACCTTCAAAAAAGCCTGTTGAATTTAACATCAAAATGTTTCCAGAATCTGACTATTGCTGACTATCTGCCTTGCCCCCATCCTGGTACAAGCTAACAACAAATCTTATCTCAATTATTGCAATAACCTCTTAATTAAAGTTATCTGATTTTGACAATAAAAGATTTGCCTGGCAACGCTGCTTCTTACTGTTTTCCCACCTTCTGTCTCTTCTCCCATGTCAGTCTCTTCTTAACATGGCAGTCCGAGTATCATTATGAAATTGTAAAGCAATTTTGAAAAGTTCTTAAAAATTCAACTGGACAAGATGTGTTATATTTTTTATACACTGCTGGGTAAAATTTGCTAGTATTTTGTCTAGGATCATTGCATTTATCTTAATAACTCCTTTGGTCTATCTTTCTCAGTCTATGGTCAGGTTTTACTATTAAGGTTATATTCTCTTAATTAAACGACTTACGGAGTAATCTACTTCATTTTGATTCTCTGCAAATTTATTTATAAGATTAGATTTATATTTTGTAATTAGGTAGAATTTGCCTGAAAACTACTTAGGCCTTGTTTTTGTTATCATTTTACATTTGAAAATAATGATTCAAATTTATTTTTATAAGACAATGTTTTTGAGTCAATTTTTGTAACATTATTTTCTAGGAAATTGACAATCTTATCTAAATTTTCAAGTTTATTGTCATAAAATTCTTCGTTGTATTCTCTTTGTACTTCTACTTATATTCTCTCTCATATTGTTTACATGTGTTGCTGTTATTGATTAATTTTGCCAGCACCAATGCAGTTTTATTTTTTAAAATAATCAACTTTTGTCTTGCTGATTCTCTCCATTGTTTATATTTGTTTTGAATTTCATAAATTTCTAATTTTATATTTATTATCTCCTAATTTCTATATTTTTTGATTTATTCTAGTTTTCATGTATTATTCTGTTTAGTCTGTTTAAAATTCTCATAATTTTTCTATTTGTCAAAATTTATTTAACTGTTTGTTAGATGTAGAAGTCAATTGATTCAGTTTATTTTATTTTATCTTGGCAAGAATTCTATATAATAAAAGTCTAATATGCAAATTGACCAAACGGTGGAATGATTGGTTGGCAGGGGGAGGTGGGGGGCGGGGTCAGCGAGTAGGCAGTGCCAGGTCAGCCAAGGCAGGTGCCAGTGGGCAGAGGGTGGGACGGTGATCAGGGGCAGCAGCGACTGCCAGTGGCGGAGGGGTGATCAGGGGTGGGCCTGGCCGCTCACTGGCCTGCACTGTCCCCTGATCAGCCTGCAGGTCTCCTCCCACAGAGGGAGGCCAGACTACAGCTTAGGCAGGAGTGGGCCTAAGCTGTCAGTTGGACATCTCCTAAGGGCTCTTGGTCTGCAAGAGGGTGCAGGCCGGGCTGAGGGACCCCTTGAGTGCACTAATTTTCGTGCAATGCGCCTCTAGTATTGCATAAGTAGTGCTGTGTAATTTCTATTGGTTATTTTACCATCTGTATGAACTTCTTAAATAATGAAATGGTTACCTAAGTAAAATCTCAAGAGATGAACACTGAAGGATTAAGTATAATTATGGTAATTAGTGTTATCCATTTTAATAGATTTGATACATTTTAGTACTTATTCTCCTTTTACACGTACAAGTTTTCCTTTCTTTGGCTAATGGGAGTCCAAGTGCCTTCTGTGTCCTTGCATAGTGTATGACAGAGTCTAGGTATAGGATTTCTGAAATGCCAACATAACCAAAATAATCTTGGATATTTCTAGTCATACCTTGGAATCACACATATCTCCAAGGAACCCTGGTAGTTTCTTTTAGTGGAATATTATATTTGGAAAATATATCTGGGTGGTAGGTTTGCTTTTTCTACTGGGTTGTTACAGTTTCCCAGGCATTTTAGTGGAGAGCTAAGATACATGTATTTTATTTATTTTAGAGGAAAAAATAAATTCTACCTTCCCGTGATACCCAGATGGGAATTCATATGGCATTGTTCTGGGTTCCTTTCACAAAGGGAAACTTTTACAATGTCCAGAGCTCTAGATGTCCTTCAAATGAAGGAGGAGGATGCCCTCAAATCATTCACAGCAGGGACTTAGCTCAGGTGGCACCAACCTTGATTTCTAAATGAAACAAAGGGACAGTGATGGCATGCACATCATAAATCCGAAAAGAACCCGGGAGACGCTTTTGCAAGCAGCTCATGTCATCATTACCACTGGCTGATGTCAGTGTCATATCCTCTAGGAATACTGGGCAATGGGCTGAAGATTGTAGCTTCCCCTGACACCACTTCTTTTGTTGTCCTCTTTATTCACAAACCAGATCAATGGCAACCATTTCTGGTTGTCACTGATCCCAAGGCTGAACACCAGCCTCTAAGAGGCACCTTACGTTAACCTACCCACCATTGCTCTGGGTAACACAGATTCTCCTCTGTGCTACGTGGACATTGCCATCCCTTGCAACAACAAGGAGGTTCATATAGTGGGCCTGATGTGGTGGATGCTGGCCCAGGACGTATTGCACATGCATGGCACCATCTCCTGTGAATACCCATACGAGGTCATTCCTGATCTCTACTTCTACAGAGATCCTGAAGAGATTGCAAAGGAAGAGCAGGCTGCTGCTGAAAAGCTTGTGACCATGGAGGGATTTCAGGGTGAATGGACTGCTCCAATTCCTGAGTTTACTGTTAATAAACTCGAGGTTGTGGACTGGGCTGAAGGCACACAGGTGCTGTCTGTACCTATAAAGCAGTTCCCTACTGAAGACTGGAGTGATTAGCCACCACTGAAGACTGGTGAGAAGCCCCCACTGCTCAGGCAACTGAACGGGTAGGGACAACCACTGAGTGGTCTTAAACTGCTCTTCCACAAACTCTTAACAGAATAGAAATAAAGTTGAGGGAAAATAAACAGTTTCTAAAAAAAATGGTGAAAGAAGATATACAAATGGCCAACAGGTACATTAATTATTAAAACATAAGGGTTAACTTGTTCCAGAATGGTCCCAGAAACAAAAAGTTAGAGTTCATACACTCTTGTAAAGCTTCGTGGAGATTAGTTATGTCCTGGTGACTAAGAAATTTATTCCTGGTACATATGAAGATTTGGACCTCAGCCCCTTATTATATGAAGGGAATATGCCAAGTCTTGCTGCTGTGTTGACCTATTATATGGCTATTACAGGCCTGATGCATGAAATTTGTGAACTGGGAGGGGGGTGTCCCACAGCCCAGCCTGCACCCTCTCCAATCTGGGACCCCTCAGGGGATGTCTGACTGCTTAAACCGGCAGTCGGACATCCTTCTCACAATCTGGGACTGCTGGCTCCCAACCTCTCACCTGCCTGCCTGACTGACTACCCTTAACTGCTTCTGCCTGCCAGCCTGATCACCCCCTAACCACTCCCCTGCCAGCCAGATCAACGCCTAATTGCTCCTTTGATGGCCCCTTCACCCCCAACTGCCCTCCCCTGCTGGCCTGGTCACCTCCAACTGCCTTCCCGTGCTGGCCTGATCACCCACAACTGCCCTCCCCTGCTGGTATGATCGCCCACAATTGCCTTCCCCTGCCGGCCATCTTGTGACCACATGGGGGTGGCTATCTTATGCATGGGTGTGATGGTCAATTTGCATATTACCTCTTTATTATATAGGATAATAGGATTGCTTAATCCAGAAGAGGTAGATAATGCTACCAATCTACCATAAATGCTGAGATTGCAGGGCAGAGCTAGAGTCAAGATTCTGTCTTGTCAAATTCCTATTGTAGTATTATTCCTGCTTTAACCATGTTTCCCATGGATTAAAGATGCTTAAAAGCTCTATAGCTCATGTGTGAGGACCTTCCTCCAGTCTGAGGCATACCCCGAAATACATTTTCATTGACCTAGAATTCAATAGGCAACAGAGGACATGTTCACCTGTTTTTGCTCCTATTTCCATGTTTGTTTGCTTTTCCAATAAACACCACCGTTTTCCAATAAACACTATTGTCTGCTCTGTGAGCTTCTAGCCATATAAAATTATGCATGACAATAGCTATAAATGAATACTAATAACTGTATTAGTTTCTATAAATTTACTTTTCCTTTTATATCTGTTTCATTTTCTCTGAGCTAGCTGCTGCACCTCTGTTTTTTTGTTTGTTTTTGATTTTGTTTTGTTTTTTAATGTTTGTCCACTTTCACAAATCATTTTTCCTTATATTGGTTTTGAATGCATACAGAAACTTTTTTATTGGTTATATTTGACACTTTATACTGAATATTTATTTAACATACTCTAAAATTAATAATTGAAACACCTACTGACCAATGCAAAGATCCTAAAACTTTAAATTTTATCATCACAGTTTTGACACTTGTTACATTGTATTATGCTGAATCTGCCTTTAATTGAACTCTACATATTAAACTTATTGTTGCTATTGTTTTTATTTATTCTTATTTTATACAGAAACTACTTGTTATATATGTCTACATTTAAAAAAAATATTTTAATTGATTTTTTAGAGAGAGGAAGGGAGATACTGATGTGAGAGTGAAACATCAACTGGCTGCTTCCCTCACACCCCCTACTAGGGATTAAACCCACAATACTGGCATGTGTCCTGACCTGGAATTGAACAAGCAACCTTTAGGTGCACAAGATGATGCCCAGCCCATTAATCCACACTGGCCAGGGCAAATATATCTACATTTTAATCTTTTTACTCTCACTGTTAAGCTTTCTCCTCTTTAGAATTTCCTTCAGTGTAGGCTTATTTATGGTAAAATTTACCTGTTTTCATGTATCCTAAAATGTTATTCTTTTCCTCTCTTTGTTGAAAGACAGCTTTGATAGACATATGCTATTAGGTTGATAATTTTTTTCTTCAACAATTTGAAAACAATATTCCACTATCTTCTGGCTTCCATTATTGCTGCTGAATTTTTTTTTCTTGTACCAAACATAGGCTTTATTTAAACACATACATTACAAATTGCATTTCTAGGAGGAACCACAAATGAAAGATAAAAATAAATGAGGCCAATCGTAATATAGTTTATGAAATATTTTTAAGATAAAATAAACTCAAATACAAAATTTGTTTCCATATGGAGTTTTTTCAAACAATTCTCAAATTAATTCTTTTAAGTGAATTTTTATACTTTTTGCTGAGAGGCTTTTTATTCTCTACTAGTCTCATAGAATTAATGTCCATTTTCTGTTTTCTCTATTGCTAAGGAAGCAGAGCACATGGATAGGCTATTTTCAAAATGCATAGTCAGGTTTTAGATTCTTATTTTGAAAGGACAATGTTGTTTTTAAAAATATATTAAACTTTTATTATCACCTTTAAATAAAATCTTATAAAACAAGCAGAACCACTATTAAAAACAAACATAGTTTTCCCAATGGATATCTAAATCAATAGAGAGTTTGATGAAAAATAAAGTATTCCCCTGAGCAAAACTACATTTCTTAGTGACAGACTGCAGTGATATAAAGTTCATCATCTTGGTTAAAAAGATATATATGTCAAGCATATCTAAAATCTGCCATTTTAGGACTATGAACTCATCTGTGAATTCTTTACTGCCCTTGCAAGGAAACAATACACAAAGTTCATCTTACCTAATAATAGACAAACATGCAAATTGACTTTACCTTTGCTACACCCACCAGCCAATAGGATGAGTATGCAAATTAACCAAACAAAGATGGCGGTTAATTTGCATATGTAGGCGCCCAGTGGTGATTGGAGCCTGCAATCAGAGCTGAGAGGTCCCCTGATCAGGCCTAACGCCTTGAGGAATTAGGCTTGGTCAGGGGCGGAGCCGGCGATGGTGGGGAGCAGGGGCAGAGTTGGTGATTATGGGGAGCTGGGGGTCCCCTGCCCAGGCCTAACACCTCGGTCAGAAGCATTAGGTTTGGGCAGGGATGGAGCCAGTGATGGTGGGGAGCAGGGGCGGAGCTGGCGATGGCGAGGAGCAAGGAGGGAGCTAGCGATGGTAAGGAGCAGGAGCAGAGCCAGAAATCACGGAGAGGGGGGGTGGAGCTGGCGATGACGGGGAGCTAGAGTTCTCCAGCCCAGGCCTAATGACTCGGCCACAGGCGTTAGGCCTGGGCAGGGGCAGAGCCAGTGGTTGCGGGGAGCTGGGGGTCCCTTGACAAGGCCTAATGCCTTGGCCACAGGCATTAGGCCTGGGCAGGGGCAGAGCGAGAGATTGCAGAGAGCTGGGGGTCCCCTGCCCAGGCCTAATGACTCGGCCAGAGGCGTTAGGCCTGGGCAGGGGCTGAGTCAGCAATTGGTGTGAACTACAGAGGAAACACCTTTTCTGATTGCTCATTGGCTAAGCTCCCTGTATGCCACTGGTAATATTCTTGTTAACATGGGTAATAAGAATCCAAATAGGTGATCTAGGGTTTTTTACCACACTCCTGGAGAAAAAAAAGGAAGGTCCACTGCTAGAGGGCTAAGAAATGTCATATCCTGTCCTAGAAGGTTTTGCTCAGTGGATAATGCCTCAGCCTGCCCACCACAGGGTTTGGGTTCAATTCTGACTAAGGGCATGTACCTAGGTTGCAGGCTCCTTCCTGGCTGGTGCCCAGGTCAGGGCTCATGCATGAGGCAACCAAGCAAAGTGTTACTCTCACTTTGATGTCTCTCTCTGTCTTTCCCTTTCTCTTCCACATTTTCTAAAAATCAATGGAAACATATTTTCAGGTGAGGAGAAAGAAAGAAAGAAAGAAAGAAAGAAAGAAAGAAAGAAAGAAAGAAAGAAAGAAAGAAAGAAAGAAAGAAAGAAAGAAAGAAAGAAAGAAAGGAAGGAAGAAAGAAAGAAAGGAAGAAAGAAAGAAAGGTCATATCCTATGAAAGACACATCTTGAAAATGCCTAAAGAAAGTTGTCATTTTTCATGGTAAAGGGACTGGAGTCCGTGTTGATGAAAACACCTTGGTGGCTGCGGTGACTGGCAGTGGCTGCAACAGCAGGGTGATGGGGCTGGTGCCTTCCCTTGATCAGCCCAGTCGCCTCCCACAAAGGGAGGCCAGACTGTGGCTTAGGCCCGCTCCCCAAGGGAAGCAGGGAGCAGGGAGTAGGACATCCCCTGAGGGCTCCCAGTATGTGAGAGGGGGCAGGCTGGGCTGAGGGACCCCGCCCCCGCCAGTGCACAAATTTTTGTGAACCGGGCCTCTAGCTTAATATAGTTAAGCCGCCTTGGTTCTTCAACTTAAATTGAAACTGGCTTTCTCATTTGATAAACATGAAAACAGACTTAACAGATGTTTAGTAATAATCAATACCATTTATTGAGTGTCTTCTATGAACTAGGCAGTATGCTGGATTTCATAGATACATCATCAAATTGTGGTGGCAGAATGTCCATTTCGATACAGATCTATCTGACTCCATTCTGCCCCACTTCCTCTTACAGATCACAGTTTTACAAAACCTTTATGTTGCCAAACAAGGACAATCAAATTTAAAATTTTCTGTCATCAGACTTAACTTTTGTGTGTGTATATGAATTTTTAAAATTTTATCTTTATTGTTGAAAGTATTACAGATGTCCCTTTTTTTCTTTCTTTATTGATTAAGGTATTACATATGTGTCCTTATCCCCCAATTGTCCCCCACCCCACCCCTGTTCATGCCCTCAACCCCTCTGGTGTCCATGTCCATTGGTTATGCTTAAATGCACGCATACAAGTCCTTTGGTTGATCTCTTCCCCTTACCCCTACCCTCCCCTTCCTTCCCTCTGAGGTTTGAGCATCTAATCGATGCTTCTCTGTCTCTGGAACTGTTTTGGTTCATCAGTTTATATTGTTCATTATATTCC
Source organism: Myotis daubentonii (assembly GCF_963259705.1). Taxonomy (NCBI): domain Eukaryota; kingdom Metazoa; phylum Chordata; class Mammalia; order Chiroptera; family Vespertilionidae; genus Myotis; species Myotis daubentonii. The sequence continues at coordinate 113,811,465 of NC_081861.1, forward strand.
ACAAATGAGTGAGGTCATGTGATATTTATCTTTCTCTGACTGGCTTGTTTCACTTAGCATAATGCTCTCCAGTTCCATCCATGCTGTTGCAAATTGTAGGAGATCCTTCCTTTTAACAGAGCGTAAAATTCCATTGTGTAGATCAGGGGTCCTCAAACTTTTTAAACAGGGGGCCAGTTCACTGTCCCTCAGACCGTTGGAGGGCCAGACTATAGTTTAATAGAAAAACTATGAACAAATTCCTATGAACACCGCACATACCTTATTTTGAAGTAAAAAAATAAAACGGGAACAAATACAATATTTGTATTTGCATGTGGCCCGCGCGCCATAGTTTGAGGACCCCTGGTGTAGATGTACCACCATTTTTTAATCTGCTCATCTGCTGATAGGCACTTAGGCTGTTTCCAAATCTTAGTATTGTAAATTGTGGTGCTATGAACATCGGGGTGAATATATCCCTACTGATTGGTGTTTCTAGTTTCTTGGGATATATTCCTAGAAGTGGGGATCACTGGGTCAAATGGGAGTTCCATTTTTAGTTTTTTGAGGAAACTCCATACTGCTCTCCACAGTGGCTGCACCAGTCTGCATTCCCACCAGCAGTGAAGGAGGGTTCCTTTTTTCCCCACATCCTCACCAGCACTTGTCGTTTGTTGATATGTTGAGGATACGCATTCTGAAAGGTATGAGATGGTATCTCATTGCCGTTTTGATTTGCATCTCTCGGATGATTACTGACTTTGAACATGTTTTCATATGTCTCTTGGCCTTCTGTATGTCCTTTTCAAAAAGTGTCTATTTTGGTCCATTGCCGTTTTTGATTGGGTTGTTTATCTTCTTTTTGTTAATGTGTATGAGTTCCCTGTAAATGTTGGAGATTAAAACCTTATTGATGATAACATTGGCAAATATGTTCTCCCATGCAGTGGGCTTTCTTGTTTTGTTGATGGTTTCTTTTTTGTGCAGAAGCTTTTTATGATGTCCCCTTTTCTATCCTCCCACCATTGACCCCTCCCCCCCACTCCCAACCTTTCCCCAGGTCTTCCCTGCACTATTGCTGTTGAGTTTTTAAATTTGTTTTTTATATATTTTGTTTTATTTTCTGCAAGTTTAACTCCAATTTGTCTCTAGTAATCTATCTTTTCTAAGTGATTTTTAAGATTTTTTACTCATCTTTGGGATTCTCAATGTTGCTCTAAATATATATAGAAATTTGTTTTTATTTCTTATTGATTATATTATATTTAGTATCTATGTTTTCCAACCATTTAATCTGCATTTCCTTGCAATTTCATCACTCTTCCAATATTCTCTTTAACCCAATATCTCTGCTAGATTAGCTCACTCCAATGTTGCCCTGCATTACCATATTAATAATACAGTGTCTTTTACTTAATACTTGATGTACTTTAGCCTGTAATAACAGTTTATATTTGATTTATCCATTTGTTCTGAAAAAATAAGTTTGTTTGTTATTGGATGCTAGAGGCCCAGTGCACAAATTCATGCACCTTGAAAGGAACTGTGGTCCAGGAGGCTAAGGTGGGCACAGGGGTGGGTCTCAGCCCATCCTCTGCACCCCTGCCCAGCCCCTCCCACCACAGCCTCGGTCCCCAACTCCTGCAGCCACCACTCCCATGTGCTTATGGCACCTGCACTGTTCGCACCCACTGATGACATGGAGTGATTGGGACTATTGCCATCAGCGGGTGCAAGTGGAAGCTGCTACCCCGATCACTCCTCAGGAGCAGGGGGAGGTGGAGAAACCCTCAGGGGTAATTGGGGCCAGGAGCCACCGCTGACACCCACTGCCAGCGCCAAGAAATCAAGACTTGCACCAGGCACTGGAAGCGGGTGTGAGCAGTGGCTTCAGCACCAGCAGTGGGTGCAAGCAGGGCCATTGGCAGCAGCGGGTGCGAGTAGAAGCTGCTGGCCCCAATTGCCCTCAGGAACAGGGGGTGGTGGAGAAGCCCTGAGGGGTGATAGGGGCTGTCAGCTGCTGATTGCACCTGCTGATAGCACCGAGGCATCAGGGCTGGGGTTGGGCCAGGAACCTGCAGTGGGAACGAGCACCAGGCAGGACCGCAGCATGCAGGAGCAAAGAATTTTCAGTAACCACTAGGGGCTCGCCCCAATGGTAGCAACTGACACTCTGCCTTGGTCTGGCGCCCCGGCTCACCTGCTCCACCATCCCGCCACAGCCAATGCCTGTCATGTTCCACACACGGCCCCTAGTGGTCATTGCACATCATAGAGACCAGTTGTTTGGTTGTTCTGTTCTGCTATTCAGTCTATTTGTATATTAGGGTTTTATATATATAGATAGTAGGCAAAATTCTCGAGATATCTCCACTCCAAGATTCCTCTCCCTTGATTATTCAATCAAACGGTAATTTAGGGGCTATTATGAAGGAATCTTTCAAGTGTAATCAAAGTCTCAAGTCAGTGGAGATTATCCAGGAGGGCTTGACTTAATCAAATGAATCCTTTAAAAGTAGAGTATTCTACAGCTGTTTGCAGAAAGGGAAGTCAGAGAGCTCGGCCACTGTGGCTCAATGATTGAGCATTGATACATGAACTAGAAGGTCATGGTTAGATTCACAGTCAGGGCACATGCCAGAGTTGAAGGCTTGATCCCCAGTATGGGGCATGCAGGAGGCAGCCAATAGATCAGTGATGGCGAACCTATGACACGTGTGTCAGAGGTGACACGCGAACTCATTTTTTTGGTTGATTTTTCTTTGTTAAATGGCATTTAAATATATAAAATAAATATCAAAAATATAAATCTTTGTTTTACTATGATTGCAAATATCAAAAAATTTCTATATGTGACACGGCATCAGAGTTAAGTTAGGGTTTTTCAAAATGCTGACACGCCGAGCTCAAAAGGTTGGCCATCACTGCAATAGATGGTTCTCTCTCATTATTGATGTTTCTATCTCTTTCCCTCTCCCTCTCCCTCTTCTTTCCTCTCTCTGAAATCGATTAAGACTTTTTTTTTTTTTAAAAAAAGGAAAGGACAGTTAGAGACATTCAAAGTATGGGAAAGAACTGACTTACCAATTTTTGTTTAAAGATGGAGTGTAGGATAAGGGAGCATGAGATGGAGTGTAGGATAAGGGAGCATGTATGAAAGAATGTGAGTAGTCTGAACTTGCTGAGAGAAGCCCCTGGCCAACAGGAAGTAAGAAAATATGGTCCTCAGTCCTCCAGCTATATGGAACTGAGTTCTGCAAACAACTTGAATGGGCTTGTACACAGAATCTCCCCGAGTCTCCAGATAATAGACCAACCTGGAAGATAGAACATAACTGTGATGAAATAAATGTGTATAGTTTTAAGACACTAAATTTGTGTTATTTTTACATAGCAATTGTATGCTTAAATATTTGCTAAGAGGGTAGATCTTATATTACGTGCTCTTATCACAAAAGAAAAAAAAACTTAAGAAAGCAATAGAAAATTTATATCCTGGGCCTCCATACTCTTCAATCTCCGCTGACCATTGTGACTATTTTATCCCTGGCTTATCACCTGGATTCTTTTCCTCTGTCTAATTCTTAAACTCGGGGGTTTCCTATATATCTTCAATCAGTCACTATCTTTATGATTTTGTCACCCAGATAAAGAGAGTACATGAATCTATGTGAAAGAAAGTCCTCTCTTTCTCTTTCCTTCTTTATTATTTTATGAAGAAATTGACTGCATTATGTTTGTGTTTAAACAATATTTGTTAATATTGAGTATTACCCTATAATTCTTCAATTTTAAAAAATATATAAAGATAAATATAAAGAAAATAAATTTATAAACATTGTTTTAAATTTATACTTAAACTTCACTTACAATTTAATTAAATCCATAATTTTGAAAAACTAATCTAGTCTTCCCTGATTTATCTCTCTTCCAACCTCTATTTTCTATTAGAGAACATGTAGAATTTAATATTTTTATTAGGATTATTTGCTGGTTGTTTCTGGTATATGTGTATTTTCTTTGGGGGATTTTGTACTCTATTTTGAGTCCTACCCCCCCCCCACAAAGAGAATATAATTGTGGGAACATGAAATATGTTTAATGCAAGTTTTATGACTTACAGAGAAAATGAGATCTAAAAAGGCGGCTTCTGAATAAAAGGAAAGATGGGGATATTTTGCAAAGTTCCCAACAGCGCATTATCTTGAATTTCTCTCCACTGTCAACATTTTTTTAAAATATGCTTTTATTGAATTTTTTTGAGAGAGAGGAAGGGAGAGGGACAGAGACATAGAAACAGTGTTATGAGAGAAACATCAATTGACTGCATCCTGCACACCCCTACAGAGGATGGAGCCCACAACCTGGGCATGTGCTCTGACCAGGAATCAAACTGTGACCTTCTGGTTCATGGGTCAATGCTCAATCACTGTGCAACACTGGCTGGGCAACTGTCAACATTTTAACTCAGCAGCAATACCATAGTGCTACAAAAGAGAAATAGGAGGATCATCTTGTATCTGTTTACATTCTTATTGTAAAATGTATAAATCTATGTCCAGCATCTCCTATGTATATTTACTCTGGTTATTTTCTTTTTGACTTTATTAGGACACAGAGTTTTTAAAAGCAGAGCTCTTGATTTGTTTTGACAGTTAGCATAGGGGACATTTGATAAATGCTAACTAATCAACACCTAAATATGTCTTCCAGAGCTGGAAGATCACGCCTATTTAAATCCCTCTCTCTAATGCCCACCCTACCCTTCAGCACAGCTGGGATGTAATAAATTCTTTCTCATTATAGATAAAAATACCCTGAGGGCTATAGGCTACAGAGACCAAAGGTCATGTCTGGCCACTGTGCTTCTCCTTTGTTCCTAATCTGAATTTATTCATGACTAGCTCTGCTTACTACTACAATCAGAAAAGCTAAGGAGGTCATATGGAAAGCAGAGGAAAAAGATGTGATGGATGTAGAAACAGTAGGAAATGATGAATGATCTTGCAGCCTCTCTGGGCAAGAGGTTTCAAAAGAATGCATAAGAAAGAATAGATTTTCCTTTGCTCTGAATGTATTCTCAAGAAATAAACTACTTAAAATGCACCATTTTAATGTTCTCATTTATCTTTTCTACATATCTCAACACACCCTTTTGCAAAAGTAAAATACCAGAGCCTGACATAATATTAGAAATGCTCACACATATATCAGTAGTCTGTGGTAAAATTTTGTCATTAAAGGAATTTCAGAATATTATAATATAAACTAAATGAAAACAAAGGTCAAGAATCATAGGAATATAGAAATTACTGATAATAAGTTGATGATAATAGCTACTGTTAATTAAACACTTTTCACATGCCAGGCACTGCTAAGCAGTTTATATGAATTAGCTCATTCAATAATTTTTAAAAGTATGGTTATGTAGACAAAGGATGAAAAGTGGGAAATATTTGTCAAAGGCCATACAACAAATATAATGTAGAATTGGGACTTTTACCTATTTTTCTCTGATTTAGATTCTTAAAATCCTCCATGTACTGTCTCCCCAAAAGAGTTAGAATTGCTTTTGAATGCATTATTAGAAAATGGGGAGGGGGCTTTTGTTGAAGATTTATATATTACAAGAGGCCTGGTGTACAAAATTTGTGCACGGGGGGGGTCCCCTCAGCCCAGCCTGCACCCTCTCCAATCCAGGGGATGTCTGACTACCATTTAGGCTCAATCCCTGGGACACCTGGCTCCTAACTGCTCACCTGCCTTCCAGCCTGGTCACCCCTAATTGCCTCTGCCTGCTGGCCTAGTCACCCCTAATTGCCCCCCTGCCAGCCTGGTTGCCCCTTACTGCACCCCCCCCCCTGCCAGCCTGGTCTCCCTCAACTTCCCCCACCCCCGCCAGCCTGGTCTCCCCAAACTGCCCACACTGCTGGCCTGGTCATCCCATGCAGCCTGGTGTTCAGTCATTTGGTCATCCCTCTCTAACCCCCTGCTGGCCTGGTCACTTCGCGCAGCATGTTTTGTCATCCATTTAGTCGTCCGTTCGGTTGTGATGGCCCCTGGCTCTTTATATATATAGATTTGGTACTATTTCCTAGTGTCATCCTAAAACTAACTGTTTCAGAAATGTAGATGTGCTTCTGAACCACATTACTGTACTTTTATCTTCCATGTCTTGTATCAAATAATGTTAATGAATAAATTTTGAGAGGAATATGTGAGATATTTTTAAGAAGTAACATGCCTTCATTAGGTTAGGTTATAAGTGAAGCTGACATAGATTAAAGGAAATAGTGTGAAAAAAGGCTTCATTTTTTCTAGATAAAAATAGTTTCAAGCACAAGTTGAAACCATGAATCACATTAAAATTAACTCCAAATTTAAAAATCTATTGATGTTGAAAGAAACAAGCACAAGGTCACACTTTTCCTCTCTGTAATTCTGATGGTTTTTCTTTGTCTCTGTAGTTCATCTACTAATTTGAATGTCATCTTAATGGAGGCACTGGTTTTCTTTTGTGGTTTAAATTGATATTTTCCACATGACAAGCTTGCAATGACTCATTTAAATAAGTAACATGTTTTAGTAGATTAAACAAAAATGTTTCAATATTTTTCTGATAGATATATTTTACATGTGGTAAAATAAAGTGATATTTTTAAAGAATGTGTATATTTTATTTAAAATTTATAGCTTTTATATCTGGTGGATTTTGAAGATATGAATCTAATTTTCAAAAAGACTAAAAGATTTGTGGAAAATTCTAATAAATATCTAGTAGATAATATTAAATGTTGTGCTAGCCATCTTCAAACAGATAATGTGAGCTAGCATGGAGGTTTTTTATTTTTTCTGTTGAATGGCTCTTCAACGAAGGTTTGATTGTAAGATGGGGCCAATTTTAGAGAGTTTGTACCTATAACTAGATCTACTCACTGGAGGAAAAATTTGCTGGCAGGTGAGAAAAGTCAGCCATACAGTAAAAGTCAGTTATCTTGAGAGAAACTGACAGGTAACTGGCCAGCTTGAGGAGCTACAGTAAAGGTGACATAGCTGGCAGACAGGGCACAAAAAACAGGAACCTACAGGGAGGCAAGATAGTGTTGAGATGTGGTAAGCAGACAAGCTATTACTTGTCAAGAGACTTGAGGAAGCAGGAAGCCAGCCTTAGGGCCTTGGGTGTGACGTTCAAATCAAGAGGCAAGGATGGAGGCATGAGAAAAATCAGAATCCTAGCCCTGAAATCATTGATGTGCTGGGTTGCTTATCCAGATCAGGACTAATATCAGAGTCCAGATAATAAAGTGAGTATTTGATCCCAAGAAGAAACTAAGTTTCTAGAACTAGAACATAAAGTAGAGCAGCTTGATCAACTTGAGGATCATTTGCAATAATGATTTTCCTCTCCAACAAGGCTTGAAATCTTTCTAAAACTGAGACACAGCCTACATGTAGGCATTAATGACTACAGGCAGATTATTATATAAGACATTTTTTAAAAATCTTCTGGGAACAATAAACCTGAGAGATTAGGGTAAGTTTTCAATTATGATTCGTATTTAAGGCATCAAGAATATAATTCATTTTGGGATAGTCTGGTTTGTTTGAACAATCATTTTCAGTATCTATACTAATAAAAGTGTAATATGCTAATTAGACTGGACATCTTCCAGTTGTCCTTCTGCACAAAGCCATGGTGGCGGGGGCTGAGGCAGAGGCGGTTAGGGGTGATCAGGCTTGCAGGGGAGGGCAGTTAGGGGCAATCAGGCCGTCAGGGGAGGGCAGTTAGGAGTGATCAGGCCAGCAGGGAAGCAGTTAGGGGGAAATCAAGCCTGCAGGGAAACAGTTAGGGGTGATCAGGCAGGCAGGCAGGCAGGCAGGCGAGTGGTTAGGAGCTAGTGGTCCTGGATTGCAAGAGGGATGTCTGACTGCTGGTTTAGACAGTCAGACAACCCCCAAAGGGTCCCAGATTGGAGAGGGTGCAGCCTGGGCTGAAGGGGCCCCCTCCCGTGCATGACTTTTGTGAACCAGGCCTCTAGTTAGCATATAAACATGATCCAAGGAAACAAGAAAAACATGGATGAAAAGAACTGCAGTCCAACAAACCTAATTGAAGGAACTATAAAGAGGAAAGGTACAAAAAGATCCAAAATGTCACATTGAAACACCCTTAAAAAATGATGCTGACTCATAAAATCTAGAATGATTTGATCAGCCTGAGAGGTTGCTCCTTTAAGGAAAACATTTCTCAACTTTGTGTTCAAGAACTTGACTGGCAGAAGGGAGATTGTACTTTTACTTTTAATTTACTCACTACTTAGGTATGAAAATTCTTTGGGCCTTTGAGGTATTCCTTCCTGAACAATAAATAAAAGAAATAAGATCTCTTAGAAATACCTAATTAAATAATTATCTATTTAAGGAAAATTATTATAATAATACACACTTGCTAATAATAGAACAGAACTTTGAAAATAGTATGTTAGCAAAAAAATTAAATGATCACCTTAAAATTCTGATCACATATTTGTTGCTAAATCACAACCACACACAAATATTAAAATCACCATCAGAAGAGATATCTTTAAATATGAAGTCCAGAGATAAATAGCTATAATTTCACAATCTCTATTAATAATTTCAGTTCCCACTGTGGACTTTAGATTCTAATTTGTTTTATATTAGTGTACTAGAGGCTTGGTGCAAGAGTAGGCCTTCCTTCCCCCAGCTGCCAGCATTGGCTTCTCTCCAGCACCAGGGACCCGGGCTTCCATCACAGCCCAGGCTTTGTCTAGAAGGACATCTGGTCTATTTAGCATATTATGCTTTTATTATTATAGATTAGTTTCTTCCAATAAAAATTAGATAAGCAAGTACATTATTATAAAGTAAGAGCAATGATATAAATTTGTGTATTTTGTAACTTTAATGAAAATAACCACTCATTTAGTTTGGTAAACATAGGTGGATACTTTTTTAACTTTGATCAATACACAATTTTATGTCTCTTTAAAAAAATAAATAAATCAGTAGTAATTGGGGATTTTGTAGAACTGGGGAAAGCAAGGCTGACACAGCTTCAGTGAGGATGTGGTGCTAGAATCATGTTTGCACATATACAATTACTTTCCTTTCACTTCTCAGAGCCACTGAATTACTGCTTTTTGGTCATGCCAGTTTATTTTTCATGCTGGCACCTGCTTTTCTATAGCTTGATGGACTTAACCACACAAGACAGGTGTATATCTTTGTTCTCCAAATGACTTCATGGTAGCCATTTGAAGGCAAGTGAGGCCCAATCCCTAAACTCCTTGCTTTATTTAAATAATCCATATATATTTTTATATTTTCCCTTTGTTCTCACTGCCCTAGGCTCTAAATCTGTTAAATCATGTATATCTTTAACAAGCACACTTCAAACTAGTAAACGGACTTTGATCAAAATTAAGAGATATGCTTATAGTCAAAATTTTCAATTATGTAAATATCTTAACACCTCAATACCTAGCACCTTGACTTCTTCATATTTCACAGTCTTAAGATGTGATGCCATAGATGGGAAAAATGTTCGAATGGATTTTGCAATTATACTAAGAAAGGGTTCTATGTGAGATGAAAATAAGAAAAACTAACAACCATGATATCACATTATAAAGTGCTATGAAAGTGTAGTTATTATATTTTTATTATTTTGAAGTATTGGCATCCTGCAGACATGGAATCCACAACAAAAATCAGACCACCTACATATACAGAGAAGAGTCCATGTTGATGCTGATGACACTTCGGATAACATCCTCACTCAGTTCCTAAGACTTGTTACTCCGGATAATGTTCTCACTCAGTTCCTAAGACTTGCTACTCGAGTGATCTCCATTTTCTTCTATTCATCATCAAGTCCACACTTCTCTGTCGGCAGAGCACGGCCTCCAAAGTCTCACTGACTCTTTCCACCTCTCCATCTTTCACTCGTTTTGAACTTGCTCTTCATTCCTTTTATTCTTTCTCATCTCTTAATCTTTCAGCACAGCCTCAGAAACACATTCCTTCTGCACCTCAATATGGACAGTTTCAATGATCTCAAAATTGACATCCTAAAGATTCCATCAAAATGCTATTAGAACTGGTAAATTAATTTAGGAAAGTTACAGGATAAAAAATTAGTATTCAGAAATCCATAGCATTTTTATGTACCAATCATGAAACATCAGAAAAGAAATTTAGAAAACATCCCATTTACAATTGCATCAAAAATACCTAGCAGTACATTTAAGCAAAGAGGTAAAACGTCTGAACTCTGAAAATAATGACACACTGAAGAATGCAATTGAAGAGGAAGCAAATAAATGAAAGCATATACTGTTTCTTATGGATAGGAACAATTAATGTAAAAAATGTCCATAGTACCAAAAGGAATATATAGATTCAACACAATCAATATCAACATACCAATGCCATTTACCATAGGACTGGAACAAATAATCCAAAAATTTATATGGAAACACAAAGACCCCATGTAGCCACAGCAATCTTGAGACAGAAGAACAAAGTTTGGAGGTATCATGCTACCATTGATAAAACTAATCTACAAGCCCATAGTAATCAAAAAAACATGGTATGGGCATAAGATGTATAGATCAATGGAAGAGAATAACCCAGAAACAAACTCACACCTATACGGGCCATTAATCTATGGCTAACGAGGGAAGAACATACAATGGGATAAGCACAGTCTATTCAAAAAATGGTGCTGGGAAAACTGGAGAAATACATGCAAAAATGATATTAGACCATTTTCTTACACTATATATCAGAATAAACTCAAAACTGATTAAAGAGTTAAATATAAGATGCAAAACCATAAAACTCCTAGAAGAAAGATAGGCAGTAAACTTTTTGACATTGTTCTTAATGATATATATACTAGAGTCCCGGTGCATGAATTCATGCATGGGTGGGGTCCAGCCAGCCTGCCCCAATCGGGCTAATTGGGGCTGGGCCAACCCAGGGGAAGGAACTTGAGAGGTTGACTGGTCAACACTGCCCCTGATCAGGCCGGTTGGCCAGCCACAGTGCATGTCATAGCGACTGGTCGTTTCAGTCATTTGGTTTTTATATCTACAGCCATAAAAGAGAAACATGCAAATTGGTGTCACTCCACTACACCCACCAGCCAATCAGGATGCGACTGCAAATTAACCCAACAAAAATATGCAGGTGCAGAGCAAAGACAGAAGATGACTGAAGATGACTGAAGATGACTAAGGACTGAAGAGGCTTGGCTTCTCTGCTGCAGCCAGAGAAGCCAAGCCTCACTGCAGCCGGAGCTGAGATGCCTAGCCTTGCTGCTGCATCCGGAGTGGAGAAGCCTAGCCTCGCTGTTGTGGCCCGAGTGGAGAAGCCAAGCCTTGCTGCTGCGGCCCCAGCAGAGAAGCCTAGCCTGGGTCCCGGGTGCCAGAGGAAAACTGGTGCCAGCAGCCAGGGGAAGGAAGGCCTATTGCAAGAATCTTCTATTGCAATGGGCCTCTAGTATATAAATATTTAGATATGAATTCTCAGGCAAGGGGAACAAAAGAAAAAATAAACAAATGGGGCTACATCAAACTAAAATCTTTTTTGCACAACAAAGAAAATCAGGAACAAAATGAAAAGACACCTTACTGAATGGAAGAAAATATTTGTCTATGATACATCCCATAATGGGTTAATATCCAAAATATATAAAGAACTCATACAACTTAGCACTAAAAAAACAAATAACCCTATTAAAAATGGGCAGAAGAGGACATGCATATGGTCAATATACATATGATAAGATGTTCAATGTCACTAATCTTCTATAATAATAAAAGCATAATATGCTAACTAGACCAGACATCCTTCGGGACATCCTTCTGGACAACATTCTGGACAAAGCCAGGGCTGCGAGGGAAGCCCAGGTCCCAGATGCCAGGGGGAAGCTGGTGCCAGAAGCTGGGGGAAGGAAGGCCTACTCTTGCATGAATTTCATGCATTGGGCCTCAAGTTGTTAGAGAAATGCAAATTAAAACCATAATGAGATAGCACCTTACAGAATGGCTACTAATAAATCAAGTAACAAGTGTTTCAGAGGATATTGATAAAATGGAACCCTCATGCATTGTTGATGGGATTGAAAATTGGAGCATGCCATGGAAAACCGTTTGGAGGTTTCTCAAAACATTGAAAAATAGGAATACCATATGACTCATCAATCCCACTTCTTGGTATTTACTCAAAATAATCCAAAACATTAATTCATAAAGACATATGCACCCTTATGTTTATTGCAACATTATTTACAATAGCCAAGATATGGAAGCAACCTGAGTGTCAATCAATATGTGATTGGATGAAGAAGAAGGGGTACATACACATAGGGGAATATTACGTGGCCACAAAAAAGAATGAAATCTTATAATTTGAACAGCATGGATGGAAATAGAGGATATTATACTAAGTGAAATCAGACAGAGAAAGACAAATACAATATGATTTCACTTATATATGGGATCTAAAAAAACAAAATAAACAAAAAAACAAACAAACTCATGGATATGGAGGACAAACTAATGGTCACCAGATGGGTGGCAGTTTAGGAGGCTGATTGAAAAAGATGAAGGGATTAAGAGTTATACAAAATGGCAGTTACAAAACAGTGATGGGAATATAAAGTACAGCATTCAGAATATAGTCAATGATATTGTAATAATTACATAGGTGTCAGGTGGGTAGTAGATTTTGTAATTTATATAAATGTCCAACTACTATGCTGTACACCTGAGACTAATGTACTATTGAATTTCAAGTGTAATTGAAAAAATTCTATTGTTTAAAACAAAAGAATAAATACTTGTTGAATTTAATTAAGCAGTTAGTGAATAGACTAATAAAAGTGGTGGCTAATGAGATGGATTGAACTACAATACTGTTATTTTCCAGCATAATATAATAATTTATTAAAATGGTAGAATGTTTTCCACATTGAGAAAATAATAGTTTTGTATTACATTGATATCTGCCTGGAAATAAAACAGGCATTTTATCAAATTAATTTGAGGAGTCATGAGAACTGGTATGTGAGAGTTAGTTGTGGGAACACATATAAATAAAATATCTGTAAGAGTTCATCTTTAGAAATTACCACACATCAACCATTGTTTCAGATCAGTGCAGTTTCAATTATAGAATTGCATCATGTATTTTAGCTCTGGAGAGAAACTTGAAAGGTCCTCTATTGAACCCATAGGGAAATGCATTGCAATTGGATACTCATCCAAAATCCAACAGTTATGTAGGTTAATGCTCTTGATGATCTCTATTGGTGGAAAAAGATGGCAGTATAAGATATTGCACATTAAGCACATTATTCTATATATGAGGTAATATGCAAATTAACCCTCACACCCTCACAAGTTGACTGCCTACTACCAGGCCTGCAGGGCAGTTAGTGAGGGACGACCAAATGACTGAACAAGCAGGTTGTGTGAGGGGACCAGGCTGGCAGGGGGGTTAGTCAGGGATGACCAAATGACTGAACAGCAGGCTGTGTGGGGCGACCAGGTCGGCTGGGGGGCCATGAGGAGTGACCAGGCCGGGGGGACAGTTGTGTACAACCAGGCTGACAGGGGAGACAGTTGGGGGCAACCAGGCTGGCAGGGGTGGGCAGTTAGGGGCAATCAGGAAAGCAGGGTCGGGCAGTTAGGGGCAATCAGGCTAGCAGCGGGAGCAGTTGAGCGCGACCAGTCCAGAATTGTGAGAGAGATGTCAGAATGCCAGTTTAGGCCCAATCCCAGCAGTCGGACATCCCCCAAGGAGTCCCTGATTGGAGAGGGTGTAGGATGGGCTGACGGGAGCCCTTCGCCCCATGCACAAATTTTGTGCACTGGGCCTCTAGTGTATATATATATATATATATATTTGATTCTTTAATTGAAGCACTCATGATTATATTTTGTGTATTCTTTTTAAAATATATATATTTTACTGATTTCAGAGAGGAAGAGTGAGGAAGATAGAGATATCGATTATGAGAGAGAATCATTGATTGGCTGCCCCCAGGATGCCCCTACTGGGGATTGAGCCCACAACCTGGTCATATGCCCTTAACAGGAATCAAACCCAGGACCCTTCAGTCTGCAGGCCAACACTCTATCCACTGAGCCAAACCAGCTGGGGGTGTGTATTCTTCTTAATTTTTTTTTTTAGTTTTTAATTACAGTTGACATATAATACATTATATATTCATTTAATAATACTGTACTTTATTAATAAAATGATTTATAGCATATATACCTTGTAGGATTTTTTTTCCTCACAAATGTCTGAATTTTTAGTAATTTAAGCATTTTATTCCCCCAAATACAGTAATAGACTGCTTTTGACTCAAAGGTGTATTACCAAAATTCAGCAATCTAGTCTGGAAAATGAAAGTGAAGAATTCTGCTGCTAGTGAAAATAAACACAAAGGTAGAGAGGCAAGTTGAGAATATAAGCTATTTAGCATCCTTTCTCTCAACTCTTAAGTACTGAAAAAAATGTCTATCATTGCCAGCAAGCCATCCATTTAGATATGGAAATTAGAATAGGATGGGAAAATATAATGTTAGAAGTTATCCACTAGGAAACAAAATGGATAGGTGATATATCTACCCACTCTCATGGTGAGGACCCTGCATTACATTTATTGTCCTAAAACTTACTGTGCTGGAATATTCACAGGAAACATTACAATTTCTCACAGTGACTTCTTAATGAAAAGGATTGAGGTTTAACTACCAGGTATGTCATTTTGGAACAACACATGAGATCATTTAACCTTGTTTTCAAAGCTTTTTTTTCAATACTGTTCTATAAAATTTGGTATAAAAGATTCCTATGATGAGAATGCTTGGAAATATTGAACATGTTATAAGTTCACGATGTATATATGTTTTATACTAAAGACATAAAATTCCTAGAGTAAACAAACACTGAAAAACCAAACCAAAAATGCTGCTAATTAGATTAATATATATTAATATATATGTGCATATATATGTATTACATATTTTATATATGAACCCATTTTTCACTGAACATCTGCTAATATTTTGTGGCAACTGGCTGATACTGAACACAGTCTTATAAAGTCTGGTATAAGGAATTAAAAACCTGCAAATTAAAGGGAAAATAATTTCAGGTGAGAAGGGATGCTTGTGGTACCAGCCTTCATTAGTGTGTATTTCTATCCAGGCAATTATATTTATTTTATCCCTTTTACCCTTTCATATTTCCTTTTCAGTGCAATCTGTACTAGGGATAAAGAAAAAAAAATGTCATTTACTATCCTAGAGGAAGTTACAGTGGAGCCTGGTAAAGGTGTGATGATAATAAGAAGACGTATTAGCTTAGGTTATCTTGGTAACAAATAAAAAATACTAAATCAAAGTTAATATTTGAAACGCAAGGGCAGATATACCACCAGGCTCAGAAAAGCTCTAGAAAGCAGCTGTATCATGTCCAATAATGCAGTCACTGAAATGGTTTTCAAGAAAAGGTATCTTCCAGAGCAAACATTCAAAAATCTACTCTGGAGTTTGAAAATGAACTCTGCTGCAGAATATCTATACACTTATGATACAAATGAAAGAAAATATACATAAGTAAATGCTTTGTAACTGGAATGTGCATGCCAGTCACTGGTGATTGGAAGTCACACCCCTCTCTATGGGAAAACCAGTATAAGGCTCGTTTCCATAATCACTATTTCCCAGTCCCAAGGAATAACTCCTCCCTTCCTCCAGGGTTCCAAGGAATACCTCCTCCCTCCCTTCATCCATGTTACCACTGATCATTTTCCCTCCCTAAATGCAGGGTTTCATAGAATACCCAGTCCCTCCTTCCATCCAGGGTCCCAAAGAATATATTTTCCCTTTCTCCATTAATGTCTCCAGGATTACCTCCTCCTTCCCTAAATACAGGGTCCCAAGGAATACCTCCTCCCTCTCTCAATCCAGGATTCCATGGAATACCTCCTTCCTTTCCCCATCAGGGTCACAAAGAATTCCTCCTCCCTCCATCCATGAAGGGTTCCATGGAATACCTGCCTGACTGCATCCAGGGCCCCAAAGAATAACTCCTCCCTCTCTCCATTCAGGGTCCCACAGAATACCTCCTCTCCCACACCATCCAGGGGCCCTTGGAATACCTTTTCCCTTTCTCCATTAATGGGTCCCAAGGATTACCTCCTCACTCCCTAAATCAAGGGTTCCATGGAATACCTCCTTCCTCGTTCTAAGGTTCCATGGAATACCTCCTCTCTCCATCGATTCAAGGTCCCAAGAAATACCACCTACCTCCCCCGATACAGGGACCCAAGGAATAATTCGTCCCTCCCTCCATCAGGGTCCCACAAAATAATTCCTCATACCATCAAGGGTTCCATGGAATTCCTTTTCCCTCCATAAATCCAGGGTATAATGGAATACCTCCTCCCTCCATCCATCCAGGGTCCCTTGGAATGCCTCTTCCATACCATTATCAAAGATTAAAAGGAATACCTTCTCCCTCCATCTATCCAGAAATCCAAGGAATACTTCCTCCCTCCCTCCATCAGGGACCAAGAGAATACCTTCTCCCTCCATCCAGAGTTCCATGGAATACCTCCTCCCTCCATCCCTTCAGGGTCCCAAGGAATACTATCTCCTTCATGGGATCCAGGTTCCTAAGGAATAACTCTTCCTTCCCTCCATCACTATCCCAGGGAATTCCTCCTCCTTCCATCCAGGGTCCCATAGATTACCATCTCTCTCCATTCAGTGTTTCATAGAATACCTCCCACCCTCCATCCAGAGTCCTATGGAATCCCTTCTCCCTCCCTTCATCCACGGTCCCAAAGAATAACTCTACCCTCTGTTCATCAGGGTCCCTCAGAATATATAAAACTTCCATCCGGGGTTCCAGGTTATACCTCCTCCCTCCATCAATCCATGGTTCCATAGCATCCCTACCGCCCTCCATTCAGGGTCCTTTGGAATTCCTCCTGCCTCCATCCATTCAGGGTTCCAAGGAATACCGCCTTCCGCCCTCCATCCAGGGTTCCATGGAATATCCATTCAGGGTCCCACAGAATACCACTTCCTTCCCTCCACACATCGTTCCATGGAATACCTCATTCCTCCCTCCATTCAGGTTCCCAAGGAATATTTCCTCCCTCCCTCAATCAGGGACCAAGAGAATACCTTCTCCCTGCATCCAGGGTTCCATGGAATACCTCTTCCCTCCCTCCATCCAAGGTTCCATGAATACCTCCTCTCTCCATCTGTTCAGAATCCCATGGAATACCTCTTCTCCCCACCCAGGCTTCCATGGAATACTTCCTGCCTCCATCAATCCATGGTTCCATAGCACCCTTCTAGCCCTCCATTCAGGGTCCTATAGAATCCTTCCTGCCTCCATCCATTCAGGGTTCCAAGGAATACCTCCGTTCTCCCTCCATCCAGGGTTCCATGGAATACCCATTCAGGGTTCCACAGAATGCCACTTCCCTCCCTCAAACCACGGTTCCATGGAATATCTCATTCCTCCCTCCATTCAGGTTCTCAAGGAATACCTCCTTCCCTCCCTCCATCCATGGTATGAGGGATCTGTCACCCTCTTTCCATCTAGGGTTCCATGGAATAGCTCTTCACTCCTTCCATCCATGTTCCCATGGAATACTTTTCCCTTTCTCCATTAATGGATCTGAAGGATTCATTTCTCCTTCCATAAATCCAGCGTTCCATGGAATACATCCTTCCTCCCTACATCCAGGGTTCCATTCTATACCTCCTCCTTCCCTCCATTCAGGGTTCCATGGAATACCTCCTTCCTCTAATCAGGGTCCCATGAAATACCTCCTTTCTCCCTACATCCAGGGCCCCATAGAATATTTCCTCCCTCCACCCAGGAACCCAATGAATAATTACTCTCTCCATTCAGGGTCTCAGAGAATAACTCCTCCCTCCATCCAGGGCCCCAAGGAATCCCTCCTCCTCCACCCAGGGTCCTATGGAATCCCTCCTCCCTCCTTCCATCCAGGGTCCCATGAAAAACCTCCTCCCTCCTTCCATCCAGAGTTCCATTGAATGCATCCCTCTATCAGGGTCCTAAGGAATCCCTCCTCTCTACCTCCATCCAGGGTCCCACAGAATAACTTCTCTCTGCATCCAGAGTTCCACGGAATACCTCCCTCCATCAGGGTCCTATGGAAGCCCTCCTCCATCTCTCCATCTAGGGTCCCATGGGAAACCTCCTCCCTCCCTCCATGCAGGGTCCCGCAGAATACCTTCTTTCTCCACCCAGGATTCTATGTAATACCTCCCTCCATCAGAGTCCTATGGAATCCCTCCTCCCTCCTCATCCAGGGTCCTATGGAATCCCTCCTCCCTCTTTTGTTAAGGGCCCCGAGGAAAACCTCTTCCTCCATCAGGGTCCTATGGAATCCCTCCTGTCTCCCAACATCCAGGGTCCCACGGAATACCTCCATCTCCATCCTAGGTCCTATGGAATACCTCCTCCCTCCATCCAGGGTCCCACGGAATACCCACTCCCTCAATCCAGCATCCCACAGAATCCCTCCTCCCTCCTTCCATCCAGGGCGCCGAACAAACTTAAAATGTCTAAAGGACTTCAACACAAGATGGGAAACCATAAACATCTTAGAAGAAGCCATAGTCACATAAATAACAGACATTTGTTGTAGCAATATCATTACTGACACAACTCCTAGACGCAGTGATGGCGAACCTTTTGAGCTCGGCGTGTCAGCATTTTGAAAAACCCTAACTTAACTCTGGTGCTGTGTCACATATAGAAATTTTTTGATATGTGCAACCATAGTAAAACAAAGACTTATATTTTTGATATTTATTTTAAATATTTAAATGCCATTTAACAAAGAAAAATCAACCAAAAAAATGAGTTTGCTTGTCACCTCTGACAAGCATGTCATAGGTTCACCATCACTGTCCTAGAGCAAGCAGGCTAAGGAGAAAATAAACAAATGGGACTACATCAAAATAAAAAACTTCTGCACACCAAAAGAAATCCCCAACAAAACAACAAGCAAGCCCACTGCATGGGAGAACATATTTGGCAATGTTATCTTCCGTAAGGGCTTAATCTCCAATATTTATAAGTAACTCATAAAACTTAACAAAATGAAGATAAACAATCCAATCAAAAAATGGGCAAAGGATCTAAATAGACAATTTTCAAAGGCAGACAAATAGAAGACCAGGAGACATATGAACACATGCTCAAAAACACTAATCATCTGAGAGATGCAAATCAACACAACAATGAGGTACCACCTCACACCTGTCAGACTGGATATTATAGACAAACAACACGTGCTGGAGAGGATGCAGAGAAAAAGGAACCCTGCTTCACTGCTGGTGAGAATGCAGATTGGTGCAGCCACTGTGGAAGACAATATAGTTTCCTCAAAAAATTAAAAAATGGAACTCCTACTGGATCCAGTAATCCCACTTCTAGGACTATATCCCAAGAAACCAGAAACACAATAAGAAAGGATATGTATACACCTATGTTCATAACAGCACAATTTACAATAGCTAAGGTTTGGAAACAGCCTAAGTGCCCATCAGAAAATGAGTGAATTAGAAAACTGTAGTCCATCTACACAATAGAATCCTACGCCACTATAAAAAAGACGGAATTCTTACCATTTGCAACAGCATGGATGGAATTAGAGAGCATTATGCTAAGTGAAATAAGTCAGTCGGAGAAAGATAAATATCACATGATGTCACTCATTTTTGGAATATAATGAACAACATGAACTGATGAACAAAGCTAGAAATAGAAGCCTCAAACCGACTGTCCAACCTATGAGGGAAGGCAGGGGTTGAGGGGATAAGAGATCAACCAAAGGACTTGTATGCATGCATACGAGCATAACCAATAGACACCAACTGGAAGGGGAGGTGAGGGCATGTACAGGTGGGTGGGTGTGGGTGGGGCGAGGACAAGGTGGAAAAAGGAGGCATATGAAATACTTTAATCAATAAAGAATTTAAATTAAATAAAATCAAATTACCTTTACAAAAAAGTAAATGAAGAATGGCATAGCAGCCATAAAGAACAGAATAAAAGGTTTCAAGAGTAGACTAGAAGAAGCTGAGGACCAAATCAGAGTGTTAGAAGTGAAAGTATAAATAGATGCCCAATCTGAGCAGCAACTGGAAAAAATAATTTAAAAACAGGAGGAAAGTCTATGGGAGCTTTGGGACAATTGGAAACAATACAACATGTGCATAATAGCTGTGGAAGAAGAAGAGTGGCTGAGCAAGGAATAGACACATTTTTAAAGAAATAATGGCAGGAAACTTTCCAGAGTTGGGGATGAAAAGTCACACAAAGCCAAGAAGCACAGAGAGTCCCAAGCAAGATGAACCCAAAAGAACCAAACCAAGACAGGTCGTAATTAAACTGGCAAATGTAAAAGACAAAGAATCTTAAAGGCTGCAATAGAGAGACAAAGTCACGTAAAAGGGATCTCCCATTAGACTATCAACTGATTTCTGAACAGAAACATGCCAGGCCAGAAGGGAATAGAATGAGGTATGTAAAGTGATGCAAAGCAAGGGACTGATTTGAATAATGCTCTAACCAGCAAGGCTATCATTCAACATTAAAGGTGAAATTTGGAGATTCACAGACAAAAAAACAAACAAAACAAAACAGACAAACAAAAACCCAAACAAACAAACAAAAAAACTAAGGGGATTTATTACAACCAAGACAACAATACAAGACATGCTAAAAGGGCTGTTGTAGAGAAGAAATAGAAAGGAAGGAAGAGAAAGAAAACAGGCTCAAAGAATAAAGATAGCAACAAATAAAGACCTAGCAATAATAACCATAAATGAAAGTGGATTAAATGCCCCAAAGTAAAAAAACATAGGGTAGCTGAATGGATAAGAAATCATGACATATATATATATATATATATATATATATATATATACTATCTAAAACAGACGCACTTCAGAACAATGGACTCACACAGACTGAACATGAAGAAATGGAAAAAAAAATTCTTCAGGCAAATTGAAATGAAAAAACAAAACAAAAACAAAATAACCTGTAGTAGCAATACTTATATCTGAGAAAAATACACCTCAAAGCGAAGGTCATAACAAGAGGTAATGAAAGCCACTTCATAATACTAAGGGGATTGATACAACAAAAGGTTTTAACTCTGGTAAACATATGTGTACCCAATACAGGAACATCCAAATACATAAAAAAAAACCTTCTGGAAGATATCAAGGGAGAGATCACCAGCAACACTATCACAGTAGGAGACTTTAATACACTATTGACAACAATGGAAAAATTAATCAGAAAACCTGAATAGATGAATAACTATGATGAATTCAAAGAAGTCATAAAAACAATTCGCAGCAAACAAACTCTCTGGACGAGATGGCTTCACAGAGAAATTTTACCAAACTTGAAAGAATTAACACCTATCCTCCTCAAACTATTCTAAAAAATTCAGAAAAAAGGAACACTTCTAAGCTCTTTCATTGAGGCTAGCATTACTCTATTCCAAAAACCAGATAAAGACAGTAGAAAGAAAGAGAATTACAAGACAATATCCCTGATGAACATAGTGACTAAAATCCTCAACAAAATTCTAGAAACTCGGATCCAGATATACATTAGAAATATCATACACCATAACCAATTGGTATTTATTCCAGGGATGCAAGGCCAGTGCAATATCCACAAATCAATAAATGTGATACATCACATAAACAAGCTGAAAGATAAAAACCACATGATCTTATGAATAGATGAAGAGAAAGCATTTGACAAAATCCAATGGGACAAAAATCCCTTTTTTGATAAAAACTCTCAACAAAGTGGGAGTAGAGGGGTCATACCTCAACATAATAAAAGCCTTTTATTAAAAACCTACAGGCACCATCATACTCAGTGGACAAAACTTAAATCATTTCAAATAGGGACAAGAACAAGACAGGAATGTTCACTTTCACCACTTCTGTTCTACATAGTGCTAGAAGTACTAGCTGTTGCAATCAGACAACAAGAAGAAATGAAAGGCATTCAAATTGGAAAGGAGGAAGTAAAACTGTCACTATTCCCTGATAACATGATACTATACAAAGGAAACCCTAAAGACTCCATCAGAAAACTACTAGATTTAACAAATGAATTTGGCAAAGTAGCAGGATATAAAATTAACCAGAAATCTATGGCATTTTTATACACCAGTATTGGACTCTCAGAAAGGGAAACCAAACAAACCACCACATTTACCATTGCAAAAAAAAAAAATTAGATACTTAAGAATAAACTTAACCAAGCAGTAGAAAACCTGTACTAGAAAAACTACAAGACATTGAAAATGGAGATAGAGGAAGAAACGAGCAAGTGGAAGAATATACCATGTTCGTGGATTGGTAGAATCAACATCATCACAATGTCCATAGTACCCAGGCAGTCTACAGATTCAAAGCAATACCCATTAAAATACCAACAACAGACATATACACCAATGGAACAGAAAAGAGAACCCAGAAATCGACACAAGTCATTATGTTCAATATATGACAAGGGAGGCAAGAGCAAACAATGGAGTCAAGATAGTCTATTAAATAAATGGTGTTGGGAAAATTGGACAGAAACATGCAAAAAATGAACCTAGAACACCAAGTTACACCACGCACAAAAATAAACTCAAGATGCATGAAGGACTTAAATATAAGATGGAAACCATAAAAATCCTAGAAGAATCCACAGGCAGCAAAATCTCAGACATTTCTTGTAGCAATATTTTTATGGATACTTCTCTTGGACAATGGAAATTAAGGAGAAAATAAATGGGACTACATCCAAATGAAAAGCTTCTGCAAGCAAATGAAACCATCAATAAAATAAAAATAGTGCCCACTCCATGGGAAAACATATTTGCCAACAATACATCTGGCAAGGAGTTAACCTCCAAAATCTACAGGGAACTCATACATGTTAATAAAGGAAGATAAACAGTCCAATAAAAAATGGGCCAAGTATCTAAATAGACACTTCTCCAAAATGGACATACAGAAGGCCAAATGGCATATGAAAAAGTGCTCAAAGTCACTGATTCTTCAAGAGGTGCAAATTAAAAGGACAGTGAGGTGTCACCTCACACCTGTTAGAATGGCATTCATCAATAAATCAACAAATGACAAGTGTTGTTGAAGATATGGAAAAAAGGGAACCCTGGTGCACTGCTGGTGGGAATGCAGACTGGTGCAGCCACTGTGGAAAACAGTTTGGAGTTTCATCAAAAAATTAAACATGGAACTACCATTTGACCCAGTGATTCCACTTCTAGGACTATATCCCAAGAAATCAGAAACACCAATCAGAAAGAATATATGCACCGCTATGTTCATAGCAGCACAATTTACAATAGCTAAGATTTGGAAACAGCCTAAGTGCCCATCAGCAGATGAATGGATTAAAAAATGGTGGTACAACTATTCAATGGAATACTATGCAGCTGAAAAAAGAAAGAACTCTGACCATTTGCAACAGCATGGGTGGACCTAGAGCACAATATGCTAAGTGAAATAAGCCAGTGGGAGAAAGATCAATATCATATGATCTCACTCATATGTGAAATATAACTAAGACCATAAAGTGATGAAAAAATAGACCTAGAGACATAGAGTCATGGATCACACTGGCAACCGTCAGAGGCAAAGCAGGAGAGCGTAGTGGGGGGAAGAATTCAACCAACAAAGTCATGTGAGTATATGCATAACCCATGGACACAGACAATGGGGTGGTGAAGGTTTTGAGGGTAAAGTGCTGGGAGAGGGGTAAAAAAAATATAAAAAATGGACATGTATAATACTTTCAGCATTAAAAAGAAAAGAAAAAAGCCAGCTCTAACAGGTTTGGCTCAGTTGTCTGAGCATTGGCCTGCAGATTGAAGGGTCCCAGGTTTGATTCTGGTCAAGGGCAAATGCCCAGGTTTTGGGCTCAATCCCTACTAGGGGGTGTGCAGGAGGCACATGATCTATGATTCTCATCATTGATGTTTTCATCTCACTCCATCTCCTTCCCTCTCTGAAATGAATAAAAATACTTTTTTAAAAAAGCCAAAGCTGTCTTTGGAAATTCAGGTTCCTGTGACCCCAGAACTCAACTTTCACAACATTGCCTTAGTACACAATACCCACAGGGCACTTGGAGTCTGCCTTTCTTCCCATCAGGACAAATGAAAACTCAGTTCTCATACTGAGGCTGAAGATGTGAGATGGGGAGTGAGTGGGTCTGTTAAATGGAGGCCAGCTTGCAGTGTAGGGTGGCTAATGACCAGCTAATGATGCAATGACCAGCTAATAATTTGGATTTAGAGTGGGTCATTGGTCTCTGCACCCACCCTCCCCCAAACCACACACTCACAGCCAACTCCTGCTTGGACTGTCTCATGAGGAATTGGTGAAGAGACTCAAGTGTTTGTGAGAAAATGGTTGATTTCTAAGAAATCCTTACTGCAAATAGCTGCAGGGTGGGGTAAACAGGAAGAATAGAGTAGAAAGGGGCTTAAAAAAAGGAAACAGTAAGAGGGGGAAGACTATAAAAGAAGAGCCCAGCTGCACAGAGATCTCAGCTACTCCACTGGCCACCTCTTCAGTGTCCCCTGCAGCCCAGGATGAAATTGATTCTGCAGTGAAGAGGCTGTTATTGCTAAAAATGAGCTACAAAGTGACAACCGGGGAGAACTACAGGGCCGACTGCCTTCCAGAGAACCTTGCACCTGGGTTAGTTGCCCAGGTGCCATGGAAGTTGAAGTGCATTTTGTGGACCCCCGAACTGTACAGAGGAACAGTGCAAAAGGCAGTGACTATGACAAGCTCATTGTTCTGTTTGGAAGCAGTGACATTGACCAAGAGCTGATAAACAGAATAGAGAGAGCCAGGGACCAGAGACCGCACCGCTTCCTGCACAGATGCACATTCTTCTCACACAGAGACATGAACCAAGTCCTCGATGCCTATGAAAACAAGAAGCTGTTTCACTTGTATGTGGGCAGGGGCCCTTCTTCCAAAGCCATGCATGTAGGCCACCACATCCTGCTCATTTTCACAAAGTGGCTGCAGGACATGTTGAATGTGCTCTTGCTCATCCAGATGGCAGATGAGTAGAAGTACCTGTGGAAGACCTGACCCTGGACCAGGCCTATGGCTATGCTGTGGAAAACGCCAAGGACATCACCTGCGGCTTTCACATCAACAAGCCCATCTTCTCTGACCTCGACTACATGTCCCTGAGCCCAGACTTCTACAAGAACATGGTGAAGATTCAGAAACATGTGAAATTCAACCAAATGAAGGCATTTTTTGCATCGTCAACAGTGACTGCAAGGGGAAGATCAGCTTTCCTGCCATCCAGGCTGCTCCCTCCTCAGCAAGTCATTCCCACAGATCTTTGGGGGCGAGAAGGACGTTCAGGGCCTCATCCCCTGTGCCATCAACCAGGATCCTTACTTCAGGATGACAAGAGATTTCACCCCCAGGATCTTCTATCCTAAACCACCCTGCAACACTCAACTTTCTTCCCCTCCCTGCAGGGGACTCAGACTGAAAGGAGTGCCACCGACCCCAACTCCCCCATCTTCTTCACAGATACTGACAAGCAGATCAAGACCAAGGTCAAAAAGCATGCATTTTCTGGAGGGAGAGACACCATCAAGGAGCACAGACAGTTTTAGGAAAACTGCCAGGTGGACATGTCCTTCATGTACATGACCTTCTTCCTCGAGGATGAGGACAAGCTGGAGCAGATCAAGAAGGATTACAGCAGTGGAGCCATGCTGACCTGGGAGCTCAAGAAGGAGCTCGTGGAGGTCCTGCAGCCCCTCCTTGCGGAGCACCAGGCCAGGTGCAAGGAGGCCAGGGAGGAGATAGTCAAAGAGTTCTTGATCCCGCCCCACACAGAGCTGTCCTATGACTTTCAGTAGCGCCCATTTTATATCTGCACAGAAAGAACCATAATTTACCCTGAGGCTCTGTCACATGGCTTCCCATTCCTGGTGTCTGTAACTCTGTGTGTCTGTCCGTCCTGTTTCTCCCTGTGTCATCTTTTCCAAAGACACCCTGTGAGCTGCCTGCTCTGCCCCTAGGAGGACTTCCATTGGAAATCATCCCACCCCACATAGACCCTTAAACCTGATGGTTAGAGAGCCTGTAGTTTAGGTGTTCATTTCAGGAAGTTTAATGGTCACAGGCCTATTTAACCCCATCCTCCCCCCGCCAAAAAAAACAAACAAACAGAAATGCTGGATGTGCTTTTGACTGAGAGATCTCCCAGCTTGAAAGCTGCTTTTCACACTGAGTATTGGCCCCAGGTGGCCCCTTTTATTAAGTTGAGTCTGTGGGAGAAACTTTCCAGCTCACTTCCTGAAATCCAGACCTCATGTGTTCCCCTGGAACCTCTGCCCTTCCCAGAGCCTCCCCATGCTGCTTCCAGGGACTGGCCCTGAGCACAGGCGCTGTGCCCCCACCCTGTGGCAGCTGAGGGGAATGGGTGTCCTTTGTAGAAACCTTTGACCTGACACTTGATTGGCTGTGAGGCATTGCAAGGAGCAGTGCCCTGCTGGTGTCCGGGGCTGTAGAGAGCAAGCAGCAGCCCCAGGCACCAAGGGAAACATTCAGTCTTGTGCCCTGGGTAGTCTGGGAAAGCAGAAGAATATCCCAGGAAATCCCTCCATGGAGGTGCAGGGTCCACTCCTGAGCACAATACCCTAAATAAACTTCATTTGGTCCCACGGGGGTGGGTGTAGGGTTGGAATATATATGTGACATACAAACCACATCTCCTGGCCAACTGACCTTTGTGGACAGCCAATTGAATTAATTAGCCATTTCAGTGGGAAGAAAGTTAGTCTGTCTGTATCATGTTCAGGCTGCCCTACTTCACATTTAACAGCCACATTTTTGGAGTCATGGGAAATCTCTGTAAGACAAGTCATCACATGGAAAGAAATTACAAGAAACAGGGACTATCAGATATGATGATATACCTTAGGGATTTTTGTCCCTAAGAATATTAAAATTAAAAGCAGATTTGAAAAGTGTTCCAAAAGATCTAACTAAATAGTTAATTTTATAAAAATATTTTACTTCATTCTATTCCATAGATGAGTGTGTATTATCTTTCCTTCGGCTAAAGTGTGGCATCATTGATTTAATATATGTATGAATATATTTTTCTTCCAGATCAGGGGGGCAGTAAATTTTAAAGTAAAAATTCAGATAGGAAATATGTTAGGCTTCTAGGCCATATGATCTCTGTGACAATTCCTAAATTCTCATGTTGTAGTGCAAATGTAGCCATAGACAATTCACAAGCAATTCAAAAAATTACTTGGGCTGTGGGTTACAAGTTTTGCTTAAAAAATAATTGTCATAATTCATTAGAAACTGAATATTACCAGAGTGATAGTTCTTTCATTTTGCAGGATTATTTTGGGATTCATCCCATGCTTTAGCTGGCATAATTTTTTAAAAATATATTTTTACTGATCTTCAGAGAGGGAGAGGAAGAGAGAAAAATATCAATGATGACAGAGAATCATTAATCGGCTGCATCCTGCATGCCCACTCCCCTCACTGGGGATCATGCCTGCAAGCCAGGCATATGCCCTGACCAGAACCAAACCATGACCTCCTGGTTCATAGGTCAATGCTCAACCAATGAGCCACATCGGCTGGGCAACAAGATCCATTTTAAGTAATTCTTTTATTTATGTTTTTTTAAATGAATGATTGAAATAAAAATAGAATACTACTAATGCTATAAAAACCAAGAGGAATATATTAAGAATATTGGCTTCATAGTTGGTAAAATAAACACAAACATAATATTGACGAACCCAAGCAGAAGCTGATTTAGAAATTTTTATTTGCACTAGGTGTTAAATTTACAGATGTTGTGGAATAAAAGTTGTCTATACACAGTGAGGCACTCAGGTTGAATTCTGACTGATGTTAAAATGAGAGCGAGACACTAGCCAAGTGAGTAGTAAATAGAAAATTGTCTAATCCTCTTCTTCCTCTGAATCCTCCTCTTTGGGTTTGGAGAGGAGTTTCATTACTCGGGGTATAGGAGTCGTCACAGACTCATATTTCCACCCCTTTCTCATAAACATCTTCTCAATCACACCTGGCATCTTGTAGCCCTTGCTTACAATGAAATCTTTGAAGGCAATTGGTCCATAAAGTTCATCAAAATTGTCTGGTTCGAGATGCCTTCCATTGCTCCAATGTTCCTTGGCACGGACAAGTTTAGGGTCGAGCAAAGGCTGGTCATTGGCCAGCTTTTTCCAGCATTTGGGGTCCTGGTACCATGCTCCATACCTTATCTTCTCCCGTTTGGGTTTATAAGGGTCTTCTGGTTTTCGGAGTTTCGTTTCCCAGTTACCTTCCTGCAGGGAGAATTTTCTCTGCTTTATTTCATCTAGCTGTTTGCAGGGCCTGATATTCAAAGGATGCTGGCTTGTTTCCTTTATTTTGCCTGTATTATCGGTCAGTGGGACGTCAAGGTTAATTTCAAACTTTTTCATGATGTCCTCTTCATCAATGACTATGTTTTCAAAATTCTCATTCATCAATCTGCAGAATTCAATTACTGATGCTTCTCTTTGTTTTTCGTAAACAGGAAGTTTGCGGATATCCATCATGCATGATGCTTTTGTCTCTTCCTCAGGAAACAAACTGCTTAAATCTGACTGGAAACTCTCCTTGGTGGATTCCAGGTGGGCTTTTTCTGCAGGTTCTAGGTTGACCTCCTGGGGAGGCTCCAGGTTGCCCTCCTCAGGATGTTCTTCACACAGGTGTGTGGGGGTCTTCTTTCTTTCCTTGGTGCCCTCATAATACGCCCACGTGTCCTCCAGCACCCTGTCAGAATCTAGCACTTCCAGGACCTTGAGCAGGAGGTCTGGAGGGAGATCTTTCTCCAGATTCGGGCAGTTCGCCAGGGAATGCTGGGTCAGGCTGGCTTCAGCGTTCTCTACAAAGGCCTTCTGTGCTGGCTGGGCTGCCAAGAGCGTGGAACACAGGTCCGCTCTCTTGGGCGGCTGCCTGTGAATCTTTTTGGGCGGAGGGCGGGGAATTCTATGAGCAATCAAGGGGGGAAATCCCTCCCGAGGGCCACGAGTGATCACATCTTCAGCAGATGGACAGCCTGTTCTGAAGTCGTCCAGTCCCTCCTCCACAAATACCCACCGCTGGCTGTCCATGGAGGCGGGGCACTTCCCAAGCTGCTTGTTCTGCCTGGAGAGATAGCAGGAAGGCAACCTGTCCCTGTCCTTGAAAGAGGGCTTACATTTCACGCCCAGGGGCAAGGGCTCCAGTGGCCTGGGCCCAGGCATCCACTTCTTTCTGGGCTCTGGCTTCTTGTCGAGCTTCGGCCCTGACTGCCACCGCTTGATCACCCCTGCCTCTATGAGCGCCTTCTTCCTCAGGTCCGACTTTAACAGCCACCCCTCATGGGGCTCAGGTAAGGGCCACTGCCGGCCCGCCATGGCGCCCTTGGCCCAGGGCGCACAGCGGCCTCAGGGGTTTGTTTTCCCAGCCGCCCAGTTGCTAGGAGACCATTGCCAGGCTGGCAGCATTCTTATTCTTTCCTGAGGCGGGTCAGCACGCGCCCCTGCACAGCCTGCATTGTCCTGGGATGGCCCACAAGGTTGGATTCTTGCTTGTGGTAGAGAACTATTCCCGTGTATCGGCACACCACAGGGCAGCTGCCCATTCATCTTTTGATGGACTTTTGAATTGATTCCAGTCTGAGGCTGTTTGTAAATCAAGTGTCCATGAATATTTCACTTATTCACATCTTCATACAAGTACTTTCATTTCTCTTGGATAAATTATAGCTAGGAATTGAAAGGCAGGTGCTTCTGAGAGGTTTGTTTTTTCTTATGGACTGTACTCACAGCCCTCAGGTTTTGATATTTGCCCAAATATGGGTGAGGTGAGGCATTGGGTATACAACTTAATGTGGCTCCCCAAATCCCCCTCAGAAATCAAGATCAGTTATCTTTTAAGGTAACATTTCCAACATAATCTGAAAAACAGTGCCATATTAAAGTCTGAGGGCAAAGGATAGATCAGTACTCCTACTGAACCTGTCTGAATTTAAAACCCATGTGTTGTTCACCATTGATTTTCTTTTTAAAAATAGTATTTGCCTTTTTTGGATACTGGTATGTTGCTTGGAAAGAGTTTGATTCTTTGGTGTCCTTTTTAAAATTTTACTGAAATAAGCAGAGCAGTTCCCTGTGATAGTACAGGCCTAAATGCTGTTCTACCATGTTGTATGGTTAACTGTTCCTCACTTCTGCAGCAAGACCCTTCCACGTAAATTATTCAATGCCTGTGCATCTGGTTTTCTAGTCTGGCTGACAGTAAAGGTCGCTATTGCAGGCCCTGTGTGAGTATCAGTTATCAAGAATCCTTTCCAGTGGTTTCTTTCCTGGCTTCTAATAATGTATTCACACAGGAGCTGATCAGTAATCAGTGGAATCATTCGTGTGGGGGGCAAGGTTCTGTAGTTCCCTCTCTTTCTCTCATTTTACTCTCTGGCTGTCTGCCTTGAGAACTCTACCCACCTTGTTCTCTACAGTGTCTTAGCTCCATCTCCTCTACATACTAGTAGCGAGACTGCTGGTCTTTGCTTGGGTTCTGTCTCTCTGAGCTGTGGCCTAGAAACTCAAGGAATTTGGAAACATCATAGTACTCACTTCCTTTATTTACTATCTGTGAGGGATCAGTCTCTGCTTCCTGATGTCCAGTGTCTTTCATAATTTTATCTTATTTTATTTCATTATTTTTCCAGGTGTTCCAGGGCATATATCTGATCCCTGTTACTCTATTTTGGCCAGAACAGAAAATATAATTTACTTCTTTTCTTTTGTCTCCATCAATTTGTAAGTCTGCCTTTTCAAAGGTCACCGATGACTTCTAAACCATCAAATACCTTAAAATTCTTGCTGTTCTCCATGATTAGAGATTGTAGATCACACATTACTGAACAAATTCCTCTCTTATAATCCATAACAATCTATTTTTATTTTTTCTTACTACTCAGGATACTCATCTACTTTTAAATCCATAAAATAAATACTAAACTCCTTAGCATATAACATTAGATGTTTTTCCATTTCCTTGCAGCATAATACACTCCATGACCATTGATGCTGTTGCAAATGGTAAGAGATATTCCTTTTTTACAGGTGCATAGTATTTCATTGTGTAAATGTACCACAGCTTTTTTATCCACTGATCTGCTGATGGGCAATTGGGCTGTTTAGAAATCTTAGTTATTATAAATTGCACGGCTATGAACCTTTAGGATGCATATATTCTTTCTGATTGGTGTTTCTGATGTCTTAGGATATATTGCTAGGAGTGGGATCACTGGGTAAAATAGGAATTCCTTTTTTAACTTTTTGAGGTAACTCCATACTGTTTTCCACAGTGGCAACATCAGTCTGCATTCCCACCAGCACTGTACTGGGGTTCCCTTTTCTCCACATCCTCTTTAACACTTTCGTTTATTGATTTGTTGATGATAGCCATTCTGACAGGTATGAGATGATAACTCATTGTCAATTTAATTTGCATCCCACTGATGATTAGTGACTGAGCATGTTTTGTATATCTCTTGGCCTTCTGTATGTTCAGTTTGGAGAAACGTCTATGTAGGTCCTTTGTCCTTTTTTAAATTGATTGTTTGTTTTCCTTTTGTCAAGCTGTATGAGTTCCCTACATATTTTGGAAATTAACCCTTATTGAATGTATGATTGTCAAATATATTCTCCTATTCAGTGGTCTCTCTTTTCACTTTATTGATGGTTTCTTTTGCTGTGCAGAAACTTTTTATTTTGATGTAGTCCCAATTTATTTATTTTCTCCTTAGTTTCATTTGCCCTAGGGAATGTATTGGCAAACATATTGCTACGTGAGATGTTTGAGATTTTGCTGCCTATGGTTTCTCCTAAGATTGTTATGGCTTCATAATTTACTTTCAGTATTTTATCCATTTTGAGTTTATTCTTGTGTATGGTGTAAGTTGGTGGGATAGTTTTTTCTTCCTTCTTTCCTCCCTCCCTCCTTCCCCTTTCTTTCTTTCTTTCTTTCTTTCTTTCTTTCTTTCTTTCTTTCTTTCTTTCTTTCTTTCTTTCTTTCTTTCTTCCTTTCTTTCTTTCTTTCTTTCCTTCAATTTTCCAAACACCAATTATTAAAGAGTCTGTCTTTACTGCATTGCATGTTCTTGCCTCCTTTGTCAAATATTAATTGAACATAATGGCTTGGGTCAATGTCTGGGTTCTCTGTTCAATTCTATTGATCTATATGCCTGTTTTTGTGTGTGGGTCTTTTTGTTGTTGTTGTTGTTGCTGCTGCTGCTGCTGTTTTTTGCCAGTACCAGGATGTTTTGAGTACAGTGGCTTTGTAGTATAACTTCATATCTGATAGTGTTCTCTTTCCAACTTTGGTCTACATTTTCAAGACTGCTGTGGCTATTCGAGGTCTTTTTTTATCCCATATAAAGTTTTGAAGAGTTTGTTTTAGATCTGTGAAATATGCCATTGGTATTTTAATAGGGATTGCAATGAAGCTATAGTTTGCTTTGGGTAGTATGGACATTTTAATGATATTGATTCTACCAATCCATGAACACTGTGTATTTTTCCACTTGTTTAAACCTTCTTCTATTACTTGTTTGAATATTCTACAGTTTTCCAATTGCAGATCTTTAATCTGCTTGGTTAGGTTTATTCCTAAGTACCTAATTTTTTTTGTTATAATGGTAGATATGATTGTATTCTTAGTATCTCTTTCTGAGAATTCACTGTTGGTATGTAAAAATGCCATATATTTCTG
Organism: Myotis daubentonii; assembly: GCF_963259705.1. NCBI lineage: Eukaryota > Metazoa > Chordata > Mammalia > Chiroptera > Vespertilionidae > Myotis > Myotis daubentonii. The sequence continues at coordinate 113,844,425 of NC_081861.1, forward strand.
GGTGTTAATTTTGTAATCTGCTATGTGGCTGAATTGATTTTTTATATCTAGTAGTTTTTTGGTGGAGTATTTATGGTTTCTATGTACAATATCATGTCATCATCAAATAACGCGAGTTTTATATAATCTTTTCCAATTTGGTTTCTTTTTTATTTTTTCTTCTTGTCTGATTGCTATAGCTAGGACTTTCAGTACTATGTTGAACAAGAGTGGTGACAATGGTAATCCTCAATTTATTCCTGGTCTTAGTGGAAATTGTTTTAGTTTTTGCCCATTTAGTATGATGTTGGCTGTATGTTTGTCATATATGGCTTTTATTATTTTGAGGTATGATCCCTCCATTCCCACTTTGCTGAGAGTTTTTTTTTTTTTTATCAAAAAAGGGTCTTGTATTTTGTCAAATGCTCTTTCTGCAGCAATCAATAATTTCATGTGATTTTTGTCCTGCCATTTGTTTATATGAGATATCACATTTACTGAATTGTGACTATTGTGCCAGCCTTGCAACCCCATACTAAATCCCATTGGTCATGGTGTATGATAGTTTTTTTGTGTGTGTTTCTTTTTTATTGCTTAAAGTATTACAAAGGGTATTACATATGTGTCCATTTTATCCCCCCCCCCCCGCCCTAGACAGTCCCCTAGCCTCCCCTATCCCCCAGTGTCTTATGTCCATTGGTTATGCTTATATGCATGCATACAAGTCCTTTAGTTGATCTCTTACCCCCCTACCTCCTGCCCCCCAACCCTCCCTGGCCTTCCCGTTGCAGTTTGACAATCTGTTTGAGGCAGCTCTGCCTCTGTATCTATTATTGTTCAAAAGTTTATAATGGTCTCTATTGTCCATGAATGAGTGAGATCATGTGGTATTTTTCCTTTATTGACTAGCTTATTTCACTTAGCATAATGCTCTCCAGTTCCATCCATGACGTTGCAAATGTTAAGAGTTCCTTCCTTTTTAGAGCAGCATAGTATTCCATCGTGTAGATGTACCCCAGTTTTCTAATCCATTCATAAACTGATGGGCACTTTGGCTGTTTCCAGATCTTAGCTATGGTGAATTGTGCTGCTATGAACATAGGGGTGCATATATCCTTTCTGATTGGTGTTTCTGGTTTCTTGGGATATATCCAAAGAAGTGGGATCACAGGGTCAAATGGGAGTTCCATTTTCAGTTTTTTAAGGAAACTCCATACTGTCTTCCATAGTGGCTGCACCAGTTTGCATTCCCACCAGCAGTGCACAAGTGTTCCTTTTTCTCCACATCCTCTCCAGCACTTGTCGTTTGTTGATTTGTTGATGATAGCCAGTCTGAGAGGTGTGAGATGGTACCTCATTGCTGTTTTGATTTGCATCTCTCAGATGATTAGTGACTTTGAGCATGTTTTCATATGTCTCTTGGCTTTCTGAATGTCCTCTTTTGAAAGGTGTCTATTTAGGTCCTTTGCACATTTTTTGAGTGGATTGTTTACCTTCCTTTTGTTAAGTTGTATGAGTTCCCTATAAATTTTGGAGATTAGGCCCTTATCAGATATGACATTGGCAAATATGTTTTCCCACACAGTGGGTTTTCTCATTGTTTTGTTGATGGTTTCTTTTGCTGTGCAGAAGCTTTTTATTTTGATGTAGTCCCATTTGTTCATTTTTTCTTTAGTTTCAAGTGCCCTAGGAGCTGTATCAGTGAAGAAATTGCTTCGGCATATGTCTGAGATTTTGTTGCCTTTGGATTCTTCTAGAATTTTTATGGTTTCCTGTCGTACATTTAAGTCCTTTATCCATTTTGAGTTTATTTTTGTGTATGGTGTAAGTTGGTGGTGTAGTTTCATTTTCTTGCATATATCTGTCCAATTTTCCCAACACCATTTATTGAAGAGACTATCTTGGCTCCATTGTATGTTCTTGCCTCCTTTGTCAAATATTAATTGAGCATATTGGTTCGGGCCGATTTCGGGGCTCTCTATTCAATTCCATTGATCTATATGCCTTTTCTTGTGCCAGTACCAGGCAGTTTGAGAACAGTGGCTTTGTAATACATCTTGATATCTGGTATTGAGATCCCACCTACTTTGTTCTTTTTCAGGATCGCTGCAGCTATTCGGGGTCTTTTTTTATTCCAGATGAATTTTTGGAGAGTTTGTTCTAGATCTGTGAAGTATGCCATTGGTATTTTAATGGGAAGTGCATTGAATTTATAGATTGCTTTGGGTAGTATGGACATTTTAATGATGTTGATTCTACCAATCCATGAACACGGTATGTTCTTCCGTTTATGTCTTCTTCTATCACTTTTTTCATCGTCCAGTAGTTTTCTGAGTAGATGTCTTTTACCTCTTTAGTTAAGTTTATTCCTAGGTAGCTTAATTTTTTTGGTGCGATGGTAAACGGGATTGTTTTTATAATCTCTCTTTCTGAAAGTTCACTATTGGTGTATAGAAATGCCTCAGATTTCTTGGGGTTAATTTTGTATCCTGCTACATTGCCAAATTGATATATTAAGTCTAGTAGCTTTTTGATGGAGTCCCTAGGATTTTGTATGTATAATATCATGTCGTCTGCCAATAAGGACAGTTTTACTTCCTCTTTTCCAATTTGGATGCCTTTTATTTCTTCTTCTTGTCGAATTGCAATGGCTAACACTTCCAGTACTATGTTGAACAGGAGTGGTGAGACGGGCATCCCTGTCTTGTTCCTGTTCTTAGGGGAAATGGTGTTAGTTTTTGTCCATTGAGTATGATGTTGGCTGTGGGCCTGTCATATATGGCTTTTATTATGTTGAGGTATGATCCTTCTACTCCCACCTTGCTGAGAGTTTTTTCAAAAATGGGTGTTGAATTTTGTCAAATGCTTTTTCTGCATCAATTGATATCACCATGTGGTTTTTTTCTTTCAATTTGTGTATGTGATGTATCATGTTTATTGATTTGCGGATATTGTACCATCCTTGCATCCCTGGGATAAATCCTACTTGGTCATGGTGTATGATCTTTCTGATGTACTGCTGGATCCGATTTGCTAAGATTTTGTTGAGGATTTTGGCATCTATGTTCATGAGGGATATTGGCCTGTAATTCTCTTTCATTGTGTTGTCTTTACCTGGTTTTGGTATTAGGGTGATGCTGGCCTCATAGAATGAGCTTGGAAGTGTTCCTTCCTCTTGAATTTTTTGTAGTAGTCTGAGGAGGATAGGTTTTAGTTCTTCCTTGAATGTTTGGTAAAACTCTCCTGTGAAGCTGTCTGGTCCTGGGGTTTTGTTTGATGGAAGCTTTTTGATGACTGCTTCAATTTCTTCCATAATTATTGGCCTGTTGAGATTTTTAGATTCTTCCTGATTGAGTTTTGGAATGTTGTATTTTTCTAGGAATTTGTCCATTTCCTCCAGGTTGTCTAGTTTGTTGGAGTAGAGCTGTCCATAGTATTTTTTAACAATCATTTGTATTTCTGTGGGGTCTGTTGTTATTTTGCCTCTATCGTTTCTGATTTTGTTTATTTGGGTCCTCTCTCTCTGCTTCTTGGTGAGTCTGGCTAGAGGTTTATCAATCTTGTTTATCCTTTCAAAGAACCAGCTCTTGGTTTCATTGATTTTCTGTATTGTTTTTTTGGTCTCTATGTCATTTATTTCTGCTCTAATCTTTATTATCTCCTTCCTTCTGCTCACTCTGGGGTTTTCTTGTTGCTGTCTTTCTAATTCTTTGAGTTGTAGAGTTAGATGATTTACTACCATTTTTTCTTGTTTTTTGAGATAGGCCTGTAGAGCTATAAACTTCCCTCTCAGGACTGCTTTCATTGTGTCCCATAGGTATTGGATTGTTGTGTTTTCATTGTCATTAGATTCCAGGATGTTTTTAATCTCTTCTTTGATCTCATTGGTAACCCAATCAATATTTAATAGCATGCTATTCAGCTTCCAGGTGTTTGAGTATTTTGGGTTGTTTTTATTGTAGTTTATTTCTAATATTATGCCATCGTGGTCTGCGAAGACGCTTTTTAGGATTTCAATCTTCTTGAATTTGGGGATACTTTGCTTGTGACCCCATATATGGTCTATTTTTGAATATGTCTTATTAGCATTTGAGTAGAATATATAATCCCTGGCTTTGGGGTGAAGTGTTCTGAAGATGTCTATTAAGTCCATCTGATCTACTGAGTCACTTAGGATTGCTGTATCTTTGCTGATTTTTTTATTAGAGGGCTTATCCAGTGCTGTCAGTGGTGTATTAAAGTCTCCTACTATGATTGTATTGTTGTCGATCTATCCTTTGATATATTCCAGGAGTTTTTTTATGAATTTGGGTGCTCCTACATTGGGTGCATATATGTTTATCAGGGTTATATCTTCTTGTTGTATTGATCCCTTTAGTATTATGAAGTGGCCTTCCTTATCTCTTGTTATGGCCTTCAATTTGAGGTCTATTTTGTCTGATGTAAGTATTGCTACCCCAGCTTTCTTTTCCTTTCCATTTGCCTGAAAGATATTTTTCCATCCTTTCACTTTCAGTCTGTGTGAGTCCCTTCTAATGAGGTGGGTTTCTTGTGGGTCATGTTTTTTTATCCATTCAGCTACTCGATGTCTTTTGTTTGGAGCATTTAGTCCATTTACGTTTAAACTTATTATTGAAAGGTACTTGTTTGTAGCCATTTCTTTTTTTGTGTGGCTGTTTTCTTTCTGAGCTTTTTATTTCTTCTTTTTATACCAGTCCCTTTAGCATTCCTTGCATTGCTGGCTTGGTGGTGATAAACTCCCTTAGCCTTTTTTTGTCTGTGAAGCTTCTTATTTCCCCTTCAAGTTTGAATGATAGCCTTGCTGGATAGAGTATTCTTGGATTCAGTCCTTTGCTTTGCATCACTTTGTAAATTTCAGTCCATTCTTTTCTGGCCTGATGTGTTTCTGTTGAGAAATCATTTGACAATCTAATGGGAGATCCCTTGTATGTAACTTTTCATCTCTCTCTTGCAGCTTGTAAGATTCTCTCTTTGTCCTGAACATTTGCCATGGTAATTATGATGTGTCTTGGTGTGGGTCTTTTCGGGTTCACCTTGTTTGGGACTCTCTGGGCTTGTGTGACTTTTATTTCCCCACCTCAGGGATGTTTTCTGATATTATTTCTTCTAATAGATTTTCTAATCCTTGTTCATCCTTCTGTTGTTCTGGTACTCCTATTATTCGTATGTTGTTTCGTTTCATGTTGTCCCAAAGCTCCCTTAGGCTCTCCTCCTGTCTTTTAATTTTTTTCTCCAATTGCAGTACATTTTGGGTGTGTTTTGCTTCCTTGTCTTCTAATTCACTAATTCGATCCTCCGCTTCTCCTAGTCTTCTGTTGATACTTTCAATGGAGTTTTTCATTGCAGCTATATCACTCTTCATTTCTTCTTGGGTCTTACTCAAGTTGTTGATTTTTTCATCTGTTTCTTCTAGCTTCTTCCATATGTTATCGATTTTTTCTTCTGTTTCTTCTTGCTTCTTGCAGAGGTTGTCGATTTTTTCCTCCATCTGGTTTATGCACTCTAGGACCCTTATTCTGAATTCTTTTTCTGTCATGTTGCATGCCTCTGTATTACTTAGCTGCTTTTCTGGAGAGTCCTCCTTCTCTTTCCTTTGGGGGTTTCTTTGTCTACCCATGTTTGATCTCACTGATATATCTAGACGTTGAGTCGTTCAGTGGTTGCTCCCTTGGTGGCAGTGACTCCTTGGTCTTTGGTTGCTCTTCGGGCGGTTGCGGTAGCAGCTGCTCTTCAGTTGGCAGCAGCTCCTCTGGTGGGTGCTGTTCACAGCTGTGGTGGCTCTTCTGGCTGGTGGGGTGAGGTTTCACGTACAGCTGCTGTTCCTCAGCAGAGGATGTGGTGCTCAGGAGGTTGCTGTTGCTTGGATCTGCTGCGTTGATTTAAGGGCACAAAATACAACACAACAATGCACCACGTACCAGGCACTATACACAAATATATTCACGATATTAATAACCCCAAATAAAGGTGACCACCCGAATTAAGAGAATTAGGGGATAAGGAAGAAGGAAGAGAAAAAGATAAAAGAGAAAAAAGAAAAGAAATGTAGGGACCAAAAAAAAGGAGTGCAAAAATGAAATTGGGAAAAAGGAGGGGGGGAAATAAAAGTGAGAAAAGAAAAGAGAAGAAAAGATAAAGAGCGAAAAGAGAGAATGAAGTGGAAGAGGGGAAGAGACTTTTTATATAAGGAGAATACTCCTATAGAACAGCCATTAATCCCAACAAATTCCAGCAACAGCTCCATGGAGATGAATGCAAACTAGAAACAGCCAATAATATAATGATTAAAATAGAATGGAGAATACTAATCCCAAAATAAAATAAAGAGAAAATAAAATGGCACTTTAAAAAATGGTAAAATGGTAGCCGTAATAATACTGGTTAAAAATAAGAAGGTAGTAATTAAAAGGGTAAAATCAGGTGATGGAAAAAGAAGAAAAAAAAAGAAAAGAAAAAAATTGGTTTCTTAGTTAAAAGGTGAAAAAAGAAAAAAAAATTGCAGTAGTGAAGGTCTTTCGGTTCTTCTATTCTTCAGTGTGGCTCGCCTTAGACCTGCCAGGTATTCAGGAGAGTGTTGAGTTTCCCTGCGATATGCTGTTCATCTGTGTTGTAAACCACAGTCCTTATTTTAAAGCAGGCCGCATTTATTTCCCAGACTGCCTTATTTTGTGTTTAGCAAAGAGTCAGTTTGTGGGTCAGCCTCTGGGTGGCAGTGTTCTGGGGTTGGCCTCTGAGGCTATAAGGCCTCTCTGTCCAGTGGAAGTTCACTGCCCAGAGCTGACTGTGTAATAGTTAGTTACCGGCTCTGTGTTGTTGCTGGGATTGAAAATCCCTCTATAGGCCAGACCCTGTTAACTCCCAGGGACTGATCAGGTTATTTTAATCCTTGATCTCCTACAGGGTGGAATCTGGGTGTGGCTGTGCTCCTTGCCTGGGGGCTGGGGGGAGGAGTCTCACTCTCTGGAGAGAATGGCTGCCCCAGTCCTGGGCTCAGGGGTGTCTCAGCACTCAATTTGCTGCCACCTCTCCCAAGTCCCCCTCTCTCCCCAGTCTCTCCCCAGATTCCACTCCTCAGCACACTCTCCCTCTCTTCAGCACAGGTGAGTGTCTGTGTCCGAAATGTCCCATGAACAGGATTCAGTGAAAACAAACAAAGAAACGCCGGCCGCAGAAACAGGGATGGCTTGGTTTCTGTAAGCTTCTTCTGTTACCGGGACTGCATGGTCAGGTCAGCTCTTCAGGCTGCCCCCTTTAGGCTCAGTCCTCCGTGATCACAGAACCCAGCTCTCAATTCCCCCAGTGGCTCCAGGAATCCCGCCGTTCTCCTTTCCCCTGTCAGGGGCTGTGCCTGTCCCAAGGGACCCGGCTGTCTGCCACGGGGTCTCCCTCGGACTCTCTGGGCTCAGAGGTCTGGTAAGCTTCCCTGCCCTTTCCCTGTTGTTTTTTTTTTTACCTTTCCAAGGGTGTTCTGCTCTCTCTGGCTGCCAACCGTCTCACCAGCTGAGCAATTTCACCAATTCGGTGTGGGTGTTACTAGTTTCAGCTGCTCACTCCATTTGCTCCAGGACACGACCTGGGACTCATCTGCCTATATCGCCGCCATCTTCCGTCCTCGGTGTATGATAGTTTTAATGTATTGCTGGATCTGATTTGCTAATACGTTTTGAGGAATTTAGCAAATAAATTCATCACGGATATTGGCCTATAAGTCTCTTTCTTTGTAGCGTCTTTATCTGGGTTTGGAATTGAGGTAATGTTGGCCTTATAGAAAGAGCTTGGAAATGTTCATTCCACTTGAATTTTTGGGAATAGTTTGAGGAGGATAGGTGTTAGTTCTTTGAATGTTTAGTTAAACTCACCTGTAAAGCCATCTGAACCAGCACTTTTGTTTGCTGGGATTTTTTATTTTTTATATTTTAATTACTGTTTCAATTTCATCAGTAGATATTGGCCTATTCAGGTTTTCTGATTCTTCTGGATTGATTTTTAGAAGATTATCTTTTTCTAGGAATGTGTCCATTTTGTCCAGGTTGTTCAGTTTCTTTTGGAATATAGTCATTCATAGTATTTTTTTTATGGTCCTTTGTATTTCTGTGGGGTCAATTGTTACTTCACCTCTCTCATTTCTGATTTTTTTTTTTAAATTTTGGTCCTCTTTATTTCTTGATAAGTTTGCCTAGAGGTTCATCAATCTTGTTTATCTTTTCAAAGAACCAACTCTTGGTTTTATTGATCTTTTGTATTGTTTTTATAATCTCTATTTCACTTATTTCTACTCTGATCTTTATCATTTCCTTCCTTCTACTTTTGTATTTTATTGTTGTTCTCTTTGTAATTCTTTATGTTGTAGGGTTAGATAATTTATTAAACATTTTTCTTATTTTCTTTCAATAGACCTGTAATGCTATGAACTTACCTGTCATGATTGCTTTCACTGCATGCGATAGGTTTGGTTTGTTGTGTTTTCATTTTCATTTGTTTCCGGGATGTTTTTTTTATTTCTTCTTTGATCTTTTTGGTATCCCATTTATTGTTTCATAGCATGCTATTTAGCCTTCATGTGTTTGGATGCTTTTGAGTATTTTATTGTAGTTGATCTCAAATTTCATGCCATTGTGATCTGAAAACATGCTTAATATGATTTGAATCTTCTTAATTGTAGAGAACTGTTTTGTGTCCTAATATGCAGTCTATCTTTGACAATACCCCATGTGCACTTGAGAAGAATGTATTTTCTATAGTTTTTAGGTGAAATGTTCTGAAAATGTCAAATAATTCCATCTGATCTAGAGTTTTGTTTTGGATCGCTGTTTCCTTGTTGAATTTTTGACTAGAAGATCTATCCAATGCTGTCAGTGGGATATTAAATTCCCCCTCCTATGATTATAATGCTGTTGATCTCCCTTAAAATCCTTCAGATTTTTTTCTTTATTGATTAAGGTATTACATATGTGTTCTTATCCCTCCATAGCTCCCAAACTCTCAACTCATGCCCTCACCCCCCTGGTGTCTGTGTCCATTGGTTAGGCTTATATGAATGCATACAACTCCCAGATTTTTTTTATATATATTTGGATGCTATGGTATTGGGTGCATATATGTTTACCAGAATTATATCTTCCTGTTTTATCAATCCATTTAGTAGTATAATGAAATGGCTTTCATTATCTCTTGTTATGGCTTTCACTTTGAAGTCCATTTTGTAAGATGTGGGCATTGCTACCCCAGCTTTTTTTTTTTTCATTTCTGCTTGCATTTTATATAGCAAAGGACTGATAAGAAATTTTTTATGTGTGAGTCCTTAGTTCTGAGGTGGGTCTCTTGTAGACAGATATGGGTCATATTTTCTTATCCATTCAGCTACCCTATGTATTTTTATTGGAGCACTGAAGCCATTTACATTTAAGGTTATTATTGATAGCTACCTATGTATTGTCATTCTTATTCTCTATGTCTGTGACTTTCTCTTTATCTCTATTTCTTCTTCTAACAACAGTCCTGATAGCATTTCTTGCAGTGTTGGTTTGGTGATAATAAACTTTTTTAGCCACTTTTTTAAACTTCAAAGCTTTTTAATGCACCTTTGATTTTCAATGATAACTTTGCTGGATAGAGTAATCTTGGGTTCAGTCCCTTGATTTTCATTATTGTATATACTTCATGCCATCCCCTTCTGGCTTGAAGTGTTTCTATTGAGAAGTCAGCTGACAATCTAATGGACGCACCCTTATAGGTAACTTTCTCTCTCTCTCTCTCAGCTGTTAAGATTCTTTTTGCATGTTTAATGTTTTCCATTTTAATTAATATGTATCTCAGTGTTGGTCTTTTGGGGTTCATCTTGATTCAGACTCTCTTGGTTTCCTGATCTTGAGTAATTTTTTCCTTTTACCAGGTTAGGGAAATTTTCTGCCATCATTTCTACAAAGAATTTCTCTATTCCTTTGTCAGATTCTACTCCTTCTGGTACCCCTATAATGCAAATGTTGTTACATTTCATGTTGTCCCAAAGCTCCCTTAGACTCTCCTCCTGCTTTTTAATTTTTTTCCTATTCGCTTCTCTGAATGGGTGTTTTCTTCTACCTGTCATCCAACTCGCTGATTCAGTCCTCAGCTTCTTCTAGTCTACTGCTGAATCCGTCCAGTGTGTTACTTATTTCAGATATGTCATTCCTCATTTCCAGTTGATTCTTAAGTATTGTTTCAAGCTCTCTTTTCATGTTGGCGTAGGTCTCACTAAGCATTATAATTCTCATTAAATTGCTTGAAGTTCTCACTGAATTGTTTGAGCACCCTTATTACCAATACTCTGAATTCTTTATGTGACAAATTCTTTACTTCCATTTCATTTAGTTCATTTTCTGCTGATTCCACCTTTTCTTTCCTTTGGGGCTTGTTGTTTTTTTGTCTCCCCATTTTTGCTGTCCCTTTGATTTTGTTTCTGTGTTTTAGATCAAACTGCTATACCTCCCAGATTTTGTGGGGTGGTCTTATGTAGTAGGTGTTTGGGGAACCCAGTAGTGCAGTCTCTTAGATCTCCTGAGCTGGGTAATCTAGGAAAGCCCATTAGTTGAGTTATTTGGGTTCTGCTCTTTTAGTTGGGTTTTGAATGTTATTGTCCTTTTCATGGATGGAGTCTCCTCTTAGGCTGGCTGACTATGTGGCTCATCCCCGACCATTTCATGGGTGCTGTTGTGGAAGTGCTGAATGAACAGAACAAAATACAGCATAAAACACACACACACACACATTGCCCTAACCCAGTGGTCAGCAAACTGCGGCTCTTTGGCCCCGTGAGTGTGGCATGTAAGTACAGTGCGATTGAAACTTCGTGGCCCATGCACAGAAGTTGGTATTTTGTGGAAGAGCCACACTCAAGGGGCCAAAGAGCCGCATGTGGCTCATGAGCCGTAGTTTGCCGACCACTGTCCTAACTGGTTTGGCTCAGTGGATAGAGCATCAGCCTGCAGACTCAAGGGTCCCAGGTTTGATTCCAGTCAAGGGCATGTACCTTGGTTGTGGGCACATCCCCAGTAGGGAGTGTGCAGGCGGCAGCAGATCAATGTTTCTTTCTCATCGATGTTTCTAATTCTCTATCCATCTCCCTTCCTCTCTGTAAAAAATCTCAATAAAATATATTTTACAAAAACAAAAACACACACACACACAAAAACAAACAAACAGAATAAACAAAAGAAAAATGTACACAAGACCCCTACACCACCAAAAAAAGCAAACATCAGAGAATAGATAATTAGGAAAGAGAAAATAGAGTAAGAATGATAGAAAAAGGGGTATAAAAGGGTATATCATATGAGGAGAAAATAAAATGAAATAAATGAATAATAAAAAGAACAGATAAAGACAATAAGAAAAGGGGATCTGGAATATATAGATGCAGAGCTGTAATAAATAAAATCAGAATAAGGAATTAGAGGAATATGAGAAGTAAAATGGTTCATTGAGTGAAACTAGGGCCTTTTTCACTATTGATAAATATATTGATCATATCAGTGTATTTTAGCTAATCATTTTGTCACAGTGGTCGGCAAACTCATTAGTCAACAGAGCCAAATATCGACAGTACAACAATTGAAATTTCTTTTGAGAGCCAAATTTTTAAAACTTAAACTATATAGGTAGGTACATTGTTATTAACTTAATTAAGGTACTCCTAAGGCTTAAGAAGAGCCACACTCAAGGGGCCAAAGAGCCGCATGTGGCTCGCGTGCTACAGTTTGTTGACCACAGGTCTAGAGTGATTATAGCTACAAGAAGAAACAACATTCTCAGTTTATTCAGTTGTTACAAATGTAGGAGAAGTAGAAATACAAATAAGAAGATTCCATGCAGAATCAAGAGGCCACTTCCTTTTCTCTCACAGATATTGTTTTATAAACCACTAGAGAACCCCTGCAGTGGGTTTCCCTTGGCATGGCCTTCGGGGATTGAGCCGAAATTGGCAGTCCAATGCCACCTGTTGCTCCTGCCTGCTGCCCCGGCTCATCTTGGCCCCACTGTGCCTATGCTGGTTCATGCCCAGTCAGACCCAATTGGGAGAGGCTTGCACCACCACAGCAGCACTCGCCAGCCATGAGCCCTGCCTCTGGCACCCGTAGGTCAGCTGAGCGGCACTCCCCCTGTGAAAGCACACTGACTACCAGGGGGCAGCTCCTGAGTTGAGCGTTCTGCCTTCTGTGGTCAGTGTGCATCATAGCAACCAGTCGACTGGTTGTTTGGTCACTTAGGCTTTTATATATATACATGGTGGTGATTTTCCTGGCCATGCTATTAAATATATTTGTTTAGATTACATTCTAAATTGAACCACTTCATTGGAGTAAATGTATGGGACACTTGGTTTTATAAAACTGTTTCATAGCTAGATAATGTAGAATATTCCTTAGGCTATCTTCTTGCAAAGGAGTTCTGTTGGGCTAAATGAACAAGAGAAAGTAGGTAATAATATAATGTTAGAACTATTTTTATAAAATAATTCAATTTATATTTTGTGACAAGTTCAATAACGTCTTAGAAAACCATGGTGTGTGTATGTGTGTATCAAATACATCCATTTGTATGTTCAGATAAAGTTTTGATTGCTATTGTTATTAACTAAACTATTTAGTCAATATTATTAACAGAGGTTTGGACCTTAATGTGGAATGTGATATGAATGCATATTATGAACTACTACAGGCCTGGTGAATGAAATTCGTGCACTTGCGGGGGGGGGGGGTTCCCTCAGCTCAGCCTGCACCCTCTTTCAGTCTGGGAGCCCTTGGGGGATGTCCAACTGATGGCATAGGCTTGCTCCCAGTCAGACATTCTTAGCGATGCCATGGGGGCAGGAGAGGCCCCAGCCACTGCTGCTGTCCTCACCATCCATGAGCCTGGCTTCTGGCTGAGCAACACTCCTGCTGTGGGAACACAATGACCACCAAGGGGCAACTCCTGTGTTGATCATCTGCCCCCTAGTGGTCAGTATGTGTCATAACAACCACTTGTTCAGCTGTTCAGTGGATTTGCCTTTAATTATATAGGATTCTGAAGAGATATTATTATTATCATAAATTACTAACCTACATTTCACAATTAAGTTTAGAGTGACATAATTTATAGATAATACTAATATTGAATACTTTTCCCCACTCTTCCAATGTTGGACATGAGACAGGTAGAGTAGAAATTAGTGGGAACCTGCATCTTAGCTGATTGTATGTGTGTGTTCAGTGAATTTTTTTTTTTTTTTACAGAAAGGAAGGTAGAGGGATAGAGAGTTAGAAACACTGATGAGAGGATGACAGAGAAACATTGATCTGCTGCTTCCTGCACACCTCTTATTGGGGATGTGCCCACAACCAAGGTACATGCCCTTGACTGGAATCGAACCTGGGACCCTTCAATCGATAAGTCGACTCTCTATCCACTGAGCCAAACCAGTCAAGGCTGTTCAGTGATTTTTTAATTCTTTAAAGGATGCAAATGTTGCATTAGGCACCAAAGAGTAAAATTAAGCCAGCAGTAGTAGATAGCTGAAAATAATGATTACTATACATTTTTTATATCCATAATATAAAGTGATTCTGTAAATTTTTTGCCAGCTACTACAAGATTTACGATAGTTCTTTGAATGCATCTGATTAAGTTTCATCAATAGAAAAGTGAGGTCAACTAAATTCCTTTGATTAAATCAGCAGACATAAGACATTGACATGTATATGTCCTCAGATAAAATTTTATAACTTTAACAACACAAAAAATGGTCAAGATTTTAGACATTTGCGAGGTCTTTTAACTATATACCAGAGAATTTCATGTGTACCTAGCATGAACCACTTTATAAAACAGAGCTGCCTGTGCTTGATTATTTCCTAAATATTATGATAAAATATACATGCACTGAGATAAGAATACTTGTCATATTTTTTCTACAATTTATATAAAAATAAAATTAACCTTCTAGAAATATGAAAAAACATATTAGCCTGATGTTTTCACTTTGGGAATATGAATATGTCACTTGTTCTACATTAGTTAAGTTCCTCATTTTAAAAAGTGGTCTTGGACTCTACTGCTGGAGATATTATAGTCAAATGATTTTATGTCCAGGGATTTTAGTCCTTGGCTGTGAATCAAAATCAACTGAGGGAATTCTTATTCAGTATTTCGGGATAGTATTCTAGGATGTGTCCTTTTAAGAAGAGCCACAAGTGACTCAAACCTAGCCAGGATATGCAATAGTGATTTTATATTATTTGGTGCGAAGAACAGAATGAGAATCTCAAACCTATATATTGCTTATAACTTATCTAAATAGTAGAGGCCTGGTGCACAAAATTTATACACTGGGGGGGGTGGTCTCCCAGCCTGGCCTGTGCCCTCTCACAGTGCAGGAGCCTCATGATTAATCACCCCAAAGAGGTAGGCTACCCTAACAGGTTTGGCTCAGCGGATAGAGCATGGGCCTGCGGACTCAAGGGTCTCAGGTTCAATTCTGGTCAAGGGCATGTTCCTTGGTTGCGGGCACATCCCCAGTAGGGAGTGTGCAGGAGGCAGCTGAGCGAGGTTTCTCTCTCATTGATGTTTTTAACTCTCTACCCCTCTCCCTTCCTCTCTGTGAAAAATCAATAAAATATATTTTTTAAAAAAGAGGTAGGCCCCACCCACCCATCTGGGGCTCCTTGATGGATTGCCCCAAAGAGGTAGGCTGGAACCAGGGTTCCCGCCTCCATGCTGCATGGAGCTGCGGGACCCCCAGGCCTTGCCACATGGAGCTGCTGGGACCCGCCTCTGTGCCAAGCATGTAGTGTCAAGTCCCTGCCAACCCACATGTGCCTCACTGCACACACAGCCTCACCCACCCACGTGTGCCCACTGTGAATGCAGCCTCATGGTGATGGATTGTGATGGAGTAAGGGCATCACAGAGTGAGGGTGTGATGACCATTTGCATATTAGCTCTTTATTATATAGGATTATACCTTGCTAAGAAAAAATGTCAGTAGTTGTAGTAGTTGTAAAATAGCTGCCATGTAGCCTATATAATTAAAGGCTAATATACAAATCAACCAGATGGCAGAAGGACCAGTCACTTTTATGTGCCCTGACCAACAGGGGGCAGATGCTCAATGCAGGAGCTGCCCCCTGGTGGTCAGTGTGCTCCCACATGGGGAGTGCTGCTCAGCCAGAAGCTGGGCTCATGGCTGGGGAGTGCAGAGTTGGTGGCAGTAGCCTCACTGCCCTTGCAGCAGTGCTTAGGGCGTCTGAATGATGGTTTAGGTCTGCTCCCTGCCTAAGCCATCAGTTGGACATCTGCCGAGGGCTCCTGGACTGCAAGAGTGTGCAGGTTGGACTGAGGGACCTGCCCAAATGCACAAATTTCATGTATCGTTCCTCTAGTCTCATTATAAGAAAAGATATAGTGTTACTGGTAGAAAAATGATTAGAATGAGCAATATATAGGATTTTCCAGAGAAACAGACCCAATAGTAACGTAGACCATTAATATAAGAGCATAGAAGAGTGGGAGAAGGAGAGAGTGAAAAGGGGGGAGAGAGAGATTGATTTAAGTAATTGCCTTATGTGATTGTGGGGGCGAGCAAGTGAGAAATCTGTGGGGCAGTTTAGCAGGGTGGAAATTTAGGCAAAATTTCATATTGTAGTTGTGAGTCCAAAGACTGGAAATTCAGACAGAATTTCTATTTTGCAATCTATAGCCATAAGTAATTCTTTAAAAAAAAGATTTTAGAGAGGAAGGAATGTAAATGGACATGTCCATAGAAAAGAGACACATCCATGGGACCCATAACCCAGGCACGTGCCCTGACTAAGAATCAAACCTGTGACCGTCTGGTGCGTGGGCCAACACTAACCAACTGAGACACACCAGCCTAGTTGATAATTCTTTCTTTGGGGGGGCTTTCAGCCTTTGCTCCTAAGGCCTTCAACTGATTGGATGATGCTAATGCACACTATAGAGTAAGGGTCCTCAAACTACGGCCCACGGGCCACATGCAAATACAAATATTGTATTTGTTCCCGTTTTATTTTTTTACTTCAAAATAAGATATGTGCAGTGTGCATAGGAATTTGTTCATAGTTTTTTTTTTACACTATAATCCAGCCCTCCAACAGTCTGAGGAACAGTGAACTGGCCCCCTGTTTAAAAAGTTCGAGGACCCCTGCTATAGAGGGATTATCTATTTTATTCAAAGCCTATTTATTTACATGTTAATCACACCTAAAAAACACCATTGCGACTTCTAGACAACACAACTAGGTACCATAGCCTAGCCAAGTTTACACATAAAATTAACCATCACAGCTGGTAAACTTTAGTGAGGGCTGATGCCAGCAGAATAATGACTAAGTGAGTTCAATCAGAGTGAATGTGAGTGGGTATATGAGAAGGGTTGGTCATACTGTGTGGGTGGGGGAAGGAGCAAGATTGCAGGCCACCTGAATCTGTTGGGGTATGAAAATGGTATCCTGAGCCAGTGTTAAGTCTACAGTAAATTTGGTAGGCAACTGCGGGTTGGAAGAGGCACACAGTAGTCTTTTCCTTTTTTCTCATGTCCTCTATAGTTTGGAGCAGTTCTGGTCAGAATTGGGACTATTTAGGCATCATTTAACCAGTGAGTTTCATCACATTGATTTTCATAGTTTATTCTCATTCTCATTTTCACCTGCTCATTCATTATATGGTGCTCCAGTTAGTCTTTCAACTTGCTTGAGCATTTGCTTATTAGCTTGGTGGGTGTTGCTTTGGGTTGTCAGTTCTGTAGTAGTCATTTTTGAAGTAACACTTCATACTAAGGCAGTTACTGCCTGTTGATTGAACAAGCCGGTTGTAATTTCTCTGCACTCTATAATGATGTCATTTTTCTTTGATCCAGGAAGTGGTGAGTGGTGTTTGCATAAACAAGTTGGTTCCTTTTCTACTTTTTTTTTTTTTTACTGCCACTTGGATGGTTGCCCATTTTGTATCTTCTTAGCTTTTCTATCATGACCCCATTTTCGTGTGGGCCTACCAGTTATTTATATATTATCTCAGTGAATTATTTTGTCCACAGGATCCTCTGATATTTCCTTTCTCATTTTGTATATGCTGAATTTTAATTTTCTCCAAACTTGGTTATGATGAATAATACCATTAATTAAGACTGTGGTTTTTAAGACTAAAAGTAGTTTTGGGCTTATAAAAGGCACAGGGCTTGTGAAAAGTAATTCTCAGATTTTGGTGTGTATAAGAATCATTGAAAGACCAAGTGAGAGAGACAAAATGGCGGTGGTACAGACAGATGTGTTCCGTGCCTTGTCCCAGAGCAGATAGGGCGAGCAGCTGAAATGAGTAACATCCAGCCAGAATTGGCAGAGGAGATTCAGCTGGAAGACAGTTTGAAGCTGGGAAAGGCAGAGGACTCCAGGAGAAAGGTAAAGTCAAGGCTCTGGGAAAGATAATTGGCCAGACATCTGATCCCTGAGTATCAGAGCGAATCCACATGGCACCTGCTTGGGCCAAGTCCCTTGGGACAGGCGCAGTGGAAAGAAGGTACCAGAACTGCTGGTCGGCAGGGGATTCTAGATCTGGGTCCACAATCAGGAAAGCCTGAGGGGTGCAGGCAGGAGAAGAGTGCACAGATGCGCAGCCTTTCCCCCCTCGCAGGGGATTCTAGATCTGGGTCCACAGTCAGGAAAGGCTGAGGGGTGCCTGCAGGAGAGGAGTGCACAGTGGTACAGCCTCTCTCTCTCTGTGGCTTGTGCCTTTCTTCATGGAGCCTAGTTCATAGGACCTTTCATAGATAGGCACTTACCCGTGGCTGGAGTGTGGGAGAAGGTGCGGGATTGTGGAATCTGGGGAGAGAGGAAGATCCAGGAGAAGTGGCAGTGAGTTTGGTGCTGAGTCATAGTGAGCCTGGGACCCGGGCAGCCATTTTGTCCTGAAGAGATAGCCCCTCCCTCCAGTATCCAGGCAACCAATACAACCACACCCAGATTCCACCATAAATGGAACGAAGGATTAAAAAACAAACAAACCCCTAAATAGTCCTTGCCAGTCCAAAGTGGCTGGATTAAAGAGAGACTTTCAGTCCCCACAATCGGAACCTGAGAAAAACTGCAGTACAGAAGACTGGGATGTTAAGCCAGCCAAAGGAACACTTCACTTTTTCATTTTTATTTTATTTTTTATTACTTTGTTCTCTCTCTCTCTTTTTTCTTTTTCTTTTTTTTTTCTTTTTTTGTTTGTTGCTTTATTTTCTATTTCTTTTCCCATTATTTTTCCATCACTCTATTTTATTTGCTTTTTTTAAAACCATTTTTGAAATCAAAGTTTTTCTAATTTTATTATTATATGTTCTCATTCTCTTTCTTCTTATCCACCTACCCCTTTCTACTTCGTCTATACTGAACTGAGATCCACCCCATATTCATCCAATTCTTAACCTTATCTTCTATATATAAGCTCAGCATTGACAGATTCTGCCCCCACCCTCTTTGCTGGGGGTTTGGTGTTTGTATTTGGTTTGTTTGTTTTGTTTTTACATTATTTATTTATTTATTTATTATTTCTGTTGTTTTGTTTTGTTTATCTATTGGTTCTGTGGTTTTTCATATATATATATATATATATATATATATATATATATATATATATATCTGTGTAATCTCCCCCTATCTTTCTTTTTCTTTTCTCTCATCTTTTTCACTTTCTTTGATATCATTTATGCTCTCTTTTGTCGCCCTAATTCTCTTTTCTAAGGTGGTCACTTATAGTGCGGTTATTATTGTCGTGAGTACATTCGTGATTTGGTCTCTTTCTGTTGTGTCTTGTTGAGGTCAATTTTATCTTGTCGGCTAGGTGCTAGAGAGTAAGCCTCATAAACAGACACCTGGAGAGGAAACTACACCCACAAAAGAGTCACTAGCACGCCAAACCCAACTACAGAGGCAGGAAGAAGGCAGCAATGAGGGAGAGAGTGTGAGTCAGTGACGGACCAAAACAGGAGTGTGTGGACATGTGGGATGTGTGTGTGTGTATGTGAGTGAGGCACAGATAGATCCCACAAGACATTTGGTGTCAGGCTAAATGGGCTCGCCTAACTAGGCAGCCTCTACTACCATTGTAAGCAGTTCCTGGAGGCCGGCTCGTCCTCAGAGTCCTAGCGCTTTTAAGGGGATAGCTGCTGTAACTGGGAACCAGGCCTCACCCTCACCCAGGGTGCCCTCAGATAACACCTGGGACTCTACAGACACCCCTGCCAGGGACCTGCTACCTCGTCTATGGTCCTAGGGTCAACGAGTCTCCAGCCACCCTGGGTGCAGCCTCCTGTGAGTTCTGAAGCATGCTCCCCTCTGAACAGCCCAACGTCTTAGACCAGGGCACTGCAACCACACAAGCAGCAGACACGTGAGCAGCCCACTCCTGTCCAAGGAGCAACAGCCGTGTGAGCAGCCTGCCCCAGGCCTAAGAGCAGAAGCCTCACGTGGCCTGCCCCTGTCCAAGGAGCAGCATCTGTGTGAACGGCCTGCCCGTTCTGAGGAGCAGCAGCCGCACAAGCAGCCTGCCCACTATTGAGGAGTGGCAGGTCCATGCAGCCAGCCCCCATCTGAGGAGCAGCAGCTGTGCAGCCCACACCCTCCTCCTGTCTGAGGAGCAGTAAGTGTGTGTGAAACCAGACCCCATCCAAGGATCAGAAGCTGCACAAGCAGCCTGCCCCCATCCATATGAGGAGCAGCAGTGGTGTGAGCATCCCATACCCATATGAGGAACAGCATCACCATGAGCAGCCCTCTCCCACTCAAGGAGCAGTAGCTGCCTGGGCACCCTGCCCCAGTCCGAGGAGCAGTAGCCACACAAACGGACCACCCACATCCAAAGGGAAGCAGGCCTGCACATTCCACAGTGGTCCGAGGAGCAGCAGACACATGCAGCATGCACCTGTCTCACGAGCAGGAGTTGGGTGAGCAGCCTGCCCCCATCTGAAGAGCATACACATAGGCATCTCGCTCCCGCCCAAAGAGAAGCAGCCACGCAAGCAGCCCATACTGCATCTGAGGAGCACCAGCCATGTGAGCAAAGAGCCCCCATAGGAGGAACAGCAACCCCACGTGCATCTCACTCTGGCCCAAGGAGCAGCAGCCACCCGAGCCACTCGCCCCTGTCTGAGGAGCAGCAGCCACACGAGTAGACAGACTGACCACATCTGAGGAGCGGCAGCCCTGCACAGCCCACACTAGTCCAAGGAGCAGCAGCCACATGCAGTCTACATCTGTACGACAAGCAGCAGTTGGGTGAGCATCCCACCCCCATCCAAGGTGCAGTAGCCGCAGTAGCCACACATGCAGGTCACTCCCGCCCAAGAAGCAGCAGCCACACAAGCAGCCCATCCCCCATCTGAGGAGCAGCAGCTGTGCAAGTAACCACACCAGTACAAGGAGGAGTAGCTCTGTAAGCAACTTGCCCCTGTCCAAAGATTGGCAGCCTCGTGAGCAGCCCACCCCATCTGAGGAACAGCAGCAGGTGCAGCCAGCCCCATTCCAAGGAGCAGCAGCCACATGAGCACTCTGCGCCCATCCGAGGAGCAGAAGCCATATGAAAAGCCCCCTCCTGTCCAAAGAGCAGCAGCCACGCTCAGCCTGCCCCCACCTGAAGAGCAGCATCCTCGTGACCATCCCACCCCTGTTCAAGGAACTACAGCTGTGCAAGCAGCCTCACCTACCAACCAGAGGAGACACCACTGCTGTGAACAGCACCCAGCAGAGGAGCTGCTGCCAACTGAGGAGCAGCCACTACTGTGACCACTTGAGGAGCAACTGCAGCCTGAAAAACCACTGTACCCAAGGAGCAGCCCCTGCACTACTCGATATCTAGATCAGTCGGTGAGACCAAAAATGGGTAAACAAAGAAACTCCCAAAGGAAAGAAAAGGGGAAATTGCCAGAGAAGCAGCTAAGTGAAACAGAAGCATGCAATATGTCAGAAAAAGAATTTAAAAATAAGGGTCCTAGAGTGCATAAACTGGATGGAGAAAAAATCAAAAACTTTTGTAAGAGTCACGAAGAAATATATGAAAATATCAATAACTTATGTAAGAATCAAGAAGAAATTAAGAGTGATATAGCTGCAATAAAACACACCATGGAAAGTTTGAACAGTAGACTAGAAGAAGCAGAGGACCAAATTAGTGAATTCGAAGACAAGGAAGCAAAACACACACAAACTGAAATGCAATTGGAGAAAAAATTAAAAGACAGGAGGAGAGCCTAAGGGAGCTATGGGACAACATGAAAAGAAGCAACATGTGAATAATAGGGGTGCCAGAACAACAGGATGAGGAACAAGGGTTAGAAAACCTATTTGAAGAAATAATGTCAGAAAACTTCCCTGAGGTGGGGAAGAAAAAAGTCACACAAGCACAGAGAGTCCCAAACAAGGTGAACCCGAAAAGACCCACACCAAGACACATCATAATTACCATGGCAAATGTTCAGGACAAAGAGAGAATCTTACAGGCTGCAAGAGAGAGACAGAAAGTTACATACAAGGGGTCTCCCATTAGATTGTCAAATGATTTCTCAACAGAAATACATCAGGCCAGAAAAGAATGGATGGAAATTTACAAAGTGATGCAAGCAAGTGACTGAATCCAAGAATACTCTATCCAGCAAGGCTATCATTCAAACTTGAAGGGGAAACAAGAAGTTTCACAGACAAAAAAAGCCTAAGGGAGTTTATCACCACCAAGCCAGCAATGCAAGAAATGAAAAGGAACTAGTGTAAAAAAAAGAAATTAATAGCTAAGAAAGAAAACAGGCACAAAAAATAAAAATGGCTACAAACCAGTACCTTTCAACAATAACTTTAAATGTAAATGGAGTAAATGCTTCAATCATAAGACATCGAGTGGCTGAATGGATAAAAAAACATGACCCATACATTTGCTGTCTTCAAGATCCCTACCTCAGAATAAGGGATTCAAACAGACTGAAAGTGAAGGGATGGAAAAATATCTTTCAGGCAAATAGAAATGAAAAAATAGCTGGGGTACCAATACTTATATTGGACAAAGTATACCTCAAAGTGAAGGCCATAACAAGAGATAAAAAAGGCCACTTCATAATACTAAAGGGATCAATACAACAAGAGGATATAACCCTGATAAATATATATGCACCCAATTCAGGAACACCCAAATACATAAAAAAAAATCTCCTGGAAGATATCAATGGCGTGATCGACAACAATACAATCATATTAGGGGACTTTAATACACCACTGACATCACTGGATAAATTCTCTCAAAGTCAGCAAAGAAACAGCAATCCAAAATGACTCACTAGATCAGATGGATTTAATTGACATCTTCTGAACATTTCATCCCAAAGCCACGGAATATATGTTCCTCTCAATTGCACATGGGACATTTTCAAAAATAGGCCACATATTGGGTCACAAACAAAGTCTCCCCAAATTCAAGAAGATTGAAATCATACCAAGCATCTTCTCAGATCGCAATGGCATAATATTAGAAATAAACTACAATAAAAACAATCCGAAACACTCAAATACTTGGAAGTTGAAT
Organism: Myotis daubentonii; assembly: GCF_963259705.1. Classification (NCBI taxonomy): domain Eukaryota; kingdom Metazoa; phylum Chordata; class Mammalia; order Chiroptera; family Vespertilionidae; genus Myotis; species Myotis daubentonii. The sequence continues at coordinate 113,867,006 of NC_081861.1, forward strand.
AGTATGTTATTAAATATTGATTTGTTTACCAATGAGATCAAAGATGAAATTAAAAATATCATGGAAAGTAATGACAATGAATACACAACAATCCAAAACCTATGGGACACAATGAAAGCAGTCCTGAGAGCGAAGTTTATAGGTCTACAGGCCTACCTCAGAAAACAAGAAAAAATGGTAGTAAATCATCTAACTCTACAACTCAAAGAATTAGAAAGAGAGCAACAAGAAAACCACAGAGTGAGCAGAAGGAAGGAGATAATAAAGATTGTCTGTATTTCAAATCTCCATAAAACAGCTTTTTCAGAGGTATTATAAGCAATACAACAGAGAAAAAAACTTAACTGATATTATTTAAGGAAAATTAAGGAATACAGTTGGATCTATAGAGTAAGAAATATAAGTCTGTGGCTTTAATTGCCTAATGCTTAAAAGGAAAATGTCTATTTGGGGGGATCTTTTCTTCTTGTAGATCATGTTATGCCACCACTATTTAAAATTCTCATATCATTCTTTAATTTACAAAATCATTTTGTTAAAGCAACTTTTATAGAATTTAAAAAATATGAATGCGTGATGGGAAAACTTGCTTAGTATTTGCACATTTGCCTTAGTTTATATAATTGATTTTCTGACTAGGTAACAATTGTTGGTACAAAATAGTGTTCATCAGGCAGTATTCTATGGATATCTAGTATCCAGCATTTCTGATAAAGGGTTGGAATTTGCATCTGATTCTTATTACTTAGTAGGCACCTTGTTTTTCTGCTCTGAAACCTTTTTAAAAAAACTTATCCTTGAGATTCTAAAATTTCATCAGTATATATTTTGGTATGGATTCTTTTATCCCTTGAACTCTGTACTTTACTCCATAGATTTGTTTCATTCTGAAAACTTGGATATTTCTTAAGCTCAGAGATACCATTTTAATAACATCTCTTTGATGATTACTTCTCCATTTCTTATATTCTATGATTTTAGGACTTGTGTTAGTTTTGTGTTGGACTTATTCACCACACTTCTTAAGTACCATTCATATATTTAATAAATCTTTTGCTCAACTTTCTGTAATATTTCCTAGATTTGATTTCCTTTTTCCTAATCTAGTTTGTTATTTAATTCATATACTGAATATTTAAATTTCAGAAGTAGTATTTTGATGTTTTATTTATGATACATAAATACAATATTTTATATAGCAGCACAATTTGCAATAGCTAAGAACTGAAAACATTCTAAGTTTCCATCAGCAGATGACGGGATTAAAAAACTGTGGTACATCTACACAATGGAATTCTATGCTTCTGTAAAAAAGAAGGAACTCTTACCATTTGCAACAATATTGATGGAACTGGAGAGCATTATGCTAAGTGAAATAAGCCAGTCAGATAAAGAGAAATATCACTGGATCTCATTCATATGTGGAATATAATGAACATAAACTGATAAAACTAAAATAGTTCCAGAGACAGAGAAGCATCAAACAGACCATCTAACCTCAGGGGGAAGGGTGGGAGTGGGTGGTGGGAAGAGGGGAGAGAGATCAACCAAAGGACTTGCATGCATGCATATAAGCATAACCCATGGACACAGTCAGTAGCGGGGGTGAGGACATGTTCCAGGGGGAGGCAACAAGTAGGGAGAGGTCAATGGGGGAAAAGGGAATCATGTGTAATACTTTAAACAATAAAGAATTTAAAATTAATTAATTAATAATGAATAAAACACTAAGTATCCCCAAGCCAATTATGAAATGTAAATGATTTCTGGATTATCTCAAACCAAAAACTTGCTACTACAGGATCTTCTCGTCTAGAAATAACTTTTCAAAAGGAAGGTTTTTAAAAAATATTTTATTGGACCACTGTATCTTTAAGATACAATTGAAGCATTTATAACTAGAACATGTATAGTTTTATCTGAGTTCACAGATAGGTACTGAATAAGTACACTCTTATTGATTTGCTTCCTAGCTCTAGGTTCCAAGTTTGTTTGTTTATTTGTTTGATTTCTTGGTTGTTTGGTTGGTTGATTCGCCATGCACATGTACATTAAGACAGATTGGACTGACAAAAGAATTAATCTCAAAATATTAATTTATATTACTTGCTTAAACTAAATTATAAAATACAGATAATATTCTCTTATCTTAATCTTTTACCAATAATGTTCTACTTGATCTGTGAAAGTTTCTTAGGTATTACTTGAAAAACATGTTCTGTTCTGAGGTGCAATAAGTTTAGGAAATCATTTGTTTGACAAATATTAAACTTATTCCTTGAATCCGTTATTGTAAATGGCATTTAAAAACTGCATGGACATTGGGAAACTTTAAAATGTTGTTTTATACAGGGTCTTTTTTTTGATTTGTTTCCTGAAAATATTTATCAATTAAAGAGCACATTAAGGCACAGGGAAGTTTAATAAATGGAAAAATGCCACTTGAGCATATATAGCATTGCAAATATATTTTTACAATGAAATTTAGCTTAATTTAATGTGATTTGTTTCTAGAAATCTTTAATACATTTGTATTAAATAAATACATTAAGAAGTGCTCTCTCAATGCAAGAGTAAGGGAACATCATTTATTCTCTGTGCTCCATTCCATTTCCTCCTCCAGGATTTCAAAACTGAATTTTTACATCTGTGCTTTGGTGACAGTTGGAATTTTGGTTGTATTTTTTCTAGATGATTGTAATTATATGAATGAGGGGAATTGGAGGAGGACTGAAAGGCTTGACTCAATTTATGTCAGCTCTCTTCCTTATCACTATTAGGAAAATAGTATTCAATCACGATCTGCCTGTATGGAGTTAGAATAACTATTGAAAGGCTCTAAAATGCTATGTAAGATTGTTTCTTGTGTAAAATTTATTGCAATCAGATCAACAGTGGGTCATTGAACCAATCAGTCAACATACATATTGCCTATATCTTTGTAATAAAGTAAGCTGTATCAGGAACTGCCTGTTTTATGGCCAAATTACAGGGAAAAAAGGCAATTGTTTATTTCAGTGATGTTTGTGCCTCCAACAGGATAAACAAACTGTCTTAGAAACATTACAAATATTTTCAGTGTAGTCAGTTTTGGGGTTACAACTGTTATTTATTTGATTCAATTCATATGGTTAAGTGCTTGTAAACCCCTTTATATGTAAATATTTGCTACATTATAGTACATTATTGAACATTGAACTACATCCAGTTCATTAGATAATGAAATTTTATAATCTTTATTAATTTTTTCCTTTTCATATCCAAGAGGAAATAAATAAGTTTCTCGTTTTAAATAATATATTTTGTAAGATGACTTTACTTCAAAAAAAGGCAAGCAAAAATAAGTAAATAACTGAAAAGCTTGCTGCTATCTTCTGCCATCATTATCTTGCAGAATACAAATTTAATATTCATATTAAAAAGACATATTGCTGATGTTGATCTTTAACTAGGAAAAGGAGCCATAGGGGATACATTAAACTAAAGAACAGTTAAATGAGACATATTCCCAAGACACTTGCCTCTTGAAAACAGCCTTTAAGTAAAATCTTTTAAACAGCATTCTCTTATTTTATAAACTGTTACTAGATGCCCAGTACATGAATTTGTGTACAGGTGGGGTCTGGCTGGCCCGACCCCAATAGGCAGATCGAGGCTAGGCCTGTCCAGAGGAGGAGAAGGCGGGAGGTTGGCTGGCTGGCTTTCTGTTATTGGGGCCAAATAAGGGCCAGCCAGCTGGAGGGAGGGGCCACGGGTGATTGGACAGTGCTCCACGCTCCCAAATGGGGTCGGGATGCGATCCTGGATCAGTGACTGTGGGAGGTGCTATGGGAGGTTTGCCAGCCAGCCCCACCCCTGATTGGTGTGGTGGGGGCCCATTGGCAGTGGAGCTGGTTGGGAGGAGGATCCATGGGCTGATCGGGTGGTGGGGGCCCATTGGGGGTGTGGCCAGCCTGGGGGAGGGGCTGCAGGTGGTTGGCCAGCCAGCACTCCCACTGTTCGGAGTTGGGGGGCCAATCTGAGGTGAGGACGAGCATGGGGAGGGGCTTCAGGTGGTTAGTTGGTCAACCCTGCCTTCAATTGAGGGGAGATCAGGGTAGGGCCAATCAGGGGCGGGACTGGCCAAGGGGAAGGGCCCTGGGGGGTTTGGCCAGCTGCCCCACCCTATATCAGGGTGGAGAGGTTAATCAGGGTTGGGATAAGTGGGGGAGGGAGGGGCCTTGGTATGTTGGCCAGCTGGCTCCACACCCTGATTACCAGGTTCCCTGGCTGCAGTGGAAGTCATAGCCATCCGTCAATCTGGTCCTTTTGGCGTTACAGTCACTGGCATTTTATAAATATAGACTAGAGGCCCAGTGCACAAAAATTTGTGCACAGCCTAGCCTGTGCCCTCTCACAGTCTGGGACCCCTAGGGAGAAAATGCCCTGCTGGCTTAGGCCTGTTCCCAGGTGGCACAGGGCAGGCCCAATCCCTAGGTGCAGCCCCTGGTCGGGCTCAGAGCAGGGCCAATTGGGGAGTTGGGGCGCCGTCCCCTGTCAAGCACAGAGCAGGGGGGATTGGGAGGTTGCGATGCCACCCTCGGTCACGCTCAGGTAGGGCCGATTGGGGGGTTCGGGCACCGCCCCCTGTCACACTCAAGGCAGGGTCGATGGGGAGGTTGCGGCGCCACCCTCTGTCATGCACAGAGCAGGGCCCATCAGGGGTTTGAGGAGCTCCCCCCTGTCACACACAGAGCATAAGGGCGATCAGGGGGTTTGGCGCTGCCCCCTGTCACGCTGATCCTGGTTCCGGGAGGCCTCTCGGCTCTGCTGATCCCGGTGCATGGGTGGGACTGGCTTGTTTGCCCTGAAGGGTGTCCTGGACCAGGGTGGGGGTCCCCACTGGGGTGCCTGGCCAGCCTGGTTGAGGGGATGAGGGCTGTTTTCAGGTTGGGCGTGACTGAAGCTCCCAACTACAACTCCTTTCTTTCTTTCTTTCTTTCTTTCTTTCTTTCTTTCTTTCTTTCTTTCTTTCTTTCTTTCTTTCTTTCTTTTTTTTTTTTTTCTGGGCCAGCTTTAGCTCTGGCTCCAGCTCTGAGGCCTCTGCTGCCGAAAACAGGTATCTGGTTTGTTTGGGTTCTATAATCGAAACAATGTATAACTCCAGCTCTGAGATCCCTGCTCGCTGAAAGCAGGTTTGGGGGTTTTGTTTAGCTTCTATATTTATTACAATGTTTCAAAATGCAGGCTCAGAGGCCGGCAAGGCAGGCAGGGAACGTTGGAGTCCTCCATCACTGAAGCAAGCAAGCCTCATGTTAGTTTCAAGTTGCCTGGCTGCCGGCAGCCATCTTGGTTGGCAGTAATTTGCATATTGCCCTGATTAGCCAATGGGAAAGGTTGCAGTCTTATGCTAATTACCATCTTTCTCTTTTATTAGGTAAGATACTGAAAAAGTTAATAGTCAATGCCCAAATTTAAGAGGTAACCACCAACCTACATTGTGTGACCTCATCTATCCATAATCAAAGTCCTCCTTTTGCATTAATTTTAGTTATAATGGTGAATATTCTGGTTGTAAAGCTATACATAATAGCATTATGATAAAATGGCAGCCTTGGTAATTGAGATAATATGATCTATATTCTCATTGTACTGCTGCTTCAATTAAGCTACACAGGTGCACAATGAATGAAATATGCATTCTTTATTCTGTTCTTAAGAGGTGATGGAGGACATGTGGGCGGGTAGAGTGTTCTGTGTTAAATAGTCCTTAGTTGAAAGACCGACTTACCCATTCCAAGGTGTCCAAGCTTTTGTACAGTGGTTCAATCATCAGAAAAACAGGACTAATAATGCTAGATATTATAAGTATTAACTTAGGTGATGCGTTTAAAATGACACCAATAATAAATTTAACTCAGTGGTTTCAATCAATATGTGGTAGCAAATGTTTTTAAAAGGCTGACCTTGAGAAAGTAGTCTATTCATTGTATAAAACTCAAGTTTTGCCGTAACCGGTTTGGCTCAGTGGATAGAGCGTCGGCCTGCGGACTGAAAGGTCCCAGGATTGATTCCAGTCAAGGGCATGTAACTTGGTTGTGGGCACATCTCCAGTAGAGAGTGTGCAGGAGGCAGCTGATCGATGTTTCTCTCTCATCGATGTTTCTAACTCTGTCTCTCTCCCTTCCTCTCTGTAAAAAGTCAATATATATATATATATATATATATATATATATATATATATATATATATATATATATATATATTTTATTGCTTAAAGTATTACAAAGGGTATTACATATGTGTCCATTTTTCCCCCCAGCCCTAGACAGTCCCCTAGCCTCCCCTATCCCCCGGAGTCTTATGTCCATTGGTTATGCTTATATGCATGCATACAAGTCCTTTAGTTGATTTCTTACCCCCCTGCCTCCTGCACCCACCCTCATCGGGCCTTCCCGCTGCAGTTTGACAATCTGTTTGAGGCAGCTCTGCCTCTGTATCTATTATTGTTCAAAAGTTTATAATGGTCTCTATTATCCATGAATGAGTGAGATCATGTGATATTTTTCCTTCATTGACTGGCTTATTTCACTTAGTATAATGCTCTCCAGTTCCATCCATGCCGTTGCAAATGGTAAGAGTTCCTTCCTTTTTAGAGCAGCATAGTATTCCATCGTGTAGATGTACCAATAAAATATGTTTTTAAAAAAACCCTCAAGTTTTATACAATTTTTAAAGTTTAGATTCTAGTATAAGTTTGGAAGGCTAATATCATACTTTATCTCTTCCCTTTCATGTTATTTTTTTTCTTTTTCAGCTAGTCACTAAAATCTCATTTATATTTTTTCAGGTAGAAGTGTTAGTAGATAGGGAATTTCCAAGATATGAATAGCTTTTGGAATCCATAAATCCCAAAGATTAGTCTGAGACAGTAGAACCAAACTTCAAAAAGGAGCCTTTAGACATTTCTTATATTATTGTCCTGAATTGCTATTTAATTTTAAGAGCACCTGTCTCTCTAACAACAATAACAGTAAAGGAACCTTATATTTTGTCTATGTTTCCATTACAATTTTGTTTCTCCTGAAGGCTCAATAATAATGGTGTAATAAAAAGCAGTTGACCAGCTGGCTCCACCCCGATTGGCCAGTTTGCTGGCTGCAGTGGAAGTCATAGTGACCGGTCATTCTGGTCATTACAGAGAACTGTGTGAAGTGTTCAGATCCTATAGAGTTATTTTAGTCCAATGACTATAGATCCACTAAATACTGGTATGGATATTTTGTACTATACTATGAAAAATTTGATAGTTCATAATGCTGAATTTACTTTAAAAATGAGGGAAAGATTACAAATATACAACATATAGTAGATTTGAGTAATTTTACTTTTTTAATTAAAAACTTTTCTAGATTTATTGAGATTATAATTGATATACAATATTGTGTATATTTAAGGTGTACAATGTGATGATTTGATACACGTATATATTGTGAAATGATTGCCACAATAGGGTTAGTTATTATATTCATCACCTTACATAATGACAATATTTTGATGTGTGTGTGTGTGAGAATATTTGTGGTCTACTCTCTTAGAAACTTTCAAATATATACTACAGTATTGTTAACTGTAGTCACTGTGCTGTACATGAGAATTCCAGAACTTATTAATCTGAACTGGAAATTTGTACCACTTGACCAACATTGGCCCATTTCCCCCACTCTCTAGCCCCTGACAGCCACCATTCTACTCTGTTTCCATGACTTTTGTGTTTTTAGATGCCACATACAAATGATGTCACATAGTATTTGTCTTTCTCTGTCTTCTCACTTATTTCCCATGGCCTGGGAGCCCAACCGGCCCTTCCCAGTGGATATGGCAGGATTTGCAGTGGCCCTTGCTGTTGGCTAAGCCCAATGCCCAGTTTGATGCAACCGCTCCCCGAGGCCACCTGGAGAGAAGTCTCCTGAGCCACCTGGTGGACCCCAAGGACCTGGAGCCACAGACTTCCAACTGCTCCCGGGTTCTGGTGTGGCACACGCGGACAGAGAAGCCCAAGATGAAGCAGGAGGAGAAGCTACAGCGGCAGGGCCTAGGCTCAGACCCCGCCATGGAGGTGTGATGGATGCCCCAGCCGACTGCTGTTTCACCAGGCAGAGACCTGTGGGGCTGGGCACCTGGCTTCCAGGGTGCGGTTCTCCACGTCCTGACCCCTCAGAACCAGGGGCTGCCCCTCTGCCATTTCAGCCCAGCTGCTTCCTCCGCCCCCAGCCTGCCATGTGGCACTGCCCACAAGCTGGGGACAAGCAGCCCTTATATTGAGCCTGATCAGCCCTGTCTGGGTTGGAGCAGAAGGACAGACAGACACAGGAGGGAGGGCAGCTGACTTACTGGGTAACTTATTGGGGCTGGGCATGCACTGGGGTGGGGGGGCTGGAGGAGCAGTGCTGGACCCTCCCCACCTGAGCATGCTGACCCCTCCTACCTCCAGAATAAAAAAATCTCAACCTGAAAAAAAAATGCCCCCTAGGTTCATTAATGTTACAAAATGGTAGGAGTTTCTCCTCTTTTTTTCATGACTGAAATGTGTGTGTGTGTGTGTGTGTGTACACACATTTTCTTTATCCATTCATTGGTCAATGGACACTCAGATTGTTTTCATGTCTTGTCTGAGTAATTTTTAGATGATACCTCCTCATGGACACAAGGTACCATCAATATAAGTAAAACTCCATGTAGTTGTCAACTGCTCACATGAAAAAAAAATTGGAAATTAAGGACTCAGAATGGTTGGTTCTTTTGTTTGTTTGTTAATTCTCACCCAAGTTTATTTTTGTCATTGATTTTTAGAGAGAGTGGAAGGGACGGGTAGAGAGAGAGTGAAACTTTGATGTGAGAGAGACACACTGATTGGTTGCTTCCTGCACACACCCCGACTGAGGCAAGGGATCAAGCCTACAACCAAGGTATGTGCTTTTGACTAGAATAGAGCCCATGACCCTTTAGTCCCCAGGCTGATACTCTAACCACTGAGCAATCAGCTAGAGCCAGTTGTTTTCTTTTAAACAAATACTTTATTTTGCAAGCTAGAGGACACAGGGTATCACATTTAAATTGTGAATTTAGAGTCAATAATTAAATGTACTAAAAATGTTTCCTCTGGTGTTAGGCAGTTGCTCTGCTATTTTGCCATCCTTACCCCATCCTGCTGGATGCCTACAATAATAATCACTCAGACCTTCTTCGTCTGGGCCAGCCTGACAGGTTGAGCCGGGCTGAGGCAGGGAGGTGGGAATTGAGAAAAGAAAGACAGGCAGGAAAGCGAGATCAGGAGGACTACAGCTCTCGAGGAACTGAAGCAACTTTATTAGCCACACAATCCTATTTATACACAACACACTGAATAGGAGGTCTGTCAAGAGGAATGTATTCTTTGTTCCTCTTAATCTCTAACGGAGGGACAGAACAGAAGGACAAGTTCTCAGTACAGCATATCTCAGTAAATAGTTACAGACTTCTTGGTAAGCTATGAAAGGCTGTTCTCATTCCACTGATAATCACCATCCAAACAAGACTGGGAAAACTGTGTGGGTAAGGGTCCCAGCCTTGCTAGTCCCTTTAGGTGCAAAGAACTTGCCAGCTTACATCTGGCCCCCAACACTTCTTGTATCAAATTTGTTAATTATATGGTAATTAGGCCACCTTCTCTAAGTGTTTATTGAGAAATGAAGCCTATCACTGCTGCCTTTGATGTAGGTATTGTGTCACCATAAGGAACTCTTCAACTACCATCCTATCTAATAAAAGAGAAACATGGTAATTGGCGTACGACCGCTACCCTTCCCATTTGCTAATCAGGGCAATATGCAAATTAACTGCCAGCCAAGATGGTGGCCGGCAGCCAGGCAGCTTGAAACTAACATGAGGCTTGCTTGCTTCAGTGATGGAGAACTCCAACATTCCCCGCCTGCTGCTGCAGGCCTCTGAGCTGCAACTCTAAGCAACTATGTAACAAATATAGAAGCTAAACAAAACCCCAGAAACCTGCTTTAGTCTGCCGGGCTTCAGCCAGCAGGATCGCAACATTGTAAGCAAAGGCCAGAAACCTACTTTCAGCAGCGGAGGCCTAAGAGCTGGAGCCAAACCTCAAAGTTAAAGCTGGCCCAGAACACACAAAAAAAGAAAAGACAAAAAGGGGCGCTTGGGAGTTTCAGTCACCCCCAGCCTGAAAACAGCACTCAGCCCCTCACCCAGACTGGCCAGTCACCCCAGTGGGGACCCCCACCCTGAAGGGTGTGTGACCAGCTGCAAATAGCCATCATCCCCTTACCCAGGCTGTCCAGGCACCCCAGTGAGGACCCCCACCCTGAAGGGTGTGTGACCAGCTCCAAACAGCCATCATCCCCTCACCTAGGCTGGCCAGACACCCCAGTGGGGACCCCCACCCTGAAGGGTGTGTGACCAGCTGCAAGCAGCCATCATCCCCTCACCCAGTCTGGCCAGCAACCCCAGTGGGGACCCCCACCCTGATCCAGGACACCCTTCAGGGCAAACCAGCCAGCCCCCACCCATGCACCAGGCCTGTATTCTATATAGTAAAAGGGTAATATGCCCCCTGCCACCGGCATCAGCGTGACAGGGGGCAGCGCCCAAACCCCCTGATTGCTCTGTGTGTGACAGGGGGTGGGGCCAGAAACTCCTGATAAACCCTGCTCTGTGCATGACAGGGTACAGAGCCCCAAACCCCCTGATGGGCCCTGCTCTGTGCGTGACAGGGGACAGTGCCCCAACCCCCTGATCGGCCCTGCTCTTTGCTTGATGGGGTGGTGCAGCAACCTCCCTATCCACCCTGCCTTGAGTGTGACTGGGGGCGGTGCCCCAACCCCCCAATCGGCCCTTCCCTGAGTGTGACTGAGGGTAGCATCGCAACCTCCCAATCCACCCTGCTCTGTGCATGACAGGGGGTGGCGCTTTAACTCCCCAATTGGCCCTGCTCTGAGCCTGACCAGGGGCTGCACCTCGGGATTGCGCCTGCCCTCTGCCACCCGGGAGCAGGCCTAAGCCAGCAGTGTGTTATCTCCTGAGGGGTCTCAGACTGGAGAGGGCACAGGCTGGGCTGAGGGATCCCCTCCCCTCCGAGTGCACAAATTTTTGTGCACTGGGCCTCTAACATATATATATATTTCCTTAAAGCTAATAAAAATGCAATTATTTTCATTGTATTAAATGATCCCGCCCTTTATTTCTCTAAGAATCAATTTTAGGGTTGAAAGAAGTGAGGTTGATCTCTGCTCCTCTAATGGCACAGAATGAATATGATTCCATCGTTTACATTTAGATCAGAATTACACTTATCAGGGGCAATTTTAGTCTTTATTTTATGACACTCAATAATTGGTATATATTGAATCCATTATAATATTCACCATGTGTTCTTACTTTCCTCCTTACTCAAGCACTTCAGGAAGAATTTGAAAATGACAAAGTAGGTGGACAGTTTTTAAATTGTATTGGCATAAGTTTCTGATTAAGTTATTTAATCTTCTGGCCAATGCCTGAAAATGTGTTTTTTAAATATTATCAAGGGACATATTTCTGATATCATATCTCTCTTAATGTTCAATAAGGAACACTTCACACAGTTCTAACTGAGCACAAAATTTATGTTACAAAATAAAGAATTGTACATCTCTGCCTGGGAGCAATTTCATATCTTGACATTTTCTATGAAGTTTAGTCTATTGATTTAAGATATAAATGAAAGATTATTGTACAATATTCAAATTCAGTTCAGTAGTTCTGTAGTGGTATAAATTAGGTCTAAATATTAGATTTATAAAATTAATCAAGCTTTTTCTGATGTTGACGTAAGCTTCTTTTTTACACTGATAATTTAAAGCAAAGAGGTATTTCATGTTTAGCTCATTACCAAGTGATGAACAGGGAAATTTAATTGATCACCAGGACATATAAAGGCATTCCTACATCATTTAATCTTTAAAGCCTGGCCGGGAGAGGCTCAGAGGTTGAGCATTGACCTATGAACCAAGATGTCATGATTTGATTTAAGGTCAGAGCACAGGCCTGGGTTATGGGCTCCATGCCCAGTGGGAGACATGTAGGAGGTGGCCAATCAAAGATTCTCTCTTACCATTCATGTCTCTCTCCCTCTGTCTCCTTTTCCTTTCTCCTCTGAAATGAATAAAAATATATTTTAAAAACCCTGGGTGAAATTAGCATGGTTATTACACATTTGAGATAAAATATTCTGTGAAGTATTTTGCCTGTAATCATAGGATAAGAACATAGCTGTGCTGGACTATGAACTTATTTCTGCCACCTCCAAAGTTGTGCTTTTAATATTCATTTTAAGTATGTTTTGGTTGATTTCAGGGTGGGGAAGGGAGAGGTAGACAAAGAAAAATCAACGAAGAGAGAGAATAATTGATTAAGCTACAATCCAGGCATATGCACCAAACAGGAATCAAACTGTGACCTCCTGTTTTATGGGTCGATGCTTAACTAATGAGACATGATGGCCTGATGCACTTAATACTCCTTAGACTGTCAGAGATGAAAAAAAAAGTCCTTTGTCTTTATTAAACTACATGTTCCTAGAGCGAAATTCTTCTAAGGTTCTGTTACTCCACATGTGACAATATAATACAATTGATTATTACAATATTTGTTTGGATTTCTTTATGTTGTGAACCTCAAAAACAAAAGCAGAAGTTAAGGAATGTGAACAGGCTTTGAAAACTTCATGAGGCTATGCTAACACAATTATATATTAGGCTCTTGTGACTTTTCTGTCCTAAAAAGTACAAATGTGAGGTCAGGTAATATTTCCTACTTTCTCTGGGGTTAAAAAATTCAAATGGATCAAGCACTGTTTCTGTTTCTGTATGACAACTAATACCAATGCACGTAATTACAGCAACAGAGAACCCCATATAATGTCTCCATGAAAGTTTATTTTGCTGGACGTAGCCATCACCAAAGCCAATAGGGAGCTTTACTGATGACTTATTTTGAAAATACATTTTTTCATCTTAGTCAACAGGTAAGATTGAGTCAACTGTAATTGAAAGCTATCACACAGGATAAGCACTATGACAACTTTTTTGCCTTGGCTTCTTGGTGACTTTGTAGCACTCTCCTTTCTATTCTCCCCCTCCTCCTCTTCCACAAATATATGCTGTGCATCATTCTGTGATGCTTGTGGTATTAGGCACTTGTGTAAAGTAACCCTGTAATTCTCACCAAAATTTGAGTTGAATGATACGGTTTCCATTTCATAGATGAGGAGACATGTTCTGGGAAATGCAAGGTCACAAAACCAAAATGTGGAAAAGCAAATTTTATGGACCTGAACAATGAATGTGTAAGGATGAATGCTACTGCACGTATCCCCAGGCTTGAATGGAGACCCCCAGCAACTACATAATCCTGAGCCAGAGAATATAATATTGGCCTCTTTAATGTCTGAATAAATAAGTCTGGGTATTTCCCAGATTTTGGAAATTAGAGTGAGTTCTTTAGAAAACGGCAGCTGTCTAAAAACAAGGTCTTGATAAAACCAATCAAAAAATTGGCTCTGGAGGAGAGAGCATTAAAACCGGATTACAGTGGCTTGAGTGAAGACCTAACAGTAGGAAAGACCCTATACAAAGCCATAGAGGTGTGAAAGCACATATGGACTGGTGTCTGTAATGTAGGAGCATGTTTGTATGGCAGTACGTGTGTGGGAGGTGTGCCTATGTAAATAGATATGTTATTGATTAGCCTGGAGATTTAGCAAGCTTGTGAATTGGACCAGATTTGCATTGTTGAAAAATATACTGAAGTAGAAGAAAGACTAGTTTGGAAACCAATGCAGAATTAAGATACAATGGTGATGTAAACTTAATTATTCTGAGAAAGTCTAGGTCAGAGAGACATTCTAGGCCTTGACTTACAAAAATACATAGAAAAGACCTGGTTCCTCGGGCTCACAATACTCATAGACTTCATTTGAAATGGAAAATTTAAATTAGGCATATATCTGTCCTGTCCTATCAAGATGAAATTCTACATACATATAGTGCCATTTACATGGGTCTTCCTTTATGAAGGCAAGCAGAAGTGAACTCTAGATCTGCACTACAAATCTTTCTAGCTATAAATTGTCCCAATCACAGACAGGTTTAGCTGTTATTTTTAAAATGTAAAGAAGTTGTTTGATTTCTCATTTTACATTTATGAGTGAATTTTAAGCTGATATTCATGGCATGCAAAGATTACCTGCACTTCAATAGAAATGGGAGGATATTTGGTGGTGCTGGGTAGTTTTATTCACCTATCAATTTTGCACAGGAGATTTTCAGCACTTGAAGCTCCTTGGTGTTCTACAGCTCTGTTATATTGTATGGAAATACGCTTTCAGTCCAGCTGGCAAGGCTCAGTGCTTGAGGGTCAATCCATGAACCAGGAGGTCATCTTTCAATTTCTGGGCAGGGTACATGCCTGGGATTGCAGGCTCAATCCCCTGTAGGGGGCATGCAGGAGGCAGCTGATCAATGATTCTCATCATTGATGATTCTCTCTCTCCCTCTCCCTTTCTCTCTGAAATCAATAAAAATATTTTTTAAAAGATATAAACTTTCACAGTGAATTTTTATGAATATTATAAGAAAATTTAAATATATTCTATAGGGAGCAATGATAAAACAAAACACCCAAAGGTTATCCTACAATTTTTGTTTAGTAGGTTCCAATCAGGTTTTGGGCCTTGATGCAATCCTAATAAAGGTGATCACAATTTTATTATTAAATGAGACTTAAATTAACTTGGCTACAGATTTCAACTTTTGATAAACAAAATAATTGTCATAATAAATTCCTTAATAATTTTAATATTAGTGGAAATATAGAATTCTCTCATTCTTTATTCTATAACTCAATCCTAACATTAATGCTAACAATAATCACAAAATATAGGTATTTCTGGTGGCTCACAAACAGAATGATGATAATAGCCTCATTTGCAAGAATTAATGATTTTAGTGAAAATGTTTTCATAATTTATAGACTCTAGTGACATCAGGGAAGATTCTGCTTCTTGCTCAAAGGTTATAAACTCAAATACCCATGTGGGCCAAGGAGGTCATTTAACTGTGTAAAATAGATCAAAGACTTACTAAGATGGGATGAGGATGGTGATAAAGTAGCAAGGGCAGCCCCCACAGAAAAGCATTCAATTAAAAAGATTGAAAAATGGTTATGGATATACAAAACACGTTTCCTGGCCAACCCACTTTTGTGGACATCCTATTGAATTAATTAGCCATTTCAGTTGGGCAGAAAGTTAGTCTGTCTTTATCATGTTCAGGCTGCCCTACCTCACATTTAACACCTGCATTTTTGGAGTCATGGGGAATCTCTGCATGACAAGTCATCACATGGAGAGACATCACAAGAAACAGGGGCTATAACAGTGGTTCTCAACCTTCCTAATGCTGCAACCCTTTAATACAGTTCCTCATGTTGTTGTGACCCCCATCTATAAAATTATTTTCGTTGCTACTTCATAACTGTAATTTTGCTACTGTTATGAATCGTAATGTAAATATCTGATATGCAGGATGTATTTTCATTGTTACAAATTGAACGTAATTAAAGCATAGTGATTAATCACAAAAACAATATGTAATTATATGTGTGCTTTCCAATGGTCTTAGGCGACCCCTGGGAAAGGGTTGTTCGACACCCAAAGGGGTCGCGACCCACAGGTTGAGAACCACTGGACTATATGATGATTTGCCTCAGGGATTTTTGACCCTAAGAATATTCAAATTAATTGGCAGATTTGAAAAGTGTTCAAACAGGTCTAACTAAATAGTTATTTTTAAAAATATATTTCACTTGATTCTATTCTATAGATGAGCATGTATTATCTTCTGTTCAGCTAAAGTGTGGCATCATTGATTTAATATATGTCTGAATATATTTTTCTTCTAGATTAGGGAGACAGTAAATTTTACTGTACAAATTCAGATAGGAAATTTTTTATGCTTGCAGGCTCTATGATCTCTGTGACAATTCCTAAATTCTCATGTTGTAGTGCAAAGGTAGTCATAGACAATTCACAAACAATACATAAAGTTACTTTGACTATGGGTTACAAGTTCTGCTTAACAAAATAATTGTCAAAATGCATTATAAATTGAATATTATTGGAGCGATACAGTTCTTTCATTCTGCACAATTATTTTGAGATTCATCCCATGGAGTAGCTGGCATAATTTTTTATAAATATACTAAAGGACTGGTGCAAGAAATTCATGCACAGGTACGGTCCCTTGGCCTGGCCTGTGATCAGGGCCATCTCCCTCAGCTGCCCGCAGCCAGCCCCATACCCCGCCGCCACCCACCCCCAGTAACCCATTTGCCACTGGGTGATTGGAGCCTGCTGGCCAGGGAGAAGAACTAAGAGGTGAGCCATTCTGTCTGCTTGTATGCCCCCCCCCCCCGCTGTGGTTGCCCTCTGTGTGTGGGGCAACTGGTGGGGTGGGGGCCTAGGCCTGGAGCCACCCACATCTCCTGCCACCCACCCCAGGTTCCCCTTTCACCATTGGGAGATTGGAGCCTGCCGGCTGGGGATAGGAACTGAGAGGTGGTCAGTGCGCATCATAGTGACTGGCCGAGCAGTCATTCTGGTTGTTCCACCGTTAGGGTCAATATGCATATTACCCTTTTATTGTAAAGGATAGAGGCCCGGTACACAGGTGGGCTGGCCAACCAGCCCTGATGGGGGCCCCGACTGGGGTGGGGGGTCTCCACCAGGGGGCAGGGCTGGCTGGGGCGAGGGGCTGAGGGTGGTTTGCAGGCTGACCACACCCTGGACCATTGTGGGATCCCCTCTGGGGGTGGGATAAGCAGGAGGAAGGGGCGGCAGTTGTTCTGGTCTCTGGTTGTTCTGGTTGTTCTGACATTTTGGTCACTTGGATTTAATTAGATAGGAATTTTACTGATTTTCAGAGAAGGAGAGGAAGAGAGAGAAACATCAATGTTGAGAAAGAATCATTAATCAGCTGCATCCTGCATGCACCCCCACTCAGGATCAAGCCTGCACCCCAGGCATATGCCCTCACCTGGAATCAAACCATGACCTACTGGTTCATAGGTCAGTGCTCAAACACTGAGCCACATTGGCTGCACAACAAATCCTTTTTAAGTAATTCTTTTATTATATGGTTATTTTTAATGAATAATTGAAATAAAAATATAATACTCCTAATGCAATCAAAACCAAGAGGAGTATGTGTAAGTATTGACTTCATAGTTGGTAAAGTACATAACACATTGATGAACCCAAGCAGAAGCGCATTCAGAAAGTTTTATTAGCAATAGGTGTTAAATTTACAGATATTGTGGAATCAAATGGTCCATACACAGTGAGGCACTCATAGTAAATTCTGACTTATGTTAAAATGAGAGAGACACACTAGCCAAGTGAGTAGTAAATAGAAAATTGTCTAATCCTCTTTGTCCCCTGAATCATCCTCTTTGGGTTTGGAGAGGAGTTTCCTTACTGGGTGTATAGGAGTCTTCACAGACTCATAGTTCCATCCCTTCCTCATAAACATCTTCTCAATCACACCTGGCATCCTGTAGCCCTTGCTTACAATGAAATCTTTGAAGGCAATTGGTCCATAAAGTTCATCAATAATGTCTGGTTCAAGATGCCTTCCATCGGTCAAATGTTCCTTGTCAGGGACGACTTTAGGGTCGGGCAGAGGCTGGTCATTGACCAGCTTTTTCCAGGAATTGGGGTCCAGGTACCATGCTCCATACCTTATCTTCTCTCCTTTGGGTTTATAAGGGTCTTCTGGTTTTCGGAGTTTCCTTTCCCAGTTACCTTCCTGCAGGGAGAATTTTCTCTGCTGTATGTCATCTAGCTGTGTGCAGGGCCTTATATTCAAAGGAAGCTGGCCTATTTTCTTTATTTTGACTGTATTATGGGTGAGTGGGACCTCTAAGTCAACTTCAAACTGTTTCATGAAGTTCCTCTTCATCAATGCCTATGTCTCCAAAATTATCATCGATCCATCTGCAGAATTCATGAATTCTTCTTATTGATTTTTGGAGCCAAAGATCTTTGGGGATATCCGTTGTGCATGCTGCATTTGTCTCTTCCTCAGGAAACAAACTGAATAAATATGACTGGAGACTCTCCTTGGCTGTTTCCACATAGGCTTGGTCTTCAAGTTCCAGGTTGACCTCCTCGGGAGTTTCCAGGTTGAGCTTCCAGGCAGATTCCAGGCGGACAGCCTGGGGAGGCTCCAGGTTCATGGCCTGGGGAGGCTCCAGGTTCACTGCCTGGGGAGGCTCCAGGTTCACGGCCTGGGGAGGCTCCAGGTTCATTGCCTGGGGAGGCTCCAGGTTCACTGCCTGGGGAGGCTCCAGGTTCACTGCCTGTGGAAGCTCCAGGATCCCTGCCTGGGGAGGCTCCAGGTTCCCTGCCTAGGGAGGCTCCAGGTTGACCTCTTCAGGATGTTCTTCACACAGGTGTGTGGGGGTCTTCTTTCTTTCCTTGGTGCCCTCACAATACGCCCACATGTTCCCCAGCTCCCTGTCCGGATCTAGCACTTCCAGGACCTTGAGCAGGAGGTCTGGAGGAAGAGCTTCCTCCAGATTCGGGCAGTTCGCCAGGGAATGCTGGGTCAGGCTGGCTTCAATGTTCTCTACAAAGGCCTTCCGTGCTCGCTGGGCTGGCGAGAGCTTGGAACACAGGTCTAATCCCTTGGGCGGCTGACTGTGAATCTTTTTGGCGGAGGGCGGGGAATTCTATGAGCAATCATGGGGAGAATGCCCTCCCGAGGGCCACGAGTGATCACATCTTCAGCAGATGGACAGCCCGTTCTGAAGTCGTCCAGTCCCTCCTTCACAAATACCCACCGCCGGCTGTCCATGGAGGTGGGGCACTTCCCAAGCTGCTTGTTCTGCCTGGAGAGATAGCGGGAAGGCAACCTGTCCCTGTCCTTGAACCAGGGCTTACATTCCTTGCCCAGGGGCTGAAGGGACAGAACGGAACTGATAGCTGTGTCTCTAACTCCTCTTCCTGAAAAAGCCACAGAATGTATCAGTTACTCAGCCTGCCCTTATCTCAGCCAATGGGAAAGCAGGGGAAACTAGCCCAAGGCCAAGAGTATGCTAGCCACCCCCCTGTCTTTGTGTAACCAGACCCTAGCTGCACCCTGCCCTTGCATCACTAGCCCCCGGCCCTCACTCAACCAACCAGAATCGGCCAAATCAGTGGTCAGAGTGTGCACCCACCCCCTACCCCAAGCCCTATAAATTCTTTGTTCCCTTGGGACGCGGGGCTCTCTCTCGCATCCAGTAATGGAGGCGGAGGGGGACCAAGCCCGGGCTTGAATAAAAGGACTCTTTGCTTTTGCATCAGATTCGGCTCCCTGGTGTTCTGTCTTGGGGGATCTTGAAATCTGGGCATAACATTTGGGGGCTCGTCCCGGACCCCCAGGACTCACAAGGGACACTGATCCGGAGAGTCTGACTGACCGCGGTAAGTGTCTGTGTGTTGTCTGTTATGTCCTATGCGAGCTCGCTTCTGCAATCTGGCCCTGATAAGATCTAAGTGGACGCACAGGCGGATCTTGGGCAGGAGGAGTCAAGGGACGCCTTCAACCTCCATCTGGCGGGGTGTAAAAGCCCCATCTGGCGGGGTGTAAAATACCCATCTGGCGGGGTGTAAAAGCCCCATCTGGCTTTTTTCAGTTTTTCTTCCGCGGGGTCGGAAGGCTGTTTTTAAGTGTCTTTGTTTGTTTGGTGTCTGTGTTCTTTTGTTTGATTTTGTGGACTCACTGGACGGACGCTAAGGGACACACTCAAACTACTCCTTTAAGCATTATGGTCGTTTTAAAGTCAAGGGCTGGGCCAAACCTGCTTGCCAGCCTCAGGTGTGGTTTTCCAGAACCACTGGGAACTTGGGACCTTGAAGCTTACTGAATTCAAATGATAAAAAACTTATGTCTTGCATTTTTGACGTTTATTCTTAAAAAATGTTACTGATTGAGAAATGCCAGCTAAAAGTTTAAGATTCGGATCGAATTGAGAAAGACTGTGTGTTGTGATAGCTAAATGCCTTTGCTGAATGAATGTCTGGTGAAAGTGTGCGAGTGTGGAGGGAGGGGGCCTGCCCTCTCCTCTCCTTTGTGTGGCTCCGCAACTTTGGTCAGGTGGGTAACTGAGTGAAAATCTGTGAAAACAGGTCACCCCTCCCTTGTCTGTCTCTCGTCACCGATCATCATGAGGTTGGGATAAAGTAAACCTGCTGCTCTTAATTACATGTTAAAGAAGATTTTTTAAAAGGGATACAATAGAGATTGTGAAATTAAAATGAATGCTAAAACATTGAGGAAGCATGAATGAACAGCTGTTTGTTTGTGTGGAACTAGCCAACTTGCTACCGAGAGGGGGGACTGGACGCAGTCTTAACTCCTCCGGTAGGTTCTCACCAAAACGTTGGTCAAGAATTCTGTTCTGGGACATGGGTGCCAGGAGTGCTCCCCACGCCCGTCTGGGGAGTTGGGCATTGTTTTGTTTATCTGCTCAGCTCCAGTCTGGGCTAGTCTACTGAGAGTGTGAATACGAGTGTTTATCTATTTTGGCTGCTCATTACTAGTCTGTGTGAAGTGAAAGTTACTTTGATTCATTTTGCATTTCTGTTAATTCATCTGGCTGAATGTTTGGACTGGACCCTCGATGGGCTGCAAGAATCTCTAGCAGTTCTCAGAGTCTTTTGCTCGCCACTACAGAAGGAATCAGCCCACTTAGTTAATATAAATTTCTGTCTATCAGTTGCTCTTACCTGGGTTGTAAATTGCTGTAATTCCAAGATTTCTTAGTTCTAAAATTGCTTGTAAAAGAGTAAAAGAGAAAAAAAAATCTGTGAGGAAAAGCAGCCTGGGCTGAGAGAAGTGGGGCGGGGGGTGGGGGGGTTGGCAGTTATGCTGCTGGCTGCAAACCTAACAGGTCTTATCAATGAACTTCAAGGTTACAAAAAAATAACTGTAAGCACAGTCTTTCTCTGCCCTGGTTTATTCTTTTAACACCTCCAATGCTGAATCAGACCAATACCTGTTCTTAGTTTTATCACAAAAGGTCTAGATATATCTTAAGAGTAAAAGTACATTTAAAATATGTTCATAAAAATTAATCTAAAATTGCTAAATGTTCACTTTTGGTAATCATTAAAGGATTAAAGTTTCTAAGAATAATAATGATAAAAAAAAACTAAACTCCCGCTAGAAAAGCAGAGGAGGAACAAAGCTAGAATCTGCAGCCCCCCTGCTGATTTAGAACTGTTTGCCAGGCAGACTCAGCCCCTGAGAGCCAGGTCAGAGAAGTGGGGGCTGAATGCCTGAGCTGCCCGCAAGGCCAGGAAGCCCCTGGTGGAGAAGAAGCGGCATGCGCACAGTCAAGGAGAGCCTACAGGAGCTGCAGCAGCTGCTGGAGGCCCAGAGGTGCAGGCTAAGCTGGAGAACGCCAAGGTGCTGGAGCTGAAGGTGCGGTGCGTGCTGCGGGGCAGAGCTTGTGGTTGGGAGCAGCTGCAGGCAGAAGCCAGTGAGTGCTTCGCTGCCGGCTACATCCAGTGAACCCCCAGCTTGAGTCCATACCACTGCAAAAGGGCAGCAGCTTCCGGGATTTGCTGGGGAACACTCTGGCTGGGCGCCTGGGAGACCCTAGGCGGAGCAGCTGGCTCACAGGAGGAGCTGATATCCCCCTCTAGTGCACTCCCTTGAAAGAGGCCTGGTTGCTGCTCTGCCACAAAGGGAACTGGTAAAAAGGCAAAAAGCAGGGCCCTAAGGGTTAACAAAAAAGCACTCTCCCTGGACCTGGGAGCTATCAGGACTTTGAAATTCTCCAAGAGAGGAGGAGTCTGACTCAGACTGGCCGAAACCTCCTTGGGTTAGAAAAACCGGAGCCTGCATATTGAACTTATAGACTGCAGTTTGCCTCCCTAAACAAAGGTTAAATCGTTTATGTCTATCTGATTAGTGTCATTTGTTGTCCACACCCAGGGACAAATGAAGTTAGAAAATAAGCCTTATTTTGATTAGTTCTTTTATTCAGGAGGAGCCAACCTGGTCCCTCCCTGCAACATGGGTGATAAAATGTATGTTAAAAACTTTTAAAATTGCTCAAACCTCACTGCCTTGGATCCAGTTCTGCATGTGAAAGAAGGGACAGAGTAAAGGCCAGAAGAAGCTGGCAAGGCCATCCAAACCACCCAGCCGCTATTGGCCAGAGCCGCCTGAGGCAGACCTCCTCGGACTGGCAACAGCTGACTCTGACTAGCACAGACTGGGCTTTTCCCAACTGGGCCCCCATGAGCCGATGGTCAAAATGAAAATTGGGGGCCAGACTGGAAACTTTATGATTGATACAGCGGCAAAGCACTCGGTAGTTACTCAGAAGGTAGCTCCCCTCTCAGGACAGGAAGTCACCATTATTGGAGCTACCCCTAAGGTACCACAGCTGCAGACTGTTCTGCCGCCCCCACCGATGTCAGTTAGGCAGCCATCAGGTGGTTCATGAATTCCTATATTTACCAGTTGACCTGGTCCCTCTAATGGGCGGAGACCTTTTAGCCAAAATGGAAGCAGAAACCACTTTTACCCCAGATGGCTCAGCACAGCCTTGCCTAGGTGAAGAGACCTCTCCAATGATCCTGTCCTTAGCAGTGCCGAGAGAGGAAGAATGAAGACTTTATACCCCCCCAGCCAAAGGCCCCCACATCTGTTCTTGTCAGGCCCCCATCAGAAGACTTGGGCAGTGTTCTGCCAAAATTCCCAAGACTGTAAAAGTACTTGTTCACTAAAAAGGTGTAAATGTGGATGTTTATTTAATTTTTATATGTCTACTTAGGTTTAAATATTTGTAAATAAATAGAACCCCCGGTTAGTTTCCTGGTGTATTCTGGAGCAGCCCATTCAGTCTTGACAGAGCCAATGGGATCAGTAACATCTAAGAAGACACCAGTTCTAAGAGCCACCGGACAAACTGCCTTTTTCCTTGGACATCAAAGAGGACTGTGGACCTCAGAAAGAACACCGTAACTCATTCGTTTCTAGTCATGCCAGAATGCCTGTACCCCTTACTTGGATGTGATCTCTTACAGAAATTACAAGCCACCCATAAGCTTGTTCGAGATGCCCTGCCAGTGCCACCTCGGACTCTGTACATCCTTTCCAGCCTGGGGACTTGGTGTGGGTAAAGAAGTTCACGACCCCAGGACTCACCCCAACTTGAAAAGGACTATACCTGCAGAAAATTGTATAATAGACTCAGATGATGCCTGCATCTTCATAGACATGGCTTCAGAAAGACAAGGACAATTTTACCTTATATAGAAAAGTCAAAGAATGGACTTTAGTCACCTCCCTAAAATGTTTGTATAGCCCTGCCATATCTCATGTTTAGCAGTAGAGGATTTGGCTGCCTGAAGCGGCCATGGTGCCAATATTATGTTTCATTGTATTAATATGTTGTATTAACCTTCAATTCTCTTGCAGGTTTGAATGTAGCTGTCAGCAGTTGCTGTAGACCTGTGTTGGTCTACAGTCCTTGGTAGTCTTTGGGAGTAACTGGCAAGTGTTCAGTTTCCCATACTAAAGGCCATTGTTATGGCCATATGTTAACTGTCCTGTAAAGGGACTATGTGGGGTGAACCCCCAAAAGTAAAGGATGTCTAGCTGCCAAGAGGGCAGGTGCCCAACTAGGTAAAGAAGAATACCCATCAGGTTTTGGTCTCTATTAAGAGACAGTTAACAGTTGGCAGCCTGTATACTATCTTGAAGGCCTGCGTGACCATGCCCATGTTAGGGGTGGTACATACCTCATACCTCAACTGTAAAAGAAAACTAAAAACGGCCTGTTTGGAATAGAAGGTCTAAGGCATAGTCATGCATTTTTAAAGAACATAGAGAAAAGATTTAAAGACTGGTTTAAAAGTATAAAATTTATAAAGGTTATATACATGATAAAAAGAAAAAGAGAAATGTTAAAAGACAATGAATCAAATGGTACAGGCCAGTAAGTCAGAAAGAATGAATAACTTACATTCTGCCTCACTAAACAGAGGGTAAATAGTTATGCCAAAGTACTTAGACAGGACTGATAAAAGAAATCCAGCAGTTACTGTTTTATTATAACTCTGAAGAGTCCATGAAAAAGGACTAACGAGAAAAATCAGAAGATCTTAGAGCAGATCAGCATGTTTTTCTCCTTATATAATTCCTCTGAAATTTGGCAATGCTAAAAAAAAGTCATGGCAATACATGTCTTTGCATGAAATCAATAAGACCGGTTTTCAATAGTGATTTTATTAACCGGAAACTTTGACTATCATGTTTGAGTATCATGTTTTAAAGAAACCTGTCTGACCTCTGAAGACTTAAAGCCAATAAGAGTGCCACGGAGAAAGCCTGGTATCCTACTTGGAAGCCCTGAAGATGGCTGGCGCTGGAGCGTCAGGCCCATGCCCTACCATCACTAGCGGTTGGTAAGAGTAGAAGGGGAGCAATAAGGACGCCTCTGCGTCCCTGCGGAACCCCCACACACTCTGGGCCGCAACGAGTAGGAGGGCTACAGAGATGGGCCTTAAAGCCTAGAGCTGGGCTCAGGTGGAGTTGCTACAGGTGAGGAATTCACCTAACACAGCAGATACTGCAGGCAGTCCTGATGGCAGCTGGATGGCTTGGCTTCCTGGCCCTATGGGGCACATTAAGATTCAATCATGAAATTCCAGCAAAGATAATCAGTTACCATTCTTGTGTTTATGCAAACATCAGGCCAAATTGAATACAGTAGATAAATTAGTCTTGATTTGGCTTTTTCATAGCCATAGAGGAATTTTAAGAAGAAAAATCCTATTTCAATAGAAGTTGTTAAAGCTTCTTTCCCTTCCACCAAAACATTTGTAATAGTTTGTCTCTGCCAGGTCATCAGCCCAGCTCCTTCTGTGCCCAGGACAGCAGGGAGCCTGAGTAGAAGGTGACCTCTAACCAGACACACCCTCAAGAAGACAGTGGACCTCGGCGGACCCCTTGTAACCCTCCTGATGCTGTTGACTTTCGGCCCTTGCATTATCAACAGACTAGTCCAATTTATCAAAAAGTGTACAAATGTAATTCAGTTGATAGTTCAGTCCCTCTCATGATTGAGCCAGAAGTTCCAAGACAAGGGGGGAATGAAGGGACAGAATGGTACTGATAGCTGTGTCTCTAACTCCTCTCCCTGAAAAAGCCACAGAATGTATCAGTTACTCAGCCTGCCCTTATCTCAGCCAATGGGAAAGCGGGGGAAACTAGCCCAAGGCCAAGAGTATGCTAGCCACCCCCCTGTCTTTGTGTAACCAGACCCTAGCTGCACCCTGCCCTTGCGTCACTAGCCCCCGGCCCTCACTCAATCAACCAGAATTGGCCAAATCAGTGGTCAGAGTGTGCACCCACCCCCTACCCCAAGCCCTATAAATTCTTTGTTCCCTTGGGACTCGGGGCTCTCTCTCATATCCAGTAATGGAGGCGGAGGGGGACCAAGCCCGGGCTTGAATAAAAGGACTCTTTGCTTTTGCATCGGACTCGGCTCCCTGGTGGTCTGTCTTGGGGGATCTTGAAATCTGGGCATAACAGGACAAGGGCTCCTGCGGCCCAGGCCCTAGCAGCCACTTCTTGCTGGGCTCTGGCTTCTTGTCGAGCTTCGGCCCTGACTGCCACGGCTTGATCTGCCCCGACTCTATGAACGCCTCCTTCCTCAGGTCGGACTTTAATAGCCACCCCTTGTGGGGCTCCGGTAAGGGCCACTGCTGGCACGCCATGGCACCCTTGGACCAGGGCGCCCAGGGGCCTCAGGGGTTTGTTGTCCCAGCCGCCTCGTTGCTAGGAGACCATTGCCAGGTGCAGCACCATTCTTATTCATTCCCCAGGCCGTTCAGCAGGCGCCCCTGCATAGCCTGCATTGTCCCTGGATGGCCCGCAAGGTTGCATTTCTTGCTTGTGGCACACCATAGGTCAGCTTCCCATTCATCTTTTGATGGACTTTTTGATTGATTCCAGTTTGAGGCTGTTTGGAAATCATGGGGTCACAAATATTTCGCGTTCAGATCTTCATACAAGTACTTTCATTTCTCCTGGATAAATTATAGGTAACAATTGATAGGGGGGAGGTTCTGAGAGCCATGTTTTTTCTATGTACTCACAGCCCTCAGGTTTTGATATTTGCCTAAATATGGGTGAGGTGAGTGAGGCATTGGGTATACAACTTAAGATAGCACCCAAAATCCCCCTCAGAAATCAAGATCAGTTATCTTTTAAGGTAACATTTCAGCATAATCAGAAAAACATTGCCATAGTAAAGCCTGAGGACAAAGGATAGGTCAGTACCCTACTACGGATCCTGTCTTTATTTAAAACCCATGTGTTCTTCACCATCCATTTTCTTTTTACAAATAATATTTGCCCTTTTTGGATACTGTTGTGTTTCTTGGAAACAGTTTGATTCTTTGGGATCCTTTTTAAGATTTGATTTAAATAAACAGAGCAGTTCCCTGTGATAGTACATGGCTAAATACTGTTAGACCATGTGGTATGGTTAATTAACTGTTCCTCACTACTGAAGCAAGACCCTTCCACGTAAAGTATTCAATGTCTGTGCATCTAGAGATGTTCTAGTCTGGCTGACAGTAAAGGTCACTATTGCAGGCCCTGTGTGAGTATCAGTTATCAAGAATCCTTTCCAGTGGTTTCTTTCCTGGCTTATAATAATGTATTCACACAGGAGCTGATCAGTAATCCCCTGGATCATTCTTGTGGGGTGCAAGATTCTGGAGTTCCCTCTCTTTCTCTCATTTTGCTCTCTGGTTGTCTGCCTTGAGATCTCTACCCACCTTCTTCTCTATAGTGTCTTAGCTCCATCTCCTCTACATAGCGTGACTGCTGGTCTTTGCCTCTCTGAGCTGTGGCCTAGAAACGGAAGGAATGTGGAGCCATCATAGGAGTTACCTCATTTATTTCCTATCTGTGAGGCATCTGTCCCTGCTTCCTGATGTCCAGTGTCTTTCATAAATTTATCTTACTTTATTTCATTATTTTTTCATGTGTTCCAGGGCATATATCTGATCCCTGTTACTCTACTTTGGCCAGAACAGAAAATATAATTTCCTTTTTTTGTTTCGTCTCCCTCAATTTGTGAGTCTGCCTTTTCAAAGGTCTCCCATGACTTCTGAGCAATCATAGGGAGAAAGCCCTCCAGAGGGCCACGAGTGTTCACATCTTCAGGAGATGGACAGCCCTTTGTGAAGTCGGGCTGTCCACCTCATGGTACCGTAAATTATTGCTATTCTCCATGATTAGAAATTGTAGATCACACCCACATTATTGAAACAAATGCCTCTTTAAAATCCATACCAACCTATTTTTCTTTTTTCCCTAATACTCAAGATAAGCATCTTCTAAAAATTCCAAAAAATAAATAGTAAACACCTTAGCATGTCGCATTAGGTGTTTTACAGTTTCAATGCAGCATGGCTTTTTCTTGGTCATAGCCAATAATACACTAATACACAAATTACAGATTAGATGTAATTCTTCAACCATGGCAGCAACTTGAATCTTGTCCTAAAATACATTTTTTATTCATTTACTTATTCAGCATACATTGGTTCAGTTCTCCTTTTGTATGAGGCAGTGTGTCCAATACTCAAACTATTGCAATTAAAGATACAAACACTATATTTTCCCTGTAATCAAATTCCTATCAATTTTTGCCATCTGATTATTTTAAAGATTTTCTTCAGACTTCACACTTGAAGTACATTCTTTCTGAGTAAGTGTTGAGTGAAGCAGGCTGAGATTGCAAATCAATAAAGTAGAATTAAATATATTAATACAGCTAAGATGACTTAAGTGGTTGGTATAAGTTAAAATATGAAGCTAAGGAATAGAAAATCAGTGACCACGATTCAATGGGAACTCAATCTATTCTAGAAATCATTGCTTGTAAATTAGTATTATTATTAATATCATTATTAATATTAATATTATTGTCTCCTGCAGTATGAAGCACAGGGAGAATATCTCCATTAAAGGATAAAAACGAAGTGACATTTTCATAAGAAAAATGATAAGTAGCCAAAAGGTAATGCCCACTATATTTAAACCCCTTTAAAAGTTCACTATTGTCCCCATTTGTCATGTGACATATACTGTTTCCAAAGAGGAAAGATAGATGTGCAACAGAAATTACATGTACCCGATATCGAAATTATCAAGTGAATCCTAGCTGTTTTGGATCATTGGATAGCAGTGATGGTGAACCTATGAAACACAAACTCATTTTTTTTGGTTGATTTTTCTTTGTTAAATGGCATTTAAATATATAAAATAAATATCAAAAATATAAATCTTTGTTTTACTATGGTTGCAAATGTCAAAAAATTTCTATATGTGACACTGCACCAGAGTTAAGTTAGGGTTTTTCAAAATGCTGATTCACAGAGCTCAATAGTTTCGCCAAGAGCCTCATCCTGGGGACTGAAGTTTCCCAGGTAACATTTTGGTGAAGGTCACGTGCTCAGGTGGTGGGGGCAAGAAGGCTCAATCCCCAGTAGGGACCTACAAGGGGCACCTGATCCATGATTCTCTCTCATCACATGTTTCTATCCCTCTTTCCCTCTCCCTATCTCTCTAAAATGAATATATATATAGCCAATGAAATATAATGAATGAGCATCAGGTGTTACAAATAATGTTTCTAGAGCTCGCTTCACTCTTAAATACAGGAGGTTACATTACTGTATGAACATCAGCATCTTCCAAGTATTCATCCTACACTGGCTATGGCAGTTAACATTAGGAAATATGGCTATTGAAAATGGGCCTGCTGTAGTTGTTTACCAATTCCCAAAGCAAATATTTCTGAAGCCTGATTACTGATGTAGAGTACTTATCTTTCTAAATTGTCCCATTTTTTGCTTCTTAGACAGCATGCAAAGATTGAGTCTTACAGGTAGTTGTTACCATAACTTTGATCACTTATAATAAGCACATTTAAGATAATTCTGATACCTTGTAATGTAACAACATTTTTCAACATCAGATTATTCCTCTAACTTCACCTTTTAGTTTTCATTTTAAAAAAAATCAAAATGACATTGTTTCTGGATCTATTTTGTTTATGGATTTATTTTGTTCATTAGATTCCACATATGAGTGACATCATGTGACAACCTTTCTCTGACTGGCTTATTTCATTTAGCATAATACTCTCCAGGTCAATCCATGCTGTTGCAAATATTTCTATCTTGCAAGTACTTCATCTGTCTTCTAATAGTTCCCTTCTATAGTAGACATTTTATTTTAATTGTATAAATCTATTTTCTTCCCTTAAAATTCTGAGAACCGGAATTTGAATTTTTGGCAAAATTATCTTTTATTTCGATATTTTATCTGATTTTTCTTCTAAATGACATAGTTTTGTGTGTTTATTGTGATCTTCTATTTTACCTTCCTCATACATCTGGCATACCTTTTTCATTTATATTTATGAATAAAGGACTTACTTCATTCACCTCGGTAAGTAGCATGGATCAGATCTAGAATTGTGATGTCCATTTCACTACTAGGGTTTTGCTCAAAATGGGAGAGTGGAGTGTGTCAGTTATTCAGTTGTTTTCTCCTTTGGAGATACATGGCATAGAGCTTACAGGTAGGATAGGAACCCTTTCTGATGCCAAAACAAACACAATATTTCTTGTCGAGTAATACTCCCTCCACGTTCTGCGTGGAGTAGGGTTCGGTATCTGAAAGAGGAGCCGCAAACAAATGAGAGAAAAAGACAGGAGATAATTTTGCAATATTGGGGGACCAGGCGGGCAAGTCCCGAAGGACTTCCTCCACTGCTCAGGCTGCTCCAATCTTTTATTGATCTGGAGTAGCCCTTAGGGTAAGGAGGTTTCAATGACACACAGATCAGCAAACAATTTCCAGGAATAGACAAAGTATCTGATTAGCTCATCAATAGATTTCTGGGAGTAGGCAGAGTATCTGATTAACAATAATCAACCAGGATCTACATAAGTATCTAAGGAATTAAGGGAACTAAGGTGGGGATGCTTAAACTATTATTACCTAAATTAACTGGGTGGTGCACAGTTCTGACCTTTGCTAGAACTTCAAAGGTTACTAGCTTTTGGGGGGTCTCTGTCTAAACTCAGCTAGTGAAGACAATGAATGGACTCCGGCAATTTCTCACATTGGAACGCTAGTGTTTTTTCCTTCTAGGAAAATGTGTCCTATTGTTTCCCTTCTCTGCAGGTCTGTAATTGTCTTACATTCATTCACTGTCTTGGAGTGTAGTTTGGGGAGATTAAAAGGCTCAGATGCCAAAGATCTTTACTGTACTATGTAAGTAGGGGTAGGGGAGAGTTAGAGCTGAGCAAGTTAAAACAGATCTGCTATTCACAGAGCAGCTATTTACTCTCACAATTGACCAAGGACCATCCACAGTGTAGCAATTTCATTTACTCTGATCTTAGAGTAAGGGGTCTCCATCTTTCCACCCAGAGGTTAACAAATGTTAATATTTGCATATTTTAGTAAACCAAAAACTGTAGGTTAAATACAAGAATCCTTTCTTTTAGGCCCTGCCCAATCCCATTCAATTCACCCTTTTCCCAGAGGTAAGCACAGCTGTGATTTAAGGATATGTTTTATATGTTTAGCATGAACATTCACCCTCATTCAAAGGGCCAAAGACCTTCCACCTGACTGCACCCTCATATACATTGTTAATAAGGTGTAGGTTAATTTTGTGTTTTCCCAGGTGCCACGAAATACCTCCTCCTCCATCCAGTTTCACATGGAATAACTCCTCCTCCATGCAGGGTCCCACGGAATACCTAGTACTCCATGCAGGGTCCAATGGAATCGATCCTCCCTCCCTCCATCAGGGTCCTATGGAATCCCTCCTCCGTCCTCCCTCCATCAGGGTCCTATGGAATCCCTCCTCCCTCCACCAGGGTCCTATGGAATCCCTCCTCCCTCCTCCAGCAGGATCCTAAGGAATTCCTCTTCTCTCTATCCAGGGTAGTAAGGAATCCCTCCTCCCTCCTCCATCAGGAACCTATGGAATCCCTCCTCTCTCCTCCATAGGGATCTTATGGAATCCCTCCTCACTCCAACCATCTGGGTCCTATGGAACCCCTCTTCCCTCCCTCCAGGGTCCTATAGAATTCCTCCTCCCTCCATCCAGGGTCATATGGAATCCCTCCTCCCTCCGTCAGGGTCAAATGGTATTCCTCCTCCCTCCATCCATGGTCCTAAGGACTGCTCCTCCCTCCTCCCTACAGGATCCTATTGAATCCCTCCTCCCTCCCTCCAACTGGATGCTATGGAATCCTTTCTCCATCCCACCATCTGGGTCCTTTGTACTCCATCCTACCTCCTCCAACCAGGATCCTATGGAATCCCTCCTCCCTCCATCAGGGTCCTATGGAATCCCTCCCTCCTCCCTCCATCCAGGGTCCCGAGCTGCACTAATTCAGGCCTGGGTGGAGACTCCTGGATACCGTTTTTAAAAATGAAATGTGAGCGATTTGCACACAGGAATCAGAGAAAGACCTTTATTTATTTAAGAACCAATGACTTTATTTGAAGAGACAGCGAACCTTGAACATGGAACTGAGGTGCCCGTTTTGCACGGGCAATGTGGCCATGGGCATCCGGGCACGGGGCAGGGAGGCCCCCACGACTCTGGGGAAGGCAGTCCTGGTCAGTGCTCCTCTCCGTCGCCCAGGGTGAGCTTGTGGAGCAGGTCCTCCTCCAGGCCGGACTCGGGGGGCTGCATCTGGCGCAACTGGCTGATGTGGCCGCCCAGCTCCTGGAGGAAGGCGGCCTGTGGGTGCAGGCAGTGGCTCTCCAGGAACTCGCACAGGTGGGCGTCCTCCCGGTGGGTGGCCAGGCGGTGCAGGTGCTGCAGGCCCTGGTCCACTCTCTTCGCCATGAGCAGGGCCTGCTCCAGGGCCATCAGGCTGCTGTCCCACTCATGCTGCTGCGGCCAGGGGACCACCTCCAGCAGGACCCGGCCCCCGCGCTGGCTCTGCAGCCACATCAGCCGCTCCGCCTGCTCCCTATTCTTGAGGGCCCGCTTCTGGAAGTACTGGGAGCCCTGCTGCCAGGCCCGGCTCTGGAAGTAGCCGGCGATGGAGGTGTACACGGAGGCTGAGCAGAGCTCCAGGCCGATCTGCTGGTTGATGGTGGCCTCGCAGTCTGGATGGTAGCCCTGGCGCTCAGAGGAGGGCGGAGGAGTGGCCATGTCTGCAGGCGCAGGAGCGGTCACAGGCCGAGTAGGAGTGGAGGAGGCCGGAAGGTCACAGGTGCATGCAGCTGGAGTCTCAGAAGATCCTGGGTGAGGGCAGGGCACCGGAGACAGGCGGCTGGAGTCTCGGAAGGTCCTGGGTGAGGGCAGGGCACCGGAGTCAGGCGGTTGGGGTCTGGGAAGGTCCAGGGTGAGGGCAGGGCACCGGAGACAGGCGGACGCAGCGACAGGACACGCGGGAGGCTGCGGGCCGCTGGCAGTGGCGGTTGGCTCTGAGGGGACCGGAAGCAGTGACCGTTACTCAGGGCCTGGGGGAGGGGCGGGGGGCCCTCACAGGGGGGCGTGAGGGGGGCCCGAGCAGGCAGGCAGTGCTGACCTTCTCCGGATTCCATGCCCGATTCATGCTGGGCCCTGGCCTTCCTGACATTTTAAAATGTGACCCATGAGGATAAGTGCGACTGCTGCCAGGACATCAACCGCACTTGGTTTCTCGGAGCAACTTGTGTGACTGTGGTCCTGATGTGGGTGTTTCCTTAACCACCGCCCAGCCCTTTTGGGGAATCATTGTTGCATCAGCATGAATCCCAAAGCTTCATCAGAATGACGTCAGCGTCCGCACCCACAGTTCCCACAGCCTGACCCTGGTCCTCGGCCTGGTGACGCCAGCGACATCCACTTCCTCCTGTTCACCATCAAGGCCCCCCTCTCTGCAGGCAGAGCCCGGCCTCCACAGCCTCACAGACTCTCCGCCTCCCATCTTCCCTCCTGTGAACTTGCCTTCCCCCCCTTTACTCTGTCTCCTCTCCATCCCTCAGCACAGCCCAGACACCCATTCCTCCCGCCCTGTCTGCCCCAACGGGGACAGTTCCCGTGGTCTCAATGCTGACATCCTAAAGATTCCATCAAAATGCTATTAGATTGGTAAATGAATTTAGTAAAGTTACAGGATAAAAAATTAGTATTCAGAAATCCATAGCATTTTTATGTACCAATCATGAAACATCAGAAAAGAAATTTAGAAAACATCCCATTTACAATTGCATCAAAAATACCTAGCAGTACATTTAACCAAAGAGGTAAAACGTCTGAACTCTGAAAATAATGACACACTGAAGAATGCAACTGAAGGGGAAGCAAATAAATGAAAGCATATACTGTTTCTTATGGATAGGAACAGTTAATGTAAAAAATGTCCATAGTACCAAAAGGAATATATAGATTCAACACAATCAATATCAACATACCAATGGCATTTACCATAGAACTGGAACAAATAATCCAAAAATTTATATGGAAAAACAAAGACACCAAATAGCCACAGCAATCTTGAGAAAGGAGAACAAAGTTGGAGGTATCATGCTACCGTTGATAAAACTATTCTACAAGCCCACAGTAATCAAAACAACATGGTACTGGCATAAGATGTATAGATCAATGGAACAGAATAACCCAGAAACAAACTCACACCTATACGGGACATTAATCTATGGCTAACGAGGGAAGAACTTACAATGGGATAAGCACAGTCTAGTCCAGTGATGGCGAACCTTGTGAGCTCGGCTTGCCAGCATTTTGAAAAATCCTTACTTAACTCTGGTGCCCTGTCACATATAGAAATTTTTTGATATTTGTAACCATAGTAAAAAAAAAAGACTTATATTTTTGATATTTATTTTATATATTTCAATGCCATTTAACACAGAAAAATCAACCAAAAAATGAGTTCGCCTGTCACCTCTGACACGCGTGTCATAGGTTCGCCATCACTCTAGTCAATAAATGGTGTTGGGAAAACTGGACAAATATATGCAAAAATGATACTAGACCATTTTCTTACACTATATATCAGAATAAACTCAAAACTGATTAAAGACTTAAATATAAGATGCAAAACCATAAAACTCCTAGAAGAAAGATAGGCAGTAAACTTTTTGACATTGTTCTTAATGACATATATACACTAGAGTCCTGGTGCATGTATTCATGCATGGGTGGGGTCCAGCCAGCATGCCCCAATTGGGCTAACTGACCCTGGGCCATCCCAGGGGAGGGAACGTGAGAGGTTGAATGGTCAGCACTGTTTTGTAAGACTCCCTCCACGTTCTGTGTGGAGTAGGGTTCGGTATCTGAAAGAGGAGCCGCACAACAAATGAGAGAAAAAGACAGGAGATAATTTTGCAATATTGGGGGACCAAGCGGCAAGTCCTGAAGGACTTCCTTCGTGCTCAGGCCTCACCAAGCTTTTATTGATCTGGGATGCACCCATAGCATAGCCCTTAGGCAGGTGACCCCCTAGTAACAAGCAGACTAGCCCATCAGCAAGGATTTACATAATAATAAATGGGGGAGCAGTTTCAGCTACCACTGTCTGGACTAACAGTGGTGGGGCCTAGCTCTGACCTTTGCTAGGGCTTCAAAGGCACCCAACCTTCGGGGGGTTTCGTGGAGTTCTCTGTCTATGCTATCAGATAGTAAAGGCAATAAACAGTTTCCCACATCTCCCCCTTATTTTTTCTTTAAAAAATAATCAAGTCCCAATTTCAATGTCCAAAAGTTCTGAGTCCATGTTTCAATTTCCAAAAGTTCATGTGTACATGCCAGCAATGAAATGTTGGTTCTGGATGGTGGAAAATGCAGGTCCGGTCCTTTCTGGTCTGGTCCTGGGCAACCTGCAGAGATGCACAGATGCTGACTGCTAGCATGGCACGGCGTCTTCCACCATCTCCATCTCTGAACTGTCTCTTCTGTCTTTGTGGCTGGCACAATCTGGTCAGTTTCTCTCTGGTATCCCTTGTTGCAGGAATCCACATGGTTTGGAGTTGTTCTCTGAAAGTATACAAACATGTTCTCGACCAAAGGTTAATAAAGGAAATTTTACTTGGGGAATCCTTTTTATATTTGCCCAAATGATTTTCCTTTGGCTTATATTGACACCACATATGTTTTTCATGGGTGTCTTGCTGTTATAATTACAAAATGAAAAAAAAAATTCTAGATGTAATTTAGTTGCAAGATATTTTTCCTTACATGGTATTCTTCCACTATCCCCCTTTTTTGATTTAATTAGGAGGCTATGGAAAATTTTTTAATGCAGTCTAGATAACTTTAAATTTTTATTTTTTCTGCACAAAAATATGACTGCTTTAGGTTCATTGCATGTTAAGCAATTTTACCATGAAATGAACATTTTGGTTAATACTATATGAATAATTACTTATTTCAAGTTAGCCAAATTTAATTAATTTGAAAACTTGACAACTATTTTCCTGTCAAATTTAATATTCTAACAATGATCTTAATTTACACTGTAAATATTAATTGAAAGGATGACCTTATGTCCTTGTGAAGGCTCTGAGAATTCCTGTTGTTAGGCTAGATTTAGACATAGGGTCTGTTAGCCAAGCCTCCGTTTATCTGGATTCTGATTTCAGCTGGACCAAATCTCTTGTTATTTGGTTCCTGATCTGGGCAGGGCATGGGAAGCAAGAAGCAGCCATGGGGACAGGAGACCTTGCTCAGAAGGGGCGAGTGTTCAAGCCCCTGTACCATTGGGGGGGGGTGAGGATCTGTGCCCCACCTTTGTTGCACCCCAACTTTTCTCCTACTGGCCCCCGGCTGTGCCTGTCTTAGGTCGCCCCACCCTGTGGGGTCTTACCCATTGTTGACTACCAACCATCTCTGGGCCAAGTAGGGTGATGTGAGGTTCAGTTCTGTCTCCTTGATAGCCTATGTCCCTCTGGCCTCCATGCCCAGCAACTGCCTTTGGATCCCCTCGCCTGCTGGCGGGGCCCCGGCATTGATCATAGGGAATGCAGGGTTCTTCTCCAGAGAGGGCCCAGCTTATGCCATTGGGCCGGAGACAGATCCATGGTACCAGCTTTTCATGATCCCAGCTTGAACAGAGAGCTCAGATAACAGCTGTAGGCAATTGGAATCCTCTTGCCAAAAAAAAAAAAAAAAAAAAGTCAAGAGAGGTCAATACAGAATGCTTCAGTGCCTTCCCAGGAGGGAATAAATCCCTTCACATTCTCAAAATATTTAAAGAATTAATTTGTAAATTTGTTTGGGATAAATGCATGATATACTGTTGTAAAACATCAAAAATTATTAATAAAACTTGTAGAATAATACCATGTAAGAATATTCTTTGCTCTAGTTCATGACAACTTTAATTTTCTAAACTGGCTGTCTCAAGGTTTGGAATGAGGAACCTAGTTTAAAAAAAAGAAGAAATTTACAGAAGCAGAGACAGTATGCTATCTAAATTACAGTTCTGGGTCTCCAGAGCACTGATTTGACACGCTAACTGGAGCCTTCTGACTTTGGGATAGCTATGCTGTCCTTCCCAGGTAAAGGAAAAATGTGCCTTCTAAGACCAGTATGAAACTATACTTTTTACCTGAATTAATTGTTACCATACTTCACTTTACCGTGCCCCAGGTGGTCTCTGGGCTGTTGGTTGTCTGGTTTGTCTTCCTCCTGTTCCACATCTTCAGTGGACTGTTTGGGGTTGCTGCTCTCTGTGGCTGAGGTAGTTGATTGTTTACAGCTACATGTTATGGCTCCAGGCACAAGATCTTCAGTCTGGCTAGATTCCTGATGCAGTTTAATATTTCTAGCAGGAATCCATACGGGTTTGGAAAAATTCTCTGGGAATATACAAGTGTACCCTCTGCCAAAGGTTAATAATGGGTCAGGTCCCTTCTATAAACCAGATTCGGGATCCTTCCATTTAACTAGACCATTTTCTTTTGTTTTATTCTGACACCAATGTAGCTCCATAGGTGTCTTTCCATCAGCGTCACAAGTGAAAAAATTTAGAGTAATTAAAGCTAGGTGCAGCCTACCTGTAGGTGATTTCTCCATCATCCCTCTTTTTTGTTTTTCAAGTTGGGATTTTTAAAAGCTGATGAGACTCTGAAGCCTCCTTTAATAAAGCAACCAATTGATCAGCATGTGCATTTCCCTTAGTTAATGGGCTAGGTAATATGCTGTGAGCCCTGATGTGGGTGATATAAAAAGGGTATTTTCTCTGCTGCACAATCTGTTGAAGTTGCTTAAATAGTAAGAATAAACTTTGGTCACTAAGCCATTTCAACCGGGCAGTTTCAATTCTACTTACTATTTCCGAAGCATAAGAGGAATCAGAAATTATATTAACAGGCTGTTGGAAATCTTGCAACGCAGCCTTAATAGCTTTTAATTCAATTCTTTGCACAGAAGTATGACTGGTCAGTATGACTGGTCAGAATTTATAGTATGATAGGCAGCTTTCCCATTTGATGACCCATCAGTAAAAACAGTTAAAGCTCCAGGAATTGGTTCCTGCCTAGGGTTTTTTGGTATAATGATGGAGGTCTTATATAAAAATTGTAGTAGTTTACATTTTAATAGGTGACAGCTAAGTTCCCCTGAATATACATTTAGCCCAATTTGCCAATTTTAAGTCAGTTTGAAATAACATTTATTCTTTTAACTTTACTTGTCCTAAGTTATGGACAGTAAATGACATTCATTAAATTTCTGGTATTAGTCTTTGGGTAAATTTACATAAACTTAGCTTAAGGAGGCAAAACACAAATTATTTAATTTAGCTTATGAGGCCCAATATATTGATTTTTAATTTTAGTTAGACATCTGAAGGAAACCTCTTTTTATTTCCTTCCAGACAGCTCTCTTTCTCACACAAGCAACAAATGTAAGGAACATGGTTGCCTTTTGAGATTTTAACAAATACTATCGCAAAGCTATATATTTCAAGTGATTTTTCATTTATGGTGACTAATTATTGTCAGATTTAGTATTTTAACAGCAATCTGTAAATGTTAGCAATTATATTTTTAAAGAGTATACTCTTTGGCTTATTTGCATATACAGAGGAATCATGGGAAGCCTTCAGTAACCTTTTTGGAAGAATTTGCTTTACTAGGATTCAATTGCTTACAAGGATAGTAATTTAAGTAAATATTTTTTAAAAGCAAAGCAAGTACATTTAGTATTTTGTAAACTTCTGATTCACAAGGGGCAAACGCTGCACCACTTCCAGCCTAATTTAAAATGCAGCGGTGAGGAGCTTTTAAATAAAAGACATTGCTAGTTTAAATAAAGACTTTGCTACTAATAAATCAACTCTTTCTTTTATTTGGCAGAAACTCCTTATGCAACCAAGCATATTATATTTTGAAATATTGCACTTGGGAAAAAACTTCCAAATACATATCTAATTAAAACATTTTCAACACTTTTTAAACAGTTCTCAACATAATAGGATCTAGTCTTGACCATGGAATCAATTACTCTTAATTTGTTTATGACATATGCATAACTGTGGTTCTACTGAGAATTTAAGATATCTTTTAAAGATGTCTCTATCTACAAGCCTTTTAAGAAATACGAGCTCTATTGTCGGCCCTTATAAAGCCAACTGCTTAAAACATTGGTCTATCATACCACTGAAATTATATTAAGACCGTGATTGCTAATTTATTAAGCATTAAAAATATCTTCTTAAAAATAGTATTAAATAAATCTGAGAGGCGAGCACACTTTCTGCCCCATCTGCATTTACCCAGTAAAACTCCGCCTTAAAGCTCCACCCCTGAAATTCCATCCTGCCTCAGTGAGCAGACACTCCTTTTGTGATTGGCTAAGTCAGAGGGAGGGGCCTTTGTTGTTCCAAGATGGCGACCCCCAGGGGAGCGGCAGGCCATGCGGCCAACATGGCGGCTGCCAAGTCACACAGCTCAACATTGTGGCTGTCTACACTGTTCTCTGACAGAAAAGATGATTTCCTTATTCTCACAATAAACAAGGGAAAAACAAACCAAAATCCCTAAAAGATAGATGGCCAACATTATATTGTAGACAAACAGAAATATCATTACCTGTTTATACCCTTTATAATTATCTTAAAGAATATTAATCAAATTTAAACTGGTTTTTGTATTAAAAATTTCAGTTGAGATCTTAAAAATTAATCCTCTTTTTTTTTTTTAAATCAGACCAGGAAGTAATATATTTTGAATTCCTAATCATTTGAGAGAAAACACATTTTATTTTTTCAAAAACAAGTTATACATTAGATATTTAATTAATTTTTCCTGATTCAATTCGCACCTTAAACTTTCAGAGCTTTAAATCTTAGGTAGCAAATTAAATACTTAGCATTTTTCAAATCAATACTTTTGCATTTAAGGATACATTTCAAGTAAAATATAAGGCATTTTCAGTTAATAGATTAACTTCTATCTTCTAGACTTCATACTAGGCATACTCAGATCAACATTTCAGTATTGTAAATCTCAATACTTTTAGATGATTTGAACTTCAAAGTTTTAAGTTTGAAGCCAATAAGCCTGGCATAGCTGCTAAATTTCAAAATGGTCACAATTTTCCTGCTGGGGAAGTCAAGAAGCAAAACCATAGCTATTCACATGTAAACTTGACTATCAACTTCCTGGTGGTACTTGCCTCAGGGTGGGAAATTTCAAAAGAGCTACTTTAAATCGCCTTGGGAAACCTGTCTGCATTTCTTTCTCAGGTTCATCTCCGCCATTTTTAAGACCGAAACAGTCTCGGGTTTTTATTCTGTACACAGCAAAAGGTCAAGTTCAGCTCAAAACTATGTGCACTCGTTTTTAAGCTGGCCTTTTCCCTTCACATTTGCACAGAAATCCTGGATGCATTTATAAATTTGTAAAAGCTTTTCAATTACATGAAGGACTTTAATTTTAGAATACTTGGGGAGGGGGTGTCCATATTGGATTGCCACGTGCTCCTTCTTCCCTTTCCCCACATCCTGCTTTTGGGGGAAGTTTCAGCAAATGACTCAGATGGCGTATTTTTCCCAAAGTCATGCTTAATAGAAGACATTTAAAATTTTTTCCTATTTCGCTTTCTAAAGTCATGGCTAGCACCCAAGGTTATCTTAGCCAAAGTTTGGTTGTCAAAAGATGTTCTCCGGTAATTTTTAAACAAAACATTAAGTAATCTCATTGCGGGAGAGCTTATAGCTCTGCCTTTTCCTGCTACCTTTGAATCTCTCCACACCAGAGGCGGATTCGGCAGCGGGGTTTCATTTCTTATTACAGATTTTAGATTCCAAACACAAATTAAGATATTAATTTGAACAAGAAACCACATTGAGGTGACCATGGCATTATTTTTTCAGCCTGATAAAAAAGAGTACCTTTTTCAAGAAAAACAAAGGTTATGTTCTATAATAACATGCAAAAACTGTAAAAGATTACCTTCTAAAATTTTAACACTTTAAACATGCAAATCAAAAGTCTATAATAAAGTTTCTTAGTTTTTAAAAGCCAAATATACCTTTTTAAAGCCGAATCTACTTTTTTGAAGCCAAATCCTGCCCCGTTTGTTAGCCTGGTTAAGAAAATGTTCCCAGTGTACTTACAGACCCGAGCTTCTGTAGTTGATCCTGGGCACTGTGTGCGGAGGAATTCCCCTCACCTTTTTTCGGTGAGTTTTCCACACCTTTTCGGTGAAAACTTCCTTTTCTCGCTCCAGCTAGCCCTGCACTTCCAGATTACCCATTGGGCGCCAGATGTTGAGTAAGACTCCCTCCACTTTCTGTGTGGAGTAGGGTTCGGTATCTGAAAGAGGAGCCGCACAACAAATGAGAGAAAAAGACACGAGATAATTTTGCAATATTGGGGGACCAGGCGGCAAGTCCTGAAGGACTTCCTTCGTGCTCAGGCCTCACCAAGCTTTTATTGATCTGGGATGCACCCATAGCATAGCCCTTAGGCAGGTGACCCCCTAGTAACAAGCAGACTAGCCCATCAGCAAGGATTTACATAATAATAAATGGGGGAGCAGTTTCAGCTACCACTGTCTGGACTAACAGTGGTGGGGCCTAGCTCTGACCTTTGCTAGGGCTTCAAAGGCACCCAACCTTCGGGGGGTTTCGTGGAGTTCTCTGTCTATGCTATCAGATAGTGAAGGCAATAAACAGTTTCCCACACAGCACCACCCTGATATGGCCGGTTGGCCAACCACAGTGCATGTCATAGAGACTGGTCATTTCAGGCACTTGGTTTTTATATTTACACTAATAAAAGAGAAAAATGCAAGTTGGTGTCACTCTGCTATGTCCCCTAGCCCATCAGGATGAGTATGCAAATTAACCCAACAAAGATGGTGGGTAATTTGCATCGGCCAGTGGGAGAAAGATCAATATCATATGATCTCACTCATATGTGAAAAATAACTAAGAACATAAAGTGATGAAAAAATAGACCTAGAGACATGGAGACATGGAACACACTGGCAACCCTTAGAGCGAAAGCAGGAGAGGGTGGAGGGAGGGTGGAAGAATTCAGCCACTGAACTCATGTGCATATATGCATAACCCATGGACACAGACAGTGGGGTGGTGAAGGCTTTGGGGGTAAGGAGCTGGGAGAGGGCACTAGGGGTAAAAAAAGGGACATATATAATACTTTCAGCAATAAAAAGAAAAGAAAAAAGCCAGCTCTAACCGGTTTGGCTCAGTGGATTGAGCATTGACCTGCAGATTGAAGGGTCCCAAGTTTGATTCTGGTCAAAGGCACATACCCAGGTGATGGGCTCAATCCCTACTAGGGTGTGTGCAGGAGGCACATGATCAATAATTCTCATCATTGAAGTTTTCATCTCACTCCATCTCCTTTCCTCTCTGAAATGAATAAAAATACTTTTTTAAAAAAGCCAAAGCTGTCTTTGGAAATTCAGGTCCCTGTGACCCCAGAACTGAACTTTCACAACATTGCCTTAGTGCACAATACCCGCAGGGCACTTGGAGTCTGCCTTTCCTCCCATCAGGACCACATGTAAACTCACTCCTCATACTGAGGCTGAAGAAGTTAGATGTGAAGTGAGTGGGGAGGTTAAATGGAGGCCAGCTTGCAGTGTGT
This sequence comes from Myotis daubentonii, assembly GCF_963259705.1. NCBI lineage: Eukaryota > Metazoa > Chordata > Mammalia > Chiroptera > Vespertilionidae > Myotis > Myotis daubentonii. The sequence goes on from NC_081861.1 coordinate 113,909,278, forward strand.
GGTGGCTAATGACCAGCTAATGATGCAATGACCAGCCAATAGTTTGGATTTAGAGTGGGTTTCATTGGTCTCTGCACCCACCCTCCCCCAAACACACACACTCACAGCCAATTCCTGATTGGACTGTCTCATGAGGAATTGGTCAAGAGGCTCAAGGGTTTGTGAGAAAATGGTTGATTTCTAAGAAATCCTTACTGCAAATAGCTGCAGGGTGGGGTGAACAAGAAGAAAAGAGAAGAAAGGGGCTTAAAAAAGGAAACAGTAAGAGGGGGAAGACTATAAAAGAAGAGCCCAGCTGCACAGAGATCTCAGCTACTCCACTGGCCACCTCTTCAGTGTCCCCTGCAGCCCAGGATGAAATTGATTCTGCAGTGAAGAGGCTGTTATTGCTAAAAATGAGCTACAAAGTGACAACCGGGGAGAACTACAGGGCTGACTGCCTTCCAGAGAACCTTGCACCTGGGTTAGTTGCCCAGGTGCCATGGAAGTTGAAGTGCATTTTGTGGACCCCCGAACTGTACAGAGGAACAGTGCAAAAGGCAGTGACTATGACAAGCTCACTGTTCTGTTTGGCAGCAGTGACATTGATGAAGAGCTGATAAATACAATAGAGAGAGCCAGGGACCAGAGACCGCACTGCTTCCTGAACAGATGCACATTCTTCTCACACAGAGACATGAACCAAGTCCTCGATGCCTATGAAAACAAGAAGCTGTCTCGCCTGTATGTGGGCAGGGGCCCTTCTTCCGAAGCCATGCATGTAGGCCACCACATCCTGTTCATTTTCACAAAGTGGCTGCAGGACATGTTGAATGTGCTCTTGCTCATCCAGATGGCAGATGAGTAGAAGTACCTGTGGAAGTCCTGACCCTGGACCAGGCCTATGGCTATGCTGTGGAAAACGCCAAGGACATCATCACCTGCGGTTTTCACATCAACAAGCCCATCTTCTCTGACCTCGACTACATGTCGTTGAGCCCAGACTTCTACAAGAACATGGTGAAGATTCAGAAACATGTGAACTTCAACCAAATGAAGGCATTTTTTTCATCGCCAACAGTGACTGCAAGGGGAAGGTCACCTTTCCTGCCATCCAGGCTGCTCCCTCCTTCAGCAACTCATTCCCACAGATCTTTGGGGGCGAGATGGACGTTCAGGGCCTCATCCCCTGTGCCATCAACCAGGATCCTTACTTCAGGATGACAAGAGATTTCACCCCCCGGATCTTCTATCCTAAACCATCCTGCTACATTCGACCTTCTTCCCCTCACTGCAGGGGACTCCGACCCACAGGAGTGCCAGCGACCCCAACTCCCCCATCTTCTTCACAGATACTGACAAGCAGATCAAGACCAAGGTCAAAAAGCATGCATTTTCTGGAGAGAGAGACACCATCTAGGAGCACAGAAAACTGCCAGGTGGACATGTCCTTCATGTCCATGACCTTCTTCCTCGAGGATGAGGACCAGCTGGAGGGGATCAGGAAGGATTACAGCAGTGGAGCCATGCTGACCTGGGAGCTCAAGAAGGAGCTCGTGTAGGTCCTGCAGCCCCTCCTTGCGGAGCACCAGGCCAGGTGCAAGGAGGCCAGGGAGGAGATAGTCAAAGAGTTCTTGATCCCGCCCCACACAGAGCTGTCCTATGACTTTCAGTAGCGCCCATTTTATATCTGCACAGAAAGAACCATAATTTACCCAGAGGCTCTGTCACATGGCTTCCCATTCCTGGTGTCTGTAACTCTGTGTGTCTGACAGTACTGTTTCTCCCTGTGTCATCCTTTCCAAAGAAACCCTGTGAGCTGCCTGCTCTGCCCCTAGGAGGACTTCCATTGGAAATCATCCCACTCCACATAGACCCTTAAAGCCTGATGGTTAGAGAGCCTGTAGTTTAGGTGTTCATTTCAGGAAGTTTAATGGTCACAGGCCTATTTCAGCCCATCCTCCCCCCCCCCCCAAAAAAAAACAAACAGAAATGCTGGATGTGCTTTTGACTGAGAGATCTCCCAGCTTGAAAGCTGCTTTTCACACTGAGTATTGGCCCCAGGTGGCCCCTTTTATTAAGTTGAGTCTGTGGGAGAAACTTTCCAGGTCACTTCCTGAAATCCAGACCTCATGTGTTCTCCTGGAACCACTGCCCTTCCCTGAGCCTCCCCATGCTGCTTCCAGGGACTGGCCCTGAGCACAGGTGCTGTGCCCCCACCCTGTGTCAGCTGAGGGGAATGGGTGTCCTTTGTAGAAACCTTTGACCTGACACTTGATTGGCTGGGAGGCATTGCAAGGAGCAGTGCCCTGCTGGTGTCCTGGGCTGTAGAGAGCAAGCAGCAGCCCCAGGCACCAAGGGAAACATTCAGTCTTGTGCCCTGGGTAGTCTGGGAAAGCAGAAGAATATCCCAGGAAATCCCTCCATGGAGGTGCAGGGTCCACTCCTGAGCACAATATCCTAAATAAACTTCATTTGGTCCCACGGGGGGTGGGTGTAGGGTTGGAATATATATGTGACATACAAACCATGTTTCCTGGCCAACTGACCTTTGTGGACAGCCAATTGAATTAATTAGCCATTTCAGTGGGAAGAAAGTTAGTTTGTCTGTATCATGTTCAGGCTGCCCTACTTCACATTTAACACCCACATTTTTGGAGTCATGGGAAATCTCTGTAAGACAAGTCATCACATGGAAAGAAATTACAAGAAACAGGGACTATCAGATATGATGATATACCTTAGGGATTTTTGTCCCTAAGAATATTAAAATTAAAAGCAGATTTGAAAAGTGTTCCAAAAGGTCTAACTAAATAGTTAATTTTATAAAAATATTTTACTTCATTCTATTCCATAGATGAGTGTGTATTATCTTTCCTTCGGCTAAAGTGTGGCATCATTGATTTAATATATGTATGAATATATTTTTCTTCCAGATCAGGGGGGCAGTAAATTTTAAAGTAAAAATTCAGATAGGAAATATGTTAGGCTTCTAGGCCATATGATCTCTGTGACAATTCCTAAATTCTCATGTTGTAGTGCAAATGTAGCCATAGACAATTCACAAGCAATTCAAAAAATTACTTTGGCTGTGGGTTACAAGTTTTGCTTAAAAAATAATTGTCATAATGCATTAGAAACTGAATATTACCAGAGTGATAGTTCTTTCATTTTGCAGGATTATTTTGGGATTCATCCCATGCTTTAGCTGGCATAATTTTTTAAAAAATATGTTTTTACTGATCTTCAGAGAGGGAGAGGAAGAGAGAAAAATATCAATGATGACAGAGAATCATTAATCGGCTGCATCCTGCATGCCCACTCCCCTCACTGGGGATCATGCCTGCAAGCCAGGCATATGCCCTGACCAGAACCAAACCATGACCTCCTGGTTCATAGGTCAATGCTCAACCAATGAGCCACATCGGCTGGGCAACAAGATCCTTTTTAAGTAATTCTTTTATTTATGTTTTTTTAAATGAATGATTAAAATAAAAATAGAATACTACTAATGCTATAAAAACCAAGAGGAATATATTAAAAATATTGGTTTCATAGTTGGTAAAATAAACACAAACGTAATATTGACGAACCCAAGCAGAAGCTGATTTAGAAATTTTTATTTGCACTAGGTGTTAAATTTACAGATGTTGTGGAATAAAAGTTGTCTATACATAGTGAGGCACTCATGGTGATTTCTGACTGATGTTAAAATGAGAGCGAGACACTAGCCAAGTGAGTAGTAAATAGAAAATTGTCTAGTCCTCTTCTTCCTCTGAATCCTCCTCTTTGGGTTTGGAGAGGAGTTTCATTACTCGGGGTATAGGAGTCGTCACAGACTCATATTTCCACCCCTTCCTCATAAACATCTTCTCAATCACACCTGGCATCTTGTAGCCCTTGCTTACAATGAAATCTTTGAAGGCAATTGGTCCATAAAGTTCATCAAAATTGTCTGGTTCGAGATGCCTTCCATTGCTCCAATGTTCCTTGGCACGGACAAGTTTAGGGTCGAGCAAAGGCTGGTCATTGGCCAGCTTTTTCCAGCATTTGGGGTCCTGGTACCATGCTCCATACCTTATCTTCTCCCGTTTGGGTTTATAAGGGTCTTCTGGTTTTCGGAGTTTCGTTTCCCAGTTACCTTCCTGCAGGGAGAATTTTCTCTGCTTTATTTCATCTAGCTGTTTGCAGGGCCTGATATTCAAAGGATGCTGGCTTGTTTCCTTTATTTTGGCTGTATTATTGGTCAGTGGGACGTCAAGGTTAATTTCAAACTTTTTCATGATGTCCTCTTTATCAATGACTATGTTTTCAAAATTCTCATTCATCACTCTGCAGAATTCAATCACTGATGCTTTTCTTTGTTTTTCGTAAACAGGAAGTTTGCGGATATCCATCATGCATGATGCTTTTGTCTCTTCCTCAGGAAACAAACTGCTTAAATCTGACTGGAAACTCTCCTTGGTGGATTCCAGGTGGGCTTTTACTGCAGGTTCTAGGTTGACCTCCTGGGGAGGCTCCAGGTTGCCCTCCTCAGGATGTTCTTCACACAGGTGTGTGGGGGTCTTCTTTCTTTCCTCGGTGCCCTCATAATACGCCCACGTGTCCTCCAGCACCCTGTCAGAATCTAGCACTTCCAGGACCTGGAGCAGGAGGTCTAAAGGGAGATCTTTCCCCAGATTCGGGCAGTTCGCCAGGGAATGCTGGGTCAGGCTGGCTTCAGCGTTCTCTACAAAGGCCTTCCGTGCTGGCTGGGCTGCCAAGAGCGTGGGACACATGTCCACTCTCTTGGGCGGCTTCCTGTGAATCTTTTTGGGCGGAGGGCGGGGAATTCTATGAGCAATCAAGGGGGGAAATCCCTCCCGAGGGCCACGAGTGATCACATCTTCAGCAGATGGACAGCCCGTTCTGAAGTCGTCCAGTCCCTCCTCCACAAATACCCACCGCTGGCTGTCCATGGAGGCGGGGCACTTCCCAAGCTGCTTGTTCTGCCTGGAGAGATAGCGGGAAGGAAACCTGTCCCTGTCCTTGAAAGAGGGCTTACATTTCACGCCCAGGGGCAAGGGCTCCAGTGGCCTGGGCGCAGGCATCCACTTCTTTCTGGGCTCTGGCTTCTTGTCCAGCTTCGGCCCTGACTGCCACCGCTTGATCACCCCTGCTTCTATGAGCGCCTTCTTCCTCAGGTCTGACTTTAACAGCCACCCCTCATGGGGCTCAGGTAAGGGCCACTGCCGGCCCGCCATGGCGCCCTTGGCCCAGGGCGCACAGCGGCCTCAGGGGTTTGTTTTCCCAGCCGCCCAGTTGCTAGGAGACCATTGCCAGGCTGGCAGCATTCTTATTCTTTCCTGAGGCGGGTCAGCACGCGCCCCTGCACAGCCTGCATTGTCCTGGGATGGCCCGCAAGGTTGCATTCTTGCTTGTGGTAGAGAACTATTCCCGTGTATCGGCACACCACAGGGCAGCTGCCCATTCATCTTTTGATGGACTTTTGGATTGATTCCAGTCTGAGGCTGTTTGTAAATCAAGTGGCCATCAATATTTCACTTATTCACATCTTCATACAAGTACTTTCATTTCTCCTGGATAAATTATAGCTAGGAATTGAAAGGCGGGTGCTTCTGAGAGGTTTGTTTTTTCTTATGGACTGTACTCACAGCCCTCAGGTTTTGATATTTGCCCAAATATGGGTGAGGTGAGTGAGGCATTGGGTATACAACTTAATGTGCCTCCCAAAATCCCCCTCAGAAATCAAGATCAGTTATCTTTTAAGGTAACATTGCCAACATAATCTGAAAAACAGTGCCATATTAAAGTCTGAGGGCAAAGGATAGATCAGTACTCCTACTGAACCTGTCTGAATTTAAAACCCATGTGTTGTTCACCATCGATTTTCTTTTTAAAAATAGTATTTGCCTTTTTTGGATACTGGTATGTTGCTTGGAAAGAGTTTGGTTCTTTGGTGTCCTTTTTAAAATTTTACTGAAATAAGCAGAGCAGTTCCCTGTGATAGTACAGGCCTAAATGCTGTTCTACCATGTTGTATGGTTAACTGTTCCTCACTTCTGCAGCAAGACCCTTCCACGTAAATTATTCAATGCCTGTGCATCTGGTTTTCTAGTCTGGCTGACAGTAAAGGTCGCTATTGCAGGCCCTGTGTGAGTATCAGTTATCAAGAATCCTTTCCAGTGGTTTCTTTCCTGGCTTCTAATAATGTATTCACACAGGAGCTGATCAGTAATCAGCGGAATCATTCGTGTGGGGGGGCAAGGTTCTGTAGTTCCCTCTGTTTCTCTCATTTTACTCTCTGGTTGTCTGCCTTGAGAACTCTACCCACCTTGTTCTCTACAGTGTCTTAGCTCCATCTCCTCTACATACTAGTAGCGAGACTGCTGGTCTTTGCTTGGGTTCTGCCTCTCTGAGCTGTGGCCTAGAAACTCAAGGAATTTGGAGCCATCATAGTACTCACTTCCTTTATTTACTATCTGTGAGGGATCAGTCTCTGCTTCCTGATGTCCAGTGTCTTTCATAATTTTATCTTATTTTATTTCATTATTTTTCCAGGTGTTCCAGGGCATATATCTGATCCCTATTACTCTATTTTGGCCAGAACAGAAAATATAATTTACTTCTTTTCTTTTGTCTCCATCAATTTGTAAGTCTGCCTTTTCAAAGGTCACCGATGACTTCTAAACCATCAAATACCTTAAAATTCTTGCTGTTCTCCATGATTAGAGATTGTAGATCACACATTACTGAACAAATTCCTCTCTTATAATCCATAACAATCTATTTTCCTTTTTTTCTTACTGCTCAGGATACTCATCTACTTTTAAATCCATAAAATAAATACTAAACTCCTTAGCATATAACATTAGATGTTTTTCCATTTCGTTGCAGCATAATACACTCCATGACCATTGATGCTGTTGCAAATGGTAAGAGATATTCCTTTTTTACAGGTGCATAGTATTTCATTGTGTAAATGTACCACAGCTTTTTTATCCACTGATCTGCTGATGGGCAATTGGGCTGTTTAGAAATCTTAGTTACTATAAATTGCACGGCTATGAACCTTAGGGATGCATATATTCTTTCTGGTTGGTGTTTCTGATGTCTTAGGATATATTTCTAGGAGTGGGATCACTGGGTAAAATAAGAATTCCTTTTTTAACTTTTTGAGGTAACTCCATACTGTTTTCCATTGTGGCAACATCAGTCTGCATTCCCACTAGCACTATACTGGGGTTCCCTTTTCTCCACATCCTCTTTAACACTTTTCGTTTATTGATTTGTTGATGATAGCCATTCTGACAGGTGTGAGATGATAACTCATTGTCAATTTAATTTGCATCCCACTGATGATTAGTGACTGAGCATGTTTTGTATATCTCTTGGCCTTCTGTATGTTCAGTTTGGAGAAACGTCTATGTAGGTCCTTTGTCCTTTTTTAAATTGGATTGTTTGTTTTCCTTTTGTCAAGCTGTATGAGTTCCCTACATATTTTGGAAATTAACCCTTATTGAATGTATGATTGTCAAATATATTCTCCTATTCAGTGGTCTCTCTTTTCACTTTATTGATGGTTTCTTTTGCTGTGCAGAAACTTTTTATTTTGATGTAGTCCCAATTTATTTATTTTCTCCTTAGTTTTATTTGCCCTAGGGAATGTATTGGCAAACATATTGCTACAGGAGATGTCTGAGATTTTGCTGCCTATGGTTTCTCCTAACATTGTTATGGTTTCATAATTTACTTTAAGGATTTTATCCATTTTGAGTATATTCTTGTGTATGGTGTAAGTTGGTGGACTAGTTTCTTTCTTCCTTCTTTCCTTCCTCCCTACCTCCCTCTCATCTCTTTCTTTCTTTCTTTCTTTCTTTCTTTCTTTCTTTCTTTCTTTCTTTCTTTCTTTCTTTCTTTCTTCTTTCTTTCTTTCTTTCCTTCAATTTTCCAAACAGCAATTATTAAAGTGTCTGTCTTTACTGCATTGCATGTTCTTGCCTCCTTTGTCAAATATTAATTGAACAAAATGGCTTGGGTCAATGTCTGGGTTCTTTGTTCTATTCCATTGATCTATATGCCTGTTTTTGTGTGTGGGTCTTTTTGTTGTTGTTGTTGTTGTTGTTGTTGCTGCTGCTGCTGCTGCTGCTGCTGTTTTTTGCCAGTACCAGGATGTTTTGAGTACAGTGGCTTTGTAGTATAACTTCATATCTGATAGTGTTCTTTTTCCAACTTTGGTCTACATTTTCAAGATTGCTGTGGCTATTCGAGGTCTTTTTTTTATTCCATATAAAGTTTTGAAGAGTTTGATTTAGATCTGTGAAATATGCCATTGGTATTTAATAGGAATTGCAATGAAGCTATAGATTGCTTTGGGTAGTATGGACATTTTAATGATATTGATTCTACCAATCCATGAACACTGTGTATTTTTCCACTTGTTTAAACCTTCTTCTATTACTTTTTTGAACATTCTACAGTTTTCCAATTGCAGATCTTTAATCTGCTTAGTTAGGTTTATTCCTAAGTACCTAATTTTTTTTTGTTATAATGGTAGATATGATTGTTTTCTTAGTTTCTCTTTCTGAGAATTCAGTGTTGGTATATAAAAATACCATATATTTCTGGGTGTTAATTTTGTGACCTGCTATGTGGCTGAATTGATTTTTTATATCTAGTATTTTTTTGGTGGAGTATTTATGGTTTCTATGTACAATATCATGTCATTGTCAAATAATGCGAGTTTTATATAATCTTTTCCAATTTGGTTACTTTTTTATTTTTTCTTCTTGTCTGATTACTATGGCTAGGACTTTCAGTACTATGTTGAACAAGAGTGGTGAAAATGGTAATCCTCAATTTATTCCTGGTCTTAGTGGAAATTGTTTTAGTTTTTGCCCATTTAGTATGATGTTGGCTGTATGTTTGTCATATATGGCTTTTATTATTTTGAGGTATGATCCCTCCATTCCCACTTTGCTGAGAGTTTTTTTTTTTTATCAAAAAAGGGTGTCGTATTTTGTCAAATGCTCTTTCTGCAGCAATCAATATTTTCATGTGATTTTTTCCTGCCATCTGTTTATATGAGATATCACATTTACTGAATTGTGACTATTGTGCCAGCCTTGCAATCCCATACTAAATCCCATTGGTCATGGTGTATGATAGTTTTAACGTATTGCTGGATCTGATTTGCTAATATGTTTTGAGGAATTTAGCAAATAAATTCATCACGGATATTGGCCTATAGGTCTCTTTCTTTGTAGCGTCTTTATCTGGGTTTGGAATTGAGGTAATGTTGGCCTTATAGAAAGAGCTTGGAAATGTTCATTCCTCTTGAATTTTTGGGAATAGTTTGAGGAGGATAGGTGTTAGTTCTTTGAATGTTTAGTTAAACTCACCTGTAAAGCCATCTGAACCAGCACTTTTGTTTGCTGGGATTTTTTATTTTTTATATTTTAATTACTGTTTCAATTTCATCAGTAGATACTGGCCTATTCAGGTTTTCTGATTCTTCTGGATTGATTTCTAGAAGATTATCTTTTTCTAGGAATGTGTCCATTTTGTCCAGGTTGTTCAGTTTCTTTTGGAATATAGTCATTCATAGTATTTTTTTTTATGGTCCTTTGTATTTCTGTGGGGTCAATTGTTAATTCACCTCTCTCATTTCTGATTTTTTTTTTTAAATTTTGGTCCTCTTTATTTCTTGATAAGTTTGCCTAGAGGTTCATCAATCTTGTTTATCTTTTCAAAGAACCAACTCTTGGTTTTATTGATCTTTTGTATTGTTTTTATAATCTCTATTTCACTTATTTCTACTCTGATCTTTATCATTTCCTTCCTTCTACTTTTGTATTTTATTGTTGTTCTCTTTGTAATTCTTTAAGTTGTAGGGTTAGATAATTTATTAAACATTTTTCTTATTTTCTTTAAATAGACCTGTAATGCTATGAACTTACCTGTCATGATTGCTTTCTCTGCATGCGATAGGTTTGGTGTGTTGTGTTTTCATTTTCATTTGTTTCTGGGATGTTTTTTTATTTCTTCTTTGATCTTTTTGGTATCCCATTTATTGTTTCATAGCATGCTATTTAGCCTTCATGTGTTTGGATGCTTTTGAGTATTTTATTGTAGTTGATTTCTAATTTCATGCCATTGTGATCTGAAAAGATGCTTAATATGATTTCAATCTTCTTAATTGTAGAGAACTGTTTTGTGTCCTAATATGCAGTCTATCTTTGACAATACCCCATGTGCACTTGAGAAGAATGTATATTCTATATTTTTTAGGTGAAATGTTCTGAAAATGTCAAATAATTCCATCTGATCTAGAGTTTCATTTTGGATCGCTGTTTCCTTGTTGAATTTTCGACTAGAAGATCTATCCAATGCTGTCAGTGGGATATTAAATTCCCCCTCCTATGATTATAATGCTGTTGATCTCCCTTAAAATCCTTCAGATTTTTTTCTTTATTGATTAAGGTATTACATATGTGTTCTTATCCCTCCATAGCTCCCCAACTCTCAACTCATGCCCTCACCCCCCTGGTGTCTGTGTCCATTGGTTAGGCTTATATGAATGCATACAATTCCCAGATTTTTTTATATATATTTGGATGCTATGGTATTGGGTGCATATATGTTTATCAGAATTATATCCCCCTGTTATATCAATCCATTTAGTAGTATAATGAAATGGCTTTCATTATCTCTTGTTATGGCTTTCACTTTGAAGTCCATTTTGTAAGATGTGGGCATTGCTACCCCAGCTTTTTTTTTTTTTTCATTTCTGCTTGCATTTTATATAGCAAAGGACTGATAGGACATTTTTTATGTGTGAGTCCTTAGTTCTGAGGTGGGTCTCTTGTAGACAGAATACATATGGGTCATATTTTCTTATCCATTCAGCTACCCTATGTATTTTTATTGGAGCACTGAAGCCATTTACATTTAAGGTTATTATTGATAGCTACCTATGTATTGTCATTCTTATTCTCTATGTCTGTGACTTTCTCTTTATCTCTATTTCTTCTTCTAACAACAGTCCTGTTAGCATTTCTTGCAGTGTTGGTTTGGTGATAATAAACTTTTTTAGCCACGTTTTTAAACTTTAAAGCATTTTATTGCACCTTTGATTTTCAATGATAACTTTGCTGGATAGAGTGATCTTGGGTTCAGTCCCTTGATTTTCATTATTGTATATACTTCATGCCATCCCCTTCTGGCTCGAAGTGTTTCTATTGAGAAGTCAGCTGACAATCTAATGGGAGCACCCTTATAGGTAACTTTCTCTCTCTCTCTCCCTCAGCCTTTAAGATTCTTTCTGCATGTTTAATGTTTTCCATTTTAATTAATATGTATCTCAGTGTTGGTCTTTTGGGGTTCATCTTGATTCAGACTCTCTTGGTTTCCTGAACTTGAGTAATTTTTTCCTTTTACCAGGTTAGGGAAATTTTCTGCCATCATTTCTACAAAGAATTTCTCTATTCCTTTGTCAGATTCTACTCCTTCTGTTACCCCTATAATGCAAATGTTGTTACATTTCATGTTGTCCCAAAGCTCCCTTAGACTCTGCTCCTGCTTTTTAATTTTTTCCTATTTGCTTCTCTGAATGGGTGTTTTCTTCAACCCGTCATCCAACTCGCTGATTCAGTCCTCAGCTTCTTCTAGTCTACTGCTGAATCCGTCCAGTGTGTTACTTATTTCAGATATGTCATTCCTCATTTCCAGTTGATTCTTAAGTATTGTTTCAAGCTCTCTTTTCATGTTGGCGTAGGTCTCACTAAGCATTATAATTCTCATTAAATTGCTTGAAGTTCTCACTGAATTGTTTGAGCACCCTTATTACCATTACTCTGAATTCTTTATGTGACAAATTCTTTACTTCCATTTCATTTAGTTCATTTTCTGCTGATTCCACCTTTTCTTTCCTTTGGGGCTTGTTGTCTTTTGTCTCCCCATTTCTGCTGCCCCTTTGATTTTGTTTCTGTGTATTAGATCAAACTGCTATGCCTCCCAGATTTTGTGGGGTGGTCTTATGTAGTAGGTGTTTGGGGAACCCAGTAGTGCAGTCTCTTAGATCTCCTGAGCTGGGTAATCTAGGAAAGCCCATTACTTGAGTTATTTGGGTTCTGCTGTTGTAGTTGGGTTTTGAAAGTTATTGTCCATTTCATGGATGGAGTCTCCTCTTAGGCTGGCTGACTATGTGGCTCATCCCCGACCATTTCATGGGTGCTGTTGTGGAAGTGCTGAACGAACAGAACAAAATACAGCATAAAACACACACACACACATTGCCCCAACCCAGTGGTCGGCAAACTGCGGCTCTTTGGCCCCTTGAGTGTGGCGTGCACGTACAGTGCGATTGAAACTTCGTGGCCCATGCACAGAAGTCAGTATTTTGTGGAAGAGCCACACTCAAGCGACCAAAGAGCCGCATGTGGCTCACGAGCCGAAGTTTGCCGACCACTCTCTTAACCGGTTTGGCTCAGTGGATAGAGCATCAGCCTGCAGACTCAAGGGTCCCAGGTTCGATTCCAGTCAAGGGCATGTACTTTGGTTGTGAGCACATCCCCAGTAGGGAGTGTGCAGGAGGCAGCTGATCAATGTTTCTTTCTCATCGATGTTTCTAATTCTCTATCCCTCTCCCTTCCTCTCTGTAAAAAATCTCAATAAAATATATTTTAGAAAAACAAACACACACACACACACAAAAACAAACAAACAGAATAAACAAAAGAAAAATGTACACAAGACCCCTACACCACCAAAAAAAGCAAACATCAGAAAACAGATAATTAGGAAAGAGAAAATAGAGTAAGAATGATAGAAAAAGGGGTATAAAAAGGTATATCATATGAGGAGAAAATAAAATGAAATAAATGAATAATAAAAAGAACAGATAAAGACAATAAGAAAAGGGGATCTGGAATATATAGATGCTGAGCTGTAATAAATAAAATCAGAATAAGGAATTAGAGGAATATGGGAAGTAAAATTGTTCATTGAGTGAAACTAGCTAGGGCCTTTTTCACTATTAATTGATAAATATATTGATCATATCAGTGTATTTTAGCTAATCATTTTGTCACAGTGGTCGGCAAACTCATTAGTCAACAGAGCCAAATATCAACAGTACAACAATTGAAATTTCTTTTGAGAGCCAAATTTTTAAAACTTAAACTATATAGGTAGGTACATTGTTATTAACTTAATTAAGGTACTCCTAAGGCTTAAGAAGAGCCACACTCAAGGGGCCAAAGAGCCGCATGTGGCTCGCGTGCTACAGTTTGCTGACCACAGGTCTAGAGTGATTATAGCTATAAGAAGAAACAACATTCTCAGTTTATTCAGTTGTTACAAATGTAGGAGGAGAAGTAGAAATACAAATAAGAAGATTCCATGCAGAATCAAGAGGCCACTTCCTTTTCTCTCACAGATATTGTTTTATAAACCACTAGAGGACCCCTGCAGTGGGGTTCCCTTGGCATGGCCTTCGGGGATTGAGCCGAAATTGGTAGTCCAATGCCACCTGTCGCTCCTGCCTGCTGCCCCGGCTCATCTTGGCCCCACTGTGCCTGTGCTGGTTCATGCCCAGTCAGACCCAATTGGGAGAGGCTTGCACCACCACAGCAGCACTCGCCAGCCATGAGCCCTGCATCTGGCTCCTGTAGGCCAGCTGAGTGGCACTCCGCATGTGGCTCACGAGCCGAAGTTTGCCGACCACTCTCTTAACCGGTTTGGCTCAGTGGATAGAGCATCAGCCTGCAGACTCAAGGGTCCCAGGTTCGATTCCAGTCAAGGGCATGTACTTTGGTTGTGGGCACATATCCTGAGTTGAGCATTCTGCCCTCTGGTGGTCAGTGTGCATCATAGCAACCAGTCGACTGGTTGTTTGGTCACTTAGGCTTTTATATATATACATGGTGGTGATTTTCCTGGCCATGCTATTAAATATATTTGTTTAGATTACATTCTAAATTGAACCACTTCATTGGAGTAAATGTATGGGACACTTGGTTTTATAAAACTGTTTCATAGCTAGATAATGTAGAATATTCCTTAGGCTATCTTCTTGCAAAGGAGTTCTGTTGGGCTAAATGAACAAGAGAAAGTAGGTAATAATATAATGTTAGAACTATTTTTATAAAATAATTCAATTTATATTTTGTGATAAGTTCAATAACGTCTTAGAAAACCATGGATGTCAGAGTGCCAGTTTAGGCCCAATCCCAGCAGCCGGACATCCCCCAAGGAGTCCCAGATTGGAGAGGGTGTAGGATGGGCTGAGGGGAGCCCTTCCCCCCATGCACAAATTTTGTGCACTAGGCCTCTAGTATATATATATATATATATATATATATATATATATATATATGATTCTTTAATTGAAGCACTCATGATTATATTTTGTGTATTCTTTTTAAAATATATATATTTTACTGATTTCAGAGAGGAAGGGTGAGGGAGATAGAAATATCAATGATGAGAGAGAATCATTGATTGGCTGCCCCCAGGATGCCCCTACTGGGGATTGAGCCCACAACCTGGTCATATGCCCTTGACAGGAATCAAACCCAGGACCCTTCTGTCTTCAGGCCAACACTCTATCCACTGAGCCAAACAAGCTAGGGCTGTGTATTCTTCTTAATTTTTTTTTTTAGTTTTTAATTACAGTTGACATATAATACATTATATATTCATTTAATAATACTGTACTTTATTAATAAAATGCTTTATAGCATATATACTTTGTGGGATTTTTTTCCTCATAAATGTCTGAATTTTTAGTAATTTCAGCATTTTATTCCCCCAAATACAGTAATAGACTGCTTTTGACTCAAAGGTGTATTACCAAAATTCAGCAATCTAGTCTGGAAAATGAAAGTGAAGAATTCTGCTGCTAGTGAAAATAAATACAAAGGTAGAGAGGCATGTTGAGAATATAAGCTATTTAGCATCCTTTCTTTCAACTCTTAAGTACTGAAAAAAATATCTATATATCATTGCCAGCAAGCCATCCATTTAGATATGGAAATTAGAATAGGATGGGAAAATATAATGTTAGAAGTTATCCACTAGGAAACAAAATGGATAGGTGATATATCTACCCACTCTCATGGTGAGGACCCTGCATTACATTTATTGTCCTAAAACTTACTGTGCTGGAATATTCACAGGAAACATTACAGTTTCTCACAGTGACTTCTTAATGAAAATGATTGAGGTTTAACTACCAGGTATGTGATTTTGGAACAATACGTGAGATCATTTAACCTTGTTTTCAAAGCTTTTTTTTTTCAATACTGTTCTATAAAATTTGGTATAAAAGATTCCTATGATGAGAATGCTTGGAAATATTGAACATGTTATAAGTTCATGATGTATATATGTTTTATACTAAAGTCATAAAATTCGTAGAGCAAACAAAAACTGAAAAACCAAACCAAAAATACTGCTAATTAGATTAATATATATTAATATATATGCATATATATGTATTACATATTATATATATGAACCCATTTTTCACTGAACATCTGCTAATATTTTGTGGCAACTGGCTGATACTGAACACAGTCTTATAAAGTCTGGTATAAGGAATTAAAAACCTGCAAATTAAAGGGAAAATAATTTCAGGTGAGAAGGGATGCTTGTGGTACCAGCCTTCATTAGTGTGTATTTCTATCCAGGCAATTATATTTATTTTATCCCTTTTACCCTTTCATATTTCCTTTTCAGTGGAATCTGTACTAGGGATAAAGAAAAAAAAATGTAATTTACTATCCTAGAGGAAGTTACAGTGGAGCCTGGTAAAGGTGTGATGATAATAAGAAGACGTATTAGCTTAGGTTATCTTGGTAACAAATAAAAAATACTAAATCAAAGTTAATATTTGAAACGCAAGGGCAGATATACCACCAGGCTCAGAAAAGCTCTAGAAAGGAGCTGTATCATGTCCAATAATGCAGTCACTGAAGTGGTTTTCAAGAAAAGGTATCTTCCAGAGCAAACATTCAAAAATTTACTCTGGAGTTTGAAAATGAACTCTGCTGCAGAATATCTATACACTTATGATACAAATGAAAGAAAATATACATAAGTAAATGCTTTGTAACTGGAATGTGCATGCCAGTCACTGGTGATTGGAAGTCACACCCCTCTCTATGGGAAAACCAGTATAAGGCTCATTTCCATAATCACTATTTCCCAGTCCCAAGGAATAACTCCTCCCTTCCTCCAGGGTTCCAAGGAATACCTCCTCCCTCCCTCCATTCAGAGTCCCAAGGAATCCCTCCTCCCTCCCTTCATCCATGTTACCACTGATCATTTTCCCTCCCTAAATCCAGGGTTTCATAGAATACCTAGTCCCTCCTTCCATCCAGGGTCCCAAAGAATATATTTTCCCTTTCTCCATTAATGTCTCCAGGATTACCTCCTCCTTCCCTAAATACAGGGTCCCAAGGAATACCTCCTCCCTCTCTCAATCCAGGATTCCATGGAATACCTCCTTCCTTTCCCCATCAGGGTCACAAAGAATTCCTCCTCCCTCCACCCATGAAGGGTTCCATGGAATACCTGCCTGCCTGCATCCAGGGCCCCAAAGAATAACTCCTCCCTCTCTCCATTCAGGGTCCCACAGAATACCTCCTCTCTCACACCATCCAGGGTCCCTTGGAATATCTTTTCCCTTTCTCCATTAATGGGTCCCAAGGATTACCTCCTCACTCCCTAAACCAAGGGTTCCATGGAATACCTCCTTCCTCGCTCCATCTAAGGTTCCATGGAATACCTCCTCTCTCCATCGATTCAAGGTCCCAAGAAATACCACCTACCTCCCTCGATACAGGGACCCAAGGATTAATTCGTCCCTCCCTCCATCAGGGTCCCACAAAATAATTCCTCATACCATCAAGGGTTCCATGGAATTCCTTTTCCCTCCATGAATCCAGGGTATAATGGAATACCTCCTCCCTCCATCCATCCAGGGTCCCTTGGAATGCCTCTTCCATACCATTATCAAGGATTCCAAGGAATACCTTCTCCCTCCATCTATCCAGAAATCCAAGGAATACTTCCTCCCTCTCTCCATCAGGGACCAAGAGAATACCTTCTCCCTCCATCCAGAGTTCCATGGAATACCTCCTCCCTCCATCCCTTCAGGGTCCCAAGGAATACTATCTCCTTCATGGGGTCCAGTTTCCCAAGGAATAACTCTTCCTTCCCTCCATCACTATCCCAGGGAATTCCTCCTCCTTCCATCCAGGGTCCCATGGATTACCATCTCTCTCCATTCAGGCTTCCATAGAATACCTCCCTCCCTCCATCCAGAGTCCTATGGAATCCCTTCTCCCTCCCTCCATCCAGGATCCCAAGGAATACCTCCTCCCTCCCTTCATCCACAGTCCCAAAGAATGACTCTACCCTCTGTTCATCAGGGTCCCACAGAATATATAAAACTTCCATCCGGAGTTCCAGGTTATACCTCCTCCCTCCATCAATCCATGGTTCTATAGCATCCCTCCCACCCTCCATTCAGGGTCCTTTGGAATTCCTCCTGCCTCCATCCATTCAGGGTTCCAAGGAATACCTCCTTCCTCCCTCCATCCAGGGTTCCATGGAATACCCATTCAGTGTCCCACAGAATACCACTTCCCTCCCTCCACACATCGTTCCATGGAATACCTCATTCCTCCCTCCATTCAGGTTCCCAAGGAATATTTCCTCCCTCCCTCAATCAGGGACCAAGAGAATACCTTCTCCCTGCATCCAGGGTTCCATGGAATACCTCTTCCCTCCCTCCATCCAAGGTTCCATGAATACCTCCTCTCTCCATCTGTTCAGGATCCCATGGAATACCTCTTCCCCCCACCCAGGCTTCCATGGAATACCTCCTGCCTCCATCAATCCATGGTTCCATAGCATCCTTCTAGCCCTCCATTCAGGGTCCTATAGAATCCTTCCTGCCTCCATCCATTCAGGGTTCCAAGGAATATCTCCATTCTCCCTCCATCCAGGGTTCCATGGAATACCCATTCAGGGTTCCACAGAATACCACTTCCCTCCCTCAAACCACGGTTCCATGGAATATCTCATTCCTCCCTCCATTCAGGTTCTCAAGGAATACCTCCTTCCCTCCCTCCATCCATGGTATGAGGGATCTGTCACCCTCTTTCCATCTAGGGTTCCATGGAATAGCTCTTCACTCCTTCCATCCATGTTCCCATGGAATACTTTTCCCTTTCTCCATTAATAGATCTGAAGGATTCATTTCTCCTTCCTTAAATCCAGCGTTCCATGGAATACATCCTTCCTCCCTACATCCAGGGTTCCATTCTATACCTCCTCCTTCCCTCCATTCAGGGTTCCATGGAATACCTCCTTCCTCTAATCAGGGTCCCATGAAATACCTCCTTTCTCCCTACATCCAGGGCCCCATAGAATATTTCCTCCCTCCACCCAGGAACCCAATGAATAATTACTCTCTCCATTCAGGGTCTCAGAGAATAACTCCTCCCTCCATCCAGGGCCCCAAGGAATCCCTCCTCCTCCACCCAGGGTCCTATGGAATCCCTCCTCCCTCCTTCCATCCAGGGTCCCATGAAAAACCTCCTCCTTCCATCCATCCAGAGTTCCACTGAATACCTCCCTCCATCAGAGTCCTATGGAATCCCTCCTCCCTCCTCATCCAGGGTCTTATGGAATCCCTCCTCCCTCTTCTTTTCAGGGCCCCGAGGAATACCTCTTCCTCCATCAAGGTCCTATGGAATCCCTCCTCTCTCCCAACATCCAGGGTCCCACGGAATACCTCCATCTCCATCCTGGGTCCTATGGAATACCTCCTCCCTCCATCCAGGGTTTTATAGAATCCCTCCTTCCTCCATCCAGGGTCCCACGGAATACCCACTCCCTCAATCCAGCATCCCATGGAATCCCTCCTCCCTCATTCCATCCAGGGTCCCAGGGAATACCTCCTCCTCCATCAGGGTCCTATGGAATCCCTCCTCCCTCCTTCCATCCAGGGCGCCGAGCAAACTGAAAATGTCTAAAGGACTTCAACACAACATGGGAAACCATAAACACCTTAGAAGAAGCCATAGTCACATAAATAACAAACATTTGTTGTAGCAATATCATTACTGACACAACTCCTAGACGCAGTGATGGCGAACCTTTTGAGCTCAGCGTGTCAGCATTTTGAAAAACCCTAACTTAACTCTGGTGCTGTGTCACATATAGAAATTTTTTGATATGTGCAGCCATAGTAAAACAAAGACTTATATTTTTGATATTTATTTTAAATATTTAAATGCCATTTAACAAAGAAAAATCAACCAAAAAAATGAGTTTGCTTGTCACCTCTGACAAGCGTGTCATAGGTTCGCCATCACTGTCCTAGAGCAAGCAGGCTAAGGAGAAAATAAACAAATGGGACTACATCAAAATAAAAAACTTCTGCACACCAAGAGAAACCCTCAACAAAACAACAAACAAGCCCACTGCATGGGAGAATATATTTGGCAATGTTATCTTCGATAAGGGCTTAATCTCCAATATTTATAAGTAACTCATAAAACTTAACAAAACGAAGATAAACAATCCAATCAAAAAATGGACAAAGGATCTAAATAGACAATTTTCAAAGGCAGACAAACAGAAGACCAGGAGACATATGAATACATGCTCAAAATCACTAATCATCTGAGAGATGCAAATCAACACAACAATGAGGTACCACCTCACACCTGTCAGACTGGATATTATAGACAAACAACACGTGCTGGAGAGGATGCAGAGAAAAAGGAACCCTGCTTCACTGCTGGTGAGAATGCAGATTGGTGCAGCCACTGTGGAAGACAATATAGTTTCCTCAAAAAATTAAAAAATGGAACTCCTACTGGATCCAGTAATCCCACTTCTAGGACTATATCCCAAGAAACCAGAAACACAATAAGAAAGGATATGTATACACCTATGTTCATAACAGCACAATTTACAATAGCTAAGGTTTGGAAACAGCCTAAGTGCCCATCAGAAAATGAGTGAATTAGAAAACTGTAGTCCATCTACACAATAGAATCCTACGCCACTATAAAAAAGACGGAATTCTTACCATTTGCAACAGCATGGATGGAATTAGAGAGCATTATGCTAAGTGAAATAAGTCAGTCAGAGAAAGATAAATATCACATGATGTCACTCATTTTTGG
The DNA here is from genome assembly GCF_963259705.1 of Myotis daubentonii. Lineage (NCBI taxonomy): Eukaryota > Metazoa > Chordata > Mammalia > Chiroptera > Vespertilionidae > Myotis > Myotis daubentonii. Next base: position 113,929,467 of record NC_081861.1, read on the forward strand.
AATATAATGAACAACATGAACTGATGAACAAAGCTAGAAATAGAAGCCTCAAACAGACTGTCCAACCTATGAGGGAAGGCAGGGGTTGAGGGGATAAGAGATCAACCAAAGGACTTGTATGCATGCATACGAGCATAACCAATAGACAGCAACTGGAAGGGAAGGTGAGGGCATGTACAGGTGGGTGGGTGTGGGTGGGGCGAGGACAAGGTGGAAAAAGGAGGCATATGAAATACTTTAATCAATAAAGAATTTAAATTAAATAAAATCAAATTACCTTTACAAAAAAGTAAATGAAGAATGGCATAGCAGCCATAAAGAACAGAATAAAAGGTTTCAAGAGTAGACTAGAAGAAGCTGAGGACCAAATCAGAGTGTTAGAAGACAAAGTATAAATAGATGCCCAATCTGAGCAGCAACTGGAAAAAATAATTTAAAAACAGGAGGAAAGTCTATGGGAGCTTTGGGACAATTGGAAACAATACAACATGTGCATAATAGCTGTGGAAGAAGAAGAGTGGCTGAGCAAGGAATAGACACATTTTTAAAGAAATAATGACAGGAAACTTTCCAGAGTTGGAGAAGAAAAGTCACACAAAGCCAAGAAGCACAGAGAGTCCCAAGCAAGATGAACCCCATAAGACCCAAACCAAGACAGGTCGTAATTAAACTGGCAAATGTAAAAGACAAAGAATCTTAAAGGCTGCAAGAGAGAGACAAAGTCACGTAAAAGGGATCTCCCATTAGACTATCAACTGATTTCTCAACAGAAACATGCCAGGCCAGAAGGGAATAGAATGAGGTATGTAAAGTGATGCAAAGCAAGGGACTGATTTGAATAATGCTCTAACCAGCAAGGCTATCATTCAACATTAAAGGTGAAATTTGGAGATTCACAGACAAAAAAACAAACAAAACAAAACAGACAAACAAAAACCCAAACAAACAAACAAACAAACAAAAACAACTAAGGGGATTTATTACAACCAAGACAACAATACAAGACATGCTAAAAGGGCTGTTGTAGAGAAGAAATAGAAAGGAAGGAAGAGAAAGAAAACAGGCTCAAAGAATAAAGATAGCAACAAATAAAGACCTAGCAATAATAACCATAAATGAAAGTGGATTAAATGCCCCAAAGTAAAAAACATAGGGTAGCTGAATGGATAAGAAATCATGACTCATATATATGTATACTATCTAAAACAGACCCAATTCAGAACAACGAAGTCACACAGACTGAACATGAAGAAATGGAAAAAAAAATTCTTCAGGCAAATTGAAATGAAAAAAAACAAAACAAAACAAAAACAAAATAAGCTGTAGTAGAAATACTTATATCTGAGAAAAATACACCTCAAAACGAAGGTCATAACAAGAGGTAATGAAAGCCACTTCATAATACTAAGGGGAAGACTACTTTCAGGGAGCATTTCTATAGTCCATAATACTAAGGGGATTGATACAACAAAAGGTTTTAACTCTGGTAAACATATGAGTACCCAATACAGGGGCATCCAAATACATAAAAAAAAAAGCTTCTAGAAGATATCAAGGGAGAGATCAACAGCAGCACAATCACAGTAGGAGACTTTAATACACTCTTGACATCAATGGAAAAATTAATCAGAAAACCTGAATAGATAATAACTATGATGAATTCAAAGAAGTCATAAAAACAATTCCCAGCAAACAAACTCTCTGGACGAGATGGCTTCACAGAGAAGTTTTACCAAACTTGAAAGAATTAACACCTATCCTCCTCAAACTATTCTAAAAAAAAGTCAGGACAAAGAGAAACACTTCTAAGCTATTTCTTTGAGGCTAGCATTACCCTATTCCAATAATATCCCTGATGAACATAGTGGCTAAAATCCTCAACAAAATTCTAGAAACTCGGATCCAGATATACATTAGAAATATCATACACCATAACCAATTGGTATTTATTCCAGGGATGCAAGGCCAGTGCAATATCCACAAATCAATAAATGTGATACATCACATAAACAAGCTGAAAGATAAAAACCACATGATCATATGAATAGATGAAGAGAAAGCATTTGACAAAATCCAATGGAACAAAATTCCCTTTTTTGATAAAAACTCTCAACAAAGTGGGAGTAGAGGGATCATACCTCAACATAATTAAAGCCTGCTATGACAAACCTACAGGCAGCATCATACTCAGTGGACAAAACTTAAATCATTTCAAATAGGGACAAGAACAAGACAGGAATGTTCACTTTCACCACTTCTGTTCTACATAGTGCTAGAAGTACTAGCTGTTGCAATCAGACAACAAGAAGAAATGAAAGGCATTCAAATTGGAAAGAAGGAAGTAAAACTGTCACTATTCCCTGATAACATGATACTATACAAAGAAAACCCTAAAGACTCCATCAGAAAACTACTAGATTTAACAAATGAATTTGGCAAAGTAGCAGGATATAAAATTAACCAGAAATCTATGGCATTTTTATACACCAGTATTGGACTCTCAGAAAGGGAAACCAAACAAACAACCACATTCACCATTGCAAAAAAAAAAAAAATTAGATACTTAAGAATAAACTTAACCAAGCAGTAGAAAACCTGTACTAGAAAAACTACAAGACATTGAAAATGGAGATAGAGGAAGATACGAACAAGTGGAAGAATATAACGTGTTCATGGATTGGTAGAATCAATATCATCACAATGTCCATAGTACCCAGGCAGTCTACAGATTCAAAGCAATACCCATTAAAATACCAACAACAGACATATACACCAATGGAACAGAAAAGAGAACCCAGAAATCGACACAAGTCATTATGTTCAATATATGACAAGGGAGGCAAGAGCAAACAATGGAGTCAAGATAGTCTATTAAATAAATGGTGTTGGGAAAATTGGACAGAAACATGCAAAAAATGAACCTAGAACACCAAGTTACACCATGCACAAAAATAAACTCAGGATGTATGAAGGACTTAAATGTAAGATGGAAACCCTAAAAATCCTAGAAGAATCCACAGGCAGCAAAATCTCAGACATTTCTTGTAGCAATATGTTTATGGATACTTCTCCTAGGACAATGGAAATTAAGGAGAAAATAAATGGGACTGCATCCCAATGAAAAGCTTCTGCAAGCAAATGAAACCACCAATAAAATAAAAATAGTGCCCACTCCATGGGAAAACATATTTGCCAACAATACATCTGACAAGGAGTTATCCTCCAAAATCTACAGGGAACTCATACATGTTAATAAAGGAAGATAAACAGTCCAATAAAAAATGGGCCAAGTGTCTAGACACTTCTCCAAAATGGACATACAGAAGGCCAAATGGCATATGAAAAAGTGCTCAAAGTCACTGATTCTTCAAGAGGTGCAAATTAAAAGGACAGTGAGGTGCCACCTCACACCTGTTAGAATGGCATTCATCAATAAATCAACAAATGACAAGTGTTGTTGAAGATATGGAAAAAAGGGAACCCTGGTGCACTGCTAGTGGGAATGCAGACTGGTGCAGCCACTGTGGAAAAACAGTTTGGAGTTTCATCAAAAAATTAAACATGGTACTACCATTTGACCCAGTGATTCCACTTCTAGGACTATATCCCAAGAAATCAGAAACACCAATCAGAAAGAATATATGCACCGCTATGTTCATAGCAGCACAATTTACAATAGCTAAGATTTGGAAACAGCCTAAGTGCCCATCAGCAGATGAATGGATTAAAAAATGGTGGTACAACTATTCAATGGAATACTATGCAGCTGAAAAAAGAAAGAACTCTGACCATTTTCAACAGCATGGGTGGACCTAGACCACAACATGCTAAGTGAAATAAGCCAGTGGGAGAAAGATCAATATCATATGATCTCACTCATATGTGAAATATAACTAAGATCATAAAGTGATGAAAAAATAGACCTAGAGACATAGAGACATGGATCACACTGGCAACCGTCAGAGGGAAAGCAGGAGAGGGTAGTGGGGGGAAGAATTCAACCAACAAAGTCATGTGAGTATATGCATAACCCATGGACACAGACAATGGGGTGGTGAAGGTTTGGGGGGTTAAGTGCTGGGAGAGGGAAGCAGGGGTAAAAAAATAATCGACATGTATAATACTTTCAGCATTTATAAGAAAAGAAAAAAGCCAGCTCTAACAGGTTTGGCTCAGTGGTATGAGCATTGACCTGCAGGTTGAAGGGTCCCAAGTTTGATTCTGGTCAAGGGCACATGCCCAGGTTTTGGGCTCAATCCCTAGTAGGGGGTGTGCAGGAGGCAAATGATCTATGATTCTCATCATTGATGTTTTCATCTCACTCCATCTCCTTTCCTCTCTGAAATGAATAAAAACACATTTTTGAAAAAGCCAAAGGTGTCTTTGCAAATTCAGGTACCTGTGACCCCAGAACTGAACTTTCACAACATTGCCTTAGTGCACAATATCCGCAGGGCACTTACAGTCTGCCTTTCTTCCCATCAGGACAAATGTAAACTAAGTTCTCATACTGAGGCTGAAGATGTGAGATGGGAAGTGAGTGGGGAGGTTAAATGGAGGCCAGCATGCAGTGTGGGGTGGCAAATGACCAGCTAATGATGCAATGACCAGCTAATAGTTTGGATTTAGAGTGGGTTTCATTGGTCTCTGCACCCACCCTTCCCCAAACACACACACTAACAGCCAACTCCTGATTGGACTGTCTCATGAGGAATTGGTCAAGGGGCTCAAGTGTTTGTGAGAAAATGGTTGATTTCTAAGAAATCCTTACTCCAAATAGCTGCAGGGTGCGGTAAACAGGAAGAAAGGAGAAGAAAGGGGCTTAAAAAAAGGAAATAGTAAGAGGGGGAAGACTATAAAAGAAGAGCCCATCTGCACAGAGATCTCAGCTACTCCACTGGCCACCTCTTCAGTGCCCCCCACAGCCCAGGATGAAATTGATTCTGCAGTGAAGAGGCTGTTATTGCTATAAATGAGCTACAATGTGGCCACGGGGGAGAACTACAAGGCCACTGCCTTCCACAGAACCTTGTACCTGGGTTAGTGGCCCAGGTGCCATGGAAACTGAAGTGCATTTTGTGGACCCCTGAACTGTACAGAGGAACAGTGCAAAAGGCAGTGACTGTGACAAGCTCACTGTTCTGTTTGGAAGCAGTGACATTGACCAAGAGCTGATAAACAGAATAGAGAGATCCAGGAGCCAGAGACCGCACCACTTCCTGCACAGATGCACATTCTTCTCACACAGAGACATGAACCAAGTCCTCGATGCCTATGAAAACAAGAAGCTGTTTCGCCTGTATGTGGGCAGGGGCCCTTCTTCCGAAGCCATGCATGTAGGCCACCAAATCCCATTCATTTTCACAAAGTGGCTGCAGGACATGTTGAATGTGCTCTTGCTCATCCAAATGGCAGATGACTAGAAGTACCTGTGGAAGACCTTACCCTGGACCAGGCCTATGGCTACACCATGGAAAACGCCAAGGACATCATCACCTGTGGCTTTTACATCAACAAACCCATCTTATCTGACCTCGACTACTACAAGACTTCTACAAGAACATGGTGAAGATGAGAATCACGTGACCTTCAACCAAGTAAAAGGAATTTTTTGCATCGCCGACAGTGACTGCAAGGGGAAGATCAGTTTTCCTGCCATCCAGGCCGCTCCCTCCTTCAGCAACTCATTCCCACAGATCTTTGGGGGCAAGATGGACGTTCAGGGCCTCATCCCTTGTGCCTTCAACCAGGATCCTTACTTCAGGATGACAAGAGATTTCACCCCCCGGATCTTCTATCCTAAACCATCCTGCTACATTCGACCTTCTTCCCCTCACTGCAGGGGACTCAGACCCACAGGAGTGCCAGCGACCCCAACTCCCCCATCCTCCTCACAGATTCAGCCAAGCAGATCAAGACCAAGGTCAACAAGCATGCATTTTCTGGAGGGAGAGACACCATCTAGGAGCACAGGCAGTTTTAGGGAAACTGCCAGGTGGACATGTCCTTCATGTCCATGACCTTCTTCCTCGAGGATGAGGACCAGCTGGAGCGGATCAGGAAGGATTACAGCAGTGGAGCCATGCTGACCTGGGAGCTCAAGAAGGAGCTCGTGGAGGTCCTGCAGCCCCTCCTTGCGGAGCACCAGGCCAGGTGCAAGGAGGCCAGGGAGGAGATAGTCAAAGTGTTCTTGATCCCGCCCCACCCAGAGCTGTCCTATGACTTTCAGTAGCGCCCATTTTATATCTGCACAGAAAGAACCATAATTTACCCAGAGGCTCTGTCACATGGCTTCCCATTCCTGGTGTCTGTAACTCTGTGTGTCTGACAGTACTGTTTCTCCCTGTGTCATCCTTTCCAAAGAAACCCTGTGAGCTGCCTTCTCTGCCCCTAGGAGGACTTCCATTGGAAATCATCCCTCCCCACATAGACCCTTAAAGTCTGATGGTTAGAGAGCCTGTAGTCTAGGTGTACATTTCAGGAAGTTTAATGAGCAAAGGCCTATTTCAGCTCATCCCCCCAAAATCAAGTTGAAATGCTAGCTGTGCTTTTGACTGAGAGATCTCCCAGCTTGAAAGCTGCTTTTCACACTGAGTATTGGCCCCAGGTCTCCGCTTTTATTAAGTTGAGTCTGTGGGAAACTTTCCAGGTCACTTCCTGAAATCCAGACCTCATGTGTTCTCCTGGAACCTCTGCCCTTCCCTGAGCCTCCCCATGCTGCTTCCAGGGACTGGCCCTGAGCACAGGCGCTGTGCCCCCACCCTGTGTCAGCTGAGGGGAATGGGTGTCCTTTGTAGAAAGCTTTGTCCTGACACTTGATTGGCTCAGAGGCCTGCAAGGAGCAGTTCCCTGCTGGTGTCCTGGGCTGTAGAGAGGAAGCAGCAGCCCCAGGCACCAAGGGAGACATTCAGTCTTGTGCCCTGTGTAGTCTGGGAAAGTAAAAAATATTCCAGGAAAGCCTCCATGGAGGTTTAGTGTCCACTCCCGAGCCCTATACCCTAAATAAACTTCATTTGGTCCCACGGAGGGTGAGTGTGGGGGTGGAATAAGTATATGACATCCAAGGCATGTTTCTTGGCCAACCCACCTTTGTGAACATCCCATTGAATTAATTAGCCATTTCAGTTGGAAAAAAGTCTGTCTTTATCATGTTTAGGCTGCCCTACCTCACATTTAACACCCATATTTTTGGAGTCATGGGGAATCTCTGCATGACAAGTCATCATGTGATGAGACATGACAAGAAGCAGGGACTATAAGATATGATGATGTGCCTCAGGAATTTCTGACCCTAAGAATATTGAAATTAATAGGCAGATTTGAAAAGGGTTCAAAAAGGTATGACTAAATAGTTATTTATTAAAAAATATTTTACTTGATTCTATTGCACAGATGAGCATGTATTATCTTCTATTCAGCTAAAGAATGGCATCATTGATTTAATATATGTCTGAATATATTTTTCTTCTAGATCAGGGGGACAGTAAATTTTACTGTAAAAATTAAGATAGGAAATATTTTAGGCTTGCAGGCCATATAATCTCTGTGATAAATTCTAATGTTTTAGTGAAAAGGTAGCCATAGTCAATTCTCAAAGAATACATAAAGTTACTTTGGCTACGGGTTACAAGTTGTGCTTATCAAAATAATTGTCATAGTGCATTATAAATTGAATATTATTGGAGCGATACAGTTCTTTCATTCTGCACAATTATTTTGAGATTCATCCCATGCAGTAGCTGGCATAATTTTTTATAAATATACTAGAGGCTTGGTGCAAGAAATTCATTCACAGGTACAGTCCCTAGGCCTGGCCTGTGATCAGGGCCATCTTCCTCAAATGCCCTGAGCCAGCCCCATCCCACGCTGCCACCCACCCTCAGTTCCCCTTTCACAATTGGGAGATGGGAGCCTGCAGGCGGGGGAAAGGAACTGAGAGGTGGTCAGTGCGCCTCATAGTGAATGGCTGAGCAATCATTTTGGTTGTTCCACCATTAGGGTCAATTTGCACATTACCCTTTTATTGTAAAGGATAGAGGCCCAGTACACAGGTGGGCTGGCCAACCTGCCCTGATGGGGGCCCCAATTGGGTTGGGCGTCCCCACAGGGAGGCGGGGCTGGCTGGGGTGAGGGGGCCATGGGTGGTTTTCAGGCTGGCCACACCCTCGACCAGGGTGGGATCCCCTCTGAGGGCGGGGTTGGCCAGGGCAAGGGGCGGCAGTAGTATTGGTCTCTGGTTGTTCTGGTTGTTCTGACATTTTGGTCTCTGGAATTTTATTATATAGGATTTTTACTGATTTTCAGAGAGGGAGAGGAAGAGAGAGAAACATCAATGTTGAGAGAGAATCATTAATCAGCTGCATCCTGCATGCACCCGCACTTAGTATCGAGCCTGCACCCCAGGCATATGCCCTGATCTGGAATCAAACCATGACCTCCTGGTTCACAGGTCAATACTCAATGACAGAGCCACATTGGCTGGGCAACAAGATCCTTTTTAAGTAATTCTTTCATTTATAGTTACTTTTAATAAATAATTGAAATAAAAATATAATACTCCTAATTCAATAAAAACCAAGAGGAGTATATGTAAATATTGACTTCATAGTTGGTAAAATACATAACACATTGATGAACCCAAGCAGAAGGTCATTTAGATTTTTATTAGCACTAGGTGTTAAATGTACAGATGTTGTGGAATCAAATTGTCCATACACAAGGAGGCACTCATGGTGAATTCTGACTCATGTTAAAATGAGAGAGACACACTAGCCAAGTGAGTAGTAAAGAGAAAATTGTCTAATCCTCTTTGCCCCCTGAATCCTCCTCTTTGGGTTTGGAGAGGAGTTTCATTACTTGGTGTATAGGAATCTTCACAGACTCATAGTTCCATCCCTTCCTCTTAAACATCTCAATCACACCTGGCATCTTGTATCCCTTGCTTTCAATGAAATATTTGAAGGCAAATGGTCCATAAAGTTCATCAATAATGTCTGGTTCAAGATGCCTTCCATAGGTCCAATATTCCTTGTCAGGGACGGCTTTAGGGTCCGGCCAAGGCTGGTCATTGACCAGCTTTTGCCAGGATTTGGTTTCCAGGTACCATGCTCCATACCTTATCTTCTCCCGTTTGGGTTTATAAGGCTCTTCTGGTTTTCGGAGTTTCCTTTCCCAGTTACCTTCCTGCAGGGAGAATTTTCTCTGCTGTATGTGATCTAGCTGTGTGCAGGGCCTTATATTCAAAGGAAGCTGGCTTATTTTCTTTATTTTGACTGTATTATGGGTGAGTGGGACCTCTAAGTCAATTTCAAACTGTTTCATGAGGTCCTCTTCATCAATGCCTATGTCTCCATAATTATCATCGATCCATCTGCAGAATTCACGAACTGTTTTTCTTGCTTTTTGGAGCACAGGATCTTTGGGGATATCTGTTGTGCATGCTGCATTTGTATCTTCCTCAGGAAACAAACTGAATAAATATGACTGGAGACTCTCCTTGGCCGTTTCCATGTGGGTTTGGTCTTCAGGTTCCAGGTTGCCCTCCTTGGGAGGTTCCAGGTTGAGCTTCCAGGCAGATTTCAGGTGGACTTCCTTGGGAGGCTCCATGTTCACTGCCTGGGGAGGCTCCAGGTTCACTGCCTGGGGAGGTTCCAGGTTCACTGCCTGGGGAGGTTCCAGGTTCACTGCCTGGGGAGGTTCCAGGTTCACTGCCTGGGGAGGTTCCAGTTTCACTGCCTGTGGAGGCTCCAGGTTTGCTGCCTGGGGAGGCTCCAGGTTCACTGCCTGGGGAGGCTCCAGGATTCCTGCCTGGGGAGGCTCCAGGATTCCTGCCTGTGGAGGCTCCAGGTTTGCTGCCTGGGGAGGCTCCATGTTCACTGCCTGGGGAGGCTCCAGGTTCACTGCCTGGGGAGGCTCCAGGTTCGCTGCCTGGGGAGGCTCCAGGTTCACTGCCTGGGGAGGCTCCAGGTTCACTGCCTGGGGAGGCTCCAGGTTCGCTGCCTGGGGAGGCTCCAGGTTCGCTGCCTGGGGAGGCTCCAGGTTCGCTGCCTGGGGAGGCTCCAGGTTCACGGCCTGGGGAGGCTCCAGGTTCGCTGCCTGGGGAGGCTCCAGGTTGGTCTCCTCAGGATGTTCTTCACACAGGTGTGTGGGGGTCTTCTTTCTTTCCTTGGTGCCCTCACAATACGCCCACGTGTCCTCCAGCTCCCTATCAGGATCGAGCACTTCCAGGACCTTGAGCAGGAGGTCTGGAGGGAGAGCTTCCTCCAGATTCGGGCTGCTCGCCAGGGAATGCTGGGTCAGGCTGGCTTCAATGTTCTCTACAAAGGCCTTCCGTGCTCGCTGGGCTCGCAAGAGCTGGGAACACAGGTCTGCTCCCGTGGGCGGCTGCCTGTGAATCTTTTTGGGCAGAGGGCAGAGAATTCTATGAGCAATCATGGGGAGAAATTCCTCCCGAGGGCCACGAGTGATCACATCTTCAGCAGATGGACAGCCCGTTCTGAAGTCATCCAGTCCCTCCTTCACAAATACCCACCGCTGGCTGTCCATGGAGGTGGGGCACTTCCAAATAATGTTTCTAGAGCTCTCTTCACTCTTAAATACAAGAGGTTACATTACTGTATGAACATCAGCATCTTCCAAGTATTCATCCTCCTCTGGCTATGGCAGTTAACATTAGGAAGTATGGCTATTGAAACAGGGCCTGCTGTAGTTGTTTACCAATTCCCAAAGCAAATATTTCTGAAGCCTGATTACTGATGTAGAGTACTTATCTTTCTCCATTGTCCCATTTTTTGCTTCTTAGACAGCATTTGAAGATTGTGTCTTACAGGTAGTTGTTACCATAACTTTGATCACTTATAATAAGCACATTTAAGATAATTCTGATACCTTGTAATGTAGCAACATTTTTCAACATCATACTATTCCACTAACTTCCCCTTTTAGTTTTCAATTTTTTAAAAAAAACAAAAAAGTTATTGTTTCTGGAACTAATTTGTTCATGGATTTATTTTGTTCATTAGTTTCCACATATGAGTGATATCATGTGACACTTCACATTCTCTGAGTGGCTTATTTCATTTAGCATAATACTCTCCAGGTCAATCCATGCTGTTGCAAATATTTCTATCTTGCAAGTACTTGATCTGTCCTCTAATTGCTTCCTTCTAGAGTAGACATTTTATGTTAATTTTATAAATCTATTACCTTTCCTTTAAATTCTTAAAACAGGAATTTGAATTTTTGGTAAAATTATCTTTTATTTCCATTTTTTATCTGAGTTTCCCCCCAAAATGACATAGTTTTGTGTGTTTACTGTGATCTTCTATTTTACCTTCCTCATACATCTGGCAAACCTTTTTCATTTATATTTATGAATAAAGGACTAACTTGATTCACCTCGGTAAGTAGCATGGATCAGATCTAGAATTGTAATGTCCATTTCACTGCTAGGGTTTTGCTCAACATGGGAGAGTGGAGTGTGTCAGTTATTCAGTTTCTTTCTCCTTTGGGGATACATGGCATAGAGCTTACAGGTAGGACAGGAACACTTTCTGATGCCAAAACAAACACAGTATTTCTCACAGTTGAACACTAGTTTTTTTTTCCCTCAGGGAAATGTGCCTATTGTTTCCCTTCTCTGCAGTTCTGTAATTGTCTTACATTCATCCACTGTCTTGGAGTGTAGTTTGGGGAGATTAAAAGGCTCAGAATCCAAAGATCTTCACTGTGCTATGTAAGTAGGGGTGGGTGAGGGTTAGAGCTGAGCAAGTTAAAACAGATCTGCTATTCACAGAGCAGCTATTTACTCTCACAATTGACCAAGGACCATCCTCAGTGTAGCAATTTCATTTACTCTGATCTTAGAGTAAGGGGTCTTCATCTTACCACCCAGATGTTAACAAATGTTAATATTTGCATATTTTAGTAAACCAAAAACTGTAGGTTAAATACAAGAATCCTTTCTTTTAGGCCCTGCCCAATCCCATTCTATTCACCCTTTTCCCAGAGGTAAGCACAGCTGTGATTTTAAGGATATGTTTTATATGTTTAGCATGAACATTCATCTACATTCAAAGGGCCGAAGACCTTCCACCTGACTGCACCCTCATATACATTGTTTATAAGGGTAGGTTAATTTTGTGTTTTCCCAGGTGCCAAGGAAACCTCCTCCTCCATCCAGGTTCACATGGAATAACTCCTCCTCCATGCAGGGTCCCACGGAATACCTCCTACTCCATGCAGGGTCCTACGGAATCCCTCGTCCCTCCTCCATAAGGGTCCTATAGAATATCTCCTCCCTCCATCAGGGTCCTATGGAATCTCTCCTCCCTCCATCAGGGTCCTATGGAATCCCTCATCCCTCCCCCATCAGGGTCCTATGGAATCTCTCTTCCTCTATCAGGATCCTATGGAATCTGTCTTCCCTCCATCAGGATCCTATGAAATCCCTCCCTCCTCCCTCCATCCAGGGTCCCGAGCTGCACTAATTGAGGCCTGGGTGGAGACTCCTGGATACCGGTTTTAAAACTGAAATGTGAGGCATTTGCACACAGGAATCAGAGAAAGACCTTTATTTATTTAAGAACCAATGACTTTATTTGAAGAGACAGCGAACTTTGAACATCGAACTGAGGTGCCCGTTTTGCACAGGCAATGTGGCCATGGGCATCCGGACACGGGGCAGGGAGGCCCCCATGGCTCTCAGGAAGGCAGTCCTGGTCACTGCTCCTCTCCGTCGCCCAGGGTGAGCTTGTGGAGCAGGTCCTCCTCCAGGCCGGACTCGGGGGCCTGCATCTGGTGCAGCTGGCTGATGTGGCCGCCCAGCTCCTGGAGGAAGGAGGCCTGTGGGTGCAGGCAGTGGCTCTCCAGGAACTCGCACAGGTGGGCGTCCTCCCGGTGGGTGGCCAGGCGGTGCAGGTGCCACAGGCCCTGGTCCACTCTCTTCGCCATGAGCAGGGCCTGCTCCAGGGCCATCAGGCTGCTGTCCCACTCGTGCTGCTGTGGCCGGGGGACCACCTCCAGCAGGACCCGGCCCCCGCGCTGGCTCTGCAGCCACACCAGCCGCTCCGCCTGCTCCCTCTTCTTGAGGGCCCGCTTCTGGAAGTACTGGGAGCCCTGCTGCCAGGCCCGGCTCTGGAAGTAGCCGGCGATGGAGGTGTACACAGAGGCCGCATAGAGCTCCAGGCCTATCTGCTGGTTGATGGCGGCCTCGCAGTCTGGATGGTAGCCCTGGCGCTCAGAGGAGGGCGGAGGAGTGGCCATGTCTGCAGGCACAGGAGCGGTCAGAGGCCGAGTAGGAGTGGAGGAGGCTGGAAGGTCACAGGTGCAGGCAGCTGGAGTCTCAGAAGATCCTGGGTGAGGGCAGGGCACCGGAGACAGGCGGCTGGGTTCTCAGAAGGTCCTGGGTGAGGGCAGGGCACCGGAGACAGGCGGCTGGAGTCTCGGAAGGTCCCGGGTGCGGGCAGGGCACCGGGGACAGGCGGCTGGGGTCTCAGAAGGCCCTGGGTGCGGGCAGGGCACCGGGGACAGGCGGCTGGGGTCTCAGAAGGCCCTGGGTGAGGGCAGGGCACCGGAGACAGGCGGCTGGGGTCTCAGAAGGTCCTGGGTGCGGGCAGGGCACCGGGGACAGGCGGCTGGGGTCTCAGAAGGCCCTGGGTGAGGGCAGGGCACCGGAGACAGGCGGCTGGGGTCTTGGAAGGTCCAGGGTGAGGGCAGGGCACCGGGGACAGGCGGACGCAGCGACAGGACACGCGGGAGGCTGCGGGCCGCTGGCGGTGGCGGTTGGCTCTGAGGGGACCGGAAGCAGTGACCGTTACTCAGGGCCTGGGGGAGGGGCGGGGGCCCTCACAGGGGGGCGTGAGGGGGGCCGGAGGAGGCGGGCAGTGCCGATCTTCTCTGGATTCCATGCCCGTCTCATGCTGGGCCCCGGGCCTTCTTGGCATTTTAAAATGTGACACACGAGGACAAGTGTGACCGCTGCCAGGACATCAACCGCACTTGCTTTCTCGGGGCAACTTGTGTGTCTGTGGTCCTGATGTGGGTGTTTCCTTAACCACCGCCCAGCCCTTTTGGGGAATCCTTGTTGCCTCAGCATGAATCCCAAAGCTTCATCGGAATGACGTCAGCGTTCGCACCCACAGTTCCCACAGCCTGACCTGGGTCCTTGGCCTGGTGACGCCAGCGACCTCCACTTCCTCCTGTTCACCATCAAGGCCCCCTCTCTGCTGGCAGAGCCCGGCCTCCACAGCCTCACTGACTCTCCGCCTCCCATCTTCCCTCCTGTGAACTTGCCTTCCCCCCCCTTTACTCTGTCTCCTCTCCCTCGCTCAGCACAGCCCAGACACCCATTCCTCCCGCCCTGTCTGCCCCCAAGGGGGACAGTTCCCGTGGTCTCAACGCTGACATCCTGGATTTGCTCACCATTTCACCTCGTTTGCCGATTTTTTTCCTCTTGCGTAAGTACAGACTTCAGTTCTCTCTGGCAAGAAACAGTAAAATTAGCTGCATTCGCAGAGAAAGCACTTGGTTATGGGGATGTATTCATCCCCTCCAACCTCATTTGTACTTTACGCTCTCAGTGGTGTTCTAGGGAATAAGCCACCGTGGCTGGGGACACTACTGATCTCAATTTGCCTTTCCTTCCTTCCTTCCTTCCTTTCTTCCTTCCTTCCTTCCTTCCTTCCTTCCTTCCTTCCTTCCTTCCTTCACTCATCCAACAAATATTTATTATCTAAAATGATCTAGAATTTGGGCGTATATTAGTAACAAGGAGACATAGACTAAGGCTCTGGGATTTGTATTCTAGTGCAGAAACAGATCCAAACAAAAAGAAACATAAAACTGGCATTTTCCCCCTATTGTCCCAAGTAAATACACACAAGATATTACATATGGATATGGGAATTTAAAAATACTAAATATATTAGAAGTCAAAGACATTAGACTGAAACACATAAGACAAACCTAGGAATTTATACCGTATTTATGCATTAATTCAACAAGCATTTATATACTGCAAATGTATGTGGGGCAGTATGATTTTGGAAATACACAGAAGAATCCAATGTAGTCTCTCTCCTCAAGGTACAAGATAGAGTAACAGAATATCATAAGTGTTCTCCGGTGGATTTAAAGTTATGAATAAAGGGCCTATTTTCAATTAAAGTTTTATTCCCAGGGTTTTGATTGATACCTTTTTTGAGGTGTCTATTTCTCTTTGGAAGCTTATGCTATTTTTAACATTTATTTATTTATTTACTTATTTATTTTTAAATTTTCATCTAAAATATGTTTTTATTGACTTTAGAGAGAAACACTGATGTGAGAGAAAATACATCAATTGGTTATCTCTCATATGCTCCCCAAGCTGAGAGCAAACCTGTAACCCAGGTACGTGCCCTGACCAGGAATTGAACCCATGACCTTGCAGTGCACAGGACAACACTCCAAACAACTGAACCACACCAGCCAGGGTGGAAGCTTATGCTACTTTATAATCAGTGTTTATGAAGAAAAGAAAGGATCAAGTATTAAATGTCACAATGAAAACTTATCTAATCAGATCAGATACATTTAATTGTTGAATCTTTAAAATAATTGAATAACATGTCTATTTGATAATTTGATTGTAATGATAGAATCATACATTAGATGTAGAAAAGAACTACATGATCAGTTTCTCAATGAAGTAAAAATTTAATCTATATTTCCTACACCATTGTTTAGTTTTATTGTAATTGTAGACTTTCAAAATTCCCTTGGGAGATTTCATTGCAGATCTCACTATAAGGATCTATTTAAATAAAACAAATCTTAATTTTGTAGACTATTTATCATTATGTTCCCAGATTATTAAATAATTTATCCCTATACTTTTACTCTACCTAGTGTTTAAAAACTCAGTTTTTCAAGTGAAAGTAATAAACAAGCATTGGCTCGGACCTCAAAATTCCATGAAGGAAATATACATATGCATAAACAAAGGCATTCCTTCAAGGTTTTCTTTAATGAGAAATATAAAACTAAATATGAACACATAATGAATATAGGACTAAACATTTATTGGAATTTTTTTCCTTTATCAAGGTATTACAAATGTGTCCTTATCTCCCCATTGTCCCCCTTCCCTCCACTCATGCTCTCACCCCCTCTCCCTGGTGTCTGTGTCCATTGGTTAGGCTTATATGCATGCATCCAAGTCCTTTGGTTGATCTCTCCCCCTTAGCTCCACCCTCCCTCCTGCCTTCCCTCTGAGGTTTGAGCATCTGATCAATGCTTCTCTGTCTCTAGACCTACGTTGGTTCATCGGTTTATGTGTATCCTTAACTAGAGGCCCGGTGCATGAAAATTCATACACTTGTTGGTGGAGGCGGGGGCGGTCCCTCAGCCAGGACTGTGCCCTCTCACAGTCTGGGAGTCCTCAGAGGATGTCCTACTGACAGCTTAGGCCCTCTTCCCCCCAGGGCCTAAGGTACACCCAGCTTTGTGCTCAATGATTGCAGCAGACATTGACTTTAATTGCATGTCTTCAAGAGTCTGTTTAAGTTCACTTTGCACCAAGAGAATATATATGGAACCTATATAAAATTAATTGTTATTGAGGTGATAATAGAATGCATATTAATACATTTGTTTTAAAATACGCATGCAGTCAATAATATTTTGTTATATATTTCCTATTGTCGCAGATACGGAGGTTGCTACAGAAGTTCTAATATTTTTTCCTACATAACAACTATGTTTAGGGAGAAAATATTTGGTGCAATTATGCTAGGTAAAATATAGATCCAAAATGTCTTGGTTGAAGCTGTAAGCTGTAGATTTTTGTTTCACTAAAATCAAGTATATGTTTTTTCATACACGTTAAGCAAAAACCGTAATCCTTTGAACATTTTTCTATGATTCCATGACTTACTCTCATATTGACCCAGGCAGTTAATAGAATAAGCTTATATTTTATGCAATCATTTTCCTTCATGTTTTGACATGAGTAATTTTCTCTCACTTTTAATTTTCTAAACTTTTCTTCTACACTCTCGATTGCTTACTTGCTGACTTCCTCATTCATAAAAATATAATTACCTCACTAGCCAATGTTAAAACTCAGTGAAAAACACAACTTATAAAATTAAGTTTTGTATAGTGTTTCCTGTGTGTTATTCACATTTCTTACCTTCCCCCTGAGCTTTTCATTCTTCAGTTTTTGTTCATACTTAAAAAACAGTGTCCTTTTGGTTTATTTCCTTGAAGGCTTTTGCCATAAAAAAAAAAAATCTCTGAATATATAAGGCCAGCTAACCATATTTAGGGAGTTTCAAATTCCTAGTAAATATCTGATTATTTAATAGGTTTCTGAAAAAATGGTTTTAAACCTCACTTATTTCAGGTCAATAAATGAGTTGGGCCATACTCTTTTGTTGTTGTTGTTGTTAATCCTCACCTGGGGATACCTTTCTGTAGATTTCTAGGAGAGTGGAAGGGAGAGGGAGAGAGAGAGGGAAAGAAAGAGAGACTTAAATGTGAGAGAGACACATAAATTGGTTCCTTTCCACAGGAGCCCAGACAGGGGCGGAGAATCAAACCTGCAACCCAGGTAGGTGCCCTTGACTGGGAATTGTACCTGTGACCCCTTGGTGTGCAGGCCGACTCTCCAATCATTGAGCAACACTTGCCAGGGCAATATTCTTTGGGTAGAATATTAAGATTTTGCTTTTGCATTTGTGGATGGTGCTCTCAAGTTCTGATTTCTTACACGACAAACAATTAATGAAGAAAGGTTCGTTAATCAGTCAAGTACTGTGAGCTGTATGACTTGCTTCTCTATTAGTAATGTTATCCCTTGGTTTTGTCTAGCCAGAAAAGTGTTGATTCTTCCAAACCATTGATAGTGGTATGAATTTATACAGTATAGGTATGTATGCGTGTACACACACACACACACACACACACAAACACACACACACGACACAAACACACACAATAAGAAGAGGGATTGAGTGCAAAGACAAAACCTAACATTCCTTCATCCCTTGGAGGACATGGATCAAAGATAAGTTATGGAGTAATTGGTGTATTTGGTGAGTCCACAAGTAGCCCACTTGAAGGGAAGAGGCTGTTGAAACTGGAAATTGAGGGAAAGAGAACGAGTGAAAAGAATTCTTGAAAAATAATACCCTCCCTTTGGTCATTTGTGTGTATAGCCCCTGGCTTGGAGTAAAGGGGGAAGCTGTGCTGAGAGCAGCTTCTGGTGGCAGGGAATATTATTTTCTCGTACATGTAGCTATTGAGACGTAGTTCATCTTAACTCTCAAGGATTAAAACCAAGAAAGATAACTGTCAGTAAGATGTCCAAAATAATTTATAATTGCTTCTCTTTTTCACCAGGTCTCTATCAATTATCAATGCTTTTGTCCGCCCCCACCCCCCAATTCTTCACTTTGGTCCTTAATCAAATGTATTTCTCAATTATGCTGTAGAGAATGCATATGTCCCTATGTGGCCCTTTCCCCATAATTCTTTTTTCTTTCCACATTAATAATCCCTAATTTTTAGAAAAACAATAGCATATAAATGAATCAAGGTACAGAATACCTCAAATTATAAAAATCAATTCCTGTTTCACTGTTGTTGGTTTTTGTTTTGTTTTGCTTTGTTTTGTTTTTTGATAATTGTTACCTGAGGATTTTTTTCATTGATTTTGAGTGAGAGTGAAAGGGAAGGGGAGAGACAGAGAGAGAAACATCAATGTGAGAGAGGCACCTCATGGTTGCCTCCTGCACACGCCCTGACCTGGGCCAGGATGGAGGTACATGTCCTTGACTGGAATCTGACTCGGGACCCTTCAGTCCTCAGGCCAACACTCTATCCATTGAGTGCAACTAGCTAGGGCCTTTTTCACTATTAATTGATAAATATATTGATCATATCAGTGTATTTTAGCTAATCATTTTGTCGCAGTGGTCGGCAAACTCATTAGTCAACAGAGCCAAATATCAACAGTACAACAATTGAAATTTCTTTTGAGAGCCAAATTTTTAAAACTTAAACTATATAGGTAGGTACATTGTTATTAACTTAATTAAGGTACTCCTAAGGCTTAAGAAGAGCCACACTCATGGGGCCAAAGAGCCGCATGTAGCTCTCGTGCTACAGTTTGCTGACCACAGGTCTAGAGTGATTATAGCTACAAGAAGAAACAACATTCTCAGTTTATTCAGTTGTTACAAATGTAGGAGGAGAAGTAGAAATACAAATTAAGAAGATTCCATGCAGAATCAAGAAGCCACTTCCTTTTCTCTCACAGATATTGTTTTATAAACCACTAGAGGACCCCTGCAGTGGGGTTCCCTTGGCATGGCCTTCGGAGATTGAGCCGAAATTGGCAGTCCAATGCCACCTGTGGCTCCTGCATGCTGCCCCCGCTCATCTTGGCCCCACTGTGCCTGTGCTGTGCTGGCTCATGCCCAGTCAGACCCAATTGGGAGAGGCTTGCACCACCACAGCAGCACTCGCCAGCCATGAGCCCTGCATCTGGCACCTGTAGGTCAGCTGAGCGGCACTCTCCCTGTGAAAGCACACTGACTACCAGGGGGCAGCTCCTGAATTGAGCGTTCTGCCCTCTGGTGGTCAGTGTGCATCATAGCAACCAGTCGACTGGTTGTTTGGTCACTTAGGCTTTTATATATATACATGGTGGTGATTTTCCTGGCCATGCTATTAAATATATTTGTTTAGATTACATTCTAAATTGAACCACTTCATTGGAGTAAATGTATGGGACACTTGGTTTTATAAAACTTTTTCATAGCTAGATAATGTAGAATATTCCTTAGGCTATCTTCTTGCAAAGGAGTTCTGTTGGGCTAAATGAACAAGAGAAAGTAGGTAATAATATAATGTTAGAACTATTTTTATAAAATAATTCAATTTATATTTTGTGATAAGTTCAATAACGTCTTAGAAAACCATGGTGTGTGTATGTGCGTATCAAATACATCCATTTGTATGTTCAGATAAAGTTTTGATTGCTAATGTTATTAACTAAACTATTTAGTCAATGTTATTAACAGAGGTTTGGACCTTAATGTGGAATGTGATACGAATGCATATTATAAATTACTACAGGCCTGGTGAATGAAATTCGTGCACTTGCGGGGGAGGGGAGGCTTCCCTCAGCTCAGTCTGCACCCTCTTTCCATTTGGGAGCCCTTGGGGGATGTCCAACTGATGGCATAGGCTTGCTCCCAGTCAGATATTCTTAGCGATGTTATGGAGGCAGGAGAGGCTCTAGCCACTGCTGCTGTCCGCACCCTCCATGAGCCTGGCTCCTGGCTGAGCAACACAATGACCACCAAGGGGCAACTCCTGTGTTGATCATCTTCCCCCTTGTGGTCAGTATGTGTCATAACAACCGCTTGTTCCGCTGTTCAGTGGATTTGCCTTTTATTATATAGCATTCAGAAGAGATATTATCTACACTAATAAAAGAAAAACATGGTAATTGGCGTACGACTGCTACCCTTCCCATTAGCTACTCCGGGCAATATGCTAATTAACTGTCAGCCACAACGGCGGCCGACAGCCAGGCAGCTTGAAACTAACATGAGGCTTGCTTGCTTCAGTGATGGAGGACTCCAACGTTCCCTGCCGGCCACTGCAAGACTCTGAGCCTGCAGTTTCAAACATTGTAACAAATACAAACGCTAAACAAAACTCCAGAAACCAGCTTTCAGTGAGCTGGGATCTCAGAGCTGGAGTTGATACATAGTTTGATAACCAAAATGATCCAGATACCTGCTTTCAGGAGCGGAGGCATAAGAACTTGAGCCTTAGAGCTAAAGCTGGCCCAGAATAAGAAGAAAAAAGAAAAAAAGGAGCGGTTGGGAGCTTCAGTCCCAGCCTGAAAACAGCCCTCAGCCCCTCACCCAGATGGTCAGGTACCCCAGTGGGGACCCCCACCCTGAAGGGTGTGTGACCAGTTGCAAACAGCCATCATCCCCTCATCCAGGCTGGCCAGGCACCCCAGTGGGGACCCCCACCCTGAAGGGTGTGTGACCAGTTGCAAACAGCCATCATCCCCTCATCCAGGCTGGCCAGCAACCCCAGTGGGGACCCCAACCCTGATCCAGGACACCCTTCAGGGCAAACCAGCCAGCCCCCACCCATGCACCAGGCCTCTAGTCTATATAGTAAAAGGGTAATATGCCTCCCAGCACTGGGATCAGCGGAGCCACGAGGCCTCCTGGCACCGGGATCAGCATGACAGGGGGCAGCGTCCAAACCCCCTGATCGCCCTGCGGCTCTGTGTGTGACTGGAGGCAGCGCTCCACCGCCCTGATTGGCCCTGCTCTGTGAGTGACAGGGGGTGGCGCCACAACCTCCCCATCAACTCTGCCTTGAGTGTGACAGGGGGTGGTGCCCCAACCCCCCAATCAACCCTACCCTGAGCGTGACTGAGGGTGGCATCACAACCTCCCAATATGCCCTGCTCTGTGCATGACAGGGGGTGGCGCCGCAACTCCCCAATTGGCCCTGCTCTGAGCCCAACCAGGGGCTGCACCTAGGAATTGGGCCTGCCCTCTGCCACCCGGGAGCAGGCCTAAGCCAGCAGGTCGTTATCTCCCAAGGGGTCCCAGACTGCGAGAGAGCACAGGCCGGACTGAATGACCGCCCCCCACCCCCCAGTACACAAGTTTCTGTGCACCAGGCCTCTAGTTATTATCATAAATTGGTAACCTACATTTCACAATTAAGGTTAGATTGACATAATTTATAGATAATACTAATATTGAATACTTTTGCCCACTCTTCCAATGTTGGACATGAGACAGGTAGAGTAGAAATTAGTGGGAACCTGCATCTTAGCTGATTGTATGTGTGTCTTCAGTGAATTTTTTTTTTCTTTTTACAGAGAGGAAGGTAGAGGGATAGAGAGTTAGAAACATCGATGAGAGGATGAGAGAGAAACATCGATCAGCTGCTTCCTGCACACCCCCTACTGGGGATGTGCCCCCAACCGAGGTACATGCCGTTGACTGGAATTGAACCTGGGACCCTTGGGTCAGCAGGCTCAAAGAGGTAGGCTACTCTAACAGGTTTGGCTCAGCGGATAGAGCATGGGCCTGCAGACTCAAGGGTCCCAGGTTCAATTCTGGTCAAGGGTATGTACCTTGGTTGCGGGCACATCACCAGTAGGGAGTGTGCAGGAGGCAGCTGAGCAAGGTTTCTCTCTCATCGATGTTTTTAACTCTCTACCCCTCTCCCTTCCTCTCTGTGAAAAATCAATAAAATATATTTTTTAAAAAAGAGGTAGGCCCCACCCACCCATCTGGGGCTCCTTGATAGATTGCCCCAAAGAGGTAGGCGGGAACCAGGGTTCCCGCCTCCATGCTGCATGGAGCTGCAGGACCCCCAGGCCTTGCCACATGGAGCTGCTGGGACCCGCCTCTGCGCCAAGCATGTAGTGTCAAGTCCCTGCCAACCCACATGTGCCTCACTGCACACACAGCCTCAACCACCCACGTGTGCCCACTGTGAATGCAGCCTCATGGTGATGGATTGTGATGGAGTAAGGGCATCACAGAGTGAGGGTGTGATGACCATTTGCATATTAGCTCTTTATTTTTTAGGATTATACCTTGCTAAGAAAAAATGTCATTAGTTGTAGTAGTTGTAAAATAGCTGCCATGTAGCCTATATAATTAAAGGCTAATATACAAATCAACCAGATGGCAGAAGGACCAGTCACTTTTATGTGCCCTGACCAACAGGGGGCAGATGCTCAATGCAGGAGCTGCCCCCTGGTGGTCAGTGTGCTCCCACATGGGGAGTGCTGCTCAGCCAGAAGCCAGGCTCATGGCTGGCCAGTGCAGAGTTGGTGGCGGTAGCCTCACTGCCCTTGCAGCAGTGCTTAGGGCGTCTGAATGATGGTTTAGGTCTGCTCCCTGCCTAAGCCATCAGTTGGACATCTGCTGAGGGCTCCTGGACTGCAAGAGTGTGCAGGTTGGACTGAGGGACCTGCCCAAATGCACAAATTTCGTGTACCATTCCTCTAGTCTCATTATAAGAAAAGATATAGTGTTATTGGTAGAAAAATGATTAGAATGAGCAATGTATAGGATTTTCCAGAGAAACAGACCCAATAGTAAGGTAGACCATTAATATAAGAGCATAGAAGAGTGGGAGAAGGAGAGAGTGAAAAGGGGGGGGGGAAGAGAGATTGATTTAAGTAATTGGCTTATGTGATTGTGGGGGCTAGCAAGTGAGAAATCTTCAGGGCAGTTTAGCAGGGTGGAAATTTAGGCAAAAGTTCATATTGTAGTTATGAGTCCAAAGACTGGAAATTCAGACAGAATTTCTATTTTGCAATCTATAGGCATAAGTAATTCTTTAAAAAAAAAGATTTTAGAGAGGAAGGAATGTAAATGGACATGTCCATAGAAAAGAGACACATCCATGGGACCCATAACCCAGGCACGTGCCCTGACTAAGAATCAAACCTGTGACCGTCTGGTGCGTGGGCCAACACTAACCAACTGAGACACACCAGCCTAGTTGGTAATTCTTTCTTTGGGGAGGCTTTCAGCCTTTGCTCCCAAGGCCTTCAACTGTTTGGATGATGCTAATGCACACTATAGAGCAAGGGTCCTCAAACTACGGCCCACGGGCCACATGCAAATACAAATATTGTATTTGTTCCCGTTTTGTTTTTTTACTTCAAAATAAGATATGTGCAGTGTGCATAGGAATTTGTTCATAGTTTTTTTTACACTATAATCCAGCCCTCCAACAGTCTGAGGAACAGTGAACTGGCCCCCTGTTTAAAAAGTTTGAGGACCCCTGCTATAGAGGGATTATCTGTTTTATTCAAAGCCTACTTATTTACATGTTAATCATATCTAAAAAACAGCAAGGCGACTTCTAGACAAAACAACTGGGTACCATAGCCTAGCCAAGTTTACACATAAAATTAACCATCACAGCTGGTAAACTTTAGTGAGGGCTGATGCCAGCAGAAGAATGACTAAGTGAGTTCAATCAGAGTGAATGTGAGTGGGTATATGAAAAGGGTTGGTCATACTGTGTGGGTGGGGGAAGGAGCAAGATTGCAGGCCACCTGAATCTGTTGGGGTATGAAAATGGTATCCTGAGCCAGTGTTAAGTCTACAGTAAATTTGGTAGGCAACTGCGGGTTGGAAGAGGCACACAGTAGTCTTTTCCTTTTTTCTCATGTACTCTATAGTTTGGAGCAGTTCTGGTCAGAATTGGGACTATTTAGGCATCATTTAACCAGTGAGTTTCATCATATTGATTTTCATAGTTTATTCTCATTCTCTTTTTCACCTGCTCATTCATTATATGGTGCTCCAGTTAGTCTTTCACCTTGCTTGAGCATTTGTTTATTTGCTTGGTTGGTGTTGCTTTGGGTTATCAGTTCTGCAGTAGTCATTTTTGGAGTAACACTTCATACTAAGGCAGTTGCTGCTTGTTGATTGAACAGGCCAGTTGTAATTTCTCTGCACTCTATAATGATGTCATTTTTCTTTGATCCAGGAAGTGGTGAGTGGTGTTTGCATAAACAACTTGGTTCCTTTTCTACTTTTTTTTTTTTTACTGTTACTTGGATGCTTGTACATTTTGTATCTTCTTAGCTTTTCTATCATGACCCCATTTTCGTGTGGGCCTACCAGTTATTTATATATTATCTCAGTGAATTATTTTGTCCACAGGCTCCTCTGATATTTCCTTTCTCATTTTGTATATGCTGAATTTTAATTTTCTCCAAATTTGGTTATGTTGAATAATACCATTAATCAAAACTGTGGTTTTTAAAGACTAAAAGTAGTTTTGGCCTTATAAAAGGCACAGGGCTTGTGAAAAGTAATTCTCAGATTTTGGTGTGTATAAGAATCATTGAAAGACCAATTGAGAGAGACAAAATGGCGGTGGTACAGACAGATGTGTTCCGTGCCTTGTCCCAGAGCCGATAGGGCGAGCAGCTGAAATGAGTAACATCCAGCCAGAATTGGCAGAGGAGATTCAGCTGGAAGACAGTTTGAAGCTGGGAAAGGCAGAGGACTCCAGGAGAAAGGTAAAGTCAAGGCTCTGGGAAAGATAATTGGCCAGACAATGATCACTGAGGATCAGAGCAAATCCACATGGCACCGGCTTGGGCCACATTCCTTGGGACAGGCGCTGTGGAAAGAAGGTACCAGAACTGCTGGTTGGCAGGGGATTCTAGATCCGGGTCCACAGTCAGGAAAGGCTGAAGAGTGCAGGCAGGAGATGAGTGCACAGAGGTACAGCCTTTCCCCCCTCGCAGGGGATTCTAGATCTGGGTCCACAATCAGGAAAGCTGAGGGGTGCCTGCAGGAGAGGAGTGAACAGAGGTACAGCCTCCCTGGCCTCTGTGGCTTGTGCCTTTCTTCATAGAGC
Organism: Myotis daubentonii; assembly: GCF_963259705.1. Classification (NCBI taxonomy): domain Eukaryota; kingdom Metazoa; phylum Chordata; class Mammalia; order Chiroptera; family Vespertilionidae; genus Myotis; species Myotis daubentonii. Next base: position 113,954,901 of record NC_081861.1, read on the forward strand.
CTAGTTCATAGGGTCTTTCTTATACAGGCACTTACCCGTGGCTGGAGTGTGGGAGAAGGTGCGGGATTGTGGAATCTGGGAGAGAGGAAGATCCAGGAGAAGTGGCAGTGAGTTTGGTGCTGAGTTATACTGAGCCTGGGACCAGGGAAGCCATTTTGTCCTGAAGAGATAGCCCCTCCCTCCAGTATCCAGGCAACCAATACAGCCACACCCAGATTCCACCATCAATGGAATGAAGGATTAAAAAACAAACAAACCCCTAAATAGTCCTTGCCAGTCCAAAGTGGCTGGATTAAAGAGAGACTTTCAGTCCCCACAATCGGAACCTGAGAAAAACTGCAGTACAGAAGAATGGGATGTTAAGCCAGCCAAAGGAACACTTCACTTTTTCATGTTTATTTTATTTTTTATTACTTTGTTCTCTCTCTCTCTCTTTTCTTTTTCTTTTTTTGTTTGTTGCTTTATTTTCTATTTCTTTTCACATTATTTTTCCATCACTCTATTTTTTTTGCTATTTTTAAAACCATTTTTGAAATCAAAGTTTTTCTAATTTTATTATTATATTTTCTCATTCTCTTTCCTCTTATCCACCCATCCCCTCTCTACTTCGTCTATACTGAACTGAGATCCTCCCCATATTCATCCAATTCTTAACCTTATCTTCTATATATAAGCTCAGCATGGAGAGATTCTGTCCCACCCACTTAACTGGGGGTTTGGTGTTTATATTTTGTTTGTTTATTTTGTTTTTATAGTATTTATTAATTTATTATTTGTTTTGTTTTCTTTGTTTAACTATTGGTTCTGTGGTGTTCATATATATATATATATATATATATATATATATATATATAATCTAATAAAAGAGAAACATGGTAATTAGTGTATGACCGCTACCCTTCCCATTGGCTAATCAGTGAGATATGCAAATTATTTGACAGCCAAGATGGCAGTAACCGCCAACAAAGATGGCAGTTAATTTGCATACTTGCAATGATGAGAGGTGTAAGGGGAAGGACTGAAGAATGGTGATTGGCAACCCAGGCAGCAGGCAAGAGTTGGGGGTTGGGCAAAGGCCGCCTTTCCCCACCTCCTAGCCAGTGATTGCCATTGGAAAGCTGGGGTTGCCCGCTGGCCTGTGGCCCTGATCGCCATGGCAATTCGAGGGCAGGAGGGTCAGAGCGCAGGCCAGGTGGCAACCTCGGACCCACCATGGCAATCAAAGGGTGGGAGGGCAGGGTGCAGGCCAGGCAGCAACCCTGACCCGCCATGGCAATTGAAGGGCGGTAGGGCCAGAGCTCAGGCCAGGCAGCAACCCTGGACCCCCGCCATGGTGATCGGAGGGCGGGAGGGCTGTGTTGCAGGCCAGGCAGCAACCGCGGACCGCCACCATGGTGGTGGAAGGGCGGGAGGGCAGGGTGCAGGCCAGGCATCAACCCCGGACCCCCACCTTGGCAACTGAAGGGCGGGAGGGCCTGCACCCCTCGATCGTCATAGCGATCCGAGAGCAGGAGGGCAGGGCGCAGGCCAGGCATCAACCCAGACTCCTGGAACCTCTCTTAAAGGTTCTCTTAAGGCAGTTGGCGAGGGACCTCAGAGAACCCCAGTGGGCCCTGGTGCCAGCAAAACTGAGACCTGGGGTGCCTCTCCCCAGAAGGTCCAGAGAACAGCCACTGCAGCCCACCCCCACCCCAGCTCAAGGCATGGCATGCTGGGCCCGAGGACCCACCCCCTCCCAAAGGCCCCTGGCTTGCTCATGCAGCCCTGGTCACATCACCGGAGCAGCTATAATGCACAGAAAGCACCAGGGACAGCCGCTTGCCCCCACCCGCATTTGCAAAGACAAGGCCGGAAGGTGTGAGGGCTGGCTCACATCTCCTTCTCCCTCCTTTTGCTCCTACTCTGGCTGCTTAGCTCGCCCAGCTTCATATCCAGGCTCCTCTGCAGCTGGGCCCACTTGGCGGGGTCCAGGGACCGGTCCTTGGCCCCACTGCCAGCGTACAGCACTCCCTCCCAGCTGATTCTCTGTGGGGCATGGGCACGGGCCCTCTCCCCACAGCTATGGATCTTGGGCATGCAGTGGCTGAGGCAGTAGCGGTCGGTGGCTGCAGTATGGGCAGAGCAGTCCCAGATTACGAGAGGGATGTCCAACTACTGGTTTAGGCCCAATCCCTGTAAACTGGCAGGACATTTTTCGAGGGGTCCCAAATAATAGAAGGTGCAGGCCAGGCTGAGGAACACACCCTCCCCCGTGCATGAATTTCATGCACCGGGACACTAAAATATATATATATATATATATATATATATATATATATATATATATATATATATATATATATATGTAATCTCCTTTTTCTTTCTTTTTCTTTTCTCTCTTATCTTTTTCACTTTCTTTGATATCATTTATGCTCTTTTGTTGCCCCTAAATCTCTTTTCTCAGGTGGTCACTTATAGTGGGGTTACTATTGTCGTGAGTGCATTTGTGATTTGGTCTCTTTGTGTTGTGTCTTGTAGAGGTGAATTTTATCATGTCGGACAGGTGCTAGAGAGTGAGCCTCATAAACAGACACCTGGAGAGGAAACTACACCCACAAACTGGTAAATAGCATGCCAAACCCAACTACAGAGGCAGGAAGAAGGCAGCAATGAGGGAGAGAGTGTGAGTCAGTGACGGACCAAAACAGGAGTATGTGGACATGTGGGATGTGTGTGTGTCTGTGTATGTGAGTGAGGCACAGATAGATCCCACAAGACCTTTGGGTCAGGCTAAACGGGCTCGCTTAACTAGGCAGCCTCTACTACCATTTTAAGCAGTTCCTGGAGGCCAGCTTGTCCTCAGTGGCCTAGCGCTTTTAAGGGGAGAGCTGCTGTAACTGGAAACCAGGCCTCACCCTCACCCAGGGTGCCCTCAGATAACACCTGGGACTCTACAGACACCCCTGCCAGGGACCTGCTACCTCGCCTATGGTCCCACGGTTAACGAGTCTCCAGCCACCCTGGGTGCAGCCTCCTGTGAGCTCTGAAGCATGCTCCCCTCTGAACAGCCCAACGTCTTAGCCCAGGGCACTGCAACCACACAAGCAGCAGACATGAGCAGCCCACTCCTGTCCAAGGAGCAGCAGCCCTGTGAGCAGCCTGCCCCAGGCCTAAGAGCAGAAGCCTCACGTGGCCTGCCCCTGTCCAAGGAGCAGCATCTGTGTGAGCGGCCTGCCCGTTCTGAGGAGCAGCAGCCTCACTAGCAGCCTGCCCACTATTGAGGAGTGGCAGGTCCATGCAGCCAGCCCCCATCTGAGGAGCAGCAGCTGTGCAGCCCACACCCTCCTCCTGTCTGAGGAGCAGTAAGTGTGTGTGAAACCAGCCCCCATCCAAGGAGCAGAAGCTGCACAAGCAGCCTGCCCCCATCCATACAAGGAGCAGCAGTGGTGTGGGCAGCCCATACCCATATGAGGAACTGCATCACCGTGAGCAGCCCTCTCCCACTCAAGGAGCAGTAGCTTCCTGAGCACCCTGCCCCAGTCTGAGGAGCAGTAGCCACACAAACGGACCACCCACATCCAAAGGGAAGCAGGCCTGCACATTCCACATAGGTCCTAGGAGCAGCAGACACATGTAGCCTGCACCTGTCTGAAAGCAGCAGTTGGGTGAGCAGCCTGCCCCCATCTGAAGAGCATACACATAGGCAGCTCACTCCCGCCCAAAGAGAAGCAGCCACGCAAGCAGCCCATACTCCATCTGAGGAGCACCAGCCATGTGAGCAGACAGCCCTCGTATGAGGAGCAGGAACCCCACGTGCATCTCACTCTGGCCCGAGGAACAGCAGCCACCTGAGCCACTCGCCCCTGTCGAAGGAGCGGCAGCAACACCAGTAGACAGACCGACCACATCTGAGGAGCGGCAGCCCTGCACAGCCCACACTAGTCCAAGGAGCAACAGCCACACGCAGTCTACATCTGTACGACAAGCAGTGAGCATCCCACCCCCATCCAAGGTGCAGTAGCCGCAGTAGCCACACATGCAGGTCACTCCCGCCCAAGAAGCAGCAGCCACACAAGCAGCCCATCCCCCATCTGAGGAGGAGCAGCTGTGCAAGTAACCACACCAGTACAAGGAGGAGTAGCTCTGTAAGCAACTTGCCCCTGTCCAAAGATTGGCAGCCTCATGAGCAGCCCACCCCATCTGAGGAACAGCAGCAGGTGCAGCCAGCCCCAATCCAAGGAGCAGCAGCCACATGAGCACTCTGCGCCCATCCGAGGAGCAGAAGCCATATGAAAAGCCCCCTCCTGTCCAAGGAGCAGCAGCCACGCTCACCCTGCCCCCACCTGAAGAGCAGCAGCCTCGTGACCATCCCACCCCTGTTCAAGGAACAGCAGCTGTGCAAGCAGCCTCACCTACCAACCAGAGGAGACACCACTGCGGTAAACAGCATGCAGCAGAGGAGCTGCTGCCAACTGAGGAGCAGCCACTACTGTGACCACTTGAGGAGCAACTGCAGCCTGAAAAACCACTGTACCCAAGGGGCAGCCCCTGCAATACTTGATGTCTAGATCAGTCGGTGAGACCAAAAATGGGTAAACAAAGAAACCCCCAAAGGAAAGAAAAGGGGAAATTGCCAGAAAAGCAGCTAAGTGAAACAAAAGCATGCAATATGTCAGAAAAAAACTTAGACTAAGGGTCCTTGAGTGCATAAACTGGATGGACAAAAAAATCAAAAACTTTTGTAAGAGTCAAGAAGAAATAGATGAAAAAATCAATAACTTATGTAAGAATCAAGAAGAAATGAAGAGTGATATAGCTGCAATAAAAGACACCATGGTGATCTCGAAAAAATGGCGGAGGTATAAACGGACGTGTCCGGTGCCTTGTCCTGGAGCAGATAAGGGTGAGCAGCTGAAACGGGTAACATGCAGCCCAAATAGGCAGAGGATTTTTGGCTGGGAGACTGTCTGCAGCTAGCAAAGACCGAGAACCCCCAGGAAAAAAAGGACTGTTGGAGACTGTGGCTGAAGCCTCTCGTGGTGCGCCAGCTAAGCAGTGGAGACTGCACCATCTTGGGTGGTTGTTGCCGGCATCCAGAGACCAGCTACTAACCTGCAAACAGGGGATCTCAAGCAGCGTGACTGCATGAACTCAGACGAGCACTGCTTCTTCTCACAGAAAGGTTAGACTTCCCCTAAAGGTGCAGTTTGCAGTTCGGGTTGGAGGGAGGACCAAGCTCGCACGCGCGTGGGGCGGAATATGCGCCCCACAGAGTCCGCAGCCATTGGGACCAGTGTGGCCCGTGAGTGGGCAAGGGGCCCCACAGGGCTGCTGGCAGAAGGGAACGCGAAAAATGAGCCCATAGCTGGACTGGATGTAAAGGAGCAGCGTTGGACTTTGGCAATCTGCTGGCTGCTTGGTGCCAGGGGCGAGTGGGCGCACAGAGACTGCGTGCGGAGACTGTGCGCAGACCTGGAAGGTGGAGGCTTGCGAATTTGCACAATATCAGGCTCTTGTTACAGTTCCCCTTAGATCCGTGCATTTGATTATTAAACCCAGTGCATGGGATTCCCCAGTTGGGGTCATTCACAGAGCCTGTAGGGAAAGTTCTTTTTGGGGAGCCTGGGAAACAGCGGGCAGTAGCAAGGAACCAGCTCTGGGCAGTGGTCTTTCCCAAACCAGTTCCAAATACCATAGAGGAAAAAAAAAAGAAAAAAAAAAAAACCCTACTGATAGAGAGGACTTATAGCCTCAGAGGTCAATCCAGACACACTGCCACCCAGAGGCAGAGCCATGAACTGTCTCTTCTGTGTTCACAAATAAAGGCAGTCTGCTAAACAAATACAACCTGCCTTAAAATCAGGTCTGTGGTTTACTGCACGAGGGACAGTGTATCACAGGGAAGTTCAACACTCCCCTGAATGCCTGGCAGGACTGAGGCGTGCCAAAAAGAAGAGTGGAAGATCTGAAGCACCTTCACTTCCGAATATTTTTATATATTTTTTTAATTATTTTTTCACCATTTCATTAAGAACCTATTTTATTATTTTTTATTTTTTATTTTTTTCATCACTTGATTTTACCTTTTTAATTACTACATTTTTTAACCAGTATTATTGCTATCCTTTTACCATTTTTTCAAGTGTCATTTTATTTTTTATTTTTATTTTTTTTTATTTTTCTTTATTTTATTTTGGGATTAGTGTTCTACACTCTATTTTCATCATTCCCTTAGCATCATTCTCTCTATCTCACATTTACCCTTAAGCCATAACCCTTAAGCCATCATTCTCTTTTCCCCTTTTATTGTCCTGTTTCTCTTACCCTATTCCTGCTTTGGATTTTCCCTATTCCTTCTTTCTACCCACTGTCTAAATTTCACCCTACTTATATATCTAATTTCCAATCCCTCGCTCTAAATCCATGACCCTTTAGTCCTCAGGCCCATGCTCTAACCACTGAGAATCAGTTAGAGACAGTTGTTTTCTTTTAAACAAATACTTTATTTGCAAGCTAGAGGACACAGGATATCACATTTAAATTGTGAATTTAGAGTCAATAATTAAATGTACTAAAAATTTTTCTTCTGGTGTTAGGCAGTTGCTCTGCTATTTTGCCATCCTTACCCCATCCTGCTGGATGCCTACAATAATAATCACTCAGACCTTCTTCGTCTGGGCCAGCCTGACAGGTTGAGCCGGGCTGAGGCAGGGAGGTGGGAATTGAGAAAAGAAAGACAGACAGGAAAGCGAGATCGGGAGGACTACAGCTCTCGAGGAACTGAAGCAACTTTATTAGCCACACAATCCTATTTATACACAACACACTGAATAGGAGGTCTGTCAAGAGGAATGTATTCTTTGTTCCTCTTAATCTCTAAGGGAGGGACAGAACAGAAGGACAAGTTCTCAGTACAGCATATCTCAGTAAATAGTTAAAGACTTCTTGGTAAGCTATGAAAGGCTGTTCTCATTCCACTGATAATCACCATCCAAACAAGGCTGGGAAAACTGTGTGGGTAAGGGTCCCAGCCTTGCTAGTCCCTTTAGGTGCAAAGAACTTGCCAGCTTACATCTGGCCCCCAACACTTCTTGTATCAAATTTGTTAATTATATGGGAATTAGGCAACCTTCTCTAAGTGTTTATTGAGAAATGAAGCCTATCACTGCTGCCTTTGATGTAGGTATTGTGTCATCATAAGGAACTCTTCAACTACCATCCTATCTAATAAAAGAGAAACATGGTAATTGGCGTACGACCGCTACCCTTCCCATTTGCTAATCAGGGCAATATGCAAATTAACTGCCAACCAAGATGGTGGCCGGCAGCCAGGCACCTTGAAACTAACATGAGGCTTGCTTGCTTCAGTGATGGAGGACTCCAACGTTCCCCGCCTGCTGTGGCAGGCCTCTGAGCTGCAACTCTAAGCAACTATGTAACAAATATAGAAGCTAAACAAAACCCCAGAAACCTGCTTTAGTCTGCCGGGCTTCAGCCAGCAGGATCGCAACAGTGTAAGCAAAGGCCGGAAACCTACTTTCAGCAGTGGAAGCCTAAGAGCTGGAGCCAAGCCTCAAAGCTAAAGCTGGCCCGGAATCCAAAAAAAAATAAAAGAAAAAGAAAAAGAAAAAATGGAGCTCTTGGGAGCTTCAGTCACCCCCAGCCTGAAAACAGCACTCAGCCCCTCACCCAGACTGGCCAGGCACCCCAGGGGGACCCCCACCCTGAAGGGTGTGTGACCAGCTGCAAACAGCCATCATCCACTCACCCAGGCTGCCCAGCAACCCCAGTGGGGACCCCCACTCTGATCCAGGACACCCTTCAGGGCAAACCAGCCAGCCCCCACCCATGCACCAGGCCTCTATTCTATATTGTAAAAGGGTAATATGCCTCCTGCCACTGGGATCAGCGTGACAGGGGGCAGCACCCAAACCCCCTGATCGCTCTGTGGCTCTGTGTGTGACAGGGTGTGGCGCCCCAACCCCCTGTTCGGCCCTGCTCTGTGTGTGTCAGGGTGTGGCGCCCCAAACACGCCCCCCCCCCTGACGGGCCCTCCTTTGTGTGTGACAGGATAGAGCCATAACCTCCTCATCGGCCCTGCCATGAGTGTGAGAGTGGCGGCACCACAACCCCCAGATCGGCTCTGTTCTGTGGGTGATAGAGGGTGGTGCCCCAACTCCCCCCCCCCAACGGTCCCTGCTCTGTGTGTGATGGGGTAGAGCCATAACCTCCCCATCCGCCCTGCCCTGAGTGTGACATTGGCGGTGCCCCAACCCCTGATTGGCCCTGCTCTGTGTGTGATAGAGGGCGGCGCCCCAACCCCCTCATACGCCCTGCTCTGTGTGTGACAGGGGGCATTGCCCCAACTTCCCTAGTGGCACTGCTCTGTACTTGACAGGGGGGAGCTCCCCAACCCCCTGATCGACCCTGTGCGTGACAGGGTACAGAGCCCCAACACCCCTGATGGGCCCTGCTCTGTGCGTGACAGGGGGCAGTGCCCCAACCCCCTGATCGGCCCTGCTCTTTGCTTGATGGGCGGGTGCAGCAACCTCCCTATCCACCCTGCCTTGAGTGTGACTGGGGGCGGTGCCCGAACCCCCCAATCGGCCCTAATCTGAGCTTGACTGAGGGTGACATCACAAGCTCCCAATCCACCCTGCTCTGTGCATGACAGGGGGCGGCGCCCCAACTCCCCAATTGGCCCTGCTCTGAGCCCGACCAGGGGCTGCACCTAAGGATTGGGCCTGCCCTCTGCCACCCAGGAGCAGGCCTAAGCCAGCAGGGCGTTATCTCCCGAGGGGTCCCAGACAGGAGAGGGCACAGGCTGGGCTGAGGGACCCCCCCACCCCTCCGAGTGCACAAATTTTTGTGCACCGGGAACCTCTAATATATATATATAGATTCCTTAAAGCTAATAAAAATGCAATTATTTTCATTGTATTAAATGATCTCGCCCTTTTTTTCTCTAAGAATAAATTTTAGGGTTGAAAGAAGTGAGGTTGATCTCTGCTCCTCTAATGGCACAGAATGAATATGATTCCATCGTTTACATTTAGATCAGAATTACACTTATCAGGGGCAATTTTAGTCTTTATTTTATGACACTCAATAATTGGTATATATTGAATCCATTATATTATTCACGATGTGTTCTTACTTTCCTCCTTACTCAAGCACTTCAGGAAGAATTTGCAAATGACAAAGTAGGTGGACAGTTTTTAAATTGTATTGGCACAAGTTTCTGATTAAGTTATTTAATCTTCTGGCCAATGCCTGAAAATGTGTTTTTTAAATATTATCAAGGGACATATTTCTGATATCATATTTCTCCTAATGTTCAATAAGGAACACTTCACACAGTTCTAACTGAGCACAAAATTTAGGTTACAAAGTAAAGAATTGTACATCTCTGCCTGGGAGCAATTTCATATCTTGACATTTTCTATGAAGTTTAGTCTATTGATTTAAGATATAAATGAAAGATTATTGTACAATATTCAAATTCAGTTCAGTAGTTCTGTAGTGGTATAAATTAGGTCTAAATATTAGATTTATAAAATTAATCAAGCTTTTTCTGATGTTGACGTAAGCTTCATTTTTACACTGATAATTTAAAGCAAAGAGGTATTTCATGTTTAGCTCATTACCAAGTGATGAACAGGGAAATTTAATTGATCACCAGGACATATAAAGGCATTCCTACATCATTTAATCTTTAAAGCCTGGCCGGGAGAGGCTCAGAGGTTGAGCATTGACCTATGAACCAAGATGTCATGATTTGATTTAAGGTCAGAGCACATGCCTGGGTTATGGGCTCCATGCCCAGTGGGAGACATGTAGGAGGCGGCCAATCAAAGATTCTGTCTTACCATTCATGTCTCTCTCCCTCTGTCTCCTTTTCCCTTCTCCTCTGAAATAAATATAAATATATTTTAAAAACCCTGGGTGAAATAAGCATGGTTATTACACATTTGAGATAAAATATTCTGTGAAGTATTTTGCCTGTAATCATAGGATAAGAATATGGCTGTGCTGGACTATGAATTTATTTCTGCCACCTCCAAAGGTTGTGCTTTTAATATTCATTTTAAGTATGTTTTGGTTTATTTCAGGGTGGGGAAGGGAGAGGTAGACAAAGCAAAATCAACGATGAGAGAGAATAATTGATTAAGCTACAATCCAGGCATGTGCACCAAACAGGAATCAAACTTTGACTTCCTGTTTTATGGGTCGATGCTTAACTAATGAAACATGATGGCCTGATGCACTTAAAACTCCTTAGACTGTCAGAGATGAAAAAAAAAATAAAGTCCTTTGTCTTTATTAAACTACATGTTCCTAGAGCGAAATTCTTCTAAGGTTCTGTTACTCCACATGTGACAATATAATACAATTGATTATTACAATATTTGTTTGGATTTCTTTATGTTGTGAACCTCAAAAACAAAAGCAGAAGTTAAGGACTGTGAACAGGCTTTGAAAACTTCATGAGGCTATGCTAACACAATTATATATTAGGCTCTTGTGACTTTTCTGTCCTAAAAAGTACAAATGTGAGGTCAGGTAATATTTCCTACTTTCTCTTGGGTTAAAAAATTCAAATAGATCAAGCACTGTTTCTGTTTGTTTCTGTATGACAACTAATACCAATGCACGTAATTACAGCAGCAGAGAACCCCATATAATGTCCCCATGAAAGTTTATTTTGCTGGACGTAGCCATCACCAAAGCCAATAGGAAGCTTTACTGATGACTTATTTTGAAAATACCTTTTTTCATCTTAGTCAACAGGTAAGATTGAGTCAACTGTAATTGAAAGCTATCACACAGGATAAGCACTATGACAACTTTTTTGCCTTGGATTCTTGGTGACTTTGTAGCACTCTCCTTTCTATTCTCCCCCTCCTCCTCTTCCACAAATATATGTTGTGCATCATTCTGTGATGCTTGTGGTATTAGGCACTTGTGTAAAGTAACCCTGTAATTCTCACCAAAAGTTGAGATGAATGATACGGTTTCCATTTCATAGATGAGGAGACATGTTCTGGGAAATGCAAGGTCACAAAACCAAAATGTGGAAAAGTAAATTTAATGGACCTGAACAATGAATGTGTAAGGATGAATGCTACTGCACGTATCCCCAGGCTTGAATGGAGACCCACAGCAACTACATAATCCTGAGCCAGAGAATATAATATTGGCCTCTTCGATGTCTGAATAAATAAGTCTGGGTATTTCCCAGATTTTGCAGCCATTAGTGACTCACTTCTCTTGGAAATTAGAGTGAGTTCTTTAGAAAAAGGCAGCTGTCTAAAAACAAGGCCTTGATAAAACCAATCAAAAAATTGGCTCTGGAGGAGAGAGCATTAAAACCGGATTACAGTGGCTTGAGTGAAGACCTAACAGTAGGAAAGACCCTATACAAAGCCATAGAGGTGTGAAAGCACATATGGACTGGTGTCTGTAATGTAGGAGCATGTTTGTATGGCAGTACGTGTGTGGGAGGTGTGCCTATGTAAATAGATATGTTATTGATTAGCCTGGAGATTTAGCAAGCTTGTGAATTGGACCAGATTTGCATTGTTGAAAAATATACTGAAGTAGAAGAAAGACTAGTTTGGAAACCAATGCAGAATTAAGATACAATGGTGATGTAAACTTAATTATTCTGAGAAAGTCTAGGTCAGAGAGACATTCTAGACCTTGACTTTCAAAAATACATAGAAAAGACCTGGTTCCTCAGGTTCACAATACTCACAGACAGACTTCATTTAAAATAGAAAATTTAAATTAAGCATGTATCAGTCCTGTCCTATCAAGATGAAATTCTATATACATATAGTGCCATTTACATGTGACTTTCTTTATGAAGGCAAGCACAAGTGCACTCTAGATCTGCACTACAAATCTTTCTAGCTATAAATTGTCACATCAAAGACAGGTTTAGCTGATATTTTTAAAACGTAAAGAAGTTGCTTGATTTCTCAAGTTACATTTATGAGTGAATTTTAAGCTGATATTCATGGCATGCAAAGATTACCTGCACTTGAATAGAAATGGGAGGATATTTGGTGGTGCTGGGTAGTTTTATTCACATATCAATTTTGCACAGGAGATTTTCAGCACTTGAAGCTACTTGGTGTTCTACAGCTCTGTTATATGATATGGAAATATGCTTTCAGCCCAGCTGGCAAGGCTCAGTGCTTGAGTGTCAATCCATGAAGCAGGAGGTTATCTTTCAATTTCTGGGCAGGGCACATGCCTGGGGTTGCAGGCTCAATCCCTAGTAAGGGGCGTGCAGGAGGATGATGATCAATGATTCTCATCATTGATGATTCTCTCTCTCCCTTTCTCTCTGAAACCAATAAAAATATTTTTTTAAAAGATATACACATTCACAGTGAATTCTTATGAATATAATAAGAAAATTTAAATATATTCTATAGGGAGCAATGATAAAACAAAACACCTAAAGGTTATCCTATAATTTTTGTTGAGTAGGTTCCAATCAGGTTTTGGGCCTTGATGCAATCCTAACAAAGGTGATCACAATTTTATTATTAAATGAGACTTCAGTTAACTTGGCTACAGATTTCAACTTTTGATTAACAAAATAATTGTCATAATAAATTCCTTAATAATTTTAATATTAGTGGAGCTATAGAATTCTCTTATTCTTTATTCTATAACTCAACCCTAACATTAATGCTAACAATAATCACAAAATATAGGTATTTCTGGTGGCTCACAAACAGAATGATGATAATAGCCTCATTTGCAAGAATTAATGATTTTTTTTATTAATATTTTATTGATTTTTTACAGAGAAGAAGGGAGAGGGATAGAAAGTTAGAAACATCAATGAGAGAGATCGATCAGCTGCCTCCTGCACGCCCCCCACTGGGGATGTGCCTGCAACCAAGGTACATGCCCTTGACCGGAATCGAACCCGGGACCCTTCGGTCCGCAGGCCGATGCTCCATCCACTGAGCCAAACCGGCTGGGCGATGATTTTAGTGAAAATGTTTTCATAATTTATAGACTCTAGTGACCTCAGGGAAGATTCTGCTTCTAGTTCAAAGGTTATAAACTCAAATACCCTTGTGGGCCAAGGAGGTCATTTAACTGTGTAAAATAGATCAAAGACTTACTAAGATGGGATGAGGATGGTGATAAAGTAGCAAGGGCAGCCCCCACAGAAAAGCATTCAATTAAAAAGATTGAAAAAATGGTTATGGCTATACAAAACACATTTCCTGCCAAACCCACTTTTGTGGACATCCCATTGAATTAATTAGCCATTTCAGTTGGGAAGAAAGTTAGTCTGTCTTTATCATGTTCAGGCTGCCCTAACTCACATTTAACACCCGCATTTTTCGAGTCATGGGGAATCTCTGCATGACAAGTCATCACATGGAGAGACATCACAAGAAACAGGGGCTATAACAGTGGTTCTCAACCTTCCTAATGCTGCAACCCTTTAATACAGTTCCTCATGTTGTGGTGACCCCCAATCATAAAATTATTTTCGCTGCTACTTCATAACTGTAATTTTGCTACTGTTATGAATCGTAATGTAAATATCTGATATGCAGGATGTATTTTCATTGTTACAAATTGAACATAATTAAAGCATAGTGATTAATCACAAAAACAATATGTAATAATATATGTGCTTTCCAATGGTCTTAGGCAACCCCTGTGAAAGGGTTGTTCGACACCCAAAGGGGCCGCGACCCACAGGTTGAGAACCACTGGACTATATGATGATTTGCCTCAGGGATTTTTGACCCTAAGAATATTGAAATTAATAGGCAGATTTGAAAAGTATTCAAACAGGTCTAACTAGTTATTTTTAAAAAAATATTTCACTTGATTCTATTCCATAGATGAGTATGTTTTACCTTCTGTTCAGCTAAAGTGTGGCATCACTGATTTCATATATGTCTGAATATATTTTTCTTCTAGATTAGGGGGACAGTAAATTTTACTGTAAAAATTCAGATAGGAAATATTTTAGGCTTCCAGGCTATATGATCTCTGTGACAATTCCTAAATTCTCATGTTGTAGTGCAAAGGTAATCATAGACAATTCACAAACAATATATAAAGTTACTTTGACTATGGGTTACATGTTGTGCTTAACAAAATAACTGTCATAATGCATTATAACTTGAATATTATTAGAGCGATACAGTTCTTTCATTACGCTAATTATTTTGAGATTCATCCCATGCAGTAGCTGGCATAATTTTTTATAAATATACTAGAGGCCTGGTGCAAGAAATTCATGCACAGGTACAGTCCCTAGGCCTGGCCTGTGATCAGGGCCATCTCCCTCAACTGCCCGCAGCCAGCCCCATACCCCACCGCCACCCACCCCCGTAAGCCATTCGCCACTGGGTGATTGGAGCCTGTCGGCCACGGGGAAGAACTGAGAGGTCTGCCATTCTGTCTGCTCACCTGCCCCACACCTGCCATGGTTGCCCTCTGTGTGTGGGGTGACTGGTGGGGTGGGGTCCTAGGCCTGGCGCCACCCGCATCCCCCACCACCCAACCCCGGTTCCCCTTTCACCATTGGGAAATTGGAGCCTGCCGGCTGGGGATAGGAACTGAGAGGTGGTCAGTGCGCATCATAGTGACTGGCGGAGCAGTCATCCTGGTTGTTCCACCATTAGGGTCAATATGCATAATACCCTTTTATTATAAAGGATAGAGGCCCGGTGTACAGGTGGGCTGGCCAACCTGCCCTGATGGGGGTCCCGATTGGGTAGGAGGTCTCCACCGGGGGGGGGGGGGCTGGGGCAAGGGGCCAAGGGTGGTTTGCAGGCTGACCACACCCCCGACCAGGGTGGGATCCCCTCTGGGGGCGGGACCAGCTGGGGCAAGTGGCGGCAGTTGTTCTGGTCCCTCTTTGTTCTGGTTGTTCTGACATTTCGGTCACTGGATTTAATTATATAGGATGTTTACTGATTTTCAGAGAAGGAGAGGAAGAGAGAGAAACATCAATGTTGAGAGAGAATCATTAATCAGCTGCAGCCTGGATGCACCCCCACGGAGGATCGAGCCTGCACCCCAGGCATATGCCCTGACCTGGAATCAAACCATGACCTCCTGGTTCACAGGTCAATGCTCAAACACTGAGCCACATCGGCTTGGCAACAAGATCCTTTGTAAGTAATTCTTTTATTTATGGTTTTTTTAATGAATAATTGAAATAAAAATATAATACTCCTAATGCAATAAAAACCAAGAGGAGTATATGTAAGTATTGAATTCATAGTTGGTACAATACATAACACATTGATGAACCCAAGCAGAAGCTCATACAGAAAATTTTATTAGCAATAGGTGTTAAATTTACAGATATTGTGGAATCAAATTGTCCATACACAGTGAGGCACTCATGGTGAATACTGACTGAGGTTCAAATGAGAGAGACACACTAGCCAAGTGAGTAGTAAATAGAAAATTGTCTAATCCTCTTTGTCCCCTGAATCCTCCTCTTTGGGTTTGGAGAGGAGTTTCATTACTCGGTGTATAGGAGTCTTCACAGACTCATAGTTCCATCCCTTCCTCTTAAACATCTTCTCAATCACATCTGGCATCCTGTAGCCCTTGCTTACAATGAAATCTTTGAAGGCAATTGGTCCATAAAGTTCATCAATAATGTCTGGTTCAAGATGCCTTCCATCGGTCAAATGTTCCTTGTCAGGGACGACTTTAGGGTCGGGCAAAGGCTGGCCATTGACCTGCTTTTTCCAGGATTTGGGGTCCAGGTACCATGCTCCATACCTTATCTTCTCCCGTTTGGGTTTATAAGGGTCTTGTTGTTTGCGGACTTTCCTTTCCCAGTTACCTTCCTGCAGGGAGAATTTTCTCTGCTGTATGTCATCTAGCTGTTTGCAGGGCCTTATATTCAAAGGAAGCTGGCCTATTTTCTTTATTTTGACTGTATTATGGGTGAGTGGGACCTCTAAGTCAATTTCAAACTGTTTCATGAGGTCCGCTTCATCAATGCCTATGTCTCCAAAATTATCATCGATCCATCTGCAGAATTCACGAATTCTTCTTCTTGATTTTTGGAGCCCAGGATCTTTGGGGATATCCGTTGTGCATGCTGCATTTTTCTCTTCCTCAGGAAACAAACTGAATAAATATGACTGGAGACTCTCCTTGGCCGTTTGCACGTAGGCTTGGTATTCAGGTTCCAGGTTGCCCTCCTCCGGAAGTTCCAGGTTGAGCTTCCTGAAAGATTCCAGGTGGACTTCCTCGGGAGGCTCCAGGTTCACGGCCTGGTTAGGCTCCAGGTTCGCTGCCTGTGGAGGCTCCAGGTTCGCTGCCTGGGGAGGCTCCAGGTTGCCCTCCTCAGGATGTTCTTCACACAGGTGTGTGGGGGTCTTCTTTCTTTCCTTGGTGCCCTTGCAATACGCCCACGTGTCCTCCAGCTTCCTGTCAGGATCTAGCACTTCCAGGACCTTGAGGAGGAGGTCTGGAGGGAGAGCTTCCTCCAGATTCGGGCAGTTCGCCAGGGACTGCTGGGTCAGGCTGGCTTCAATGTTCTCTACAAAGGCCTTCCGTGCTCGCTGGGCTGGCGAGAGCTTGGAACACAGGTCCGCTCCCGTGGGCGGCTGCCTGTGAATCTTTTTGGGCGGAGGGCGGGGAATTCTATGAGCAATCATGGGGAGAAAGCCCTCCCAAGGGCCACGAGTGATCACATCTTCAGCAGATGGACAGCCCGTTCTGAAGTCGTCCAGTCCCTCCTTCACAAATACCCACCGCCGGCTGTCCATGGAGGTGGGGCACTTCCCAAGCTGCTTGTTCTGCCTGCAGAGATAGCGGGAAGGCAACCTGTCCCTGTCCTTGAACCAGGGCTTACAATTCATGCCCAGGGGCAAGGGCTCCTGCGGCCCAGGCCCTAGCAGCCACTTCTTGCTGGGCTCTGGCTTTTTGGCGAGCTTCGGCCCTGACTGCCACGGCTTGATCAGCCCCGACTCTATGAGCGCCTTCTTCCTCAGGTCCGACTTTAACAGCCACCCCTTGTGGGGCTCCGGTAAGGGCCACTGCTGGCACGCCATGGCACCCTTGGACCAGGGTGCCCAGCGGCCTCAGGGGTTTGTTGTCCCAGCGGCCCAGTTGCTAGGAGACCATTGCCAGGTGCTGCCACATTCTTATTCTTTCCTGAGGCGGGTCAGCACGCGCCCCTGCACAGCCTGCATTGTCCTGGGATGGCCCGCAAGGTTGCATTCTTGCTTGTGGTAGAGAATTGTCCTCGTGTATGGGCACACCACAGT
The DNA here is from genome assembly GCF_963259705.1 of Myotis daubentonii. Classification (NCBI taxonomy): domain Eukaryota; kingdom Metazoa; phylum Chordata; class Mammalia; order Chiroptera; family Vespertilionidae; genus Myotis; species Myotis daubentonii. The sequence goes on from NC_081861.1 coordinate 113,972,174, forward strand.
TGAGCTCCCCATTCATCTTTTGATGGACTTTTGGATTGATTCCAGTTTGAGGATGTTTGCAAATCAAGGGGCCACGAATATTTCACATGTTCACACCTTCATACAAGTACTTTCATTTCTCCTGGATAAATTATAAGTAACAATTGATAGGGGGGAGCTTCTGAGAGCCATGTTTTTTCTATGTACTCACAGCCCTCAGGTTTTGATATTTGCCCAAATATGGGTGAGGTGAGTGAGCCATTGGGTATACAACTTAAGATGGCACCCAAAATCCCCCTCAGAAATCAAGATCAGTTATCTTTTAAGGTAACATTTCAACATAATCAGAAAAACAGTGCCATAGTAAAGCCTGAGGACAAAGGATAGGTCAGTGCCCTACTACTGATCCTGTCTTAATTTAAAACCCATGTGTTCTTCTCCATCCATTTTCTTTTTACAAATAATATTTACCTTTTTTGGATACCGTTGTGTTTCTTGGAAACAGTTTGATTCTTTGGGATCCCTTTTAAGATTTGATTTAAATAAACAGAGCAGTTCCCTGTGATAGTACATGGCTAAATACTGTTAGACCATGTGGTATGTTTAATTAACTGTTCCTCACTGCTGAAGCAAGACCCACGTAAATTATTCAATGCCTGTGCATCTAGAGATGTTTTAGTCTGGCTGACAGTAAAGGTCACTATTGCAGGCCCTGTGTGAGTATCAGTTATCAAGAATCCTTTCCAGTGGTTTCTTTCCTGGCTTATAATAATGTATTCACACAGGAGCTGATCAGTAATCCCCTGAATCATTCTTGTGGGGTGCAAGAATCTGGAGTTCCCTCTCTTTCTCTCATTTTGCTCTCTGGTTGTCTGCCTTGAGATCTCTACCCACCTTGTTCTCTGTGGTGTCTTAGCTCCATTTCCTCTACATAGCGTGACTGCTGGTCTTTGCCTCTCTGAGCTGTGGCCTAGAAACGGAAGGAATGTGGAGCCATCATAGGAGTCACCTCATTTATTTCCTATCTGTGAGGCATCTGTCCCTGCTTCCTGATGAACAGTGTCTTTCATAAATTTATCTTACTTTATTTCATTATTTTTTCAGGTGTTCCAGGGCATAAATCTGATCCCTGTTACTCTATGTAGGCCAGAACAGAAAATATAATTTCCTTTTTTTTTGTTTCATCTCCATCAGTTTGTGAGTCTGCCTTTTCAAAGGTCTCCCACGACTTCTGAGCAATCATGGGGAGAAAGCCCTCCAAAGGGCCACGAGTGTTCTCATCTTCAGGAGATGGACAGCCCTTTGTGAAGTCGGGCTGTCCATCTCCTGGTACCGTAAATTCTTGCTATTCTCCATGATTAGAAATTGTAGATCACACCCACATTATTGAAACATTATTGAAACAAATGCCTCCTTTAAAATCCATACCAATCTATTTTTCTTTTTTCCCTAGTACTCAGGATAACCATCTACTTCAAATTCCAAAAAATAAATAGTAAACTCCTTAGCATGTAGCATTAGGTGTTTTACAATTTCAATACGGCCTGGCTTTTTCTTGGTCATAGCCAATAATACACTAATACACAAATTACAGATTAGATGTAATTCTTCAACCATGGCAGCAACTTGAATCTTGTCCTAAAATACATTTTTTATTCATTTACTTATTCAGCATACATTGCTTCAGTTCTCCTTTTGTATGGGGTAGTGTGTCCAATACTCAAACTATTGCAATTAAAGATACAAACACAATATTTTCCCTATAATAAAATTCCCATCAATTTTTGCCATCTGATTATTTTAAAGATTTTCTTCAGACTTCACCCTTGAAGTACATTCTTTCTGAGTAAGTGTTAAGTGAAGCAGGCTGAGATTGCAAATCAATGATACAGAATTAAATATATTAATACAGCTAAGATGACTTATGATGGTTGGTATAAGTTAAAATATGAAGCTAAGGAATAGAAAATCAGTGACCACGATTCAATGGGAACTCAATCTATTCTAGAAATCAGTGCTTGTAAATTAGTATTATTATTAATATCATTATTAATATTAATATTATTGTTTCCTGCAGTATGAAGCACAGGGAGAATATCTCCATTGAAGGATAAGAACAAACTGACATTTTCATAGGAAAAATGACAACTAGCCAAAAGGTAATGCCCAGTATATTCAAACCCCTTTAAAAGTTCACTATTGTCCCCATTTGTCATATGACATATACTTTTTCCAAAGAGGAAAGATAGATGTGCACAGAAATTACATGTACCCGTTATTGAAATTATCACGTGAATCCTAGCTGTTTTGGATCATTGGATAGCAGTGATGGAGAACCTATGACACACGTGTGAGAGGTGACACACGAACTCATTCCTTTGGCTGATTTTTCTTTGTTAAATGGCATTTAAATATATAAAATAAATATCAAAAACATAAATCTTTTTTTTACTATGGTTGCAACTGTCAAAAAATTTCTATATGTGACATGGCACCAGAGTTAAGATAGGTTTTTCAAAATGCTGACATGCCGAGCTCAAAAGGTTCACCAAGATCCTCAGCCTGGGGACTGAAGTGTCCCGGGTAACAGTTTGGTCAAGGTCACATGGCCAGGTGGTGGGGACAAGAAGGCTCAATCCCCAGTAGGAGCCTACAAGAGGCACCTGATCCATGATTCTCTCTCATCACATGTTTCTCTCCCTCTTTCCCTCTCCCTATCTCTCTAAAATGAATATATATATATTTAGCCAATGAAATATAATGAATGAGCATCAGGTGTTCCAAATAATGTTTCTAGAGCTCTCTTCACTCTTAAATACAAGAGGTTACATTACTGTATGAACATAAGCATCTTCCAAGTATTCATCCTACTCTGGCTATGGCAGTTAACATTAGGAAATATGGCTATTGAAACAGGGCCTGCTGTAGTTGTTTGCCATCTCCCAAAGCAAATATTTCTGAAGAGTGATTACTGACGTAGAGTACTTATCTTTCTCAATTGTCCCATTTTTTTGCTTCTTAAATAGACAGCATGTGAAGATTGAGTCTTACAGGTAGTTGTTACCATAACTTTTGTCGAGTAAGACTCCCTCCACGTTCTGCTTGGAGTAGGGTTCGGTATCTGAAAGAGGAGCCGCACAACAAATGAGAGAAAAAGACACGAGATAATATTGCAATATTGGGGGACCAGGCAGCAAGTCCCGAAGGACTTCCCCCTTGCTCAGGCCTCACCAAGCTTTTATTGATCTGGGAGGCACCCATAGCATAGCCCTTAGGCAGGCGACCCCCCAGTAACAAGCAGACTAGCCCATCAGCAAGGATTTACATAATAATAAATGGGGGTGTAGTTTCAGCTACCACTGTCTGGACAAACAGAGGTTGCGCCTAGCCCCGACCTTTGCTAGGGCTTCAAAGGCACCCAGCCTTCGGGGGGTTTCAGGGAGTTCTCTGTCTATGCTTATCAGATAGTGAAGGCAAAAAACAATTTCCCACATCCCCCCCTTATTTTTTCTTTAAAAAGTAATCAAGTCCCAATTTCAATATCCAAAAGTTCTGAGTCCATGTTTCAATGTCCAAAAGTTCATGTGTACATGCCAGCAATGAAATGCTGTTTCTGGATGGTGGACAAATGCTTGTCCGGTCCTCTCTGGTTTGGTCCTGGGCACCCTGCAGTGCCACACAGCTGCTAACTGCTAGCATGGCAAGGCGTCTTCACCATCTCCATCTCTGAACTGTCTCTCCTGTCTTTGTGGCTGGAGCAATTTGGTCAGTTTCTCTCCAGGATCCCTTGTTGCAAGAATCCACATGGTCTAGGAGTTGTGCTCTGAAAGTATACAAACATATTCTCGACCAAAGGTTAATAAAGGAAATTTTACTTGGGTAATCCTTTTTATATTTGCCCAAATGATTTTTCTTTGGCTTATTTTGACACCACATATGTTTTTCATGGGTGTCTTGCTGTTAGCATTACAAAATGAAAAAAAAAAATTCTAGATGTAATTTAGTTACAGGATATTTTTCCTTACATGGTATTCTTCCACTCTCCCCCTTTTTTGATTTAATTAGGAGGCTTATGGAAAATTTTTTAATGCAGTCTAGATAACTTTAAATTTTTATTTTTTTCTGCACAAAAATATGACTGCTTTAGGTTCATTGCATGTTAAGCAATTTAACCATGAAATGAAAATTTTGGTTAATACTATATGAATAATTACTTATTTCAAATTAGCCAAATTTAATTAATTTGAAAACTTGACAACTATTTTACTGTCAAATTTAATATTCTAACAATGATCTTAATTTACACTAAATATTAATGAAATGGATCACTTTACATCCTTGTGAAGGCTCTGAGCATTCCTGTTGTTAGGCTAGATTTAGACATAGGGTCTGTTAGCCAAGCCTCCGTTTATCTGGATTCTGATTTCAGCTGGACCAAATCTCTTCTGTTATTTGGTTCCAAATCTGGGCTGGGCATGGGAAGCAAGAAGCAGCCATGGGGACAGGAGACCTTCCTCAGAAGGGGCGAGTGTTCAAGCCCGTGCACCATTGGGGGGGTCTGTTCCCCACCTTTGTTGCACCCCAAGTTTTCTCCTACTGGCCCCCGGTTGTGCCTGTCTTATGTCACCCCACCCTGTGGGGTCTTACCCGTCATTGACTACCAATGATCTCTGGGCCAGGTAGGGTGATGTGAGGTTCAGTTCTGTCTCCTTGTTAACCTATGCCCCTGTGGCCTCCACGCCCAGAAACTGCCTTTGGATCCCCTCGCCTGCTGGTGGGGTCCCGGCATTGATCATGGGGAACCCAGGTTTCTTCTCCAGAGAGGGCCCAGCTTACGCCATTGGGCCAGAGACAGATCCATGGTACCAGCTTTTCATGTTCCCAGCTTGAACAGAGAGCTCAGGTAACAGCTGTAGGCAATTGGATTCCTCTTGGCAAAAAAAGTCAAGATAGGTCAATACAGAATGCTTAAGTGCCTTCCCCAGGAGGCCCTCCACACAGTGGAAAGGAATAAATCCCTTCATGTAAACCATTCAAATTCATTTGTAAATTTGTTTGGGATAAATGCACAATATACTGTTGTAAAGCATCAAAAATTATTAATGAAACTTGTAGAATAATACCATGTAAGAATATTCTTTGTTCTAGGTCATGACAACTTAATTTTAAACTGGCTGTCTCAAGGTTTGGAATGAGGAACCTAGTTTTCAAAAAAAAAAAAAAAGAAATTTACAGAAGCAGAGACAGTATGCTATCTAAATTACAGTTCTGGGTCACCAGAGCACTGAGTTGACACGCTAACTGGAGCCTTCTGACTTTGGGATAGCTGTGCTGTCCTTCCCAGGTAAAGGAAAAATGTACCTTCTAAGACATATGATATTTATAGATTTTATGTGAATTAATTGTTACCATACTTCACTTTACTGTGCTCCAGGTGGTCTACTGGGCTGTTGGTTGTCTGGTTTGTCTTCCTCCTGCTGGATTACACTTGGAGAACTTTAACTTAAAAAAGAAAAATCTTTCTTTTTTACACCAAGTAACTATAGGGTTACTTCTTGGATGTTGATTGATAGTGCTGCAAGGCCATGTATTCCAAGTCAAAGTCATTAAACATTTATGGTAACTGTACTTATTTTTAGATTTGGTATTTTAACAGCAAATCATTAGATTATCCTGTAAATATTAGTGGAAGATATTTCAAAATATTAAAATTTCTCCTTTTTTTTAAATTTAAAATAATGTTTTTAAACAGCATTCCCTTTCGGCTAATTTGCATATACAGAGGGATCATGGGAAGCCTTCAGTAACTTTTTAGAAGAATTTTACTTTACTAGGATTCAATTGCTTACAAAGATTAGTAAATTTAGTAAAGTTTTATTCTGATACACGAGATGCAAACAGTGCTTCACCTCCAGCCTAATTTAAAATGCAGTGGTATGGTGCTTTTGTTAGTTTAAATACAGACATTGCTACTAGTAAATCAAATTTTTCTTTTATTTGGCAGAAATTCCTTATGCAATCAAGCATATTATATTTTAAAATATTGCACTCGGGAAAAGTTTTCAAATACATATCTAATTAAAAATTTTTCAACACTTTTTAAACAGTTCTCAACATAATAGGATCTAGTCTTGACCATGGAATCAATTACTCTTAATTTGTTTATGATATATACAAAACTGTGGTTCTACTGAGAATTTAAGATATCTTTTAAAAATATATCTACAAGCCTTTTAAGAAATATGAGCTCTATTGTCGGCCCTTATAAAGCCAACTGCTCAAAACATTGGTCTATCATACCACTGAAATTGTATTAAGACCATGATTGCTAATTTATTAAGCATTAAAAATATCTTCTTAAAAATAGTATTAAATAAATCCGTGAGGCAAGCACTCTTTTTGCCCCATCCACATTCCTGCAGTAAAACTCCACCTTAAAACTCCACCCCTGAAATCCCATCCTGCCTCAGTGAGCAAACCAAAATCCCTAAAAGATAGATGGCCAACATTATATTGTAGACAAACAGAAATCTCATTAGCTGTTTATACCCTTTATAATTATCTTAAAGAATATTAATCAAATTTAAACTGGTTTTTGTATTAAAAATTTCAGTTGAGATCTTAAAAATTAATCCTCTTTTTTTTTAATCAGACCAAGAAGTAATATATTTTGAATTCCTAATCATTTAAGAGAAAACACATTTTATTTTTTCAAAAACAGGTTATACATTAGATATTTAATTAATTTCTCCCGATTCAATTTGCACCTTAAACTTTCAGAGCTTTAAATCTTAGGTAGCAAATTAAATACTTAGCATTTTTCAAATCAATACTTTTGCATTTAAGGATACATTTCAAATAAAATATAAGGCATTTTCAATTAATAGATTAACTTCTATCTTCTAGACTTCATACTAGGCATACTCAGATCAACATTTCAGTATTGTAAATCTCAATACTTTTAGATGATTTGAACTTAAAAGTTTTAAATTTCCAGCCAATAAGCCTGGCATAGCTGCTAAATTTCAAAATGGTCACAATTTTCCTGCTGGGGAAGTCAATAAGCAAAACCATAGCTATTCACATGTAAACTTGACTATCAACTTCCTGGTGGTACTTGCCTCAGGGCGGGAAATTTCAAAAGAGCTACTTTAAATCGCCTTGGGAAACCTGTCTGCATTTCTTTCTCAGGTTCATCTCCGCCATTTTTAAGACCGAAACAGTCTTGGGTTTTTATTCTGTACACAGCAAAAGGTCAAGTTCAGCTCAAAACTATGCGCACTCGTTTTTAAACTGGCCTTTTCCCTTTACATGTGCACAGAAATCCCGGACGCATTTTTAAATTTGTAAAACTTTTCAATTACAAGAAGGATTTTAATTTTAGAATACTTGGGGAGGGGGCGTCCACACTGGATCGCCACATGTTCCCTTCTTCCATTCCCCCATGCCCTGCTTTGGGGGAAGTTTCAGCAAATGACTCAGATGGCGTATTTTTCCCAAAGTCATGCTTAATAGAAGACATTTTAAATTTTTTCCTATTTTGCTTTCTAAAATCATGGCTAGCACCCAAGGTTATCTTAGCCAAAGTTTGGTTGTCCTAAGATGTTCTCCAGTAATTTTTAATAAAACATTAAGTAATCTCATTGTGGGAGAGCTTATAGCTCTGCCTTTTCCTGCCACCTTTGAATCTCTCCACACCAGAGGAGGATTTAGCAGCGGGGTTTCATTTCTTATTACAGATTTTAGATTCCAAATACAAATTAAGATTTTAATTTGAACAAGAAACCACATTAAGATGACCATGGCACTCTATTTTCAGCCTGATTTTAAGGAGTACCTTTTAATATTCCAATTTCTTTATAAGATGGCCTTTTTGTACAGGTGATTCGATTAACGGCAAATTAAACATATCAGGATTAGGACATGGAGGTGGAGGGAGCCATGAAGGCCATTCCTCCCATTTTTCTTTTTTTTTTTTTGCTCCTCTTAAGGAGCAGAGGGTGCAAGGGGAGGAGATTTATCCTCCTTGACCTCTCCTAAAGTCTCTAGGAAATGAAATGCCGTGTTCCACAAGGGGAAACAATGTTTGGCAAGTTCTGATTAACTTTTTGGCAAACTTTTAAGATCTAATGTACCTTTTTCAAGAAAACAAGGCTTGTGTTATAATAACATGCAAAAACTGTAAGAGATTACCTTCTAAAATTTTAATACTTTAAACATGCAAATCAAAAGTCTATAATAAAGTTTCTCACTTTTTAAAAAGCCAAATATACCTTTTTAAAGCCGAATCTACTTTTTTAAAGCCAAATCCTTCCCCGTTTGTTAGCCTGGTTAAGAAAACGTTCCCAATGTACTTACAGACCCAGGCTTCTGTACTTGATCCTGGGCATTGCGTGCGGTAGACTTCCCCTCACCTTTTTTCGGTGAGTTTTCCACACCTTTTCGGTGAAAACTTCCTTTTCTAGCTCCAGCGAGACCTGCACTTCCAGATAACCCTTTGGGCGCCAGATGTCTAGTAAGACTCCCTCCATGTTCTGCGTGGAGTAGGGTTCGGTATCTGAAAGAGGAGCCGCACAGCAAATGAGAGAAAAAGACACGAGATAATTTTGCAATATTGGGGGACCAGGCGGCAAGTCCCGAAGGACTTCCTCCGTGCTCAGACCTCACCAAGCTTTTATTGATCTGGGATGCACCCATAGCATAGCCCTTAGTCAGGTGACCCCCTAGTAACAAGCAGACTAGCACATCAGCAAGGATTTACATAATAATAAATGGGGGAGTAGTTTCAGCTACCACTGTCTGGACAGAGGTGGCGCCTAGCTCCCACCTTTGCTAGGGCTTCAAAGGCACCCAGCCTTCGGGGGGTTTCGGGGAGTTCTCTGTCTATGCTTATCAGATAGTGAAGGCAATAAACAGTTTCCCACAACTTTGATCACTTATACTAAGCACATTTAAGATAATTCTGATACCTTGTAATGTAGCAACATTTTTCAACATCAGATTATTCCACTAACTTCCCCTTTTAGTTTTCATTTAAAAAAAAAATCATAATGACATTGTTTCCAGATCTATTTTGTTCATGGATTCATTTTGTTCATTAGATTCCACATATGAGTGAGATCATTGTGATATTTGACCTTTCTCTGACTGGCTTATTTCATTTAGCATAATACTCTCCAGGTCAATCCATGCTGTTGCAAATATTTCTATCTTGGAAGAACTTGATCTGTCCTCTAATTGTTTCCTTCTATAGTAGACATTTTATTTCAATTTTATAAATCTATTTTATTCCCTTAAAATTCTGAGAACAGGAATTTGAATTTTTGGCAAAATTATCTTTTATTTATATATTTTATCTGATTTTTCATCTAAATGACATAGTTTTGTGTGTTTATTGTGATCTTCTATTTTACCTTCTTCATACATCTGGCAAACCTTTTTCATTTATATTTATGAATAAAGGACTTACATCATTCACCTCGGTAAGTAGCATGGATCAGATCTAGAATTGTGATGTTCATTTCACTACTAGGATTTTGCTCAAAATGGGAGAGTGGAGTGTGTCAGTTATTCAGTTTCTTTCTCCTTTGGGGATACATGGCATGGAGCTTACAGGTAGGATAGGAACACTGTCTGATGCTAAAATAAACACAATATTTCTCACATTGGAACACTAGTGTTTTTTCCTTCTAGGAAAATGTGTCCTATAATTTCCCTTCTCTGCAGGTCTGTAATTGTCTTACATTCATTCACTGTCTTGGAGTGTAGTTTGGGGAGATTAAAAGGCTCAGATGCCAAAGACCTTTACTGTCCTATGTGAGTAGGGGTGGGGGAGGGTTAGAGCTGAGCAAGTTAAAACAGATCTGCTATTCACAGAGCAGCTATTTACTCTCACAATTGACCAAGGACCATCCGCAGTGTTGCAATTTCATTTACTCTGATCTTAGAGTAAGGGGCCTCCATCTTGTCACCCAGATGTTAACAAATGTTAATATTTGCATATTTTAGTAAACCAAAAACTGTAGGTTAAATGCAAGATTCCTTTCTTTTAGTCCCTGCCCAATCTCATCCTATTCACCCTTTTCCCAGAGGTAAGCACAGCTGTGATTTTAAGGATATGTTTTATATGTTTATCATGAACATTCACCCACATTCAAAGGGCCGAAGAAAATCCACCTGACTGCACCCTCATATACATTGTTTATAAGGGTAAGTTAATTTTGTGTTTTCCCAGGTGCCATGGAATACCTCCTCCTCCATCCAGTTTCACTTGAAATAACTCCTCCTCCATGCAGGGTCCCACGGAATACCTCCTACTCCATGCAGGGTCCTACGGAATCCCTCCTCCCTCCTCCATTAAGGGTCCTATAGAATATCTCCTCCCTCCATCAGGGTCCAATGGAATCCCTCCTCCCTAATAATCAGGGTCCTATGGAATCCCTCCTCCCTCCCTATATCAGGGTCCTATGGAATCCCACCTCCTTCTCACCCTCCATCAGGATCCTATGGCATCCCCATCTCTCTTTCAATCCGGGATCCTATGGAATCCCTCCTCCCTCCATCAGTGTCTCATGGTATCCCTCCTCCCTCCCTCCATCAGGGTCGTATGGAATCCCTCCTCCCTCCATCCAGGGTCCTATGGAATCCCTCCTCCCTCCTCCCTCCTCCCTCCATCAGGGTCCTATGGAATCACTCCTCCCTCCTCCCTCCATTATGGTCCTATGGAATCCCTCCTCCCTACTCCCTCCTCCCTCCTCCCTCCATCAGGATCCTATGGAATCCTTCCCTCCTCCCTCCATCAGGGTCCTATGGAATCCCTCCTCCCTCCATCAGGATCCTATGGAATCCCTCCTCCCTTCTCCCTCCATCAGGGTCCTATGGAATCCCTCCTCCCTCCTCCCTCCATCAGGATCCTATGAAATCCCTCCCTCCCTCCTCCATCCAGGGTCCCGAGCTGCACTAATTGAGACCTCGGTGGAGACTCCTGGATACCGGTTTTAAAATTGAAATGTGAGGGATTTGCACACAGGAATCAGAGAAAGACCTTTATTTATTTAAGAACCAATGACTTTGTTTGAAGAGACAGCGAACCTTGAACATGGAACTGAGGTGCCCGTTTTGCATGGGCAATATGGCCATGGGCATCCGGGCACGGGGCAGGGAGGCCCCCACGGCTCTCGGGAAGGCAGTCCTGGTCAGTGCTCCTCTCAGTCGCCCAGGGTGAGCTTGTGGAGCAGGTCCTCCTCTAGGCCGGACTCGGGGGCCTGCATCTGGCGCAGCTGGCTGATGTGGCTGCCCAGCTCCTGGAGGAAGGCGGCCTGTGGGTGCAGGCAGTGGCTCTCCAGGAACTCGCACAGGTGGGCGTCCCCCCGGTGGGTGGCCAGGCGGTGCAGGTGCCACAGGCCCTGGTCCACTCTCTTCGCCATGAGCAGGGCCTGCTCCAGGGCCATCAGGCTGCTGTCCCACACGTGCTGCTGCGGCCGGGGGACGACCTGCAGCAGAACCCGGCCCCCGCGCTGGCTCTGCAGCCACACCAGCCGCTCCGCCTGCTCCCTCTTCTTGAGGGCCCGCTTCTGGAAGTACTGGGAGCCCTGCTGCCAGGCCCGGCTCTGGAAGTAGCCGGCGATGGAGGTGTACAAAGAGGCCGCGTAGAGCTCCAGGCCGATCTGCTGGTTGATGGCGGCCTCGCAGTCTGGATGGTAGCCCTGGCGCTCAGAGGAGGGCGGAGGAGTGGCCATGTCTGCAGGCACAGGAGTGGTCAGAGGCCGAGGCGGAGTGGAGGAGGTCGGAAGGTCACAGGTGCAGGCGGCTGGGGTCTCGGAGGTCCTGGGTGAGGGCAGGGCACCGGAGACAGGCAGCTGGGGTCTCGGAAGGTCCTGGGTGAGGGCAGGGCACCGGAGTCAGGCGGCTGGGGTCTTGGAAGGTCCCGGGTGAGGGCAGGGCACCGGAGACAGGTGGCTGGGGTCTCGGAAGGTCCTGGGTGCGGGCAGGGCACCGGAGTCAGGCGGCTGGGGTCTCGGAAGGTCCTGGGTGCGGGCAGGAAACCGGAGTCAGGCGGCTGGGGTCTCGGAAGGTCCTGGGTGAGGGCCCGGCACCGGGGACAGGCGGACGCAGCGACAGGACACGCGGGAGGCTGCGGGCCGCTGGCGGTGGCGGTTGGCTCTGAGGGGACCGGAAGCAGTGACCGTTACTCAGGGCCTGGGGGAGGGGCGGGGGGCCCTCACAGGGGGGCGTGAGGGGGGCCCGAGCAGGTGGGCAGCGCCGACATTCTCTGGATTCCATGCCCGTCTCATGCTGGGCCCTGGCCTTCCTGGCATTTTAAAGTGTGACCCATGAGGACAAGTGCGACCACTGCCAGGACGTCAACCGCACTTGGTTTCTCGGAGCAACTTGTGTGTCTGTGGTCCTGATGGGGTGTTTCCTTAACCGCCGCCCAGCCCTTTTGGGGAATCCTTGTTGCCTCAGCATGAATCCCAAAGCTTCATCGGTATGACATCAGCGTCGGCACCCACAGTTCCCACAGCCTGACCCGGGTCCTCGGCCTGGTGACGCCAGCGACCTCCACTTCCTCCTGTTCACCATCAAGGCCCCCCTCTCTGCCGGCAGAGCCCGGCCTCCACAGCCTCACAGACTCTCCGCCTCCCATCTTCCCTCCTGTGAACTTGCCTTCCCCCCCTTTACTCTGTCTCCTCTCCCTCGCTCAACACAGCCCACACACCCATTCCTCCCGCCCTGTCTGCCCCAACGGGGACAGTTCCCGTGGTCTCAACGCTGACATCCTGGATTTGCTCACCATTTCACCTCGTTTGCCGATTTTTTTCCTCTTGCGTAAGTACAGACTTCAGTTTTCTCTGGCAAGAAATAATAAAATTAGCTGCATTCGCAGAGAAAGCACTTGGTTATGGGGATGTATTCATCCCCTCCAACCTCATTTGTACTTTACGCTCTCAGTGGCGTTCTAGGGAATAAGCCACCGTGGCTGGGGACACCACTGATCTCAATTTGCCTTTCCTTCCTTCCTTCCTTCCTTCCTTCCTTCCTTCCTTCCTTCCTTCCTTCCTTCACTCATCCAACAAATATTTATTATCTAAAATGATCTAGAATTTGGGCGTATATTAGTAGCCAGGAGACATAGACTAAGGCTCTGGGATTTGTATTCTAGTGCAGAAACAGATCCAAACAAAAAGAAACATAAAACTGGCATTTTTCCCCTATTGTCCCAAGTAAATACACACAAGAAATTATATATGGACTAGAGGCCCGGTGCACAAAAATTTGTGCACTGGGGGTGGGGGGGTGGGAGGGGAGTCCCTCAGCCCGTCCTGTGCCCTCTCGCAGTCTGGGACCCCATGGGAGATAACCACCTGCTGGCTTAGGCCTGCTCCCGGATGACAGAGGGCAGGCACAATCGCTAGGTGCAGCCCCTGGTCAGGCTCAGAGCAGGGCCGATTGGGGAGTTGGGGCACTGCCCCTTGTCATGCACAGAGCAGGGTCGATCAGGGGGTTGGGACGCCACCCTCTATCACCCACAGAGCAGGGCCGATCAGGGGTTTGGGGCGCCGCCACTCTCACACTCAGGGCAGGGCCGATGGGGAGGTTATGGCTCTACCCCATCACACATAGAGCAGGGCCCGTGGAGGGCGGAGGGTTGGGGCGCCACATCCTGTCACACACAGAGCTGCAGGCCAATCAGGGGGTCGGGGAGCTCCCCCCTATCAGGCACAGAGCAGGGCTGGTCAGGGGGTTGGGAAGCCTTCCTCTGTCACAAACAGAGCACGATGGATAGGGAGGTTGTGGCCCCCCCCCCCTCACACACAGAACCGCAGGACAATCAGGGGGTTTGGTCGCAGCCCCCTGTCACACTGATCCTGGTGCAGGGAGGCCTCTTGGCTCTGCTGAGCCCGGTGCTGGGATCATATTACCCTTTTACTTTATACTGTAGAGGCCTGGTGCATGGGTGGGTGCTGGCTGGTTTGCCCTGAAGGGTGTCCTGGATCAGAGTGGGGGTCCCCACTGGGGTGCCTGGCCAGCCTGGGTGAGGGGATGATGGCTGTTTGCAGCTGATCACACACCCTTCAGGGTGGGGGTCCCCACTGGGGTGCCTGGCCAGTCTGGGTGAGGGGCTGAGGGCTGTTTTCAGGCTGGGGTTGACTGAAGCTCCCAACCGCTCCTTTTTTCTTTTTCTTTTTTTATTCTGGGCCAGCTTTAGCTTTGAGGCTTGGCTCCAGCTCTTAGGCCTCCGCAGCTGAAAGTAGGTTTCTGGCCTTTGCTTACAATGTTGCGATCCTGCTGGCTGAAGCCCGGCGGACTAAAGCAGGTTTCTGGGGATTGGTTTAGCTTCTATATTTGTTACATAGTTGCTTAGAGTTGCTGCTCAGAGGCCTGCAGCAGGCGGGGAATGTTGGAGTCCTCTGTCACTGAAGCAAGCAAGCCTCATGTTAGTTTCAAGCTGACTGGCTGCCGGCCGCCATCTTGGCTGGCAGTTAATTTGCATATTGCTCTGATTAGCCAATGGGAAGGGTAGCTGACGTACGCTAATTACCATGTTTCTCTTTTATTAGATAGGATATGGAAATTTAAAAATAGTAAATACATTAGAAGTCAAAGACATTAGAGTGAAACACATAAGACGAACCTAGGTATTTATAACTTATTTATGCATTAATTCAACAAGCATTTATATACTGCAAATGTATGTTGGACAGTATGATTTTGGAAATACACAGAAGAATCCAATTTAGTCTCTCTTCTCAAGGTACAAGATAGAATAACAGAATATCATAAGTGTTCTCAGATGGATTTAAAGTTATGAATAAAGGCCCTATTTTCAATTAAAGTATTATACCAAGGCTTTTGATTGATACCTTTTTTGAAGTGTCTATTTCTCTTTGGAAGCTTATGCTATTTTTAACATTTATTTATTTACTTACTTACTTGTTTATCTTTAAAATTTCACCTAAAATGTTTCTATTGACTTTAGAGAGAGGATGAGGGAGAAAGAGAGAGAGAGAGAAACACTGATGTGAGAGAAAGTACATCAATTGGTTATCTCTCATATGCTCCCCAAGCTGAGAGCAAACCTGCAACCGAGGTACGTGCCCTGACCAGGAATTGAACCCATGACCTTTCAGTGCACGGGACAACACTCCAACCAACTGAACCACACCAGCCAGGGTGGAAGCTTATGCTACTTTATAATCAGTGTTTATGAAGAAAAGAAAGGATCAAGTATTAAATGTCACAATGAAAACTTATCCAATCAGTTCAGATACATTTAATTGTTGAATCTTTAAAATAATTGAATAACATGTCTATTTGATAATTTGATTGTAATGATAGAATCATACATTAGATGTAGAAAAGAACTACATGATCAGTTTCTCAATGAAGTAAAAATTTAATCTATATTTCCTACACCATTGTTTAGTTTTAATATAATTGTAGACTTTCAAAATTCCCTTGGGAGATTTCATTGCAGATCTCACTATAAGGATCTATTTAAATAAAACAAATCTTAATTTTGTAGACTATTTATCATTATGTTCCAAGATTATTAAATAATTTATCCTTATACTTTTAGTCTACCTAATGTTTAAAAACTCAGTTTTCCAAGTGAAAGTAATAAACAAGCATTGGCTGGGACCTCAAAATTCCATGAAGGAAATATACATATGTATAAACAAAGGCATTCCTTCAAGGTTTTCTTTAATGAGAAATATAAAACTAAATATGAACACATAATGAATATAGGGCTAAGCATTTATTGGAATTTTTTTCCTTTATTAAAGTATTACAAATGTGTCCTTATCTCCCCATTTTCCCTCTTCCCCCCTCTCATGCCCTCCCCCCCTCCCCCTGGTGTCTGTGTCCATTGGTTAGGCTTATATGCATGCATCCAAGTCCTTTGGTTGATCTTTCCCCCTTAGCTCCACCCTCCCTCCTGCCTTCCCTCTGAGGTTTGAGCATCTGATCGATGCTTCTCTGTCTCTAGATATATGTTGGTTCATCGGTTTATGTGTATCCTTTACTAGAGGCCCGGTGCATGAAAATTCATAAACTTGGCGGTGGGGGGAGGGCGGTCCCTCAGCCAGGCTTGTGCCCTCTCACAGTCTGGGAGTCCTCAGAGGATGTCCTACTGACAGCTTAGGCCCACTTCCCCCAGGGCCTAAGGTACACCCAGCTTTGTGCTCAATGATCACAGCAGACATTGACTTTAATTGCATGTCTTCAAGAGTCTGTTTAAGTTCACTTTGCACCAAGAGAATATATATGGTACCTATATAAAAATAATTGTTAATGAGGTGAAAATAGAATGCACATTAATACATGTTTTAAAATACTCATGCAGTCAATAACATTTTATGTTATATATTTCCTATTGTCGTAGATACAGAGGTTGCTACAGAAGTTCTAATACTTTTTCCTACATAACAATTATGTTTAGGGAAAATATATTTGGTGTAATGATGCTAGGTAAAATTAAAGATCCAAAATGTCTTGGTTGAAGCTGTAGATTTATGTTGCACTAAAATCAAGTGTATGTTTTTTCAAACACGTTAAGTAAAAACCATAATCCTTTGAACATTTTTCTATGATTCCATGCCTTACTCTCATATTGACCCAGAGAGTTAATAGAATAAGCTTATGTTTTATGCACTTTCCTTCATGTTTTGACATGAGTAATTTTCTCTCATTTTTAATTGCCTAAACTTTTCTTCTAAACTCTCGATTGCTTACTTGCTGACTTCCTCATTCATAAAAACATAATTACCTCACTAGCCAATGTTAAAACTCAGTGAAAAACACAATTTATATAAAATTAAGTTTTGTATAGTGTTTCCTGTGTGTTACTCACATTTCTTACCTTCCCTCTGAGCTTTTCATTCTTCAGTTTTTGCTCATACTTTGAAAACAGTGTCTTTTTGGTTTATTTCCTTGAAGGCTTTTGCCATTAAAAAAAAATCTCTGAATATATAAGGTCAGCTAACCATATTTAGGGAGTTTCAAATTCCTAGAAAATATATGATTATTTAATAGGTTTCTGCCAAAATGGTTTTAAACCTCACTTATTTCAGGTCAATAAATGAGTTGGGCCATACTCTTTTGTTGTTGTTGTTGTTAATCTTCACCTGAAGATACCTTTCTGTTGATTTCTAGGAGAGTGGAAGGGAGAGGGAGAGAGAGAGGGAAAGAGAGAAAGACTTCAGTGTGAGAGAGACACATAAATTGGTTCCTTTCCACAGGAGCCCAGACAGGGGCGGAGAATCAAACCTGCAACCCGGGTAGGTGCCCTTGACTGGGAATTGTACCTGTGACCCCTTGGTGTGCAGGCCAACTCTCCAATCATCGAGCAACACTGGCCAGGGCAATATTCTTTAGGTAGAATATTAAGATTTTGCTTTGGCTTTTGTGGATGGTGCTCTCAAGTTCTGATTTCTTATATGACAAACAATTCATGAAGAAAGGTTCATTAATCAGTAAGTACTGTGAGCTGTATGACTTGCTTCTCTATTAGTAATGTTATCCCTTGATGTTGCCTAGCCAGAAAAGTGTTGATTCTTTCAAACCATTGATTGTGGTATGAATTTATACAGTATAGGTATGTGTGTGAGTACACACACACACACACACACACACACACACACAATAAGAAGAGGGATTGAGTGCAAAGACAAAACCTAACATTCCTTCATCCCTTGGAGGACATGGATCAAAGATAAGTTATGGAGTAATTGGTGTATTTGGTGAGTCCACAAGTAGCCCACTTGAAGGGAAGAGGCTTGTGAAACTAGAAATTGAGGGAAAGAGAATGAGTGAAAAGAATTCTTGAAAGATAATACCCTCCTTTTGGTCATTTGTGTGTATATAGCCGCTGGCTTGGAGTAAAGGGGGAAGCTGTGCTCAGAGCAGCTTCTGGTGGCAGGGAATATTATTTTCTCGTACATGTAGCTATTGAGACGTAGTTCATCTTAACTCTCAAGGATTAAAACCAAGAATGATAACTGTCAGTAAGATGTCCAAAATAATTTATAATTGCTTCTCTTTTTCACCAGGTCTCTATCAATTATCAATGCTTTTGTCCTCCCAACACCCACCAATTCTTCACTTTGGTCCTTAATCAAATGTATTTCTCAATTATGCTGTAGAAGAATGCATATGTCCCTATGTGGCCCTTTCCCCATAATTCTTTTTTCTTTCCACATTAATAATCCCTAATTTTTAGAGAAACAATAGCATATAAATGAATCAAGGTACAGAATACCTCAAATTATAAAAATCAATTCCTGTTTCACTGTTGTTGGTTTTTGTTTTGTTTTGCTTTGTTTTGTTTTTTGATAATTGTTACCTGAGGATTTTTTTCATTGATTTTGAGTGAGAGTGAAAGGGATGGGGAGAGACAGAGAGAGAAACATCAATGTGAGAGAGGCACCTCATGGTTGCCTCCTGCACACGCCCTGACCTGGGCCAGGATGGAGGTACATGTCCTTGACTGGAATCTGACTCGGGACCCTTCAGTCCTCAGGCCAACACTCTATCCATTGAGTGAAACTAGCTAGGGCCTTTTTCACTATTAATTGATAAATATATTGATCATATCAGTGTATTTTAGCTAATCATTTTGTCGCAGTGGTCGGCAAACTCATTAGTCAACAGAGCCAAATATCAACAGTACAACAATTGAAATTTCTTTTGAGAGCCAAATTTTTAAAACTTAAACTATATAGGTAGGTACATTGTTATTAACTTAATTAAGGTACCCCTAAGGCTTAAGAAGAGCCACACTCATGGGGCCAAAGAGCCGCATGTAGCTCGCGTGCTACAGTTTGCTGACCACAGGTCTAGAGTGATTATAGCTACAAGAAGAAACAACATTCTCAGTTTATTCAGTTGTTACAAATGTAGGAAGAGAAGTAGAAATACAAATTAAGAAGATTCCATGCAGAATCAAGAAGCCACTTCCTTTTCTCTCACAGATATTGTTTTATAAACCACCAGAGGACCCCTGCAGTGGGGTTCCCTTGGCATGGCCTTCGGAGATTGAGCCGAAATTGGCAGTCCAATGCAGCCTGTCGCTCCTGCCTGCTGCCCCCGCTCATCTTGGCCCCACTGTGCCTGTGCTGTGCTGGCTCATGCCCAGTCAGACCCAATTGGGAGAGGCTTGCACCACCACAGCAGCACTCGCCAGCCATAATCCCTGCATCTGGCACCCGTAGGTCAGCTGAGCGGCACTCCCCCTGTGAAAGCACACTGACTACCAGGGGGCAGCTCCTGAGTTGAGCGTTCTGCCCTCTAGTGGTCAGTGTGCATCATAGCAACCAGTCGACTGGTTGTTTGGTCACTTAGGCTTTTATGTATATACATGTTGGTGATTTTCCTGGCTATGCTATTAAATATATTTGTTTAGATTACATTCTAAATTGAACCACTTCATTGGAGTAAATGTATGAGACACTTGGTTTTATAAAACTGTTTCATAGCTAGATAATGTAGAATATTCCTTAGGCTATCTTCTTGCAAAGGAGTTCTGTTGGGTTAAATGAACAAGAGAAAGTAGGTAATAATATAACGTTAGAACTATTTTTATAAAATAATTCAATTTATATTTTGTGATAAGTTCAATAACGTCTTAGAAAACCATGGTGTGTGTATGTGCGTATCAAATACATCCATTTGCATGTTCAGATAAAGTTTTGATTGCTAATGTTATTAACTAAACTATTTAGTCAATGTTATTAACAGAGGTTTGGACCTTAATGTGGAATGTGATACGAATGCATATTATAAATTACTACAGGACTGGTGAATGAAATTCGTGCACTTGTGGGGGGGGGAGGCTTCCCTCAGCTCAGTCTGCACCCTCTTTCAGTTTGGGAGCCTTTGGGGGATGTCCAACTGATGGCATAGGCTTGCTCCCAGTCAGACATTCTTAGCGATGCTATGGAGGCAGGAGAGGCTCTAGCCACTGCCGCTGTCCTCACCATCCATGAGCCTGGCTCCTGGCTGAGCAACACTCCCGCTGAGCAACACAATGACCACCACGGGGCAACTCCTGTGTTGATCATCTTCCCCCTTGTGGTCAGTATGTGTCATAACAACCGCTTGTTCTGCTGTAAGGTGGATTTGCCTTTTATTATATAGCATTCAGAAGAGATATTATCTACACTAATAAAAGAGAAACATGGTAATTGGCGTACGACTGCTACCCTTCCCATTAGCTACTCCGGGCAATATGCTAATTAACTGTCAGCCACAACGGCGGCCGGCAGCCAGGCAGCTTGAAACTAACATGAGGCTTGCTTGCTTCAGTGACGGAGGACTCCAACGTTCCCCGCCGGCCACTGCAAGACTCTGAGCCTGCAGTTTCAAACATTGTAACAAATACAAACGCTAAACAAAACTCCAGAAACCAGCTTTCAGTGAGCTGGGATCTCAGAGCTGGAGTTGATACATAGTTTGATAACCAAAATAATCCAGATACCTGCTTTCAGGAGCGGAGGCCTAAGAGCTGGAGCCCCCGTGCTAAAGCCGGCACAGAATAAAAAGAAAAAAAGGAGCAGTTGGGAGCTTCAGTCCCAGCCTGAAAACAACCCTCAGCCCCTCACCCAGACTGGCCAGGCACCCCAGTGGGGACCCCGACCCTGAAGGGTGTGTGACCAGTTGCAAACAGCCATCATCCCCTCATCCAGGCTGGCCAGGCACCCCAGTGGGGACCCCAACCCTGATCCAGGACACCCTTCAGGGAAAACCAGCCAGCCCCCACCCATGCACCAGACCTCTAGTCTATATAGTAAAAGGGTAATATGCCTCCCAGCACTGGGACCAGCGGAGCCACGAGGCCTCCTAGCACCGGGATCAGCATGACAGGGGGCAGCGTCCAAACCCCCTGATGGCCCTGCGGTTCTGTGTGTGACAAGGGGTGGGGCCACAACCTCACTATCGGCCCTGCTCTGTTCCTGACAGGGGAAGGCTCCCCAACCCACTGATCAGCCCTGCTCTGTGGGTGATAGAGGGCGGCGCCCCCTCCCACCCATGGGCCCTGCTCTGTGTGTGATGGGGTAGAGCCATAACCTCCCCATCGGCCCTGCCCTGAGTGTGAGAGTGGCAGCGCCCCAACCCCCTGATCCGCCCTGCTCCTTGTGTGACAGGGGGCAGTGTGCCAACTCCCCTATCGGCCCTACTCTGCGAGTGACAGGGGGGAGCTCCTCAACCCCATGATGGGCCATGCTATGTCCATGACAGGAGGGAGCTCCCCAACCCCCTGATTGGCCCTGCTCTGTGCTTGATCGGGGGGAGCTCCCCAACCCCCTGATTGGCCCTGCTCTGTGTGTGATGGGGGGGAGCTCCCCAACCCCCTGATTGGCCCTGCTCAGTGCATGACGGGGGGGGGGAGCTCCCCAACCCCCTGATTGGCCCTGCTCTGTGTGTGACAGGGGGCAGCGCCCCAACCCCCTGATTGGCCCTGCTCTGTGCGTGACAGGGTGTGGCGACACAACCTCCCCATGGACTCTGCCTTGAGTGTGACAGGGGGTGGTGCCCCAACCCCCCAATCAGCCCTACCCTGAGCGTGACTGAGGGTGGCATCACAACCTCCCAATCCGCCCTGCTCTGTGCATGACAGGAGGTGGCGCCGCAACTCCCCAATTGGCTCTGCTCTGAGCCCAACCTGGGACTGCACCTAGGATTTGGGCCTTCCCTCTGCCACCCTGGAGCAGGCATAAGCCAGCAGGTCGTTATCTCCCAAGGGGTCCCAGACTGAGAGAGAGCACAGGCCGGGCTGAAGGACCCGCCCCACCCCCCAGTGCACAAATTTCTGTGCACCAGGCCTCTAGTTATTATCAAAAATTGGTAACCTACATTTCACAATTAAGGTTAGATTGACATAATTTATAGACAATACTAATATTGAATACTTTTGCCCACTCTTCCAATGTTGGACATGAGACAGGTAGAGTAGAAATTAGTGGGAACCTGCATCTTAGCTGATTGTATGTGTGTCTTCAGTGAATTTTTTTTTTTTTTTTACAGAGAGGAAGGTAGAGGGATAGAGAGTTAGAAACATCGATGAGAGGATGAGAGAGAAACATTGATCAGCTGCTTCCTGCACACCCCTTACTGGGGATGTGCCCCCAACCAAGGTACATGCCCTTGACTGGAATTGAACCTGGGACCCTTGGGTCAGCAGGCTCAAAGAGGTAGGCTACTCTAACAGGTTTGGCTCAGCGGATAGAGCATGGGCCTGCAGACTCAAGGGTCCCAGGTTCAATTCTAGTCAAGGGCATGTACCTTGGTTGCGGGCACATCCCCAGTAGGGAGTGTGCAGGAGGCAGCTGAGCGAGGTTTCTCTCTCATTGATGTTTCTAACTCTCTACCCCTCTCCCTTCCTCTCTGTGAAAAATCAATAAAATATATTTTTTAAAAAAGAGGTAGGCCCCACCCACCCATCTGGGGCTCCTTGATGGATTGCCCCAAAGAGGTAGGCTGGAACCAGGGTTCCCGCCTCCATGCTGCATGGAGCTGCGGGACCCCCAGGCCTTGCCACATGGAGCCGCTGGGACCCGCTTCTGCGCCAAGCATGTAGTGTCAAGTCCCTGCCAACCCACATGTGCCTCACTGCACACACAGCCTCACCCACCCACGTGTGCCCACTGTGCATGCAGCCTCATGGTGATGGATTGTGATGGAGTAAGGGCATCACAGAGTGAGGGTGTGATGACCATTTGCATATTAGCTCTTTATTATATAGGATTATACCTTGCTAAGAAAAAATGTCATTAGTTGTAGTAGTTGTAAAATAGCTGCCAAGTAGCCTATATAATTAAAGGCTAATATAAAAATCAACCAAATGGCAGAAGGACCAGTCACTTTTATGTGCCCTGACCAACAGGGGGCAGATGCTCAATGCAGGAGCTGCCCCCTGGTGGTCAGTGTGCTTCCACATGGGGAGTGCTGCTCAGCCAGAAGCCAGGCTCATGGCTGGCGAGTGCAGAGTTGGTGGCGGTAGCCTCACTGCCCTTGCAGCAGTGCTTAGGGCGTCTGAATGATGGTTTAGGTCTGCTCCCTGCCTAAGCCATCAGTTGGACATCTGCCGAGGGCTCCTGGACTGCAAGAGTGTGCAGGTTGGGCTGAGGGACCTGCCCAAATGCACAAATTTCGTGTACCATTCCTCTAGTCTCATTATAAGAAAAGATATAGTGTTACTGGTAGAAAAATGATTAGAATGAGCAATGTATAGGATTTTCCAGAGAAACAGACCCAATAGTAAGGTCGACCATTAATATAAGAGCATAGAAGAGTGGGAGAAGGAGAGAGTGAAAAGGCGGGGGAGAGAGATTGATTTAAGTAATTGGCTTATGTGATTGTGGGGGCGAGCAAGTGAGAAATCTTCAGGGAAGTTTAGCAGGGTGGAAATTTAGGCAAAAGTTCATATTGTAGTTGTGAGTCCAAAGACTGGAAATTCAGACAGAATTTCTATTTTGCAATCTATAGGCATAGGTAATTCTTTTAAAAAAATGATTTTAGAGAGGAAGGAATGTAAATGGACATGTCCATAGAAAAGAGACACATCCATGGGACCCATAACCCAGGCACGTGCCCTGACTAAGAATCAAACCTGTGACCGTCTGGTGCGTGGGCCAACACTAACCAACTGAGACACACCAGCCTAGTTGATAATTCTTTCTTTGGGGAGGCTTTCAGCCTTTGCTCCTAAGGCCTTCAACTGATTGGATGATGCTAATGCACACTATAGAGCAAGGGTCCTCAAACTACGGCCCACGGGCCACATGCAAATACAAATATTGTATTTGTTCCCGTTTTATTTTTTTACTTCAAAATAAGATATGTGCAGTGTGCATAGGAATTTGTTCATAGTTTTTTTTTTACACTATAATCCAGCCCTCCAACAGTCTGAGGAACAGTGAACTGGCCCCCTGTTTAAAAAGTTCGAGGACCCCTGCTATAGAGGGATTATCTGTTTTATTCAAAGCCTATTTATTTACATGTTAATCACACCTAAAAAACACCATTGCGACTTCTAGTCAAAACAACTAGGTACCATAGCCTAGCCAAGTTTACACATAAAATTAACCATCACAGCTGGTAAACTTTAGTGAGGGCTGATGCCAGCAGAAGAATGACTAAGTGAGTTCAATCAGAGTGAATGTGAGTGGGTATATGAAAAGGGTTGGTCATACTGTGTGGGTGGGGGAAGGAGCAAGATTGCAGGCCACCTGAATCTGTTGGGGTATGAAAATGGTATCCTGAGCCAGTGTTAAGTCTACAGTAAATTTGGTAGGCAACTGCGGGTTGGAAGAGGCACACAGTAGTCTTTTCCTTTCTTCTCATGTCCTCTATAGTTTGGAGCAGTTCTGGTCAG
This sequence comes from Myotis daubentonii, assembly GCF_963259705.1. Lineage (NCBI taxonomy): Eukaryota > Metazoa > Chordata > Mammalia > Chiroptera > Vespertilionidae > Myotis > Myotis daubentonii. Next base: position 113,996,529 of record NC_081861.1, read on the forward strand.
AATTGGGACTATTTAGGCATCATTTAACCAGTGAGTTTCATCATATTGATTTTCATAGTTTATTCTCATTCTCTTTTTCACCTGCTCATTCATTATATGGTGCTCCAGTTAGTCTTTCACCTTGCTTGAGCATTTGTTTATTTGCTTGGTTGGTGTTGCTTTGGGTTATCAGTTCTGCAGTAGTCATTTTTGGAGTAACACTTCATACTAAGGCAGTTGCTGCCTGTTGATTGAACAGGCCAGTTGTAATTTCTCTGCACTCTATAATGATGTCATTTTTCTTTGATCCAGGAAGTGGTGAGTGGTGTTTGCATAAACAACTTGGTTCCTTTTCTACTTTTTTTTTTTTTTACTGTTACTTGGATGTGTGTACATTTTGTATCTTCTTAGCTTTTCTATCATGACCCCATTTTCGTGTGGGCCTACCAGTTATTTATATATTATCTCAGTGAATTATTTTGTCCACAGGCTCCTCTGATATTTCCTTTCTCATTTTGTATATGCTGAATTTTAATTTTCTCCAAATTTGGTTATGTTGAATAATACCATTAATCAAAACTGTGGTTTTTAAAGACTAAAAGTAGTTTTGGGCTTATAAAAGGCACAGGGCTTGTGAAAAGTAATTGTCAGATTTTGGTGTGTATAAGAATCATTGAAAGACCAAGTGAGAGAGACAAAATGGCGGTGGTACAGACAGATGTGTTCCGTGCCTTGTCCCAGAGCAGATAGGGGGAGCAGCTGAAATGAGTAACATCCAGCCAGAATTGGCAGAGGAGATTCAGCTGGAAGACAGTTTGAAGCTGGGAGAGGCAGAGGACTCCGGGAGAAAGGTAAAGACAAGGCTCTGGGAAAGATAATTGGCCAGACAATGATCACTGAGGATCAGAGCGAATCCACATGGCACCGGCTTGGGCCATGTTCCTTGGGACAGGCGCAGTGGAAAGAAGGTACCAGAACTGCTGGTCAGCAGGGGATTCTAGATCTGGGTCCACAGTCAGGAAAGGCTGAGGGGTGCCGGCAGGAGATGAGTGCACAGATGCGCAGCCTTTCCCCCCTCCAGGGAATTCTAGATCTGGGTCCACAATCAGGAAAGGCTGAGGGGTGCAGGCAGGAGAAGTGTGCACAGATGCGCAGCCTTTCCCCCCTCCAGGGAATTCTAGATCTGGGTCCACAATCAGGAAAGCTGAGGGGTGCCTGCAGGAGAGGAGTGCACAGAGGTACAGCCTCCCTGGCCTCTGTGGCTTGTGCCTTTCTTCATAGAGCCTAGTTCATAGGGTCTTTCTTATACAGGCACTTACCCGTGGCTGGAGTGTGGGAGAAGGTGCGGGATTGTGGAATCTGGGGAGAGAGGGGGATCCAGGAGAAGTGGCAGTGAGTTTGGTGCTGAGTCATACTGAGCCTGGGACCAGGGAAGCCATTTTGTCCTGAAGAGATAGCCCCTCCCCCCAGTATCCAGGCAACCAATACAGCCACACCCAGATTCCACCATCAATGGTACAAAGGATTAAAAAACAAACAAACCCCTAAATAGTCCTTGCCAGTCCAAAGTGGCTGGATTAAAGAGAGACTTTCAGTCCCCACAATCGGAACCTGAGAAAAACTGCAGTACAGAAGAATGGGAGGTTAAGCCAGCCAAAGGAACACTTCACTTTTTCATTTTTATTTTATTTTTTATTACTTTGTTCTCTCTCTCTCTTTTTTCTTTTTCTTTTTTTGTTTGTTGCTTTATTTTCTATTTCTTTTCACATTATTTTTCCATCACTCTATTTTATTTGCTATTTTTAAAACCATTTTTGAAATCAAAGTTTTTCTAATTTTATTATTATATTTTCTCATTCTCTTTCCTCTTATCCACCCATCCCCTTTCTACTTCGTCTATACTGAACTGAGATCCTCCCCATATTCATCCAATTCTTAACCTTATCTTCTATATATAAGCTCAGCATGGAGAGATTCTGCCCCACCCACTTTACTGGGGGTTTGGTGTTCATATTTTGTTTGTTTGTTTGTTTTGTTTTTATATTATTTATTAATTTATTATTTCTTTTGTTTTGTTTTCTTTGTTTATCTATTGGTTCTGTGGTGTTCATATATATATATATATATATATATATATATATATATATATATAATCTAATAAAAGAGAAACATGGTAATTGGTGTATGACCGCTACCCTTCCCATTGGCTAATCAGTGAGATATGCAAATTATTTGACAGCCAAGATGGCAGTAACCGCCAACAAAGATGGCAGTTATTTTGCATACTTGCAATGATGAGAGGTGTAAGGGGAAGGACTGAAGAATGGTGATTGGCAACCCAGGCAGCAGGCAAGAGTTGGGGGTTGGGCAAAGGCCGCCTTTCCCCACCTCCTAGCCAGTGATTGCCATTGGAAAGCTGGGGTTGCCCGCTGGCCTGTGGCCCTGATCGCCATGGGAATTCGAGGGCAGGAGGGTCAGAGCGCAGGCCAGGTGGCAACCTCGGACCCGCCATGGCAATTGAAGGGCGGGAGGGCCAGAGCGCAGGCCAGGCAGCAACCCTGGACCCCCGCCATGGTGATCGGAGGGCGGGAGGGCCGTGTTGCAGGCCAGCCAGCAACCGCGGACCGCCACCATGGTGGTGGAAGGGCGGGAGGGCAGGGTGCAGGCCAGGCATCAACCCCGGACCCCCACCTTGGCAACTGAAGGGCGGGAGGGCCTGCACCCCTCGATCGCCATGGCGATCCGAGGGCAGGAGGGCAGGGCGCAGGCCAGGCTTCAACCCAGACTCCTGGAACCTCTCTTAAAGGTTCTCTTAAGGCAGTTGGCGAGGGACCTCAGAGAGCCCCAGTGGGCCCTGGTGCCAGCAAAACTGAGACCTGGGGCACCTCTCCCCAGAAGGTCCATAGAACAGCCACTGCAGCCCACCCCCACCCCAGCGCAAGGCATGGCATGCTGGGCCCGAGGACCCACCCCCTCCCAGAGGCCCCTGGCTTGCTCATGCAGCCCTGGTCACATCACCGGAGCAGCTATAATGCACAGAAAGCACCAGGGACAGCCGCTTGGCCCCACCCGCATTTGCAAAGACAAGGCCGGAAGGTGTGAGGGCCAGCTCACATCTCCTTCTCCCTCCTTTTGCTCCTACTCTGGCTGCTTAGCTCGCCCAGCTTCATATCCAGGCTCCTCTGCAGCTGGGCCCACTTGGTGGGGTCCAGGGACCGGTCCTTGGCCCCACTGCCAGCGTACAGCACTCCCTCCCAGCTGATTCTCTGTGGGGCATGGGCACGGGCCCTCTCCCCACAGCTATGGATCTTGGGCAGGCAGTGGCTGAGGCAGTAGCGGTGGCTGCAGTATGGTCAGAGCAGTCCCAGATTATGAGAGGGATGTCCAACTACTGGTTTAGGCCCAATCCCTGTAAACTGGCAGGACATTTTTCGAGGGGTCCCAAATAAGAGAAGGTGTAGGCCAGGATGAGGAACACACCCTCCCCCGTGCATGAATTTCATGCACCGGGCCACTAATATATATATATATATATATATATGTAATCTCCTTTTTCTTTCTTTTTCTTTTCTCTCTTATCTTTTTCACTTTCTTTGATATCATTTATGCTCTTTTGTCGCCCCTAAATCTCTTTTCTCAGGTGGTCACTTATAGTGGGGTTACTTTTGTCGTGAGTGCATTTGTGATTTGGTCTCTTTGTGTTGTGTCTTGTAGAGGTGAATTTTATCATGTCGGAAAGGTGCTAGAGAGTGAGCCTCATAAACAGACACGTGGAGAGGAAACTACACCCACAAACTGGTAAATAGCATGCCAAACCCAACTACAGAGGCAGGAAGAAGGCAGCAATGAGGGAGAGAGTGTGAGTCAGTGACGGACCAAAACAGGAGTGTGTGGACATATGGGATGTGTGTGTGTGTGTATGTGAGTGAGGCACAGATAGATCCCACAAGACCTTTGGGTCAGGCTAAACGGGCTCGCTTAACTAGGCAGCCTCTACTACCATTTTAAGCAGTTCCTGGAGGCCAGCTTGTCCTCAGAGGCCTAGTGCTTTTAAGGGGAGAGCTGCTGTAACTGGAAACCAGGCCTCACCCTCACCCAGGGTGCCCTCAGATAACACCTGGGACTCTACAGACACCCCTGCCAGGGACCTGCTACCTCGCCTATGGTCCCACGGTTAACGAGTCTCCAGCCACCCTGGGTGCAGCCTCCTGTGAGCTCTGAAGCATGCTCCCCTCTGAACAGCCCAACGTCTTAGCCCAGGGCACTGCAACCACACAAGCAGCAGACATGAGCAGCCCACTCCTGTCCAAGGAGCAGCAGCCCTGTGAGCAGCCTGCCCCAGGCCTAAGAGCAGAAGCCTCATGTGGCCTGCCCCTGTCCAAGGAGCAGCATCTGTGTGAGCGGCCTGCCCGTTCTGAGGAGCAGCAGCCTCACTAGCAGCCTGCCCACTATTGAGGAGTGGCAGCTCCATGCAGCCAGCCCCCATCTGAGGAGCAGCAGCTGTGCAGCCCACACCCTCCTCCTGTCTGAGGAGCAGTAAGTGTGTGTGAAACCAGCCCCCATCCAAGGAGCAGAAGCTGCACAAGCAGCCTGCCCCCATCCATACGAGGAGCAGCAGTGGTGTGGGCAGCCCATACCCATATGAGGAACTGCATCACCGTGAGCAGCCCTCTCCCACTCAAGGAGCAGTAGCTTCCTGAGCACCCTGCCCCAGTCTGAGGAGCAGTAGCCACACAAACGGACCACCCACATCCAAAGGGAAGCTGGCCTGCACATTCCACATAGGTCCTAGGAGCAGCAGACACATGTAGCCTGCACCTGTCTGAAAGCAGCAGTTGGGTGAGCAGCCTGCCCCCATCTGAAGAGCATACACATAGGCAGCTCACTCCCGCCCAAAGAGAAGCAGCCAGGCAAGCAGCCCATACTCCATCTGAAGAGCACCAGCCATGTGAGCAGACAGCCCTCGTATGAGGAGCAGCAACCCCACGTGCATCTCACTCTGGCCCGAGGAACAGCAGCCACCCGAGCCACTCGCCCCTGTCGAAGGAGCGGCAGCAACACGAGTAGACAGACCGACCACATCTGAGGAGCGGCAGCCCTGCACAGCCCACACTAGTCCAAGGAGCAGCAGCCACACGCAGTCTACATCTGTACGACAAGCAGCAGTTGGGTGAGCAGCCCGCCCCCATCCAAGGTGCAGTAGCCGCACATGCAGGTCACTCCCGCCCAAGAAGCAGCAGCCACACAAGCAGCCCATCCCCCATCTGAGGAGGAGCAGCTGTGCAAGTAACCACACCAGTACAAGGAGGAGTAGCTCTGTAAGCAACTTGCCCCTGTCCAAAGATTGGCAGCCTCATGAGCAGCCCACCCCATCTGAGGAACAGCAGCAGGTGCAGCCAGCCCCAATCCAAGGAGCAGCAGCCACGTGAGCACTCTGCGCCCATCCGAGGAGCAGAAGCCATATGAAAAGCCCGCTCCTGTCCAAGGAGCAGCAGCCACGCTCACCCTGCCCCCACCTGAAGAGCAGCAGCCTCATGACCATCCCACCCCTGTTCAAGGAACAGCAGCTGTGAAAGCAGCCTCACCTACCAACCAGAGGAGACACCACTGCGGTAAACAGCATGCAGCAGAGGAGCTGCTGCCAACTGAGGAGCAGCCACTACTGTGACCACTTGAGGAGCAACTGCAGCCTGAAAAACCACTGTACCCAAGGGGCAGCCCCTGCAATACTTGATGTCTAGATCAGTCGGTGAGACCAAAAATGGGTAAACAAAGAAACCCCCAAAGGAAAGAAAAGGGGAAATTGCCAGAAAAGCAGCTAAGTGAAACAGAAGCATGCAATATGTCAGAAAAAAACTTAGAATAAGGGTCCTTGAGTGCATAAACTGGATGGACAAAAAAATCAAAAACTTTTGTAAGAGTCAAGAAGAAATAGATGAAAAAATCAATAACTTATGTAAGAATCAAGAAGAAATGAAGAGTGATATAGCTGCAATAAAAGACACCATGGTGATCTCGAAAAAATGGCGGAGGTATAAACGGACGTGTCCGGTGCCTTGTCCTGGAGCAGATAAGGGTGAGCAGCTGAAACGCGTAACATGCAGCCCGAATAGGCAGAGGATTTTCGGCTGGGAGACTGTCTGCAGCTAGCAAAGACCGAGAACCCCCAGGAAAAAAGGACTGTTGGAGACTGCGGCTGAAGCCTCTCGTGGTGTGCCAGCTAAGCAGTGGAGACTGCACCATCTTGGGTGGTTGTTGCTGGCATCCAGACACCAGCTACTAACCTGCAAACAGGGGATATCAAGCAGCGTGACTGCATGAACTCAGACGAGCACTGCTTCTTCTCACAGAAAGGTTAGACTTCCCCTAAAGGTGCAGTTTGCAGTTCGGGTTGGAGGGAGGACCAAGCTCGCACGCGCGTGGGGCAGAATATGCGCCCCTCAGAGTCCGCAGCCGTTGGGACCAGTGTGGCCCGTGAGTAGGCAAGTGGCCCCACAGGGCTGCTGACAGAAGGGAACGCGAAAAATGAGCCCATAGCTGGACTGGATATAAAGGAGCAGCGTTGGACTTTGCCAATCTGCTGGCTGCTTGGTGCCAGGGGCGAGTGGGCGCACAGAGACTGCGTGCGGAGACTGTGCGCAGACCTGGAAGGTGGAGGCTTGCGAATTCGCACAATATCAGGCTCTTGTTACAGTTCCCCTTAGATCCGTGCATTTGATTATTAAACCCAGTGCATTGGATTCCCCAGTTGGGGTCATTCACAGAGCCTGTAGGGAAAGTTCTTTTTGGGGAGCCTGGGAAACAGCGGGCAGTAGCAAGGAACCAGCTCTGGGCAGTGGTCTTTCCCAAACCGGTTCCAAATACCATAGAGGAAAAAAAAAGAAAAAAAAAACCCTACTGATAGAGAGGACTTATAGCCTCAGAGGTCAATCCAGACACACTGCCACCCAGAGGCAGAGCCACGAACTGTTTCTTCTGTGTTCACAAATAAAGGCAGTCTGGTAAACAAATACAACCTGCCTTAAAATCAGGTCTGTGGTTTACTGCACGAGGGACAGTGTATCGCAGGGAAGTTCAACACTCCCCTGAATGCCTGGCAGGACTGAGGCGTGCCAAAAAGAAGAGTGGAAGATCTGAAGCACCTTCACTTCCGAATATTTTTATATATTTTTTTAAATTCTTTTTTCACCATTTCATTAAGAACCTATTTTATTATTTTTTTTTATTTTTTATTTTTTTCATCACTTGATTTTACCTTTTTAATTACTACATTTTTTAACCAGTATTATTGCTATCCTTTTACCATTTTTTCAAGTGTCATTTTATTTTTTTTTTCTTTATTTTATTTTGGGATTAGTGTTCTACACTCTATTTTCATCATTCCCTTAGTATCATTCTCTCTATCTCACATTTACCCTTAAGCCATAACCCTTAAGCCATCATTCTCTTTTCCCCTTTTATTGTCCTGTTTCTCTTACCCTATTCCTGCTTTGGATTTTCCCTATTCCTTCTTTCTACCCACTGTCTAAATTTCACCCTACTTATATATCTAATTTCCAATCCCTCGCTCTAAATCCATGACCCTTTAGTCCCCAGGCCCATGCTCTAACCATTGAGAATCAGTTAGAGACAGTTGTTTTCTTTTAAACAAATACTTTATTTGCAAGGTAGAGGACACAGGATATCACATTTAAATTGTGAATTTAGAGTCAATAATTAAATGTACTAAAAATTTTTCTTCTGCTGTTAGGCAGTTGCTCTGCTATTTTGCCATCCTTACCCCATCCTGCTGGATGCCTACAATAATAATCACTCAGACCTTCTTCGTCTGGGCCAGCCTGACAGGTTGAGCCGGGCTGAGGCAGGGAGGTGGGAATTGAGAAAAGAAAGACAGACAGGAAAGCGAGATCGGGAGGACTACAGCTCTCGAGGAACTGAAGCAACTTTATTAGCCACACAATCCTATTTGTACACAACACACTGAATAGGAGGTCTGTCAAGAGCAATGTATTCTTTGTTCCTCTTAATCTCTAAGGGAGGGACAGAACAGAAGGACAAGTTCTCAATACAGCATATCTCAGTAAATAGTTACAGACTTCTTCGTAAGCTATGAAAGGCTGTTCTCATTCCACTGATAATCGCCATCCAAACAAGGCTGGGAAAACTGTGTGGGTATGGATCCCAGCCTTGCTAGTCCCTTTAGGTGCAAAGAACTTGCCAGCTTACATCTGGCCCCCAACACTTCTTGTATCAAATTTGTTAATTATATGGTAATTAGGCAACCTTCTCTAAGTGTTTATTGAGAAATGAAGCCTATCACTGCTGCCTTTGATGTAGGTATTGTGTCATCATAAGGAACTCTTCAACTACCATCCTATCTAATAAAAGAGAAACATGGTAATTGGCGTATGACCGCTACCCTTCCCATTTGCTAATCAGGGCAATATGCAAATTAACTGCCAACCAAGATGGTGGCCGGCAGCCAGGCAGCTTGAAACTAACATGAGGCTTGCTTGCTTCAGTGATGGAGGACTCCAACGTTCCCCGCCTACTGCGGCAGGCCTCTGAGCTGCAACTCTAAGCAACTATGTAACAAATATAGAAGCTAAACAAAACCCCAGAAACCTTCTTTAGTCTGCCGGGCTTCAGCCAGCAGGATCGCAACAGTGTAAGCAAAGGCCGGAAACCTACTTTCAGCAGTGGAAGCCTAAGAGCTGGAGCCAAGCCTCATAGCTAAAGCTGGCCCGGAATCCAAAAAAAAAAAAAGAAAAGAAAAAGAAAAAATGGAGCGCTTGGGAGCTTCAGTCACCCCCAGCCTGAAAACAGCACTCAGCCCCTCACCCAGACTGGCCAGGCACCCCAGTGGGGACCCCCACCCTGAAGGGTGTGTGACCAGCTGCAAACAGCCATCATCCACTCACCCAGGCTGGCCAGCAACCCCAGTGGGGACCCCCACTCTGATCTAGGACACCCTTCAGAGCAAACCAGCCAGCGCCCACCCATGCACCAGGCCTCTATTTTATATTGTAAAAGGGTAATATGCCTCCTGCCACTGGAATCAGCGTGACAGGGGCAGCGCCCAAACCCCCTGATCGCTCTGTGGCTCTGTGTGTGACAGGGTGTGGCGCCCCAACCCCCTGATCGGCCTTGCTCTGTGTGTGTCAGGGTGGGGCACCCCAAACACCACCCCCCCCGACAGGCCCTCCTTTGTGTGTGACAGGATAGAGCCATAACCTCCCCATCGGCCCTGCCATGAGTGTGAGAGTGGCGGCACCACAACCCCCAGATCGGCTCTGTTCTGTGGGTGATAGAGGGTGGTGCCCCAACTCCCCCCCCCAATGGTCCCTGCTCTGTGTGTGATGGGGTAGAGCCATAACCTCCCCATCCGCCCTGCCCTGAGTGTGACATTGGCGGTGCCCCAACCCCTGATTGGCCCTGCTCTGTGGGTGATAGAGGGCGGCGCCCCAACCTCCTCATACGCCCTGCTCTGTGTGTGACAGGGGGCGTTGCCCCGACTTCCCTATTGGCACTGCTCTGTGCTTGACAGGGGGGAGCTCCCCAACCCCCTGATCGACCCTGCTCTTTGCTTGATGGGGGGGTGCAGCAACCTCCCTATCCACCCTGCCTTGAGCGTGACTGGGGGCGGTGCCCCAACCCCCCAATCGGCCCTACCCTGAGCTTGACTGAGGGTGGCATCACAAGCTCCCAATCCACCCTGCTCTGTGCATGACAGGGGGCGGCGCCCCAACTCCCCAATTGGCCTTGCTCTGAGCCCGACCAGGGGCTGCACCTAGGGATTGGGCCTGCCATCTGCCACTAGGGAGCAGGCCTAAGCCAGCAGGGCGTTATCTCCCGAGGGGTTCCAGACAGGAGAGGGCACAGGCTGGGCTGAGGGACCCCCCCACCCCTCCGAGTGCACAAATTTTTGTGCACCGGGAACCTCTAATATATATATAGATTCCTTAAAGCTAATAAAAATGCAATTATTTTCATTGTATTAAATGATCCCGCCCTTTTTTTCTCTAAGAATAAATTTTAGGGTTGAAAGAAGTGAGGTTGATCTCTGCTCCTCTAATGGCACAGAATGAATATGATTCCATCGTTTACATTTAGATCAGAATTACACTTATCAGGGGCAATTTTAGTCTTTATTTTATGACACTCAATAATTGGTATATATTGAATCCATTATATTATTCACGATGTGTTCTTACTTTCCTCCTTACTCAAGCACTTCAGGAAGAATTTGAAAATGACAAAGTAGGTGGACAGTTTTTAAATTGTATTGGCACAAGTTTCTGATTAAGTTATTTAATCTTCTGGCCAATGCCTGAAAATGTGTTTTTTCAATATTATCAAGGGACATATTTCTGATATCATATCTCTCCTAATGTTCAATAAGGAACACTTCACACAGTTCTAACTGAGCACAAAATTTAGGTTACAAAGTAAAGAATTGTACATCTCTGCCTGGGAGCAATTTCATATCTTGACATTTTCTATGAAGTTTAGTCTATTGATTTAAGATATAAATGAAAGATTATTGTACAATATTCAAATTCAGTTCTGTAGTTCTGTAGTGGTATAAATTAGGTCAAAATATTAGATTTATAAAATTAATCAAGCTTTTTCTGATGTTGACGTAAGCTTCATTTTTACACTGATAATTTAAAGCAAAGAGGTATTTCATGTTTAGCTCATTACCAAGTGATGAACAGGGAAATTTAATTGATCACCAGGACATATAAAGGCATTCCTACATCATTTAATCTTTAAAGCCTGGCCGGGAGAGGCTCAGAGGTTGAGCATTGACCTATGAACCAAGATGTCATGATTTGATTTAAGGTCAGAGCACATGCCTGGGTTATGGGCTCCATGCCCAGTGGGAGACATGTAGGAGGTGGCCAATCAAAGATTCTCTCTTACCATTCATGTCTTTCTCCCTCTGTCTCCTTTTCCCTTCTCCTCTGAAATAAATATAAATATATTTTAAAAACCCTGGGTGAAATAAGCATGGTTATTACACATTTGAGATAAAATATTCTGTGAAGTATTTTGCCTGTAATCATAGGATAAGAATATGGCTGTGCTGGACTATGAATTTATTTCTGCCACCTCCAAAGTTGTGCTTTTAATATTCATTTTAAGTATGTTTTGGTTGATTTCAGGGTGGGGAAGGGAGAGGTAGACAAAGCAAAATCAACGATGAGAGAGAATAATTGATTAAGCTACAATCCAGGCATGTGCACCAAACAGGAATCAAACTGTGACCTCCTGTTTTATGGGTCGATGCTTAACTAATGAGACATGATGGCCTGATGCACTTAAAACTCCTTAGACTGTCAGAGATGAAAAGAAAAAGTCCTTTGTCTTTATTAAACTACATGTTCCTAGAGCGAAATTCTTCTAAGGTTCTGTTACTCCACATGTGACAATATAATACAATTGATTATTACAATATTTGTTTGGATTTCTTTATGTTGTGAACCTCAAAAACAAAAGCAGGAGTTAAGGACTGTGAACAGGCTTTGAAAACTTCATGAGGCTATGCTAACATAATTATATATTAGGCTCTTGTGACTTTTCTGTCCTAAAAAGTACAAATGTGAGGTCAGGTAATATTTCCTACTTTCTCTGGGGTTAAAAAATTCAAATAGATCAAGCACTGTTTCTGTTTGTTTCTGTATGACAACTAATACCAATGCACGTAATTACAGCAGCAGAGAACCCCATATAATGTCTCCATGAAAGTTTATTTTGCTGGACGTAGCCATCACCAAAGCCAATAGGAAGCTTTACTGATGACTCATTTTGAAAATCCATTTTTTCATCTTAGTCAACAGGTAAGATTGAGTCAACTGTAATTCAAAGCTATCACACAGGATAAGCACTATGACAACTTTTTTGCCTTGGCTTCTTGGTGACTTTGTAGCACTCTCCTTTCTATTCTCCCCCTCCTCCTCTTCCACAAATATATGTTGTGCATCATTCTGTGATGCTTGTGGTATTAGGCACTTGTGTAAAGTAACCCTTTAATTCTCACCAAAAGTTGAGTTGAATGATACGGTTTCCATTTCATAGATGAGGAGACATGTTCTGGGAAATGCAAGGTCACAAAACCAAAATGTGGAAAAGCAAATTTAATGGACCTGAACAATGAATGTGTAAGGATGAATGCTACTGCACGTATCCCCAGGCTTGAATGGAGACCCACAGCAACTACATAATCCTGAGCCAGAGAATATAATATTGGCCTCTTTAATGTCTGAATAAATAAGTCTGGGTATTTCCCAGATTTTGCAGCCATTAGTGACTCACTTCTCTTGGAAATTAGAGTGAGTTCTTTAGAAAAAGGCAGCTGTCTAAAAACAAGGCCTTGATAAAACCAATAAAAAAATTGGCTCTGGAGGAGAGAGCATTAAAACCGGATTACAGTGGCTTGAGTGAAGACCTAACAGTAGGAAAGACCCTATACAAAGCCATAGAGGTGTGAAAGCACATATGGACTGGTGTCTGTAATGTAGGAGCATGTTTGTATGGCAGTACGTGTGTGGGAGGTGTGCCTATGTAAATAGATATGTTATTGATTAGCCTGGAGATTTAGCAAACTTGTGAATTGGACCAGATTTGCATTGTTGAAAAATATACTGAAGTAGAAGAAAGACTAGTTTGGAAACCAATGCAGAATTAAGATACAATGGTGATGTAAACTTAATTATTCTGAGAAAGTCTAGGTCAGAGAAACATTCTAGACCTTGACTTTCAAAAATACATAGAAAAGACCTGGTTCCTCAGGTTCACAATACTCACAGACAGACTTCATTTAAAATAGAAAATTTAAATTAAGCATGTATCAGTCCTGTCCTATCAAGATGAAATTCTATATACATATAGTTCCATTTACATGTGACTTTCTTTATGAAGGCAAGCACAAGTGCACTCTAGATCTGCACTACAAATCTTTCTAGCTATAAATTGTCACATCAAAGACAGGTTTAGCTGATATTTTTAAAACGTAAAGAAGTTGCTTGATTTCTCAAGTTACATTTATGAGTGAATTTTAAGCTGATATTCATGGCATGCAAAGATTACCTGCACTTGAATAGAAATGGGAGGATATTTGGTGGTGCTGGGTAGTTTTATTCACATATCAATTTTGCACAGGAGATTTTCAGCACTTGAAGCTCCTTGGTGTTCTACAGCTCTGTTATATGATATGGAAATATGCTTTCAGCCCAGCTGGCAAGGCTCAGTGCTTGAGTGTCAATCCATGAACCAGGAGATTATCTTTCAATTTCTGGGCAGGGCACATGCCTGGGGTTGCAGGCTCAATCCCTAGTAAGGGGCGTGCAGGAGGATGTTGATCAATGATTCTCATCATTGATGATTCTCTCCCTCCCTTTCTCTCTGAAACCAATAAAAATATTTTTTAAAAGATATACACTTTCACAGTGAATTTTTATGAATATAATAAGAAAATTTAGAGAACCAAGATGGCGGCATAGGTTAACGCTGGAGTTTGCTGCTTTGAACAACTACTTCAAAAGTGAAACCAAAAAACGGAAGGGACATCACCCAGAACCACAGGAATGCTGGCTGAGTGGAAGTCCTACAACTAGGAGGAAAGAGAAATGCATACGGACACTCAGAGGAGGCGCAGTGCTGAAGTCAAATTCTGAGGTGCGGAGTGCGAGGAGCGGGCTGGCGGCGGAGGGCGAGGTTGTTGTTTTCAATCGGGAGGGAGTCGCAGACTCTGAGCACCAGATCCGGGCGAGTCTTTAGGGACCCAGACTCAAACGGGAGAAGCGGGACTATCTGGCTTCGGTCAGAGCGAGTGCAGCTTTCTCTCCGAGCTTTGCAGCGGGTGCTGGGACTCAGAGAGGCAGAGCCCCTGGGGACAGGACTGAGAGCCGCCATAACTGCTCTCTCCGGCCCACCCTGTTGATCCTGTGCGACCTGCCCTGCCCAAGCCCTGCACAGAGGCCTTTGCAGGGTAGCCTCAGGCAAAGGCTAGATTAGCACCTCCCTAGAGGACAGAAGTTCTCTCACTGCTGACACAGCTGATTCTCATAGCCACTTGGCCTGGAGGTCAAACCCTCCCTGGAATTAGCTACAACAATCAAGATTTAACTATAAGACTGCGAACAAAGACCACTAGGGGGTGCACCAAGGAAGCATAACAAAATGCGGAGACAAAGAAACAGGACAAAATTGTCAATGGAAGATATAGAGTTCAGAACCACACTTTTAAGGTCTCTCAAGAACTGTTTAGAAGCCGCCGATAAATTTAATGAGATCTACACGAAAACTAATAAGACCCTCGATCTTATATTGGGGAACCAACTAGAAATTAAGCATACACGGACTGAAATAACGAATATTATACAGACGCCCGACAGCAGACCAGAGGAGCGCAAGAATCAAGTCAATGATTTGAAATGCGAGGAAGCAAAAAACATCCAACCGGAAAAGCAAAATGAAAAAAGAATCCAAAAATGCGAGGATAGTGTAAGGAGCCTCTGGGACAGCTTCAAGCGTACCAACATCAGAATTATAGGGGTGCCAGAAGATGAGAGAGAGCAAGATATTGAAAACCTATTTGAAGAAATAATGACAGAAAACTTCCCCCACCTGGTGAAAGAAATGGACTTACAGGTCCAAGAAGCGCGGAGAACCCCAAACAAAAGGAATCCAAAGAGGACCACACCAAGACACATCATAATTAAAATGCCAAGAGCAAAAGATAAAGAGAGAATCTTAAAAGCAGCAAGAGAAAGAAACTCAGTTACCTACAAGGGAATACCCCATACGACTGTCAGCTGATTTCTCAACAGAAACTTTGCAGGCCAGAAGGGAGTGGCAAGAAATATTCAAAGTGATGAATACCAAGAACCTACAACCAAGATTACTTTATCCAGCAAAGCTATCATTCAGAATTGAAGGTCAGATAAAGAGCTTCACAGATAAGGAAAAGCTAAAGGAGTTCATCACCACCAAACCAGGATTATATGAAATGCTGAAAGGTATCCTTTAAGAAGAGGAAGAGGAAGAAAAAGGTAAAGATACACATTATGAACAACAAATATGCATCTATCAACAAGTGAATCTAAGAATCAAGTGAATTAATAATCTGATGAACAGAATGAACTGTTGATTATAATAGAATCAGGGACATAGAAAGGGAATGGACTGACTATTCTTGGGGGGGAAAGGGGTGTGGGAGATGTGGGAAGAGACTGGACAAAAATCGTGCACCTATGGATGAGGACAGTGGGTGGGGAGTGAGGGCGGAGGGTGGGGAGGGAACTGGGAGGAGGGGAGTTATGGGGGAGAAAAAAAGAGGAATAAATGTAATAATCTGAACAATAAAGATTTAATTAAAAATAAAATAAAATAAAATAAAATAAAAAAAATAAGAAAATTTAAATATATTCTATAGGGAGCAATGATAAAACAAAACACCTAAAGGTTATCCTATAATTTTTGTTTAGTAGGTTCCAATCAGGTTTTGGGCCTTGATGCAATCCTAACAAAGGTGATCACAATTTTATTATTAAATGAGACTTCAATTAACTTGTCTACAGAATTCAACTTTTGATTAACAAACTAATTGTCATAATAAATTCCTTAATAATTTCAATACTAGTGGAGATATAGAATTCTCTTATTCTTTATTCTATAACTCAAACCTAACATTAATGCTAACAATAATCACAAAATATAAGTATTTCTGGTGGCTTACAAACAGAATCATGATAATAGCCTCATTTGCAAGAATTAATGATTTTAGTGAAAATGTTTTCATAATTTATAGACTCTAGTGACCTCAGGGAAGATTCTGCTTCTAGTTCAAAGGTTAAAAACTCAAATACCCATGTGGGCCAAGGAGGTCATTTAACTGTGTAAAATAGATCAAAGACTTACTAAGATGGGATGAGGATGGTGATAAAGTAGCAAGGGCAGCCCCCACAAAAAAGCATTCAATTAAAAAGATTGAAAAATGGTTATGGCTATACAAAACACATTTCCTGGCCAACCCACTTTTTTGGACATCCCATTGAATTAATTAGCCATTTCAGTTGGGAAGAAAGTTAGTCTGTCTTTATCATGTTCAGGCTACCCTACCTCACATTTAACACCCGCATTTTTTGAGTCATGGGGAATCTCTGCATGACAAGTCATCACATGGAGAGACATCACAAGAAACAGTGGCTATAACAGTGGTTCTCAACCTTCCTAATGCTGCAACCCTTTAATACAGTTCCTCATGTTGTGGTGACACCCAATCATAAAATTATTTTCGCTGCTACTTCATAACTGTAATTTTGCTACTGTTATGAATTGTAATGTAAATATCTGATATGCAAGATGTATTTTCATTGTTACAAATTGAACATAATTAAAGCATAGTGATTAATCACAAAAACAATATGTAATAATATATGTGCTTTCCAATGGTCTTAGGCAACCCCTGTGAAAGGGTTGTTCGACACCCAAAGGGGTCGCGACCCACAGGTTGAGAACCACTGGACTATATGATGATTTGCCTCAGGGATTTTTGACCCTAAGAATATTGAAATTAATAGGCAGATTTGAAAAGTATTCAAACAGGTCTAACTAAATAGTTATTTTTTAAAAAAATATTTCACTTGATTCTATTCCATAGATGAGTGTGTATTATCTTCTGTTCAGCTAAAGTGTGGCATCATTGATTTAATATATGTCTGAATATATTTTTCTTCTAGATTAGGGGGACAGTAAATTTTACTGTAAAAATTCAGATAGGAAATATTTTAGGCTTGCAGGCTATATGATCTCTGTGACAATTCCTAAATTCTCATGTTGTAGTGCAAAGGTAGCCATGGACAATTACAAACAATATATAAAGTTACTCTGACTATGGGTTACAAGTTGTGCTTAACAAAATAATTGTCATAATGCATTATAACTTGAATATTATTAGAGCGATACAGTTCTTTCATTATGCTAATTATTTTGAGATTAATCCCATGCAGTAGCTGGCATAATTCTTTATAAATATTCTAGAGGCCTGGTGCAAGAAATTCATGCACAGGTACGGTCCCTAGGCCTGGCCTGTGATCAGGGCCATCTCCCTCGGCTGCCCGCAGCCAGCCCCATACCCCGCCGCCACCCACCCCCAGTAACCCATTTGCCACTGGGTTATTGGAGCCTGCCGGCCAGGGGGAAGAACTTAGAGGTCAGCCATTCTGTCTGCTCACCTGCCCCACACCTGCCATGGTTGCCCTCTGTGTGTGGGGTGACTGGTGGGGTGGGGTCCTAGGCCTGGCGCCACCCGCATCCCCCACCACCCAACCCCGGTTCCCCTTTCACCATTGGGAAATTGGAGACTGCCGGCTGGGGATAGAAACTGAGAGGTGGTCAGTGCGCATCATAGTGACTGGCGGAGCAGTCATCCTGGTTGTTCCACCATTAGGGTCAATATGCATAATACCCTTTTATTATAAAGGATAGAGGCCCGGTGTACAGGTGGGCTGGCCAACCTGCCCTGATGGGGGTCCCCATTGGGTAGGAGGTCTCCACTGGGGGCGGGGGGGCTGGCTGGGGCGAGGAGCCAAGGGTGGTTTGCAGGCTGACCACACCCCCGACCAGGGTGGGATCCCCTCTGGGGGCGGGACCAGCTGGGGCAAGTGGCGGCAGTTGTTCTGGTCTCTCTTTGTTCTGGTTGTTCTGACATTTCGGTCACTGGATTTAATTATATGGGATGTTTACTGATTTTCAGAGAAGGAGAGGAAGAGAGAGAAACATCAATGTTGAGAGAGAATCATTAATCAGCTGCAGCCTGGATGCACCCCCACGGAGGATCGAGCCTGCACCCCAGGCATATGCCCTGACCTGGAATCAAACCATGACCTCCTGGTTCACAGGTCAATGCTCAAACACTGAGCCACATCGGCTGGGCAACAAGATCCTTTGTAAGTAATTCTTTTATTTATGTTTTTTTTAATGAATAATTGAAATAAAAATATAATACTCCTAATGCAATCAAAACCAAGAGGAGTATATGTAAGTATTGACTTCATATTTGGTAAAATACATAACACATTGATGAACCCAAGCAGAAGCTCATACAGAAAATTTTATTAGCAATAGGTGTTAAATTTACAGATATTGTGGAATCAAATTGTCCATACACAGTGAGGAACTCATGGTGAATACTGACTGAGGTTCAAATGAGAGAGACACACTAGCCAAGTGAGTAGTAAATAGAAAATTGTCTAATCCTCTTTGTCCCCTGAATCCTCCTCTTTGGGTTTGGAGAGGAGTTTCATTACTCGGTGTATAGGAGTCTTCACAGACTCATAGTTCCATCCCTTCCTCTTAAACATCTTCTCAATCACATCTGGCATCCTGTAGCCCTTGCTTACAATGAAATCTTTGAAGGCAATTGGTCCATAAAGTTCATCAATAATGTCTGGTTCAAGATGCCTTCCATCGGTCAAATGTTCCTTGTCAGGGACGACTTTAGGGTCGGGCAAAGGCTGGCCATTGACCAGCTTTTTCCAGGATTTGGGGTCCAGGTACCATGCTCCATACCTTATCTTCTCCCGTTTGGGTTTATAAGGGTCTTGTTGTTTGCGGACTTTCCTTTCCCAGTCACCTTCCTGCAGGGAGAATTTTCTCTGCTGTATGTCATCTAGCTGTTTGCAGGGCCTTATATTCAAAGGAAGCTGGCCTATTTTCTTTATTTTGACTGTATTATGGGTGAGTGGGACCTCTAAGTCAATTTCAAACTGTTTCATGAGGTCCGCTTCATCAATGCCTATGTCTCCAAAATTATCATCGATCCATCTGCAGAATTCACGAATTCTTCTTCTTGATTTTTGGAGCCCAGGATCTTTGGGGATATCCGTTGTGCATGCTGCATTTTTCTCTTCCTCAGGAAACAAACTGAATAAATATGACTGGAGACTCTCCTTGGCCGTTTGCACGTAGGCTTGGTATTCAGGTTCCAGGTTGCCCTCCTCCGGAAGTTCCAGGTTGAGCTTCCTGAAAGATTCCAGGTGGACTTCCTCGGGAGGCTCCAGGTTCGCTGCCTGGGGAGGCTCCAGGTTGGTCTCCTCAGGATGTTCTTCACACAGGTGTGTGGGGGTCTTCTTTCTTTCCTTGGTGCCCTTGCAATACGCCCACGTGTCCTCCAGCTTCCTGTCAGGATCTAGCACTTCCAGGACCTTGAGGAGGAGGTCTGGAGGGAGAGCTTCCTCCAGATTCGGGCAGTTCGCCAGGGACTGCTGGGTCAGGCTGGCTTCAATGTTCTCTACAAAGGCCTTCCGTGCTCGCTGGGCTGGCGAGAGCTTGGAACACAGGTTCGCTCCCATGGGCGGCTGCCTGTGAATCTTTTTGGGCGGAGGGCGGGGAATTCTATGAGCAATCATGGGGAGAAAGCCCTCCCAAGGGCCACGAGTGATCACATCTTCAGCAGATGGACAGCCCGTTCTGAAGTCGTCCAGTCCCTCCTTCACAAATACCCACCGCCGGCTGTCCATGGAGGTGGGGCACTTCCCAAGCTGCTTGTTCTGCCTGCAGAGATAGCGGGAAGGCAACCTGTCCCTGTCCTTGAACCAGGGCTTACAATTCATGCCCAGGGGCAAGGGCTCCTGCGGCCCAGGCCCTAGCAGCCACTTCTTGCTGGGCTCTGGCTTTTTGGCGAGCTTTGGCCCTGACTGCCACGGCTTGATCAGCCCTGACTCTATGAGCGCCTTCTTCCTCAGGTCCGACTTTAACAGCCACCCCTTGTGGGGCTCCGGTAAGGGCCACTGCTGGCACGCCATGGCACCCTTGGACCAGGGTGCCCAGCGGCCTCAGGGGTTTGTTGTCCCAGCGGCCCAGTTGCTAGGAGACCATTGCCAGGTGCTGCCACATTCTTATTCTTTCCTGAGGCGGGTCAGCACGCGCCCCTGCACAGCCTGCATTGTCCTGGGATGGCCCACAAGGTTGCATTCTTGCTTGTGGTAGAGAATTGTCCTCGTGTATGGGCACACCACAGTTGAGCTCCCCATTCATCTTTTGATGGACTTTTGGATTGATTCCAGTTTGAGGCTGTTTGCAAATCAAGGGGCCAAGAATATTTCACATGTTCACACCTTCATACAAGTACTTTCATTTCTCCTGGATAAATTATAAGTAACAATTGATAGGGGGGAGCTTCTGAGAGCCATGTTTTTTCTATGTACTCACAGCCCTCAGGTTTTGATATTTGCCCAAATATGGGTGAGGTGAGTGAGCCATTGGGTATACAACTTAAGATGGCACCCAAAATCCCCCTCAGAAATCAAGATCAGTTGTCTTTTAAGGTAACATTTCAACATAATCAGAAAAACAGTGCCATAGTAAAGCCTGAGGACAAAGGATAGGTCACTGCCCTAATACCGATCCTGTCTTTATTTAAAACCCATGTGTTCTTCTCCATCCATTTTCTTTTTACAAATAATATTTGCCTTTTTTGGATACCGTTGTGTTTCTTGGAAACAGTTTGATTCTTTGGGATCCCTTTTAAGATTTGATTTAAATAAACAGAGCAGTTCCCTGTGATAGTACATGGCTAAATACTGTTAAACCATGTGGTATGTTTAATTAACTGTTCCTCACTACTGAAGGAAGACCCACGTAAATTATTGAATGCCTGTGCATCTAGAGATGTTTTAGTCTGGCTGACAGTAAAGGTCACTATTGCAGGCCCTGTGTGAGTATCAGTTATCAAGAATCCTTTCCAGTGGTTTCTTTCCTGGCTTATAATAATGTATTCACACAGGAGCTGATCAGTAATCCCCTGAATCATTCTTGTGGGGTGCAAGATTCTGGAGTTCCCTCTCTTTCTCTCATTTTGCTCTCTGGTTGTCTGCCTTGAGATCTCTACCCACCTTGTTCTCTATAGTGTTAGCTCCATTTCCTCTACATAGCGTGACTGCTGGTCTTTGCCTCTCTGAGCTGTGGCCTAGAAACGGAAGGAATGTGGAGCCATCATAGGAGTCACCTCATTTATTTCCTATCTGTGAGGCATCTGTCCCTGCTTCCTGATGTCCAGTGTCTTTCATAAATTTATCTTACTTTATTTCATTATTTTTTCAGGTGTTCCAGGGCATAAATCTGATCCCTGTTACTCTATGTAGGCCAGAACAGAAAATATAATTTCCTTTTTTTTTGTTTCATCTCCATCAGTTTGTGAGTCTGCCTTTTCAAAGGTCTCCCACGACTTCTGAGCAATCATGGGGAGAAAGCCCTCCCGAGGGCCACGAGTGTTCTCACCTTCAGGAGATGGACAGCCCTTTGTGAAGTCGGGCTGTCCATCTCCTGGTACCGTAAATTCTTGCTATTCTCCATGATTAGAAATTGTAGATCACACCCACATTATTGAAACATTATTGAAACAAATGCCTCCTTTAAAGTCCATGCCAATCTATTTTTCTTTTTTCCCTAGTACTCAGGATAACCATCTACTTCAAATTCCATAAAATAAATAGTAAACTCCTTAGCATGTAGCATTAGGTGTTTTACAATTTTAATACGGCATGGCTTTTTCTTGGTCATAGCCAATAATACACTAATACACAAATTACAGATTAGATGTAATTCTTCAACCATGGCAGCAACTTGAATCTTTTCCTAAAATACATTTTTTATTCGTTTACTTATTCAGCATACATTGCTTCAGTTCTCCTTTTGTATGGGGTAGTGTGTCCAATACTCAAACTATTGCAATTAAAGATACAAACACAATATTTTCCCTATAATAAAATTCCCATCAATTTTTGCCATCTGATTATTTTAAAGATTTTCTTCAGACTTCACCCTTGAAGTACATTCTTTCTGAGTAAGTGTTAAGTGAAGCAGGCTGAGATTGCAAATCAATGAAACAGAATTAAATATATTAATACAGCTAAGATGACTTAAGATGGTTGGTATAAGTTAAAATATGAAGCTAAGGAATAGAAAATCAGTGACCACGATTCAATGGGAACTCAATCTATTCTAGAAATCATTGCTTGTAAATTAGTATTATTATTAATATCATTATTAATATTAATATTATTGTTTCCTGCAGTATGAAGCACAGGGAGAATATCTCCATTGAAGGATAAGAACGAAGTGACATTTTCATAGGAAAAATGACAACTAGCCAAAAGGTAATGCCCAGTATATTCAAACCCCTTTAAAAGTTCACTATTGTCCCCATTTGTCATATGACATATACTTTTTCCAAAGAGGAAAGATAGACGTGCACAGAAATTACATGTACCCGTTATTGAAATTATCAAGTGAATCCTAGCTGTTTTGGATCATTGGATAGCAGTGATGGAGAACCTATGACACACGTGTGAGAGGTGACACACGAACTCATTCCTTTGGCTGATTTTTCTTTGTTAAATGGCATTTAAATATATAAAATAAATATCAAAAACATAAATCTTTTTTTTACTATGGTTGCAACTGTCAAAAAATTTCTATATGTGACATGGCACCAGAGTTAAGATAGGTTTTTCAAAATGCTGACACGCCGAGCTCAAAAGGTTCACCAAGATCCTCAGCCTGGGGACTGAAGTGTCCCGGGTAACAGTTTGGTCAAGGTCACATGGCCAGGTGGTGGGGACAAGAAGGCTCAATCCCCAGTAGGAGCCTGCAAGAGGCACCTGATCCATGATTCTCTCTCATCACATGTTTCTCTCCCTCTTTCCCTCTCCCTATCTCTCTAAAATGAATATATATATATTTAGCCAATGAAATATAATGAATGAGCATCAGGTGTTCCAAATAATGTTTCTAGAGCTCTCTTCACTCTTAAATACAAGAGGTTACATTACTGTATGAACATAAGCATCTTCCAAGTATTCATCCTACTCTGGCTATGGCAGTTAACATTAGGAAATATGGCTATTGAAACAGGGCCTGCTGTAGTTGTTTGCCATCTCCCAAAGCAAATATTTCTGAAGAGTGATTACTGACGTAGAGTACTTATCTTTCTCAATTGTCCCATTTTTTTGCTTCTTAAATAGACAGCATGTGAAGATTGAGTCTTACAGGTAGTTGTTACCATAACTCTTGTCGAGTAAGACTCCCTCCACGTTCTGTGTGGAGTAGGGTTCGTTATCTGAAAGAGTAGCCGCACAACAAATGAGAGAAAAAGACACGAGATAATATTGCAATATTGGGGGACCAGGCGGCAAGTCCCGAAGGACTTCCCCCTTGCTCAGGCCTCACCAAGCTTTTATTGATCTGGGATGCACCCATAGCATAGCCCTTTGGCAGGTGATCCCCCAGTAACAAGCAGACTAGCCCATCAGCAAGGATTTACATAATAATAAATGGGGGTGTAGTTTCAGCTACCACTCTCTGGACAAACAGAGGTGGCGCCTAGCTCCGACCTTTGCTAGGGCTTCAAAGGCACCCAGCCTTCGGGGGGTTTCGGGGAGTTCTCTGTCTATGCTTATCAGATAGTGAAGGCAAAAAACAATTTCCCACATCTCCCCCTTATTTTTTCTTTAAAAAGTAATCAAGTCCCAATTTCAATGTCCAAAAGTTCTGAGTCCATGTTTCAATGTCCAAAAGTTCATGTGTACATGCCAGCAATGAAATGCTGTTTCTGGATGGTGGACAAATGCTTGTCCGGTCCTCTCTGGTTTGGTCCTGGGCACCCTGCAGTGCCACACAGCTGCTAACTGCTAGCATGGCAAGGTGTCTTCACCATCTCCATCTCTGAACTGTCTCTCCTGTCTTTGTGGCTGGAGCACTCTGGTCAGTTTCTCTCCGGGATCCCTTGTTGCAGGAATCCACATGGTCTAGGAGTTGTTCTCTGAAAGTATACAAACATATTCTCAACCAAAGGTTAATAAAGGAAATTTTACTTGGGTAATCCTTTTTATATTTGCCCAAATGATTTTTCTTTGGCTTATTTTGACACCACATATGTTTTTCATGGGTGTCTTGCTGTTAGCATTACAAAATGAAAAAAAAAATTCTAGATGTAATTTAGTTACAGGATATTTTTCCTTACATGGTATTCTTCCACTCTCCCCCTTTTTTGATTTAATTAGGAGGCTTATGGAAAATTTTTTAATGCAGTCTAGATAACTTTAAATTTTTATTTTTTTCTGCACAAAAATATGACTGCTTTAGGTTCATTGCATGTTAAGCAATTTAACCATGAAATGAAAATTTTGGTTAATACTATATGAATAATTACTTATTTCAAAATAGCCAAATTTAATTAATTTGGAAACTTGATAACTCTTTTACTGTCAAATTTAATATTCTAACAATGATCTTAATTTACACTAAATGTTAATGAAATGGATCACTTTACATCCTTGTGAAGGCTCTGAGCATTCCTGTTGTTAGGCTAGATTTAGACATAGGGTCTGTTAGCCAAGCCTCCGTTTATCTGGATTCTGATTTCAGCTGGACCAAATCTCTTCTGTTATTTGGTTCCAAATCTGGGCTGGGCATGGGAAGCAAGAAGCAGCCATGGGGACAGGAGACCTTCCTCAGAAGGGGCGAGTGTTCAAGCCCGTGCACCATTGGGGGGGGGTCTGTGCCCCACCTTTGTTGCACCCCAAGTTTTCTCCTACTCGCCCCCGGTTGTGCCTGTCTTAGGTCGCCCCACCCTGTGGGGTCTTACCCGTCGTTGACTACCAACCATCTCTGGGCCAAGTAGGGTGATGTGAGGTTCAGTTCTGTCTCCTTGTTAACCTATGCCCCTGTGGCCTCCACGCCCAGAAACTGCCTTTGGATCCCCTCGCCTGCTGATGGGGTCCCGGCATTGATCATAGGGAACCCAGGTTTCTTCTCCAGAGAGGGCCCAGCTTACGCCATTGGGCCAGAGACAGATCCATGGTACCAGCTTTTCATGTTCCCAGCTTGAACAGAGAGCTCAGGTAACAGCTGTAGGCAATTGGATTCCTCTTGGCAAAAAAAAGTCAAGATAGGTCAATACAGAATTCTTAAGTGCCTTCCCCAGGAGGCCCTCCACACAGTGGAAAGGAATAAATCCCTTCATGTAAAACGTTCAAATCCATTTGTAAATTTGTTTGGGATAAATGCATAATATACTGTTGTAAAGCATCAAAAATTATTAATGAAACTTGTAGAATAATACCATGTAAGAATATTCTTTGTTCTAGGTCATGACAACTTAATTTTAAACTGGCTGTCTCAAGGTTTGGAATGAGGAACCTAGTTTTCAAAAAATAAAAAATAAATTTACAGAAGCAGAGACAGTATGCTATCTAAATTACAGTTCTGGGTCACCAGAGCACTGAGTTGACACGCTAACTGGAGCCTTCTGACTTTGGGATAGCTGTGCTGTCCTTCCCAGGTAAAGGAAAAATGTACCTTCTAAGACATATGATATTTATAGATTTTATGTGAATTAATTGTTACCATACTTCACTTTACTGTGCTCCAGGTGGTCTACTGGGCTGTTGGTTGTCTGGTTTGTCTTCCTCCTGCTGGATTACACTTGGAGAACTTTAACTTAAAAAAGAAAAATCTTTCTTTTTACACCAAGTAACTATAGGGTTACATCTTGGATGTTGATTGATAGTGCTGCAAGGCCATGTATTCCAAGTCAAAGTCATTAAACATTTATGGTAACTGTACTTATTTTTAGATTTGGTATTTTAACAGCAAATCATTAGATTATCCTGTAAATATTAGTGGAAGATATTTCAAAATATTAAAATTTCTCCTTTTTTTAAAATTTAAAATAATGTTTTTAAACAGCATTCCCTTTCGGCTAATTTGCATATACAGAGGGATCATGGGAAGCCTTCAGTAACTTTTTAGAAGAATTTTACTTTACTAGGATTCAATTGCTTACAAAGATTAGTAAATTTAGTAAAGTTTTATTCTGATACACGAGATGCAAACAGTGCTTCACCTCCAGCCTAATTTAAAATGCAGTGGTATGGTGCTTTTGTTAGTTTAAATACAGACATTGCTACTAGTAAATCAAATTTTTCTTTTATTTGGCAGAAATTCCTTATGCAATCAAGCATATTATATTTTAAAATATTGCACTCGGGAAAAGTTTTCAAATACATATCTAATTAAAAAATTTTCAACACTTTTTAAACAGTTCTCAACATAATAGGATCTAGTCTTGACCATGGAATCAATTACTCTTAATTTGTTTATGATATATGCAAAACTGTGGTTCTACTGAGAATTTAAGATATCTTTTAAAAATATATCTACAAGCCTTTTAAGAAATATGAGCTCTATTGTCAGCCCTTATAAAGCCAACTGCTCAAAACATTGGTCTATCATACCACTGAAATTGTATTAAGACCATGATTGCTAATTTATTAAGCATTAAAAATATCTTCTTAAAAATAGTATTAAATAAATCCGCGAGGCAAGCACTCTTTTTGCCCCATCCACATTTCTGCAGTAAAACTCCACCTTAAAACTCCACCCCTGAAATCCCATCCTGCCTCAGTGAGCAAACCAAAATCCCTAAAAGATAGATGGCCAACATTATATTGTAGACAAACAGAAATCTCATTAGCTGTTTATACCCTTTATAATTATCTTAAAGAATATTAATCAAATTTAAACTGGTTATTGTATTAAAAATTTCAGTTGAGATCTTAAAAATTAATCCTCTTTTTTTTTAATCAGACCAAGAAGTAATATATTTTGAATTCCTAATCATTTAAGAGAAAACACATTTTATTTTTTCAAAAACAAGTTATACATTAGATATTTAATTAATTTCTCCCGATTCAATTTGCACCTTAAACTTTCAGAGCTTTAAAACTTAGGTAGCAAATTAAATACTTAGCATTTTTCAAATCAATACTTTTGCATTTAAGGATACATTTCAAATAAAATATAAGGCATTTTCAATTAATAGATTAACTTCTATCTTCTAGACTTCATACTAGGCATACTCAGATCAACATTTCAGTATTGTAAATCTCAATACTTTTAGATGATTTGAACTTAAAAGTTTTAAATTTCCAGCCAATAAGCCTGGCATAGCTGCTAAATTTCAAAATGGTCACAATTTTCCTGCTGGGGAAGTCAATAAGCAAAACCATAGCTATTCACATGTAAACTTGACTATCAACTTCCTGGTGGTACTTGCCTCAGGGCGGGAAATTTCAAAAGAGCTACTTTAAATCGCCTTGGGAAACCTGTCTGCATTTCTTTCTCAGGTTCATCTCCGCCATTTTTAAGACCGAAACAGTCTTGGGTTTTTATTCTGTACACAGCAAAAGGTCAAGTTCAGCTCAAAACTATGCGCACTCGTTTTTAAACTGGCCTTTTCCCTTTACATGTGCACAGAAATCCCGGACGCATTTTTAAATTTGTAAAACTTTTCAATTACAAGAAGGATTTTAATTTTAGAATACTTGGGGAGGGGGCGTCCACACTGGATCGCCACATGTTCCCTTCTTCCATTCCCCCATGCCCTGCTTTGGGGGAAGTTTCAGCAAATGACTCAGATGGCGTATTTTTCCCAAAGTCATGCTTAATAGAAGACATTATAAATTTTTTCCTATTTTGCTTTCTAAAATCATGGCTAGCACCCAAGGTTATCTTAGCCAAAGTTTGGTTGTCCTAAGATGTTCTCCAGTAATTTTTAATAAAACATTAAGTAATCTCATTGTGGGAGAGCTTATAACTCTGCCTTTTCCTGCCACCTTTGAATCTCTCCACACCAGAGGAGGATTTAGCAGCGGGGTTTCATTTCTTATTACAGATTTTAGATTCCAAATACAAATTAAGATTTTAATTTGAACAAGAAACCACATTAAGATGACCATGGCACTCTTTTTTCAGCCTGATTTTAAGGAGTACCTTTTAATATTCCAATTTCTTAATAAGATGGCCTTTTTGTACAGGTGATTCGATTAACGGCAAATTAAACATATCAGGATTAGGACATGGAGGTGGAGGGAGCCATGAAGGCCATTCCTCCCATTTTTCTTTTTTTTTTTCTGCTCCTCTTAAGGAGCGGAGGGTTCAAGGGGAGGAGATTTATCCTCCTTGACCTCTCCTAAAGCCTCTAGGAAATGAAATGCCGTGTTCCACAAGGGGAAACAATGTTTGGCAAGTTCTGATTAACTTTTTGGCAAACTTTTAAGATCTAATGTACCTTTTTCAAGAAAACAAGGCTTGTGTTATAATAACATGCAAAAACTGTAAGAGATTACCTTCTAAAATTTTAATACTTTAAACATGCAAATCAAAAGTCTATAATAAAGTTTCTCACTTTTTTAAAAGCCAAATATACCTTTTTAAAGCCGAATCTACTTTTTTAAAGCCAAATCCTTCCCCGTTTGTTAGCCTGGTTAAGAAAACGTTCCCAGTGTACTTACAGACCCAGGCTTCTGTACTTGATCCTGGGCATTGGGTGCGATAGACTTCCCCTCACCTTTTTTCGGTGAGTTTTCCACACCTTTTCGTGTAAACTTCCTTTTCTAGCTCCAGCGAGACCTGCACTTCCAGATAACCCTTCGGGCGCCAGATGTGGAGTAAGACTCCCTCCACGTTCTGCGTGGAGTAGGGTTCGGTATCTGAAAGAGGAGCCGCACAGCAAATGAGAGAAAAAGACACGAGATAATTTTGCAATATTGGGGGACCAGGCGGCAAGTCCCGAAGGACTTCCTCCGTGCTCAGACCTCACCAAGCTTTTATTGATCTGGGATGCACCCATAGCATAGCCCTTAGTCAGGTGACCCCCTAGTAACAAGCAGACTAGCACATCAGCAAGGATTTACATAATAATAAATGGGGGAGTAGTTTCAGCTACCACTGTCTGGACAAACAGAGGTGGCGCCTAGCTCTGACCTTTGCTAGGGCTTCAAAGGCACCCAGCCTTCGGGGGGTTTCGGGGAGTTCTCTGTCTATGCTTATCAGATAGTGAAGGCAATAAACAGTTTCCCACAACTTTGATCACTTACAATAAGCACATTTAAGATAATTCTGATACCTTGTAATGTAGCAACATTTTTCAACATCAGATTATTCCACTAACTTCCCCTTTTAGTTTTCATTTAAAAAAAAAAATCAAAATGACATTGTTTCCGGATCTATTTTGTTCATGGATTCATTTTGTTCATTAGATTCCACATATGAGTGAGATCATTGTGATATTTGACCTTTCTCTGACTGGCTTATTTCATTTAGCATAATACTCTCCAGGTCAATCCATGCTGTTGCAAATATTTCTATCTTGCAAGAACTTGATCTGTCCTCTAATTGTTTTCCTTCTATAGTAGACATTTTATTTCAATTTTATAAATCTATTTTATTCCCTTAAAATTCTGAGAACAGGAATTTGAATTTTTGGCAAAATTATCTTTTATTTATATATTTTATCTGATTTTTCATCTAAATGACATAGTTTTGTGTGTTTATTGTGATCTTCTATTTTACCTTCTTCATACATCTGGCAAACCTTTTTCATTTATATTTATGAATAAAGGACTTACATCATTCACCTTGGTAAGTAGCATGGATCAGATCTAGAATTGTGATGTCCATTTCACTACTAGGATTTTGCTCAAAATGGGAGAGTGGAGTGTGTCAGTTATTCAGTTTCTTTCTCCTTTGGGGATACATGGCATGGAGCTTACAGGTAGGATAGGAACACTGTCTGATGCTAAAATAAACACAATATTTCTCACATTGGAACACTAGTGTTTTTTCCTTCTAGGAAAATGTGTCCTATTATTTCCCTTCTCTGCAGGTCTGTAATTGTCTTACATTCATTCACTGTCTTGGAGTGTAGTTTGGGGAGATTAAAAGGCTCAGATGCCAAAGACCTTTACTGTCCTATGTGAGTAGGGGTGGGGGAGGGTTAGAGCTGAGCAAGTTAAAACAGATCTGTTATTCACAGAGCAGCTATTTACTCTCACAATTGACCAAGGACCATCCGCAGTGTTGCAATTTCATTTACTCTGATCTTAGAGTAAGGGGCCTCCATCTTGCCACCCAGATGTTAACAAATGTTAATATTTGCATATTTTAGTAAACCAAAAACTGTAGGTTAAATGCAAGAATCCTTTCTTTTAGTCCCTGCCCAATCTCATTCTATTCACCCTTTTCCCAGAGGTAAGCACAGCTGTGATTTTAAGGATATGTTTTATATGTTTATCATGAACATTCACCCACATTCAAAGGGCCGAAGAAAATCCACCTGACTGCACCCTCATATACATTGTTTATAAGGGTAAGTTAATTTTGTGTTTTCCCAGGTGCCATGGAATACCTCCTCCTCCATCCAGTTTCACATGAAATAACTCCTCCTCCATGCAGGGTCCCACGGAATACCTCCTACTCCATGCAGGGTCCTACGGAATCCCTCCTCCCTCCTCCATAAGGGTCCTATAGAATATCTCCTCCCTCCATCAGGGTCCAATGGAATCCCTCCTCCCTCCTTCATCAGGGTCCTATGGAATCCTTCCTCCCTCCCTATATCAGGGTCCTATGGAATCCAACATCCTTCTCTCCCTCCATCAGGATCCTATGGCATCCCCATCTCTCTTTCAATCCGGGATCCTATGGAATCCCTCCTCCCTCCATCAGGGTCTCATGGTATCCCTCCTCCCTCCCGACATCAGGGTCCTATGGAATCCCTCCTCCCTCCATCCAGGGTCCTATGGAATCCCTCCTCCCTCCTCCCTCCATCAGGGTCCTACGGAATCCCTCCTCCCTCCTCCCTCCATCAGGGTCCTATGGAATCCCTCCTCCTTTCTCCCTCCATCAGGGTCCTATGGAATCCCTCCCTCCCTCCATCAGGGTCCTATGGAATCCCTCATCCCTCCTCCCTCCATCAGGGTCCTATGGAATCCCTCCTCCTTTATCCCTCCATCAGGGTCCTATGGAATCCCTCCTCCCTCCATCAGGGTCCTATGAAATCCCTCCCTCCTCCCTCCATCCAGGGTCCCGAGCTGCACTAATTCAGGCCTGGGTGGAGACTCCTGGATACCGTTTTTAAAAATGAAATATGAGGGATTTGCACACAGGAATCAGAGAAAGACCTTTATTTATTTAAGAACCAATGACTTTATTTGAAGAGACAGCGAACCTTGAACATGGAACTGAGGTGCCCGTTTTGCACAGGCAATGTGGCCATGGGCATCCGGGCACGGGGCAGGGTGGCCCCCACGGCTCTCGGGAAGGCAGTCCTGGTCAGTGCTCCTCTCTGTCGCCCAGGGTGAGCTTGTGGAGCAGGTCCTCCTCCAGGCCGGACTCGGGGGCCTGCATCTGGCGCAGCTGGCTGATGTGGCCGCCCAGCTCCTGGAGGAAGGCGGCCTGTGGGTGCAGGCAGTGGCTCTCCAGGAACTCGCACAGGTGGGCGTCCCCCCGGTGGGTGGCCAGGCGGTGCAGGTGCTGCAGGCCCTGGTCCACTCTCTTCGCCATGAGCAGGGCCTGCTCCAGGGCCATCAGGCTGCTGTCCCACTCGTGCTGCTGCGGCCGGGGGACGACCTGCAGCAGAACCCGGCCCCCGCGCTGGCTCTGCAGCCACACCAGCCTCTCCGCCTGCTCCCTCTTCTTGAGGGCCCGCTTCTGGAAGTACTGGGAGCCCTGCTGCCAGGCCCGGCTCTGGAAGTAGCCGGCAATGGAGGTGTACACGGAGGCCGCATAGAGCTCCAGCCCGATCTGCTGGTTGATGGCGGCCTCGCAGTCTGGAAGGTAGCCCTGGCGCTCAGAGGAGGGCGGAGGAGTGGCCATGTCTGCAGGCGCAGGAGCGGTCAGAGGCTGAGGCGGAGTGGAGGAGGCCGGAAGGTCACAGGTGCAGGCGGCTGGGGTCTTGGAAGGTCCCGGGTGAGGGCAGGGCACAGGAGACAGGCGGCTGGGGTCTCTAAAGGTCCTGGGTGAGGGCAGGGCACCGGAGACAGGCGGCTGGGGTCTCGGAAGGTCCTGGGTGAGGGCAGGGCACCGGAGACAGGCGGCTGGGGTCTCCGAAGGTCCCGGGAGAGGGCAAGGCACCGGAGTCAGGCGGCTGGGGTCTCGGAAGGTCCTGGGTGAGGGCCGGGCACCGGAGACAGGCGGACGCAGCGACAGGACACGCGGGAGGCTGCGGGCCGCTGGCGGTGGCGGTTGGCTCTGAGGGGACCGGAAGCAGTGACCGTTACTCAGGGCCTGGGGGAGGGGCGGGGGGCCCTCACAGGGGGGCGTGAGGGGGGCCCGAGCAGGCGGCAGCGCCGACCTTCTCCGGATTCCATGCCCGTCTCATGCTGGGCCCTGGCCTTCCTGCCATTTTAAAGTGTGACCCACGAGGACAAGTGTGACCGCTGCCAGGACGTCAACCGCACTTGGTTTCTCGGAGCAACTTGTGTGACTGTGGTCCTGATGGGGTGTTTCCTGAACCGCCGCCCAGCCCTTTTGGGGAATCCTTGTTGCCTCAGCATGAATCCCAAAGCTTCATCGGTATGACATCAGCGTCGGCACCCACAGTTCCCACAGCCTGACCCGGGTCCTCGGCCTGGTGACGCCAGCGACCTCCACTTCCTCCTGTTCACCATCAAGGCCCCCCTCTCTGCCGGCAGAGCCCGGCCTCCACAGCCTCACAGACTCTCCGCCTCCCATCTTCCCTCCTGTGAACTTGCCTTCCCCCCCTTTACTCTGTCTCCTCTCCCTCGCTCAACACAGCCCACACACCCATTCCTCCAGCCCTGTCTGCCCCAAAGGGGACAGTTCCCGTGGTCTCAACGCTGACATCCTGGATTTGCTCACCATTTCACCTCATTTGCCGATTTTTTCCCTCTTGCATAAGTACAGACTTCAGTTTTCTCTAGCAAGAAACAGTAAAATTAGCTGCATTCGCAGAGAAAGCGCTTGGTTATGGGGATGTATTCATCCCCTCCAACCTCATTTGCACTTTACGCTCTCAGTGGCGTTCTAGGGAATAAGGCACCGTGGCTGGGGACACCACTGATCTCAATTTGCCTTTCCTTCCTTCCTTCCTTCCTTCCTTCCTTCCTTCCTTCCTTCCTTCCTTCCTTCCTTCCTTCCTTCTTTCCTCCCTTCCTTCCTTCCTTCCTTTCTTCCTTTCTTCCTTCACTCACTCATCCAACAAATATTTATTATCTAAAATGATCTAGAATTTGGGCGTATATTAGTAGCCAGGAGACATAGACTAAGGCTCTGGGATTTGTATTCTAGTGCAGAAACAGATCCAAACAAAAAGAAACATAAAACTGGCATTTTCCCCCTATTGTCCCAAGTAAATACACACAAGATATTACATATGGATATGGGAATTTAAAAATACTAAATATATTAGAAGTCAAAGACATTAGACTGAAACACATAAGACAAACCTAGGAATTTATACCGTATTTATGCATTAATTCAACAAGCATTTATATACTGCAAATGTATGTTGGACAGTATGATTTTGGAAATACACAGAAGAATCCAATGTAGTCTCTCTCCTCAAGGTACAAGATATAGTAACAGAATATCATAAGTGTTCTCAGGTGGATTTAAAGTTATGAATAAAGGGCCTATTTTCAATTAAAGTTTTATTCCCAGGCTTTTGATTGATACCTTTTTTGAAGTGTCTATTTCTCTTTGGAAGCTTATGCTATTTTTGACATTTATTTATTTACTTACTTACTTGTTTATCTTTAAAATTTCACCTAAAATGTTTCTATTGACTTTAGAGAGAGGATGAGGGAGAAAGAGAGAGAGAGAGAAACACTGATGTGAGAGAAAGTACATCAATTGGTTATCTCTCATATGCTCCCCAAGCTGAGAGCAAACCTGCAACCGAGGTACGTGCCCTGACCAGGAATTGAACCCATGACCTTTCAGTGCACGGGACAACACTCCAACCAACTGAACCACACCAGCCAGGGTGGAAGCTTATGCTACTTTATAATCAGTGTTTATGAAGAAAAGAAAGGATCAAGTATTAAATGTCACAATGAAAACTTATCCAATCAGTTCAGATACATTTAATTGTTGAATCTTTAAAATAATTGAATAACATGTCTATTTGATAATTTGATTGTAATGATAGAATCATACATTAGATGTAGAAAAGAACTACATGATCAGTTTCTCAATGAAGTAAAAATTTAATCTATATTTCCTACACCATTGTTTAGTTTTAATATAATTGTAGACTTTCGAAATTCCCTTGGGAGATTTCATTGCAGATCTCACTATAAGGATCTATTTAAATAAAACAAATCTTAATTTTGTAGACTATTTATCATTATGTTCCAAGATTATTAAATAATTTATCCTTATACTTTTAGTCTACTTAATGTTTAAAAACTCAGTTTTCCAAGTGAAAGTAATAAACAAGCATTGGCTGGGACCTCAAAATTCCATGAAGGAAATATACATATGTATAAACAAAGGCATTCCTTCAAGGTTTTCTTTAATGAGAAATATAAAACTAAATATGAACACATAATGAATATAGGGCTAAACATTTATTGGAATTTTTTTCCATTATTAAAGTATTACAAATGTGTCCTTATCTCTCCATTGTCCCTCTTCCCCCCTCTCATGCCCTCCCCCCCACCCCCTGGTGTCTGTGTCCATTGGTTAGGCTTATATGCATGCATCCAAGTCCTTTGGTTGATCTCTCCCCCTTAGCTCCACCCTCCCTCCTGCCTTCCCTCTGAGGTTTGAGTATCTGATCGATGCTTCTCTGTATCTAGATATATGTTGGTTCATTGGTTTATGTGTATCCTTTACTAGAAGCCTGGTGCATGAAAATTCATAAACTTGGCGGTGGGGGGAGGCCCTCTCACATTCTGGGAGTCCTCAGAGGATGTCCTACTGACAGCTTAGGCCCACTTCCCCCAGGGCCTAAGGTACACCCAGCTTTGTGCTCAATGATTGCAGCAGACATTGACTTTAATGGCATGTCTTCAAGAGTCTGTTTAAGTTCACTTTGCACCAAGAGAATATATATGGTACCTATATAAAAATAATTGTTAATGAGGTGAAAATAGAATGCACATTAATACATGTTTTAAAATACTCATGCAGTCAATAACATTTTATGTTATATATTTCCTATTGTCGTAGATACAGAGGTTGCTACAGAAGTTCTAATACTTTTTCCTACATAACAATTATGTTTAGGGAAAATATATTTGTTGTAATGATGCTAGGTAAAATTAAAGATCCAAAATGTCTTGGTTGAAGCAGTAGATTTATGTTCCACTAAAATCAAGTGTATGTTTTTTCAAACACGTTAAGTAAAAACCATAATCCTTTGAACATTTTTCTATGATTCCATGCCTTACTCTCATATTGACCCAGAGAGTTAATAGAATAAGCTTATGTTTTATGCACTTTCCTTCATGTTTTGACATGAGTAATTTTCTCTCACTTTTTATTGCCTAAACTTTTCTTCTAAACTCTCGATTGCTTACTTGCTGACTTCCTCATTCATAAAAATATAATTACCTCACTAGCCAATGTTAAAACTCAGTGAAAAACACAATTTATATAAAATTAAGTTTTGTATAGTGTTTCCTGTGTGTTACTCACATTTCTTACCTTCCCTCTGAGCTTTTCATTCTTCAGTTTTTGCTCATACTTTGAAAACAGTGTCTTTTTGGTTTATTTCCTTGAAGGCTTTTGCCATTAAAAAAAAAAATCTCTGGCCGAAACCGGTTTGGCTCAGTGGATAGAGCGTTGGCCTGCGGACTGAAGGGTCCCGGGTTCGATTCCGGTCAAGGGCATGTACCTGGGTTGCGGGCATATCCCCAGTGGGAGATGTGCAGGAGGCAGCTGATCGATGTTTCTCTCTCATTGATGTTTCTAACTCTCTATCTCTCTCCCTTCCTCTCTGTAAAAAATCAATAAAATATATTTAAAAAAAAATCTCTGAATAAATAAGGTCAGCTAACCATATTTAGGGAGTTTCAAATTCCTAGAAAATATCTGATTATTTAATAGGTTTCTGCCAAAATGGTTTTAAACCTCACTTATTTCAGGTCAATAAATGAGTTGGGCCATACTCTTTTGTTGTTGTTGTTGTTGTTAATCTTCACCTGAAGATACCTTTCTGTTGATTTCTAGGAGAGTGGAAGGGAGAGGGAGAGAGAGAGGGAAAGAGAGAAAGACTTCAGTGTGAGAGAGACACATAAATTGGTTCCTTTCCACAGGAGCCCAGACAGGGGCGGAGAATCAAACCTGCAACCCGGGTAGGTGCCCTTGACTGGGAATTGTACCTGTGACCCCTTGGTGTGCAGGCCAACTCTCCAATCATCGAGCAACACTGGCCAGGGCAATATTCTTTAGGTAGAATATTAAGATTTTGCTTTTGCTTTTGTGGATGGTGCTCTCAAGTTCTGATTTCTTATATGATAAACAATTCATGAAGAAAGGTTCGTTAATCAGTCAAGTACTGTGAGCTGTATGACTTGCTTCTCTATTAGTAATGTTATCCCTTGATGTTGCCTAGCCATAAAAGTGTTGATTCTTTCAAACCATTGATTGTGGTATGAATTTATACAGTATAGGTATGTGTGTGTGTACACACACACACACACACACACACACACACACACACACACAGACACACACACAATAAGAAGAGGGATTGAGTGCAAAGACAAAACCTAACATTCCTTCATCCCTTGGAGGACATGGATCAAAGATAAGTTATGGAGTAATTGGTGTATTTGGTGAGTCCACAAGTAGCCCACTTGAAGGGAAGAGGCTGTTGAAATTGGAAATTGAGGGAAAGAGAACGAGTGAAAAGAATTCTTGAAAGATAATACCCTCCTTTTGGTCATTTGTGTGTATATAGCCGCTGGCTTGGAGTAAAGGGGGAAGCTGTGCTGAGAGCAGCTTCTGGTGGCAGGGAATATTATTTTCTCGTACATGTAGCTATTGAGACGTAGTTCATCTTAACTCTCAAGGATTAAAACCAAGAAAGATAACTGTCAGTAAGATGTCCAAAATAATTTATAATTGCTTCTCTTTTTCACCAGGTCTCTATCAATTATCAATGCTTTTGTCCGCCCCCACCCCCCAATTCTTCACTTTGGTCCTTAATCAAATGTATTTCTCAATTATGCTGTAGAGAATGCATATGTCCCTATGTGGCCCTTTCCCCATAATTCTTTTTTCTTTCCACATTAATAATCCCTAATTTTTAGAAAAACAATAGCATATAAATGAATCAAGGTACAGAATACCTCAAATTATAAAAATCAATTCCTGTTTCACTGTTGTTGGTTTTTGTTTTGTTTTGGTTTGTTTTGCTTTTTGATAATTGTTACCTGAGGACTTTTTTCATTTATTTTGAGTGAGAGTGAAAGGGAAGGGGAGAGACAGAGAGAGAAACATCAATGTGAGAGAGGCACCTCATGGCTGCCTCCTGCACACGCCCTGACTTGGGCCAGGATTGAGGTACATGTCCTTGACTGGAATCTGACTCGGGACCCTTCAGTCCTCAGGCCAACACTCTATCCATTGAGTGAAACTAGCTAGGGCCTTTTTCACTATTAATTGATAAATATATTGATCATATCAGTGTATTTTAGCTAATCATTTTGTTGCAGTGGTCGGCAAACTCATTAGTCTACAGAGCCAAATATCAACAGTACAACAATTGAAATTTCTTTTGAGAGCCAAATTTTTAAAACTTAAACTATATAGGTAGGTACATTGTTATTAACTTAATTAAGGTACCCCTAAGGCTTAAGAAGAGCCACACTCATGGGGCCAAAGAGCCGCGTGTAGCTCTCGTGCTACAGTTTGCTGACCACAGGTCTAGAGTGATTATAGCTACAAGAAGAAACAACATTCTCAGTTTATTCAGTTGTTACAAATGTAGGAGGAGAAGTAGAAATACAAATTGAAGATTCCATGCAGAATCAAGAGGCCACTTCCTTTTCTCTCACAGATATCTACACTAATAAAAGAGAAACATGGTAATTGACGTACGACCGCTACCCTACCCATTCGCTAATCCTGCTGTCACTCACAGAGTAGGGCCGAGATATGCAAATTAACTGGCAGCCAAGATGGCGGCCAGCAGCCAGGCAGCTGATGCGAACAGGGAGGCTTGCTTGCTTCAGTGATGGAGAACTCCAACATTCCCCGCCAGACTTGCTGGCCTCTCAGCAGCATCTCTAAGCAACTATGTTGCGAATAAAGAAGCTAAAAACCCCCCAGAAACCTGCTTTACTCAGCGGAGCTTCAGCCAGCCGGACCGCAACATTGTATCAAATACAGACGGTAAACAAAGGCCAGAAACCTGTTTTCAGCATCCGAGGCATCAGAGCTAAAGCTGGCCCAGAATAAAAAAAAAGAAAAGGAAAAGAGGAGCAGTTGGGAGCTTCAGTCCCAGCCTGAAAACAGCCCTCAGCCCTCAGCCAAACTGGCCAGGCACCCCAGTGGGGACCCCCAACCTGAAGGGTGTGTGACCAGCTGCAAACAGCCATCATCCCCTCTCCCAGAATGGCCAGGCACGCCGGTGGGCACCCTCACCCTGATCCAGGACACCCTTCAGGGCAAACCAGCCAGCCCCACCCATGCACCAGGCCTCTATTCTATATAGTAAAAGGGTAATATGCCTCCCGGCACCGGGATCAGCATGACAGGGGGCAGCGCCCAAACCCCCTGAACGCCCTGCAGCTCTGTGTGTGACAGGGGGTGGGGCCCCAACCCCCCTGCCCCCCATGGGCCCTGCTCTGTGCATGACAGGGGGTGGCGCCACAACCTCCCCATCAACCCTGCCTTTAGTGTGACAGGGGACGGTGCCCCAACCCCCCAATCGGCCCTACCCTGAGCGTGACTGAGGGTGGCATCGCAACCTCCCAATCTGCCTTGCTCTGTGCATGACAGCGGAAGGGGCCCCAACTCCCCAATCGGCCCTGCTCTGAGCCTGACCACGGGCTGCACCTAGGGATTGGGCCTGCCCTCTGCCACCCGGGAGCAGGCCTAAGCCAGCAGGTCATTATCTCCCAAGGGGTCCCAGACTGCGAGAGGGCACAGGCCGGTCTGAGGGACCCCCCTTCCCTCCGAGTGCACAAATTTTTGTGCACCGGGCCTCTAGTTGTTTCATAAACCACTAGAGGACCCATGCAGTGGGGGTCCCTTGGCATGGCCTGCGGGAATTGAGCCGAAATAGGCAGTCCAATGCCACCTGTCACTCCTGCCTGCTTCCCCCGCTCATCTTGGCCCTACTGTGCCTGTGCTGGCTAATGCTCAGTCAGTCCCAATTGGGAGAGGCTTGCACCACCACAGCAGCACTCGCCAGCCATGAGCCCTGCATCTGGCACCTGTAGGCCAGCTGAGTGGCATTCCCCTTGTGAAAGCACACTGACAAACAGGGGGCAGCTCCTGAGTTGAGTGGTCTGCCCTCTGGTGGTCAGTGTACATCATATCAACCAGTCAACTGGTCGTTTGGTCACTTAGGCTTTTATATATATATATGGTGGTGATTTTCCTGGCCATGCTATTAAATATATTTAGTTAGATTACATTCTAAATTGAACCACTTCATTGGAGTAAATGTATGGGACACTTGGTTTTATAAAACTGTTTCATAGCTAGATAATGTAAAATATTCCTTAGGCTATCTTCTTGCAAAGGAGTGCTGTTGGGTTAAATGAACAAGAGAAAGTAGATAATAATATTATGTTAGAACCATTTTTATAAAAGAATTCAATTTATATTTTGTGATAAGTTCAATAACGTCTTAGAAAACCATGGTGTGTGTATGTGTGTATCAAATACATCCATTTGTATGTTCAGATAAAGTTTTGATTGCTATTGTTATTAACTAAACTATTTAGTCAATGTTATTAACAGAGGTTTGGACCTTCATGTGGAATGTGATACGAATGCATATCATAAATTACTACAGGTCCGGTGAATGAAATTCGAACACTTAGGGGGGGCTTCCCGCAGCCCAGCCTGCACCCTCTTTCAGTCTGGGAGCCCTCGGGGGATGTCCAACTGATGGCATAGGCTTGCTCCCAGTCAGACATTCTTAGCAATGGCATGGAGGCAGGAGAGGCTCCCGCTACTGCCGCTATGCTCACCAGCCCTGAGCCTGGCTTCTGGCTGAGCAACATTCCCCCTGTGGGAACACAATGACCACCAAGGGGCAACTCCTGTGTTGATCATCTGCCCCCTAGTGGTCAGTATGTGTCATAACAACCACTTGTTCCGCTGTTCAGTGGATTTGCCTTTTATTATATAGGATTCTGAAGAGATATTATTATTATCATAAATTAGTAACCTACATTTCACAATTAAGGTTAGAGTGATATAATTTATAGATAATACTAATATTGAATACTTTTCCCCACACTTCCAATTTTGGACATGAGACAGTTAGAGTAGACATTCGTGGGAGCCTGCATCTCAGCTGATTGTATGTGTGTGTTCAGTGATTTTTTTTTTTTTTACAGGGAGGACAGTATAGGGATAGAAGGGATAGAGAGTTAGAAACATCAATGAGAGAGAAACATCGATCAGCTGCTTCCTGCACACCCCCTACTGGGGATGTGCCTGCAACCAAGGTACATGCCCTTGACTAAAATCGAACCCCGTTCAGTCCATAGGCCGATGCTCTATCCACTGAGCTAAACCAGTCAGGGCTGTTCAGTGAATTTTTAATTCCTTAAAGGATGCAAATGTTGCATTAGGCACCAAAGAGTAAAATTACGCGAGCAGTAGTAGATAACTGAAAATATTGATTACTATACATTTTTGGTATCCATAATATAAAGTGATTCCGTAAATTTTTTGCCAGCTACTACAAGATTTATGATAGATCTTTGACTGTATCTGATAAAGTTTCATCAATAGAAAAGTGGGGTCAACCAAATTCATTTGATTAAATCAGAAGACATAAAGATTGACATGTATATGTCCTCAGATAAAATTTTATAACTTTAACAACACAAAAAATGGTCAAGATTTTAGACATTTGTGAGGTCTTTTAACTATATACCAGAGAATTTCATGTGTACCTGGCATGAACCACTTTATAAAACAGAGCTGCCTGTGCTTGATTATTTCCTAAATATTATGATAAAATATATATGCACTGAGATAAGAATACCTGTCATATTTTTTCTGCAATTTATATAAAAATAAAATTAACTTTCTAGAAATATGAAAAACATATTAGCCTGATGTTTTCACTTTGGGAATATGAGTATGTCACTTGTTCGACATTAGTTAAGTTCCTCCTTTTTAAAAGTAGTCTTGGGCTCTACTGCTGGAGATATTATAGTCAAATGATTTTATGTCCAGGGATTTTAGCCCATGGCTGTGAATCAAAATCAACTGAGGGAATTTTTATTCAGTATTTCGGGATAGAACTCTGGGATGTGTCCTTTTAAGAATAGCCACAAGTGACTTAAACCTAGCCAGGATATGCAATAGTGATTTTATATTATTTGGTGCAAAGAATAGAATGAGTATCTCAAACCTATATATTGCTTATAACTTATCTAAATATTAGAGGCCTGGTGCACAAAATTTATGCACTGGGGGGTGGTGGTCTCCCAGCCTGGCCTGTGCCCTCTCACAGTGCAGGAGCCTCGTGATTGATCACCCCAAAGAGGAAGGTCACCCTAACAGGTTTGGCTCAGCGGA
The DNA here is from genome assembly GCF_963259705.1 of Myotis daubentonii. Taxonomy (NCBI): domain Eukaryota; kingdom Metazoa; phylum Chordata; class Mammalia; order Chiroptera; family Vespertilionidae; genus Myotis; species Myotis daubentonii. Next base: position 114,038,100 of record NC_081861.1, read on the forward strand.
TAGAGCATGGGCCTGCGGACTCAAGGGTCTCAGGTTCAATTCTGGTCAAGGGCATGTACCTTGGTTGCGGGCACATCCCCAGTGGGGAGTGTGCAAGAGGCAGCTGAGCAAGGTTTCTCTCTCATCGATGTTTTTAACTCTCTACCCCTCTACCTTCCTCTCTGTAAAAAATCAATAAAATATATTTAAAAAAAAGAGGTAGGCCCCACCCACCCATCTGGGGCTCCTTGATGGATTGCCCCAAAGAGGTAGGCTGGAACCAGGGTTCCCGCCTCCATGCTGCATGGAGCTGCGGGACCCCCAGGCCTTGCCATATGGAGCCCCCAGGAACCGCCCCTGTGCCAAGCATGTAGTGTAAAGTCCCCACCAACCCACATGTGCCTCACTGCACACGCAGCCCTGCCCACCTGCAAGTGCCCACTGTGCATGCAGCCTCCTGGTGATGTATTGTGATGGAGTAAGGGCATCACAGAGTGAGGGTGTGATGACCATTTGCATATTAGCTCTATATTATAAAGGATTATACCTTGCTAAGAAAACATGTCAGTAGTTGTAGCAGTTGTAAAATAGCTGCCAGGTAGCCTATATAATGAAAGGCTAATATACAAATCAACCAAATGTCAGAATGACCAGTCACTGTTATGTGCACTGACCAACAGGGGGCAGATGCTCGATGCAGGAGCTGCCCCCTGTTGGTCAGTGTGCTTCCACATGGGGAGTGCTGCTCAGCCAAAAGCTGGGCTCATGGCTGGCGAGTGCAGAGTTGGTGGCGGTAGCCTCACTGCCCTTGCAGCAGTGCTTAGGGCGTCTGAATGATGGTTTAGGTCTGCTCCCTGCCTAAGCCATCAGTTGGACATCTGCCGAGGGCTCCTGGACTGTAAGAGTGTGCAGGTTGGGCTGAGGGACCTGCCCAAATGCACAAATTTCGTGTACCGTTCCTCTAGTCTCATTATAAGAAAAGATATAGTGTTACTGGTAGAAAAATGATTAGAATGAGCAATGTATAGGATTTTCCAGAGAAACAGAACTAATAGTAAGGTAGACCATTAATATAAGAGCATAGAAGAGTGGGAGAAGGAGAGAGTGAAAAGGGGGGAGAGAGAGATTGATTTAAGTAATTGGCTTATGTGATTGTGGGGGCTAGCAAGTGAGAAATCTGCGGGGCAGTTTAGCAGGGTGGGAATTCAGGCAAATGTTCATATTGTAGTTGTGAGTCCAAAGACTGGAAATTCAGACAGAATTCCTATTTTGAAATCCGTAGGCATAGGTAATTCTTTAACAAAAATGATTTTAGAGAGGAACGTAAATGGACATGTCCATAGAAAAGAGACACATCCATGGAAACAACAACCCAGGCACGTGCCCTGACTAAGAATCAAACCTGTGACCGTCTGGTGCGTGGGCCAACACTAATCAACTGAGACACACCAGCCTAGTTGATAATTCTTTCTTTGGGGGGGCTTTCAGTCTTTGCTCCTAAGGCCTTCAACTGATTGGATGATGCTAATGCACACTATAGAGGGATTATCTGTTTTATTCAAAGCGGAATTATTTACATGTTAATCACATCTAAAAAAGACCAAGGCGACTTATAGACAACACAACTGGGTACCATAGCCTAGCCAAGTTTACACATAAAATTAACCATCACAGCTGGTAAACATTAGTGAGGGCTGATGCCAGCAGAAGAATGACTGAGTTCAATCAGAGTGAATGTGAGTGGGTATATGAAAAGTGTTGGTCATACTCTGTGGGTAGGGGAAGGAATAAGATTGATGGCCACCTGAATCTGTTGGGATATGAAAATGGTATCTTGAGCCAGTGTTAAGTCTACAGTAAATTTGGTAGTCACCTGAAGGTGGGAAGAGGCACACAGTAGCCTTTTCCTTTTTTCTCATGTCCTCTATAGTTTGGAGCAGTTCTGGTCAGAATTGGGACTATTTACGCATCATTCAACCAGTGAGTTTCATCACATTGATTTTCATAGTTTATTCTCATTCTCGTTTTCACCTGCTCATTCATTATATGGTGCTCCAGTTAGTCTTTCAACTTGCTTGAGCATTTGTTTATTAGCTTGGTGGGTGTTGCTTTGGGTTGTCAGTTGTGCAGTAGTCATTTTTGGAGTAACACTTCATACTAAGGCAGTTGCTGCCTGTTGATTGAACAGGCCAGTTGTAATTTCTCTGCACTCTATAATGATGTCATTTTTCTTTGATCCAGGAAGTGGTGAGTGGTATTTGTATAAACAAGTTGGTTCCTTTTCTACGTGTTTTTTTGTTTGTTTGTTTGTTTGCTTTTTTTACTGTTACTTGGATACCTGCACATTTTGTATCTTCTTAGCTCTTTTATCATGACCCCATTTTCGTGTGGGCCTACCAGTTATTCATATATTATCTCAGTGAATTATTTTGTCCACAGGCTCCTCTGATATTTCCTTTCTCATTTTGTATATGCTGAATTTTAATTTTCTCCAAATTTGGTTACGTTGAATAATACCATTAATTAAGACTGTGGTTTTTAAAGAGTAAACGTAGTTTTGGGCTTATAAAAGGCACAGGGCTCTTGAAAAGTAATTCTCAGATTTTGGTGTGTATAAGAATCATTGAAAGACCAAGTGAGAGAGACAAAATGGCGGTGGTACAGACAGATGTGTTCCGTGCCTTGTCCCAGAGCAGATAGGGCGAGCAGCTGAAATGAGTAACATCCAGCCAGAATTGGCAGAAGAGATTCAGCTGGAAGACAGTTTGAAGCTGGGAGAGGCAGAGGACTCCAGGAGAAAGGTAAAGTCAAGGCTCTGGGAAAGATAATTGGCCAGACAATGATCACTGAGGATCAGAGCAAATCCACATGGCACCAGCTTGGGCCACATTCCTTGGGACAGGGGCAGTGGAAAGAAGGTACCAGAACTGCTGGTCGGCAGGGGATTCTAGATATGGGTCCACAATCAGGAAAGGCTGAGGGGTGCAGGCAGGAGAAGAGTGCACAGATGCGCAACTTTTCCTCCCTCGCAGGGTATTCTAGACCCGGGTCCACAGTCAGGAAAGGCTGAAGAGTGCTGGCAGGAGAGGAGTGCACAGAGGTACAGCCTTTCCCCCCTCGCAGGGGATTCTAGATCCGGGTCCACAGTCAGGAAAGGCTGAGGGGTGCCTGCAGGAGAGGAGTGCACAGAGGTACAGCCTCTCTGGCCTCTGTGGCTTGTGCCTTTCTTCATGGATCCTAGTTCATAGGGTCTTTCTTATACAGGCACTTACCCGTGGCTGGAGTGTGGGAGAAGGTGCGGAATTGTGGAATCTGGGGAGAGAGGGGGATCCAGGAGAAGTGGCAGTGAGTTTGGTGCTGAGTCATACTGAGCCTGGGACCCGGGCAGCCATTTTGTCCTGAAGAGATAGCCCCTCCCCCCAGTATCCAGGCAACCAATACAGCCACACCCAGATTCCACCATCAATGGAACGAAGGATTAAAAAACAAACAAACCCCTAAATAGTCCTTGCCAGTCCAAAGTGGCTGGATTAAAGAGAGACTTTCAGTCCCCACAATCGGAACCTGAGAAAAACTGCAGTACAGAAGACTGGGATGTTAAGCCAGCCAAAGGAACACTTCACTTTTTCATGTTTATTTTATTTTTTTATTACTTTGTTCTCTCTCTCTCTTTTTTCTTTTTTTCTTTGTTTTTGTTTTTTTGTTTTTTTGCTTTATTTTCTATTTCTGTTCATATTATTTTTCATCACCCTATTTTAATTCATTTGCTATTTTTAAAACCATTTTTGAAATCAAAGTTTTTCTAATTTTATTATTATACTAGTGGCCCGGTGCACGAAATTCGTGCACGGGGGAGGGTGTGTTCCTCAGCCTGGCCTGCACCCTCTCCAATTTGGGACCCCTCGAAAAATGTCCTGCCAGTTTACAGGGATTGGTCCTAAACCAGTAGTTGGACATCCCTCTCATAATCCCGGACTGCTCTGCCCACACTGCAGCGACCGACCGCAACTGCCTCAGCCACTGCCTGCCCAAGATCCATGGCTGTGGGGAGAGGGCCTGCGCCCACGCCCCGCAGAGAATCAGCTGGGTGGGAGTGCTGTACGCTGGCAGTGGGGCCAAGGACCGGTCCCTGGACCCCGCCAAGTGGGCCCAGCTGCAGCGGAGCCTGGATAAGAAGCTGGGCGAGCTAAGCAGCCAGAGGAGGAGCAAAAGGAGGGAGAAGGAGATGTGAGCCAGCCCTCACACCCTCCGGCCTTTTCTTAGCAAATGCAAGTGGGAGCAAGCGGCTGTCCATGGTGCTTTCTGTGCCTTATAGCTGCTCTGGTGATGTGACCAGGGCTGCATGAGCAAGCCAGGGGCCTCTGGGAGGGGGTGGGTGGGCCCAGCGTGCCATGCCTTGCGCTGGGGTGGGGGCGGGCTGCAGTGGCTGTTCTCTGGACCTTCTGGGGAGAGCCGCCCCAGGTCTGTTTTGCTGGCACCAGGGCCCCCTGGGGCTCTCCGAGGTCCCTCGCCAACTGCCTTAAGAGAACCTTTAAGAGAGGTTCCGGGAGTCTGGGTTGTGGCCTGGCCTGCGCCCCACCCTCCTGCCCTCCGATGGCCATGGCGATGGAGGGGCGCAGGCCCTCCCGCCCTTCAGTTGCCATGGTGGGGGTCTGCGGCTGTTGCCTGGCCTGTGCTCCGGCCTTCCTGCCCTCCGATTGCCATGGCGGGGGTCCAGGGTTGCTGCCTCGCCTGGGCTCAGGCCCTCCCGCCCTCCGATCACCATGGAAATTGAGGGACGCAGGCCCTCCCGCCCATCAGTTGCTATGGTGGGGTCCGGGGTTGCGGCCTGGCCTGCACCCCCCCTCCCGCCCTTCGACCGCCATGGTGGGGGTCCGCGGTTGCTGCCTGGCCTGCAACACGGCCCTCCCGCCATCCTATCGCCATGGCGGTCGAGGGACACAGGCCCTCCCGCCCTCCGATCGCCATGGCGGTGGTCCGGAGTTGCGGCCTGGCCTGCGTTCCGGCCCTATGCCCTTCCACCGCCATGGCGGGGGTCCGAGGTTGCCGCCTGGCCTGGCTCCGGCCCTCCTGCCCTCCAATTGCCCTGGCGATCAGGGCCACAGGCCAGCCGGCAACCCCAGCTTTCCCATGGCAATCACCCGCTGGGGGGTGGGGAAAGGCAGCCATTGCCCACCCCCCAACTCTTGCCTGCCGCCTGGGTTGCTGATCACCATTCTTCAGTCCTTCCCCTTTCGCCTCTCATCATTGTGAGTATGCAAATTAACCGCCATTCCTGCACTGGGTGCGGGGGGGAGTGTCCCTCAGCCCAGCCTGCCCCCTCTCACATACTGGGAGCCCTCAGGCGTTGACCCCCATCACCTTCCAATAGCAGGATCAGCCCCTTGCCCAGGCCTGACGCCTCTGGCTAGGCGTCTGGCCTGGGCAGCGGGGACCTGCAGTTGCAGCGGCCCCATGATCATGGGCTTCACTTTAGGCCCAGGCAAGGGACCCCTAGCTCCTGTGACTGCCAGCTTTGACCGTGCCCAGCTCCCATCGCTGGCTCCACCCCTACTTCCTGCTATCACTGGCCAGGGCGGAAAAGGCGCCTGATTCTCCCATCATGGCTGGGGGACAGGGCCCTGCCACCCAGCCCTTAGCTCCCCCCTGGGTTTCTGATCACTGTCAGTGGCAGGGGGCTTCTTCCTGCTTTCCCTTTCGCCTCCCTGCATTGTGCCTACATATGCAAATTAACCGCCATCTTGTTGGTAGTTAACTGCCAATCTTAGTTGGCAGTTAATTTGCATATAGCCCTGATTAGCCAATGAAAAGGGTAGCTCGTACGCCAATTACCATTTTTCTCTTTTATTAGTGTTGATTTTCTCATTCTCTTTCCTGTTATCCACACATCCCCTTTCTACTTCTTCTATACTGAACTGAGATTCTCCCCATATTCATCCAATTCTTAACCTTATCTTCTATATATAAGCTCAGCATCTAGAGATTTTGCCCCCACCCTCATTGCTGGGGGTTTGGTGTTTGTATTTTGTTTTCTTTGTTTGTTTTGTTTTTGTATTATTTATTTGTTTATTATTATTATTTCTGTTGTTTTGTTTGTTTATTGATTGGTTCTGTGGTGTTTCCCCCCATATATATATATATATATATATATATATATATATATAGTCTCCTTTTACTTTCTTTTTCTTTTCTCTCTTATCTTTTTTGCTTTTTCTCAGGTGGTCACTTATAGTGAGGTTATTATTCTTGTGAGTACATTCATGATTTGGTCTCTTTGTGTTGTGTCTTGTCGAGGTGAATTTTATCATGTCAGCCAGGTGTTAGAGAGTGAGACTCATAACCAGACACCTGGAGAAGAAACTCCACCCACAAACAGGTCAATAACACCCCAGACCCAACTACAGAGGCAGGAAGAAGGTGTCAATGAGGGAGAGAGTGTGAGTCAGTGAGGGACCAAAAGGGGAGTGTATGGATATGTGGGATTTGTGTGTGTGTGTGTGTGTGAGTGAGGCACAGATAGATCCTGCAAGAATTTGGGGTCAGGCTGAATGGGCTTACCTAACTAGGCAGCCTCTGCTACTGTTGTAAGCAGTTCCGGGAGGTCTGCTCATCCTCAGAGGCCTAGCGGTTTTAAGGGGAGAGCTGCTGTAATTGGGAACCAGGCCTCACCCCTACCCAGGTTGCCCTCACATAACACATGGGACTCTACAGACACCCCTGCCAGGGACCTGCTACCTCGCCTGTGGTCCCATGGTCAAAGATTCTCCAGCCACCCTGGGCGCAGGCTCCTGTGAGTTCTGAAGCTTGCTCTCCTCTGACCAGCCCAAAGCCTTAGCCCAGGGCACTGCAACCACGCAAGCAGAAAACATGTGAGCAGCCCACTCCTGTCCAAGGTGGAACAGCCCTGTGAGCAGCCTGCCCCAGGCCTAAGAGCAGAAGCCTCACGTGGCCTGCCCCTGTCCAAGGAGCAGCATCTCTGTGAGCAGCCTGCCCGTTCTGAGGAGCAGCAGCCGCACAAGCAGCCTGCCCACTATTGAGGAGCGATAGCCCCATGTAGCCAGCCCCCATCCGAGGAGCAGCAGCTGTGCAGCCCACACCCTCCTCCTGTCTGAGGAGCAGTAAGTGTGTGTGAAACCAGCCCCCATCGAAGGAGCAGCAGCTGCATGAGCAGCATGCCCCCATATGAAGAGCAGCAGCGGTGTGAGCAGCCCACACCCATAAGAGGAACAGCATCACTGTGAGCAGCCCACTCCCATTAAAGGAGCAGTAGCTTCCCAAGCCGCCTGCCCCAGTCTGAGGAGCAGCAGCCACACAAACAGACTGCCCACATCCAAGGAGCAGCAGGCCTGTGCAGTCCACACTGGTCCAAGGAGAAGCAGATACACACAGCCTGCACCTGTCTGACGAGCAGCAGTTGGGTGAACAGCCTGCCCCCATCCGAAGAGCAGCAGACACACGTGCAGCTCACTCCTGCCCAAAGAGAAGCAGCCACGCAAGCAGACAGCCCCCTTACGAGGAGCAGCAGCCGCACATGCATCTCACTCTGTCCTGAAAAGCAGCAGCCGCCCGAGCAGCTCTCCATTGTCCGAGGAGCAGCAGCCACACAAGCAGACAGACCGACCACATCTGAGGAGCAGCAGCCCTGCACAGCCCACACTAGTCCAAGGAGCAGCAGCCACACAAGCAGCCCATCCCCCATCTGAGGAGCAGAAGTCGTGCAAGCAGCCCACACCCATACGAGGAGCAGTAGCCCTGTAAGCAACTTGCCCCTGTCCAAAGATCGGCAGCCTCACGAGCAGCCCACCCCATCTGAGGAACAGCAGCAGTGTGCATCCAGCCCCAATCCAAGGAGCAGCAGCCACGTGAGCAGTCTGCACCCATCCGAGGAGCACAAACCACATGAACAGCCCGCTCCTGTCCAAGGAGCAGCAGCCAGGCTCAGACCACCCCACCTGAAGAGCAGCAGCCTAGTGATCATCCCACCCCTGTTCAAGGAACTGCAGCTGTGCAAGCAGCCTCACCTACCAGCCAGAGGAGAAACCACTGCTTCAAACAGCACCCACCAGAGAAGCTGCTGCCAACTGAGGAGCAGCCACTATGGCGACCACTTGAGGAGCAACTGCAGCCTGAGGATCCACTGGCACCCAAGGAGCAGCCCCTGCAGGACTCAATACGTAGATCAGTTGGTGAGACCAAAATGGATAAACAAAGAAACCCCCAAAGGAAAGAAAAGGGAAATCACCAGAAAAGCAGCTAAGTGAAAGAGAGGCATACAATATGTCCGAAAAAGAATTCAGAATAAGGGTCCTAGAGTGCATAAACCAGAAGGAGGAAAAAAAATCAACAACCTATGTAAGAGTCAAGAAGAAATGGATGAAAAAATCAATAACTTATGTAAGAATCAAGAAGAAATGAAGAGTGATATAGCTGCAATAAAAAACACCATGGAAAGTTTCAACAGTAGACTAGGAGAAGCAGAGGACCAAATTAGCCAATTAGGAGACAGGGAAGCAAAACACACTCAAACTGAACTGCAATTGGACAAAAAAAAAATTAAAAGACAGGAGGAGAGCCTAAGGGAGATATGGGATTACATGAAACGAAGCAACATGTGAATAATAGGGGTGTCAGAACAATAGGATGAGGAACAAGGGTTAGAAAACCTATTTGAAGAAATAATGTCAGGAAACTTCCCTGAGGTGGGGAAGAAAAAAGTCACACAAGCACAGAGAGTCCCAAACAAGGTGAACCCGAAAAGACCCACACCAAGACACATCATAGTTACCATGGCAAATGTTCAGGACAAAGAGAGAATTTTAAGGCTGCAAGAGAGAGACAGAAAGTTACATACAAGGGGTCTCCCATTAGATTATCAACTGATTTATCAACAGATACACATCAGGCCAGAAAAGAAAGGATGGAAATTTACAAAGTGATGCAAAGCAAGGGACTGAATCCAGGAATAATCTATCCAGGAAGGCTATCATTCAAAATTGAAGGGAAAATAAGAAGCTTCACAGACAAAAAAAGGCTAAGGCAGTTTATCACCACTAAGCCAGCAATGCAAGAAATGGAAAGGGACTGGTGTAAAAAAGTAAATAAATTAAAAGCAAAGAACGAAAACAGGCACAAAAAATAAAAATGGATACAAACAAGTACCTTTCAATAATAACTTTAAATGTAAATGGACTAAATGCTCCAATAAAAAGACACTGAGTGGCTGAATGGATAAAAAAAAAAAAAAAAAAAAACATGACCCATATATTTGTTGTTGACAAGATCCCCACCTCAGATTAAGGGACTCACACAGACTGAAAGTGAAGGGATGGAAAAATATCTTTCAGGCAAATGGAAATGAAAAAAAGCTGGGGTAGCAATACTTATATTGCACAAAATAGACCTCAAAGTGAAGGCCATAACAAGAGATAAAAAAGGCCAATTCATAATACTAAAGGGATTGATACAACAAGAGGATATAACCCCGATAAACATATATGCACCCAAAGCAGAACACCCAAATACATAAAAATAACTCCTGGAAGATATCAAGGGAATGATAAACAACAATACAATCATAATAGGGGACTTTAATACACCACTGACATCACTGGATAAATCCTCTAGACAAAAAATCAGCAAAGAAAGAGCAATCCTAAATGACTCAGTAGATCAGATGGATTTAATTGACATCTTCAGAACATTTCACCCCAAAGCCTCGGAATGTATGTTCTTCTCAAGTGCACTTGGGACATTTTCAAAAATAGACCACATATTGGGTCAAAGCAAAGTCTCCCCAAATTCAAGAAGATTGAAATCACACCAAGCATCTTCTCAGACCACAATGGCATAATATTAGAAATAAACTACAATAAAAACAATCTGAAACAGTCAATTACTTGGAAATTGTATAGAATGTTATTAAATACTGATTGGTTTACCAAGGAGATCAAAGGACAAATTAAAAACCTCCTGGAAACTAATGACAATGAGAATACAACAGTCCAAAATCTATGGGATACAATGAAAGCAGTGCTGAGAAGGAAGTTTATAGCTCTACAGGTCTACCTCAAAAAGCAAGAAAAAATGGTAGTAAATCATCTAACTCTCCAAACTCAAAGAATTAGAAAGAGAACAATAAGAAAAGCCCAGAGTGAGCAGAAGGAAGGAGATAATAAAGATTAGAGCAGAAATAAATGACATAGAGAACAAAAAAACAATACATAAGATCAATGAAACCAAGAGCTGGTTCTTTGAAAGGATAAACAAGATTGATGAACCTCTAGCCAGCCTCACCAAGAAGCAAAGAGAGAAGACCCAAATAAACAATATCAGAAATGATATAGGCGAAATAACAACAGACCCCACAGAAATACAAATGATTGTTAAACAATACTATGGACAACTCTATTCGAAAAATTAGACAAACTGGAGGAAATGGACATATTCCTAGAAAAATACAACCTTCCAAAACTCAATCAGGAATAATCTAAAAATCTCAATAAGCTAATAACTATGGAAGAAATGGAAGCAGTCATCAAAAAGCTTTAAACAAACAAAAGCCCAGGACCAGACGGCTTCACAGGGGAGTTTTACCAAACATTCAAGGAAGAACTAAAACCTATCCTCCTCAGACTATTCTAAAAATTTCAAGAGGAAGGAACACTTCCAAGCTCATTCTATGAAGCCAGTATCATCCTAACACCAAAAGCAGATAAAGACAATACAAGGAAAAAGAATTACAGGCAAATATCCTTCATGAACATAGCTGCCAACATCCTCAACAAAATCTTAGCAAATGGAATCCAGCAATGCATCAGAAATATCATACATCATAACCAAGTACGATTTATACCAGGGATGCAAAATGGTACAATATCCACAAATCAATAAATGTGATACATCACATAAACAAACTGACAGATAAAAACCACATAGTCATATCAACTGACACAGAAAAAGCATTTCACAAAATCCAACACCCATTTTTGATAAAAACTCTCAGCAAGGTGGGAATAGAAAGATCATACCTCAACATAATAAAAGCCAGATATGACAAACCCACAGCCAACATCATACTCAATGGGCAAAAACTAAAACCATTTCCCTTAAGAACAGGAATAAGACAGGGATGCCCACACTTACCACTCCTGTTCAGCATAGTATTGGAAGTAAGTATTAGCCGTTGCAATTAGACAAGAAGAAGAAACAAAAGGCATCCAAATTGGAAAAGAAGAATTAAAACTGTCCTTATTGGCAGATGACATGACATTGTACATAAAAAACCCTAAAGACTCCATCAAAAAACTGTTAGACTTAATAAAGGAATTCAGCAATGTAGCAGGATACAAAATTACTGCCAAGAAATCTATGGCATTTCTATACACCAATAGTGAACTTACAGAAAGAGAGACTAAAAAAGCAATCCCATTTACCATCACACCGAAAAAAATTAAGATACCTAGGAATAAACTTAACTAAGGAGGTAAAAGACCTCTACCCAGAAAACTACAGGACATTGAAAAAAGAGATAGAGGAAGACTTAAACAGATGGAAGAACATACAATGTTCATGGATTGGTAGAATCAACATCATTAAAATGTCCATACTACCCAAGCACCCTATAAATTCAGCGCACTTCCCATTAAAATAACAACAGCATATTTCACAGACCTAGAACGAACTCTCAAAAAATTCATTTCGAATAAAAAAAGACCCCAAATAGCTGCAGCGATTCTGAGAAAGCAGAACAAAGTAGGTGGGATCTCAATACCAGATATCAAGTTGTATTTCAAAGCCACTGTTCTCAAAACTGCCTGCTGCTGGCACAAGTACAGACATATAGATCAATGGAATAGAATAGAGAACCCCCAAATCGACCCGAACCAATATGCTCAATTAATATTTGACAAAGGAGGCAAGAACATACAATGGAGCTAAGATAGTCACTTCAATAAATGGTGCTGGGAAAATTGGACAGATACATGGGAAAAAAATGAAACTAATCCACCAACTTACACCATACACAAAAATAAACTCAAAACGGATAAAGGACTTAAGTGTAAGATGGAAAACCATAAAAATACTAGAGGAATCCAAAGGCAAAAAAATCTCAGATATATGCCGAAGCAATTTCTTCACTAAGGCATTGGAAACTAAAGAGAAAATAAAAAAAATGGGACTACATCAAAATAAAAAGCTTCTGAACAGCAAAAGAAACCATCAACAAAACAACAAGGAAGCCCACTGCATGGGAAAACATATTTACTAATGTTATCACCAATAAGGGTTTAATCTCCAACATTTATTGGGAACTCACACAATTTAACAAAAGGAAGATAAAAAATCCAATCAAAAAATGGGCAAAGGAACTAAAGAGACACTTTTCAAGAGAGGACATTCAGAAAGCCAAGAGACATATGAAAACATGCTCAAAGTCACTAATCATCCAAGAGATGCAAATCAAAACAACAATGAGGTATCATCTCACACCTGTGAGAATTGCTATCATCCACAAATCAACAAACAACAAATGCTGGAGAGGGTGCGGAAAAAAGGGAACACTCGTGCACTGCTAGTGGGAATGCAGAGTGGTGCAGCCACTATGGAAGATGGTATGGAGTGTCCTCAAAAAATTAAAAATGGAGCTCCCATTTGACCCAGTGATCCCACTTCTACGAATATATCTCAAGAAACCAGAAACACCAATCAGAAAGGATATATGCATCCTTATGTTCATAGCAGCACAATTCACCATAGCGAAGACCTGGAAACAGCCTAAGTGCCCATCAGTAGATGAATGGGTTAGAAAACTGTGGTATATCTACATGATGGAATACTATGCTGCTGTAAAAAAGAAGAAATTCTTACCATTGAGAACAGCGTGGATGGAACTGGAGAGCATTATGCTAAGTGAAGTAAGCCAGTCAATGAAAGAAAAATACCACATGATCTCACTCATTTATGGATAATAGAGACCATTATAAACTGATGAACAAAAATAGATACAGAGGCAGAGCAGCATCGAACAGACTGTCAAACTACAGCGGGATGGCCGGGGAGGGTTGGGGGGCTGGAGGGGGAGCTAAGAGATCACCCGAAGGACTTGTATGCATGCATGTAAGTATAACCAATGGACACAAGACACTGGGGGGTAGGGGAGACCGGGTGAAGGTCAAGGGGGAAATAAAGGAGACATATGTAATACTCTTTGTAATACTTTAAGCAATAAAACAAATTAAAAAATAAAACAGCTACTCAGCAATAATGCAGAACCAAATATTGATTGATGTAACAATGTGGGCGGATCTCAAAATAATTGCACTGAGTGGCTAATAAGGCAGTCACAAATGTTATGAGCTATTTAATCCTTTATATGTGATTATATTCATTTATATAAAAAAGCAATTATAATGTTGGATAGTAGATCAGTGTTTTCCATGGTTTAGGGGTGGTTGTAATTTCTGCTACACAGGGGCTGCACAGGGGACCTTTGTGGGGTACTAAAATTATCTGTATTCTGCTTGGGGTGGTTCCTACAATGATATAAACATGTATCAAACCTATAAAACTGGCACACTAAAATAAGCAACTTTTACTGAGTGTAAATTTTAAGAATAATCAAGTTTTGTTTCCTGAAAATATCGAATAGCATGAGAAATGATTGTGGTGTAACATTTGTTGATCAGTAAAGATATAAACTTGTATTTGCAGTTTAATTACATACTGTAGTAATAAAATAAGTATTTATTGATTACGGGGAAAAAAAAAAAGAAAGACCATGTGAAATGCAGACTCTTGGCTCCATATTTAGAAAATTCTAAAGTGTATATGGAGAGAAAGATTCCACACATTTGCATTTTAAAGAAACTAGTTTTTTTTTCTGGTATGCTTAATAGCTATTCTATGTTGATCCATCACAATGCAATATACACTTAAAAAATTAAATTTGGTGGAGAATAATTTTAGATTTAGAGAACAGTTGTAAAGATAGTACAAAGAGTCTCTATCTATGTACTCAGACCTTCTTCTGCTAATGTTATCTTACATAGTACATGTGTTAAAACTAAAAAAAAAAATGTTGATATATTACTTTTAATTAAACTCCAGGCTTTATTCAGATATGTAGATTATTTTTTACAATAATGTATTTTTTCTATTTCAGAATCCAATTTAGTGTTTCATATTAAATTTAGTTGTCATATTTCTTTATTTTTCTGTGGTCTTTCAGAGGTTTTTAGCCTTTCCTTGTTTCCCATGTCCTATATATTTTGCAGCAGTTTTGGTCAAATATTTTGTAGAATGTCCACAAATCTGAGTTTATTAGGATTTTCTCATGATCAGACTGAGTTGTAGATTTTGGGGAAGAATATCATAGAGGTAAAGTGTCCTCATCACATTTTATCTGGGGGTACATGATACCAATGTGGTGAAGTCTGTTGAATTTCTTCACTGTAAAATTACTGTTCTTCTCTTTCCCATAATCTATCATTTGGAATTCAGCCAAGACTCGAAGGAGGGTGTTTACCCCGACTTCCTGGAGAAAGGAATATCTACATATATTATATGACATTCTATATATATTTAAATTTATTTCAGAGAGTAAGGGAGGGAGAGAGAGAGAGATCAATGATGAGAGAAAATCATTGTCCGGCTGCCTTCTGCCCAGCCCACACAGATGATTGAACCCGCAACTGGGGCATGTGTCCTGACGGAGAATCGAACCATGACCTCCTGATTCATACATCGACACTCAACCACTGGGCCACATCAGCCAGAAATATATGGCTTTCTTTGTAAGAAATATTTAAACTTCTTCCCTATTTATTTGTGATTTCAATTACTTATGTCAGTGGGGACTCACGAATATTTTATATTGTGCTATAACTTTAAATTTTATTAATTTTGTTGCTCAAATTGTTTTAGCTTAGGCCATTAGGTACTCCTTCAGTTTGGCTCCTCTGTTCCTTTGATCTGACCCCATCCTTTTGTTTTTTGAGCACTTTCATACTGATTGCTAGAATTAGTCATTTCTCCAAGGATGTCTGGGTTTTTAATTGTTTTTACTATTTTGGAGGATATTTAAAACACAAAGTCTGGGCACTGGATGTGCTTGTTGTTACTTGGGTGTCATTGTTTATAGTCTATGAGAAGACAGAACTATGAAGTATATGCATGTGTACTAACCAATAAATACATACATAGTTATAATAATTTCCATAGGTCTGCCTGTATACATATTGTACTAAATAAGAGTTCATACTAATGTCTAAGACCCTAATCCAGTATCACAGAGTTTATTCTAGCCTTCTCCCTTACTTATTTCTAACTTTTATTTCCAGCAGGAATCTAACACATTATTTACCATTTATTTAGTTATTTGTTCATAATAATCTTAGTATAAATGTAGTTTTATATTTTATTATAATGATGAAAAACATAACATACAAGTTTCCATCTTTTTTCATTATCACTCACATTCAATATTATTCAGTATTAGTTTCAGGTGCACAACATAGTTGTTACACAATCCTATAATTTACAGAGACATGTTCTGGGAAATGCAAGGTCACATAACCAAATGTGGAAAAGCAAATTTTATGGACCTGAACAATGAATGTGTAAGGATGAATGCTGTGGCACGTATCCCCAGGCTTGAATGGAGACCCACAGAAACTACATAATCCTGAGCCGGTGGATATAATATTGGCCTCTTTAATGTCTTCATAAACAAGTCTGGATATTTCCCAAATTTTGCAGTCATTAGTGACTCACTTCTCTTGGAAATTAGAATGAGTTCTTTAGAAAAGGCAGCTGTCTAAAAACAAGGTCTTGATAAAACCAATCAAAAAATTGGCTCTGGAGGAGAGAGCATTAAAACCGGATTACAGTGGCTTGAGTGAAGACCTAACAGTAGGAAAGACCCTATACAAAGCCATATAGGTGTGAAAGCACATATGGACTGGTGTCTGTAATGTAGGAGCATGTTTGTATGGCAGTACGTGTGTGGGAGGTGTGCCTATGTAAATAGATATGTTATTGATTAGCCTGGAGATTTAGCAAGCTTGTGAATTGGACCAGATTTGCATTGTTGAAAAATATACTGAAGTAGAAGAAAGACTAGTTTGGAAACCAATGCAGAATTAAGATACAATGGTGATGTAAACTTAATTATTCTGAGAAAGTCTAGGTCAGAGAGACATTCTAGGCCTTGACTTACAAAAATACATAGAAAAGACCTGGTTCCTCGGGCTCACAATACTCATAGACTTCATTTGAAATGGAAAATTTAAATTAGGCATATATCTGTCCTGTCCTATCAAGATGAAATTCTACATACATATAGTGCCATTTACATGGGTCTTCCCTTATGAAGGCAAGCAGAAGTGAACTCTAGATCTGCACTACAAATCTTTCTAGCTATAAATTGTCCCAATCACAGACAGGTTTAGCTGTTATTTTTAAAATGTAAAGAAGTTGTTTGATTTCTCATTTTACATTTATGAGTGAATTTTAAGATGATATTCATGGCATGCAAAGATTACCTGCACTTCAATAGAAATGGGAGGATATTTGGTGGTGCTGGGTAGTTTTATTCACATATCAATTTTGCACAGGAGATTTTCAGCACTTGAAGCTACTTGGTGTTCTACAGCTCTGTTATATGATATGGAAATACCCTTTCAGCCCAGCTGGCAAGGCTCAGTGCTTGAGGGTCAATCCATGAGCCAGGAGGTCATCTTTCAATTTCTGGGCAGGGCACATGCCTGGGGTTGCAGGCTCAATCGCCAGTAGGGGGCATGCAGGAGGCAGCTGATCAATGATTCTCATCATTGATGATTCTCTCTCTCCCTCTCCCTTTCTCTCTGAAATCAATAAAAATATTTTTTAAAAGATATAAACTTTCACAGTGAATTTTTATGAATATAACAAGAAAATTTAAATATATTCTATAAGGAGCAATGATAAAACAAAACACCTAAAGGTTATCCTATAATTTTTGTTTAGTAGGTTTCAATCAGGTTTTGGGCCTTGATGCAATCCTAACAAAGGTGATCACAATTTTATTATTAAATGAGAGTTCAATTAACTTGGCTACAGATTTCAACTTTTGATTAACAAAATAATTGTCATAATAAATTCCTTAATAATTTTAATACTAGTGGAGCTATAGAATTCTCCTATTCTTTATTCTATAACTCAACCCTAACATTAATGCTAACAATAATCACAAAATATAGGTATTTCTGGTGGCTCACAAACAGAATGATGATAATAGCCTCATTTGCAAGAATTAATGATTTTAGTGAAAATGTTTTCATAATTTATAGACTCTAGTGACCTCAGGGAAGATTCTGCTTCTAGTTCAAAGGTTAAAAACTCAAATACCCATGTGGGCCAAGGAGGTCATTTAACTGTGTAAAATAGATCAAAGACTTACTAAGATGGGATGAGGAGGGTGATAAAGTAGCAAGGGCAGCCCCCACAGAAAAGCATTCAATTAAAAAGATTGAAAAATGGTTATGGATATACAAAACACATTTCCTGGCCAACCCACTTTTGTGGACATCCCATTGAATTAATTAGCCATTTCAGTTGGGCAGAAAGTTAGGCTGTCTTTATCATGTTCAGGCTACCCTACCTCACATTTAACACCCGCATTTTTCGAGTCATGGGGAATCTCTGCATGACAAGTCATCACATGGAGAGACATCACAATAAACAGGGGCTATAACAGTGGTCCTCAACCTTCCTAATGCTGCAACCCTTTAATACAGTTCCTCATGTTGTGGTGACCCCCAATCATAAAATTAATTTCGCTGCTACTTCATAACTGTAATTTTGCTACTGTTATGAATCGTAATGTAAATATCTGATATGCAGGATGTATTTTCATTGTTACAAATTGAACATAATTAAAGCATAGTGATTAATCACAAAAACAATATGTAATAATATATGTGCTTTCCAATGGTCTTAGGCAACCCCTGTGAAAGGGTTGTTCGACACCCAAAGGGGTCGCGACCCACAGGTTGAGAACCACTGGACTATATGATGAGTTGCCTCAGGGATTTTTGACCCTAAGAATATTGAAATTAATAGGCAGATTTGAAAAGTATTCAAACAGGTCTAACTAGTTATTTTTAAAAAAATATTTCACTTGATTCTATTCCATAGATGAGTATGTATTATCTTCTGTTCAGCTAAAGTGTGGCATCACTGATTTCATATATGTCTGAATATATTTTTCTTCTAGATTAGGGGGACAGTAAATTTTACTGTAAAAATTCAGATAGGAAATATTTTAGGCTTGCAGGCTATATGATCTCTGTGACAATTCCTAAATTCTCATGTTGTAGTGCAAAGGTAACCATAGACAATTCACAAACAATATATAAAGTTACTTTGACTATGGGTTACATGTTGTGCTTAACAAAATAATTGTCATAATGCATTATAACTTGAATATTATTAGAGAGATACAGTTCTTTCATTATGCTAATTATTTTGAGATTCATCCCATGCAGTAGCTGGCATAATTTTTTATAAATATACTAGAGGCCTGGTGCAAGAAATTCATGCACAGGTATAGTCCCTAGGCCTGTCCTGTGATCAGGGCCATCTCCCTCGGCTGCCTGCAGCCAGCCCCATACCCCACCACCACCCAACCCCAGTAACCCATTCGCCACTGGGTGATTGGAGCCTGCCGGCCAGGGGGAAGAACTGAGAGGTCAGCCATTCTGTCTGCTCACCTGCCCCACACCTGCCATGGTTGCCCTCTGTGTGTGGGGTGACTGGTGGGGTGGGGTCCTAGGCCTGGCGCCACCCGCATCCCCCACCACCCAACCCCGGTTCCCCTTTCACCATTGGGAAATTGGAGCCTGCCGGCTGGGGATAGGAACTGAGAGGTGGTCAGTGCGCATCATAGTGACTGGCGGAGCAGTCATCCTGGTTGTTCCACCATTAGGGTCAATATGCATAATACCCTTTTATTATAAAGGATAGAGGCCCGGTGTACAGGTGGGCTGGCCAACCTGCCCTGATGGGGGTCCCGATTGGGTAGGAGGTCTCCACCGGGGGGGGGGGCTGGCTGGGGCGAGGAGCCAAGGGTGGTTTGCAGGCTGACCACACCCCCGATAAGGGTGGGATCCCCTCTGGGGGCGGGACCAGCTGGGGCAAGTGGCGGCAGTTGTTCTGGTCTCTCTTTGTTCTGGTTGTTCTGACATTTTGGTCGCTGGATTTAATTATATAGGATGTTTACTGATTTTCAGAGAAGGAGAGGAAGAGAGAGAAACATCAATGTTGAGAGAGAATCATTAATCAGCTGCAGCCTGGTTGCACCCCCACGGAGGATCGAGCCTGCACCCCAGGCATATGCCCTGACCTGGAATCAAACCATGACCTCCTGCTTCTTAGGTCAATGCTCAAACACTGAGCCACATCGGCTGGGCAACAAGATCCTTTGTAAGTAATTCTTTTATTTATGGTTTTTTTTAATGAATAATTGAAATAAAAATATAATACTCCTAATGCAATAAAAACCAAGAGGAGTATATGTAAGTATTGACTTCATAGTTGGTAAAATACATAACACATTGATGAACCCAAGCAGAAGCTCATACAGAAAATTTTATTAGCAATAGGTGTTAAATTTACAGATATTGTGGAATCAAATTGTCCATACACAGTGAGGCACTCATGGTGAATACTGACTGAGGTTCAAATGAGAGAGACACACTAGCCAAGTGAGTAGTAAATAGAAAATTGTCTAATCCTCTTTGTCCCCTGAATCCTCCTCTTTGGGTTTGGAGAGGAGTTTCATTACTCGGTGTATAGGAGTCTTCACAGACTCATAGTTCCATCCCTTCCTCTTAAACATCTTCTCAATCACATCTGGCATCCTGTAGCCCTTGCTTACAATGAAATCTTTGAAGGCAATTGGTCCATAAAGTTCATCAATAATGTCTGGTTCAATGCCCTCCATCGGTCAAATGTTCCTTGTCAGGGACGACTTTAGGGTCGGGCAAAGGCTGGCCATTGACCAGCTTTTTCCAGGATTTGGGGTCCAGGTACCATGCTCCCTACCTTATCTTCTCCCGTTCTTGTCAGGCCCCCATCAGAAGACTTGGGCAGTGTTCTGCCAAAATTCCCAAGACTGTAAAAGTACTTGTTCACTAAAAAGGTGTAAATGTGGATGTTTATTTAATTTTTATATGTCTACTTAGGTTTAAATATTTGTAAATAAATAGAACCCCCGGTTAGTTTCCTGGTGTATTCTGGAGCAGCCCATTCAGTCTTGACAGAGCCAATGGGATCAGTAACATCTAAGAAGACACCAGTTCTAAGAGCCACCGGACAAACTGCCTGTTTCCTTGGACATCAAAGAGGACTGTGGACCTCAGAAAGAACACCGTAACTCATTCGTTTCTAGTCATGCCAGAATGCCTGTACCCCTTACTTGGACGTGATCTCTTACAGAAATTACAAGCCACCCATAAGCTTGTTCGAGATGCCCTGTCAGTGCCACCTCGGACTCTGTACATCCTTTCCAGCCTGGGGACTTGGTGTGGGTAAAGAAGTTCACGACCCCAGGACTCACCCCAACTTGAAAAGGACTATACCTGCAGAAAATTGTATAATAGACTCAGATGATGCCTGCATCTTCATAGACATGGCTTCAGAAAGACAAGGACAATTTTACCTTATATAGAAAAGTCAAAGAATGGACTTTAGTCACCTCCCTAAAATGTTTTATAGCCCTGCCATATCTCATGTTTAGCAGTAGAGGATTCGGCTGCCTGAAGCGGCCATGATGCCAATATTATGTTTCATTGTATTAATATGTTGTATTAACCTTCAATTCTCTTGCAGGTTTGAATGTAGCTGTCAGCAGTTGCTGTAGACCTGTGTTGGTCTACAGTCCTTGGTAGTCTTTGGGAGTAACTGGCAAGTGTTCAGTTTCCCATACTAAAGGCCATTGTTATGGCCATATGTTAACTGTCCTGTAAAGGGACTATGTGGGGTGAACCCCCAAAAGTAAAGGATGTCTAGCTGCCAAGAGGGCAGGTGCCCAACTAGGTAAAGAAGAATACCCATCAGGTTTTGGTCTCTATTAAGAGACAGTTAACAGTTGGCAGCCTGTATACTATCTTGAAGGCCTGCGTGACCATGCCCATGTCAGGGGTGGTACATACCTCATACCTCAACTGTAAAAGAAAACTAAAAACGGCCTGTTTGGAATAGAAGGTCTAAGGCATAGTCATACATTTTTAAAGAACATAGAGAAAAGATTTAAAGACTGGTTTAAAAGTATAAAATTTATAAAGGTTATATACATGATAAAAAGAAAAAGAGAAATGTTAAAAGACAATGAATTAAATGGTACAGGCCAGTAAGTCAGAAAGAATAAATAACTTACATTCTGCCTCACTAAACAGAGGGTAAATAGTTATGCCAAAGTACTTAGAGAGGACTGATAAAAGAAATCCAGCAGTTACTGTTTTATTATAACTCTGAAGAGTCCATGAAAAAGGACTAACGAGAAAAATCAGAAGATCTTAGAGCAGATCAGCATGTTTTTCTCCTTATATAATTCCTCTGAAATTTGGCAATGCTAAAAAAAAAGTCATGGCAATACCTGTCTTTGCATGAAATCAATAAGACCGGTTTTCAATAGTGATTTTATTAACCGGAAACTTTGACTGGAGTATCATGTTTTAAAGAAACCTGTCTGAACTCTGAAGACTTGAAGCCAATAAGAGTGCCACGGAGAAAGCCTGGTATCCTACTTGGAAGCCCTGAAGATGGCTGGCGCTGGGGCGTCAGGCCCATGCCCTACCATCACTGGTGGTTGGTAAGAGTAGAAGGGGAGCAATAAGGACGCCTCTGCGTCCCTGCGGAACCCCCACACACTCTGGGCCGCAACGAGTAGGAGGGCTACAGAGATGGGCCTTAAAGCCTAGAGCGTGGGCTCAGGTGGAGTTGCTACAGGTGAGGAATTCACCTAACACAGCAGATACTGCAGGCAGGCCTGATGGCAGCTGGATGGCTTGGCTTCCTGGCCCTATGGGGCACATTAAGATTCAATCATGAAATTCCAGCAAAGATAATCAGTTACCATTCTTGTGTTTATGCAAACATCAGGCCAAATTGAATACAGTAGATAAATTAGTCTTGATTTGGCTTTTTCATAGCCATAGAGGAATTTTAAGAAGAAAAATCCTATTTCAATAGAAGTTGTTAAAGCTTCTTTCCCTTCCACCAAAACATTTGTAATAGTTTGTCTCTGCCAGGTCATCAGCCCAGATCCTTCTGTGCCCAGGACAGCAGGGAGCCTGAGTAGAAGGTGACCTCTAACCAGACACACCCTCAAGAAGACAGCGGACCTCGGCGGACCCCTTGTAACCCTCCTGATGCTGTTGACTTTCGGCCCTTGCATTATCAACAGACTAGTCCAATTTATCAAAAAGTGTACAAATGTAATTCAGTTGATAGTTCAGTCCCTCTCATGATTGAGCCAGAAGTTCCAAGACAAGGGGGGAATGAAGGGACAGAACGGAATTGATAGCTGTGTCTCTAACTCCTCTCCCTGAAAAAGCCACAGAATGTATCAGTTACTCAGCCTGCCCTTATCTCAGCCAATGGGAAAGCGGGGGAAACTAGCCCAAGGCCAAGAGTATGCTAGCCACCCCCCTGTCTTTGTGTAACCAGACCCTAGCTGCACCCTGCCCTTGCGTCACTAGCCCCCGGCCCTCACTCAACCAACCAGAATCGGCCAAATCAGTGGTCAGAATGTGCACCCACCCCCTACCCCAAGCCCTATAAATTCTTTGTTCCCTTGGGACTCGGGGCTCTCTCTCGCATCCAGCAATGGAGGCGGAGGGAGACCAAGCCCGGGCTTGAATAAAAGGACTCTTTGCTTTTGCATCGGACTCGGCTCCCTGGTGGTCTGTCTTGGGGGATCTTGAAATCTGGGCATAACAGGACAAGGGCTCCTGCGGCCCAGACCCTAGCAGCCACTTCTTGCTGGGCTCTGGCTTCTTGTCGAGCTTCGGCCCTGATTGCCACGGCTTGATCAGCCCCCACTCTATGAGCGCCTCCTTCCTCAGGTCGGACTTTAACAGCCACCCCTTGTGGGGCTCCGGTAAGGGCCACTGCTGGCACGCCATGGCACCCTTGGACCAGGGCGCCCAGGGGCCTCAGGGGTTTGTTGTCCCAGCGGCCTCGTTGCTAGGAGACCATTGCCAGGTGCAGCACCATTCTTATTCATTCCCCAGGCCGTTCAGCAGGCGCCCCTGCATAGCCTGCATTGTCCCTGGATGGCCCGCAAGGTTGCATTTCTTGCTTGTGGCACACCATAGGTCAGCTTCCCATTCATCTTTTGATGGACTTTTTGATTGATTCCAGTTTGAGGCTGTTTGGAAATCATGGGGTCACAAATATTTCGCGTTCAGATCTTCATACAAGTACTTTCATTTCTCCTGGATAAATTATAGGTAACAATTGATAGGGGGGAGGTTCTGAGAGCCATGTTTTTTCGATGTACTCACAGCCCTCAGGTTTTGATATTTGCCTAAATATGGGTGAGGTGAGTGAGGCATTGGGTATACAACTTAAGATAGCACCCAAAATCACCCTCAGAAATCAAGATCAGTTATCTTTTAAGGTAACATTTCAGCATAATCAGAAAAACATTGCCATAGTAAAGCCTGAGGACAAAGGATAGGTCAGTACCCTACTACGGATCCTGTCTTTATTTAAAACCCATGTGTTCTTCACCATCCATTTTCTTTTTACAAATAATATTTGCCCTTTTTGGATACTGTTGTGTTTCTTGGAAACTGTTTGATTCTTTGGGATCCTTTTTAAGATTTGATTTAAATAAACAGAGCAGTTCCCTGTGATAGTGCATGGCTAAATACTGTTAGACCAAGTGGTATGGTTAATTAACTGTTCCTCACTACTGAAGCAAGACCCTTCCAAGTAAAGTATTCAATGTCTGTGCATCTAGAGATGTTCTAGTCTGGCTGACAGTAAAGGTCACTATTGCAGGCCCTGTGTGAGTATCAGTTATCAAGAATCCTTTCCAGTGGTTTCTTTCCTGGCTTCTAATAATGTATTCACACAGGAGCTGATCAGTAATCCCCTGAATCATTCTTGTGGGGTGCAAGATTCTGGAGTTCCCTCTCTTTCTCTCATTTTGCTCTCTGGTTGTCTGCCTTGAGATCTCTACCCACCTTCTTCTCTATAGTGTCTTAGCTCCATCTCCTCTACATAGCGTGACTGCTGGTCTTTGCCTCTCTGAGCTGTGGCCTAGAAACGGAAGGAATGTGGAGCCATCATAGGAGTTACCTCATTTATTTCCTATCTGTGAGGCATCTGTCCCTGCTTCCTGATGTCCAGTGTCTTTCATAAATTTATCTTATTTTATTTCATTATTTTTTCATGTGTTCCAGGGCATATATCTGATCCCTGTTACTCTACTTTGGCCAGAACAGAAAATATAATTTCCTTTTTTTGTTTCGTCTCCCTCAATTTGTGAGTCTGCCTTTTCAAAGGTCTCCCATGACTTCTGAGCAATCATAGGGAGAAAGCCCTCCAAAGGGCCACGAGTGTTCACATCTTCAGGAGATGGACAGCCCTTTGTGAAGTCGGGCTGTCCATCTCCTGGTACCGTAAATTATTGCTATTCTCCATGATTAGAAATTGTAGATCACACCCACATTATTGAAACAAATGCCTCTTTTAAAATCCATACCAACTTATTTTTCTTTTTTCCCTAATACTCAGGATAAGCATCTTCTAAAAATTCCAAAAAGCAAATAGTAAACACCTTAGCATGTCGCATTAGGTGTTTTACAGTTTCAATGCAGCATGGCTTTTTCTTGGTCATAGCCAATAATACACTAATACACAAATTACAGATTAGATGTAATTCTTCAACCATGGCAGCAACTTGAATCTTGTCCTAAAATACATTTTTTATTCATTTACTTATTCAGCATACATTGGTTCAGTTCTCCTTTTGTATGAGGCAGTGTGTCCAATACTCAAACTATTGCAATTAAAGATACAAACACTATATTTTCCCTGTAATCAAATTCCTATCAATTTTTGCCATCTGATTATTTTAAAGATTTTCTTCAGACTTCACACTTGAAGTACATTCTTTCTGAGTAAGTGTTGAGTGAAGCAGGCTGAGATTGCAAATCAATAAAGTAGAATTAAATATATTAATACAGCTAAGATGACTTAAGTGGTTGGTATAAGTTAAAATATGAAGCTAAGGAATAGAAAATCAGTGACCATGATTCAATGGGAACTCAATCTATTCTAGAAATCATTGCTTTTAAATTAGTATTATTATTAATATCATTATTAATATTAATATTATTGTCTCCTGCAGTATGAAGCACAGGGAGAATATCTCCATTAAAGGATAAAAACGAAGTGACATTTTCATAAGAAAAATGATAAGTAGCCAAAAGGTAATGCCCACTATATTTAAACCCCTTTAAAAGTTCACTATTGTCCCCATTTGTCATGTGACATATACTGTTTCCAAAGAGGAAAGATAGATGTGCAACAGAAATTACATGTACCCGATATCGAAATTATCAAGTGAATCCTAGCTGTTTTGGATCATTGGATAGCAGTGATGGTGAACCTATGACACACAAACTCATTTTTTTTGGTTGATTTTTCTTTGTTAAATGGCATTTAAATATATAAAATAAATATCAAAAATATAAATCTTTGTTTTCCTATGGTTGCAAATGTCAAAAAATTTCTATATGTGACACTGCACCAGAGTTAAGTTAGGGTTTTTCAAAATGCTGACTCACAGAGCTCAATAGTTTCGCCAAGAGCCTCATCCTGGGGACTGAAGTTTCCCAGGTAACATTTTGGTGAAGGTCACATGCTCAGGTGGTGGGGGCAAGAAGGCTCAATCCCCAGTAGGGACCTACAAGGGGCACCTGATCCATGATTCTCTCTCATCACATGTTTCTATCCCTCTTTCCCTCTCCCTATCTCTCTAAAATGAATATATATATATATATATATATATATATATATATATATATATATATATATATATTGCCAATGAAATATAATGAATGAGCATCAGGTGTTACAAATAATGTTTCTAGAGCTCGCTTCACTCTTAAATACAGGAGGTTACATTACTGTATGAACATCAGCATCTTCCAAGTATTCATCCTACACTGGCTATGGCAGTTAACATTAGGAAATATGGCTATTGAAAATGGGCCTGCTGTAGTTGTTTACCAATTCCCAAAGCAAATATTTCTGAAGCCTGATTACTGATGTAGAGTACTTATCTTTCTAAATTGTCCCATTTTTTGCTTCTTAGACAGCATGCAAAGATTGAGTCTTACAGGTAGTTGTTACCATAACTTTGATCACTTATAATAAGCACATTTAAGATAATTCTGATACCTTGTAATGTAACAACATTTTTCAACATCAGATTATTCCTCTAACTTCACCTTTTAGTTTTCATTTTTAAAAAAATCAAAATGACATTGTTTCTGGATCTATTTTGTTTATGGATTTATTTTGTTCATTAGATTCCACATATGAGTGAGATCATGTGACAACCTTTCTCTGACTGGCTTATTTCATTTAGCATAATACTCTCCAGGTCAATCCATGCTGTTGCAAATATTTCTATCTTGCAAGTACTTCATCTTTCTTCTAATAGTTTCCTTCTATAGTAGACATTTTATTTTAATTGTATAAATCTATTTTCTTCCCTTGAAATTCTGAGAACAGGAATTTGAATTTTTGGCAAAATTATCTTTTATTTCGATATTTTATCTGATTTTTCTTCTAAATGACATAGTTTTGTGTGTTTATTGTGATCTTCTATTTTACCTTCCTCATACATCTGGCATACCTTTTTCATTTATATTTATGAATAAAGGACTTACTTCATTCACCTCGGTAAGTAGCATGGATCAGATCTAGAATTGTGATGTCCATTTCACTACTAGGGTTTTGCTCAAAATGGGAGAGTGGAGTGTGTCAGTTATTCAGTTGTTTTCTCCTTTGGGGATACATGGCATAGAGCTTACAGGTAGGATAGGAACCCTTTCTGATGCCAAAACAAACACAATATTTCTTGTCGAGTAATACTCCCTCCACGTTCTGCGTGGAGTAGGGTTCGGTATCTGAAAGAGGAGCCGCAAACAAATGAGAGAAAAAGACAGGAGATAATTTTGCAATATTGGGGGACCAGGCGGGCAAGTCCCGAAGGACTTCCTCCACTGCTCAGGCTGCTCCAATCTTTTATTGATCTGGAGTAGCCCTTAGGGTAAGGAGGTTTCAATGACACACAGATCAGCAAACAATTTCCAGGAATAGACAAAGTATCTGATTAGCTCATCAATAGATTTCTGGGAGTAGGCAGAGTATCTGATTAACAATAATCAACCAGGATCTACATAAGTATCTAAGGAATTAAGGGAACTAAGGTGGGGATGCTTAAACTATTATTACCTAAATTAACTGGGTGGTGCACAGTTCTGACCTTTGCTAGAACTTCAAAGGTTACTAGCTTTTGGGGGGTCTCTGTCTAAACTCAGCTAGTGAAGACAATGAATGGACTCTGGCAATTTCTCACATTGGAACGCTAGTGTTTTGTCCTTCTAGGAAAATGTGTCCTATTGTTTTCCTTCTCTGCAGGTCTGTAATTGTCTTACATTCATTCACTGTCTTGGAGTGTAGTTTGGGGAGATTAAAAGGCTCAGATGCCAAAGATCTTTACTGTACTATGTAAGTAGGGGTAGGGGAGAGTTAGAGCTGAGCAAGTTAAAACAGATCTGCTATTCACAGAGCAGCTATTTACTCTCACAATTGACCAAGGACCATCCACAGTGTAGCAATTTCATTTACTCTGATCTTAGAGTAAGGGGTCTCCATCTTTCCACCCAGAGGTTAACAAATGTTAATATTTGCATATTTTAGTAAACCAAAAACTGTAGGTTAAATACAAGAATCCTTTCTTTTAGGCCCTGCCCAATCCCATTCAATTCACCCTTTTCCCAGAGGTAAGCACAGCTGTGATTTAAGGATATGTTTTATATGTTTAGCATGAACATTCACCCTCATTCAAAGGGCCAAAGACCTTCCACCTGACTGCACCCTCAATACATTGTTAATAAGGTGGAGGTTAATTTTGTGTTTTCCCAGGTGCCACGAAATACCTCCTCCTCCATCCAGTTTCACATGGAATAACTCCTCCTCCATGCAGGGTCCCACGGAATACCTAGTACTCCATGCAGGGTCCAATGGAATCGATCCTCTCTCCCTCCATCAGGGTCCTATGGAATCCCTCCTCCGTCCTCCCTCCATCAGGGTCCTATGGAATCACTCCTCCCTTCATCAGGGTCCTATGGAATCACTCCTCCCTTCATCAGGGTCCTATGGAATCCCTCCTCCCTCCTCCAGCAGGATCCTAAGGAATTCCTCTTCTCTCTATCCAGGGTAGTAAGGAATCCCTCCTCCCTCCTCCATCAGGAACCTATGGAATCCCTCCTCTCTCCTCCATAGGGATCTTATGGAATCCCTCCTCACTCCAACCATCTGGGTCCTATGGAACCCCTCCTCCCTCCCTCCAGGGTCCTAAAGAATTCCTCCTCCCTCTATCCAGGGTCTTATGGAATCCCTCCTCGCTCCCTCAGGGTCAAATGGTATTCCTCCTCCCTCCATCCATGGTCCTATTGACTGCTCCTCCCTCCTCCCTACAGGATCCTATTGAATCCCTCCTCCCTCCCTCCAACTGGATGCTATGGAATCCTTTCTCCATCCCTCCATCTGGGTCCTTTATACTCTATCCTACCTCCTCCAACCAGGATCCTATGGAATCCCTCCTCCCTCCATCAGGATCCTATGGAATCCCTCCTCCGTCCTCCCTCCATCCAGGGTGCCGAGCTGCACTAATTGAGGCCTGGGTGGAGACTCCTGGATACCGGTTTTAAAAGTTAAATGTGAGTATTTGCACACAGGAATCAGAGAAAGACCTTTATTTATTTAAGAACCAATGGCTTTATTTGAAGAGACAGCGAACCTTGAACATGAAACTGAGGTGCCCGTTTTGCACCGGCAATGTGGCCATGAGCATCCGGGCACGGGGCAGGGAGGCCCCCACGGCTCTCGGGAAGGCAGTCCCGGTCAGTGCTCCTCTCCGTCGCCCAGGGTGAGCTTGTGGAGCAGGTCCTCCTCCAGGCCGGACTCGGGGGGCTGCATCTGGCGCAGCTGGCTGATGTGGCCGCCCAGCTCCTGGAGGAAGGCGGCCTGTGGGTGCAGGCAGTGGCTCTCCAGGAACTCGCACAGGTGGGCGTCCTCCCGGTGGGTGGCCAGGCGGTGCAGGTGCCACAGGCCCTGGTCCACTCTCTTCGCCATGAGCAGGGCCTGCTCCAGGGCCATCAGGCTGCTGTCCCACTCGTGCTGCGGCCGGGGGACCACCTCCAGCAGGACCCGGCCCCCGCGCTGGCTCTGCAGCCACACCAGCCTCTCCGCCTGCTCCCTCTTCTTGAGGGCCCGCTTCTGGAAGTACTGGGAGCCCTGCTGCCAGGCCCGGCTCTGGAAGTAGCCGGCGATGGAGGTGTACACGGAGGCCGCGTAGAGCTCCAGGCCGATCTGCTGGTTGATGGCGGCCTCGCAGTCTGGATGGTAGCCCTGGCGCTCAGAGGAGGGCGGAGGAGTGGCCATGTCTGCAGGCGCAGGAGCGGTCAGAGGCCGAGTAGGAGTGGAGGAGGCCGGAAGGTCACAGGTGCAGGCGGCTGGAGTCTCAGAAGATCCTGGGTGAGGGCAGGGCACCGGAGACAGGCGGCTGGGGTCTCGGAAGGTCCCGGGTGAGGGCAGGGCACCGGAGATAGGCGGCTGGAGTCTCGGAAGGTCCTGGGTGAGGGCAGGGCACCGGAGACAGGCGGCTAGAGTCTCGGAAGGTCCTGGGTGAGGGCAGGGCACCGGAGACAGGCGGTTGGGGTCTGGGAAGGTCCAGGGTGAGGGCAGGGCACCGGAGACAGGCGGACGCAGCGAAAGGACACGCGGGAGGCTGCGGGCCGCTGGCGGTGGCGGTTGGCTCTGAGGGGACCGGAAGCAGTGACCTTTACTCAGGGCCTGGGGGAGGGGCGGGGGGCCCTCACAGGGGGGCGTCAGGGGGGCCCGAGGAGGCGGGCAGTGCTGATCTTCTCCGGATTCCATGCTCGACTCATGCTGGGCCCTGGCCTTCCTGGCATTTTAAAATGTGACCCATGAGGACAAGTGCGACTGCTGCCAGGACATCAACCGCACTTGGTTTCTCGGAGCAACTTGTGTGACTGTGGTCCTGATGGGGTTGTTTCCTTAACCACCGCCCAGCCCTTTTTGGGAATCATTGTTGCATCAGCATGAATCCCAAAGCTTCATCAGAATGACGTCAGCGTCCGCGCCCACAGTTCCCACAGCCTGACCCGGGTCCTCGGCCTGGTGACGCCAGCGACCTCCACTTCCTCCTGTTCACCATCAAGGCCCCCTCTCTGCCGGCAGAGCCCGGCCTCCACAGCCTCACAGACTCTCCGCCTCCCATCTTCCCTCCTGTGAACTTGCCTTCCCCCCCTTTACTCTGTCTCCTCTCCATCCCTCAGCACAGCCCAGACACCCATTCCTCCAGCCCTGTCTGCCCCAACGGGGACAGTTCCCGTGGTCTCAACGCTGACATCCTAAAGATTCCATCCAAATGCTATTAGATTGGTAAATGAATTTAGTAAAGTTACAGGATAAAAAATTAGTATTCAGAAATCCATAGCATTTTTATGTACCAATCATGAAACATCAGAAAAGAAATTTAGAAAACATCCCATTTACAATTGCATCAAAAATACCTAGCAGTACATTTAACCAAAGAGGTAAAACGTCTGAACTCTGAAAATAATGACACACTGAAGAATGCAACTGAAGGGGAAGCAAATAAATGAAAGCATATACTGTTTCTTATGGATAGGAACAGTTAATGTAAAAAATGTCCATAGTACCAAAAGGATTATATACATTCAACACAATCAATATCAACATACCAATGGCATTTACCATAGAACTGGAACAAATAATCCAAAAATTTATATGGAAAAACAAAGACACCAAATAGCCACAGCAATCTTGAGAAAGGAGAACAAAGTTGGAGGTATCATGCTACCATTGATAAAACTATTCTACAAGCTCACAGTAATCAAAACAACATGGTACTGGCATAAGATGTATAGATCAATGGAACAGAATAATCCAGAAACAAACTCACACCTATACGGGACATTAATCTATGGCTAACGAGGGAAGAAGTTACAATGGGATAAGCACAGTCTAGTCCAGTGATGGCGAACCTTTTGAGCTCGGCTTGTCAGCATTTTGAAAAACCCTTACTTAACTCTGGTGCCCTGTCACATATAGAAATTTTTTGATATTTGTAACCATAGTAAAAAAAAGACTTATATTTTTGATATTTATTTTATATATTTCAATGCCATTTAACACAGAAAAATCAACCAAAAAATGAGTTCGCCTGTCACCTCTGACACCCGTGTCATAGGTTTGCCATCACTCTAGTCAATAAATGGTGTTGGGAAAACTGGAGAAATATATGCAAAAATGATACTAGACCATCTTCTTACACTATATATCAGAATAAACTCAAAACTGATTAAAGACTTAAATATAAGATGCAAAACCATAAAACTCCTAGAAGAAAGATAGGCTTTTTGACATTGTTCTTAATGACATATATACACTAGAGTCCTGGTGCATGTATTCATGCCTGGGTGGGGTCCAGCCCGCATGCCCCAATCGGGCTAACTCACCCTGGGCCATCCCAGGGGAGGGAACTTGAGAGGTTGACTGGTCAGCACTGTCGTGTAAGACTCCCTCCACTTTCTGTGTGGAGTAGGGTTCGGTATCTGAAAGAGGAGCCGCACAACAAATGAGAGTAAAAGACACGAGATAATTTTGCAATATTGGGGGACCAGGCGGCAAGTCCTGAAGGACTTCCTTCGTGCTCAGGCCTCACCAAGCTTTTATTGATCTGGGATGCACCCATAGCATAGCCCTTAGGCAGGTGACCCCCTAGTAACAAGCAGACTACCCCATCAGCAAGGATTTGCATATTAATAAATGGGGGAGTAGTTTCAGCTACCACTGTCTGGACAAACAGAGGTGGCGCTTAGCTGTGACCTTTGCTAGGGCTTCAAAGGCACCCAACCTTCGGGGGGTTTCAGGGAGCTCTCTGTCTATGCTATCAGATAGTGAAGGCAATAAACAGTTTCCCACATCTCCCCCTTATTTTTTCTTTAAAAAATAATCAAGTCCCAATTTCAATGTCCAAAAATTCTGAGTCCATGTTTCAATGTCCAAAAGTCCATGTGTACATGCCAGCAATGAAATGTTGGTTCTGTATGGTGGAAAATGCACGTCCGGTCCTTTCTGGTCTAGTCCTGGGCAACCTTCAGAGATGCACAGATGCTGACTGCTAGCATGGCAAGGAGTCTTCAACCATCTCCATCTCTGAACTGTCTCTTCTGTCTTTGTGGCTGGCGCAATCTGGTCAGTTTCTCTCTGGTATCCCTTGTTGCAGGAATCCACATGGTTTGGAGTTGTTCTCTGAAAGTATACAAACCTCGACCAAAGGTTAATAAAGGAAATTTTACTTGGGGAATCCTTTTTATATTTGCCCAAATGATTTTCCTTTGGCTTATTTTGACACCACATATGTTTTTCATGGGTGTCTTGCTGTTAGAATTACAAAATGAAAAAAAAAAATTTTTCTAGATGTAATTTAGTTACAAGATATTTTTCCTTACATGGTATTCTTCCACTATCCCCCTTTTTTGATTTAATTAGGAGGCTATGGAAAATTTTTTAATGCAGTCTAGATAACTTTAAATATTTATTTTTTCTGCACAAAAATATGACTGCTTTAGGTTCATTGCATGTTAAGCAATTTTACCATGAAATGAAAATTTTGGTTAATACTATATGAATAATTACTTCTTTCAAGTTAGCCAAATTTAATTAATTTGAAAACTTGACAACTATTTTCCTGTCAAATTTAATATTCTAACAATGATCTTAATTTACACTGTAAATATTAATTGAAAGGATGACTTTCTGTCCTTGTGAAGGCTCTGAGCATTCCTGTTGTTAGGCTAGATTTAGACATAGGGTCTGTTAGCCAAGCCTCCGTTTATCTGGATTCTGATTTCAGCTGGACCAAATCTCTTGTTATTTGGTTCCTGATCTGGGCAGGGCATGGGAAGCAAGAAGCAGCCATGGGGACAGGAGACTTTGCTCAGAAGGGGCGAGTGTTCAAGCCCCTGTACCATTGGGGGGGTGAGGATCTGTGCCCCACCTTTGTTGCACCCCAAGTTTTCTCCTACTGGCCCCCCGCTGTGCCTGTCTTAGGTTGCCCCACCCTGTGGGGTCTTACCCATCGTTGACTACCAACCATCTCTGGGCCAAGTAGGGTGATGTGAGGTTCAGTTCTGTCTCCTTGATAGCCTATGTCCCTCTGGCCTCCATGCCCAGCAACTGCCTTTGGATCTCCTCGCCTGCTGGCGGGGCCCCGGCATTGATCATAGGGAATGCAGGTTTCTTCTCCAGAGAGGGCCCAGCTTATGCCATTGGGCCGGAGACAGATCCATGGTACCAGCTTTTCATGATCCCAGCTTGAACAGAGAGCTCAGATAACAGCTGTAGGCAATTGGAATCCTCTTGCCAAAAAAAAAAAAAAAAAAAAGTCAAGAGAGGTCAATACAGAATGCTTCAGTGCCTTCCCAGGAGGGAATAAATCCCTTCACATTCTCAAAATATTTAAAGAATTAATTTGTAAATTTGTTTGGGATAAATGCATGATATACTGTTGTAAAACATCAAATATTATTAATAAAACTTGTAGAATAATACCATGTAAGAATATTCTTTGCTCTAGGTCATGACAACTTTAATTTTCTAAACTGGCTGTCTCAAGGTTTGGAATGAGGAACCTAGTTTAAAAAAAAGAAGAAATTTACAGAAGCAGAGACAGTATGCTATCTAAATTACAGTTCTGGGTCTCCAGAGCACTGATTTGACACGCTAACTGGAGCCTTCTGACTTTGGGATAGCTATGCTGTCCTTCCCAGGTAAAGGAAAAATGTGCCTTCTAAGACCAGTATGAAACTATACTTTTTACCTGAATTAATTGTTACCATACTTCACTTTACCGTGCCCCAGGTGGTCTCTGGGCTGTTGGTTGTCTGGTTTGTCGTCCTCCTGTTCCTCATCTTCAGTGGACTGCTTGGAGTCGCTGCTCTCTGTGGCTGAGATAGTTGATTGTTTACAGCTACATGTTATGGCTCCAGGCACAAGATCTTCAGTCTGGCTAGATTCCTGATGCAGTTTAATATTTCTATCAGGAATCCATACAGGTTTGGAAAAATTCTCTGGGAATATACAAGTGTACCCTCTGCCAAAAGTTCATAATGGGTCAGGTCCCTTCCATAAACCAGATTCGGGATCCTTCCATTTAACTAGACCATTTTCTTTTGTTTTATTCTGACACCAATGTAGCTCCATAGGTGTCTTTCCATCAGCATCACAAGTGAAAAAATTTAGAGTAATTAAAGCTAGGTGCAGCCTACCTGTAGGTGATTTCTCCATCATCCCTCTTTTATGTTTTTCAAGTTGGGATTTTTAAAAGCTGATGAGACTCTGAAGCCTCCTTTAATAAAGCAACCAATTGATCAGCATGTGCATTCCCCTTAGTTAATGGGCTAGGTAATATGCTGTGAGCCCTGATGTGGGTGATATAAAAAGGGTATTTTCTCTGCTGCACAATCTGTTGAAGTTGCTTAAATAGTAAGAATAAACTTTGGTCACTAAGCCATTTCAACCGGGCAGTTTCAATTCTACTTACTATTTCCGAAGCATAAGAGGAATCAGAAATTATATTAACAGGCTGTTGGAAATCTTGCAACGCAGCCTTAATAGCTTTTAATTCAATTCTTTGCACAGAAGTATGACTGGTCAGTATGACTGGTCAGAATTTATAGTATGATAGGCAGCTTTCCCATTTGATGACCCATCAGTAAAAACAGTTAAAGCTCCAGGAATTGGTTCCTGCCTAGTGTTTTTTGGTATAATGATGGAGGTCTTATATAAAAATTGTAGTAGTTTATATTTTAATAGGTGACAGCTAAGTTCCCCTGAATATCCATTTAGCCCAATTTGCCAATTTTAAGTCATTTTGAAATAATATTTATTCTTTTAACTTTACTTGTCCTAAGTTATGGACAGTAAATGACATTCATTAAATTTCTGGTATTAGTCTTTGGGTAAATTTACATGAACTTCGTTTAAGGAGGCAAAACACAAATTATTTAATTTAGCTTATGAGGCCCAATATATTGATTTTTAATTTTAGTTAGACATCTGAAGGAAACCTCTTTTTATTTCCTTCCAGACAGCTCTCTTTCTCACACAAGCAACAAATGTAAGGAACATGGTTGCCTTTTGAGATTTTAACAAATACTGTCGCAAAGCTATATATTTCAAGTGATTTTTCATTTATGGTGACTAATTATTGTCAGATTTAGTATTTTAACAGCAATCTGTAAATGTTAGCAATTATATTTTTAAAGAGTATACTCTTTGGCTTATTTGCATATACAGAGGAATCATGGGAAGCCTTCAGTAACCTTTTTGGAAGAATTTGCTTTACTAGGATTCAATTGCTTACAAGGATAGTAATTTAAGTAAATATTTTTTAAAAAGCAAAGCAAGTAAATTTAGTATTTAGTAAACTTCTGATTCACAAGGGGCAAACGCTGCACCACTTCCAGCCTAATTTAAAATGCAGCGGTGAGGAGCTTTTAAATAAAAGACATTGCTAGTTTAAATAAAGACTTTGCTACTAATAAATCAATTCTTTCTTTTATTTGGCAGAAACTCCTTATGCAACCAAGCATATTATATTTTGAAATATTGCACTTGGGAAAAAACTTCCAAATACATATCTAATTAAAACATTTTCAACACTTTTTAAACAGTTCTCAACATAATAGGATCTAGTCTTGACCATGGAATCAATTACTCTTAATTGGTTTATGACATATGCATAACTGTGGTTCTACTGAGAATTTAAGATATCTTTTAAAGATGTCTCTATCTACAAGCCTTTTAAGAAATATGAGCTCTATTGTCGGCCCTTATAAAGCCAACTGCTTAAAACATTGGTCTATCATACCACTGAAATTATATTAAGACCATGATTGCTAATATATTAAGCATTAAAAATATCTTCTTAAAAATAGTATTAAATAAATCTGAGAGGTGAGCACACTTTCTGCCCCATCTGCATTTACCCAGTAAAACTCCGCCTTAAAGCTCCACCCCTGAAATTCCATCCTGCCTCAGTGAGCAGACACTCCTTTTGTGATTGGCTAAGTCAGAGGGAGGGGCCTTTGTTGTTCCAAGATGGCGACCCCCAGGGGAGCGGCAGGCCATGCGGCCAACATGGCGGCTGCCAAGTCACACAGCTCAACATTGTGGCTGTCTACACTGTTCTCTGACAGAAAAGATGATTTCCTTATTCTCACAATAAACAAGGGAAAAGCAAACCAAAATCCCTAAAAGATAGATGGCCAACATTATATTGTAGACAAACAGAAATCTCATTAGCTGTTTATACCCTTTATAATTATCTTAAAGAATATTAATCAAATTTAAACTGGTTTTTGTATTAAAAATTTCAGTTGAGATCCTAAAAAATTAATCCTCTTTTTTTTTTTTTAAATCAGACCAGGAAGTAATATATTTTGAATTCCTAATCATTTGAGAGAAAACACATTTTATTTTTTCAAAAAAAGTTATACATTAGATATTTAATTAATTTTTCCTGATTCAATTCGCACCTTAAACTTTCAGAGCTTTAAATCTTAGGTAGCAAATAAAATACTTAGCATTTTTCAAATCAATACTTTTGCATTTAAGGATACATTTCAAATAAAATATAAGGCATTTTCAATTAATAGATTAACTTCTATCTTCTAGACTTCATACTAGGCATACTCAGATCAACATTTCAGTATTGTAAATCTCAATACTTTTAGATGATTTGAACTTCAAAGTTTTAAGTTTCCA
This sequence comes from Myotis daubentonii, assembly GCF_963259705.1. Lineage (NCBI taxonomy): Eukaryota > Metazoa > Chordata > Mammalia > Chiroptera > Vespertilionidae > Myotis > Myotis daubentonii. The sequence continues at coordinate 114,075,249 of NC_081861.1, forward strand.
GCCAATAAGCCTGGCATAGCTGCTAAATTTCAAAATGGTCACAATTTTCCTGCTGGGGAAGTCAAGAAGCAAAACCATAGCTATTCACATGTAAACTTGACTATCAACATCCTGGTGGTACTTGCCTCAGGGCGGGAAATTTCAAAAGAGCTACTTTAAATCGCCTTGGGAAACCTGTCTGCATTTCTTTCTCAGGTTCATCTCCGCCATTTTTAAGACCGAAACAGTCTCGGGTTTTTATTCTGTACACAGCAAAAGGTCAAGTTCAGCTCAAAACTATGCGCACTCATTTTTAAGCTGGCCTTTTCCCTTCACATTTGCACAGAAATCCTGGATGCATTTATAAATTTGTAAAAGCTTTTCAATTACATGAAGGACTTTAATTTTAGAATACTTGGGGAGGGGGTGTCCATATTGGATCGCCACGTGCTCCTTCTTCCCTTTCCCCACATCCTGCTTTTGGGGGAAGTTTCAGCAAATGACTCAGATGGCGTATTTTTCCCAAAGTCATGCTTAATAGAAGACATTTTAAATTTTTTCCTATTTCGCTTTCTAAAGTCATGGCTAGCACCCAAGGTTATCTTAGCCAAAGTTTGGTTGTCATAAGATGTTCTCCAGTAATTTTTAAACAAAACATTAAGTAATCTCATTGCGGGAGAGCTTATAGCTCTGCCTTTTCCTGCTACCTTTGAATCTCTCCACACCAGAGGTGGTTTCAGCAGCGGGGTTTCATTTCTTATTACAGATTTTAGATTCCAAACACAAATTAAGATATTAATTTGAACAAGAAACCACATTGAGGTGACCATGGCATTATTTTTTCAGCCTGATAAAAAAGAGTACCTTTTTCAAGAAAAACAAAGGTTATGTTCTATAATAACATGCAAAAACTGTAAAAGATTACCTTCTAAAATTTTAACATTTTAAACATGCAAATCAAAAGTCTATAATAAAGTTTCTTAGTTTTTAAAAGCCAAATATACCTTTTTAAAGCCGAATCTACTTTTTTAAAGCCAAATCCTGCCCCGTTTGTTAGCCTGGTTAAGAAAACGTTCCCAGTGTACTTACAGACCCGGGCTTCTGTAGATGATCCTGGGCATTGTGTGCGGAGGAATTCCCCTCACCTTTTTTCGGTGAGTTTTCCACACCTTTTCGGTGAAAACTTCCTTTTCTCGCTCCAGCTAGCCCTGCACTTCCAGATTACCCGTTGGGTGCCAGATGTTGAGTAAGACTTCCTCCACTTTCTGTGTGGAGTAGGGTTCGGTATCTGAAAGAGGAGCCGCACAACAAATGAGAGAAAAAGACACGAGATAATTTTGCAATATTGGGGGACCAGGCGGCAAGTCCTGAAGGACTTCCTTCATGCTCAGGCCTCACCAAGCTTTTATTGATCCGGGATGCACCCATAGCATAGCCCTTAGGCAGGTGACCCCCTAGTAACAAGCAGACTAGCCCATCAGCAAGGATTTACATAATAATAAATGGGGGAGCAGTTTCAGCTACCACTGTCTGGACAAACAGTGGTGGCGCCTAGCTCTGACCTTTGCTAGGGCTTCAAAGGCACCCAACCTTCGGGGGGTTTCGTGGAGTTCTCTGTCTATGCTATCAGATAGTGAAGGCAATAAACAGTTTCCCACACAGCACCACCCTGATATGGCCGGTTGGCCAGCCACAGTGCATGTCATAGAAACTGGTCGTTTCAGGCACTTGGTTTTTACATTTACACTGATAAAAGTGAAAAATGCAAGTTTGTGTCACTCTGCTATGTCCCCCAGCCAATCAGGATGAGTATGCAAATTAACCCAACAAAGATGGTGGGTAATTTGCATCGGCCAGTGGGAGAAAGATCAATATCATATGATCTCACTCATATGTGAAAAATAACTAAGAACATAAAGTCATGAAAAAATAGACCTAGAGACATGGAGACATGGAACACACTGGCAACCCTTAGAGCGAAAGCAGGAGAGGGTGGAGGGAGGGTGGAAGAATTCAACCACTGAACTCATGTGCATATATGCATAACCCATGGACACAGACAGTGGGGTGGTGAAGGCTTTGGGGGTAAGGAGCTGGGAGAGGGAAGCAGGGGTAAAAAAAGGGACATATATAATACTTTCAGCAATAAAAAGAAAAGAAAAAAGCCAGCTCTAACCGGTTTGGCTCAGTGGATTGAGCATTGACCTGCAGATTGAAGGGTCCCAAGTTTGATTCTGGTCAAAGGCACATACCCAGGTGATGGGCTCAATCCCTACTAGGGTGTGTGCAGGAGGCACATGATCAATAATTCTCATCATTGAAGTTTTCATCTCACTCCATCTCCTTTCCTCTCTGAAATGAATAAAAATACTTTTTTAAAAAAGCCAAAGCTGTCTTTGGAAATTCAGGTCCCTGTGACCCCAGAACTGAACTTTCACAACATTGCCTTAGTGCACAATACCCGCAGGGCACTTGGAGTCTGCCTTTCCTCCCATCAGGACCACATGTAAACTCACTCCTCATACTGAGGCTGAAGAAGTTAGATGTGAAGTGAGTGGGGAGGTTAAATGGAGGCCAGCTTGCAGTGTGTGGTGGCTAATGACCAGCTAATGATGCAATGACCAGCTAATAGTTTGGATTTAGAGTGGGTTTCATTGGTCTCTGCACTCACCCTCCCCCAAACACACACACTCACAGCCAACTCCTGATTGGACTGTCTCATGAGGAATTGGCCAAGAGGCTCAAGTGTTTGTGAGAAAATGATTGATTTCTAAGAAATCCTTACTGCAAATAGCTGCAGGGTGGGGTGAACAAGAAGAAAAGAGAAGAAAGGGGCTTAAAAAAGGAAACAGTAAGAGGGAGAAGACTATAAAAGAAGAGCCCAGCTGCACAGAGATCTCAGCTACTCCACTGGCCACCTCTTCAGTGTCCCCTGCAGCCCAGGATGAAATTGATTCTGCAGTAAAGAGGCTGTTATTGCTAAAAATGAGCTACAAAGTGACAACCGGGGAGAACTACAGGGCCGACTGCCTTCCAGAGAACCTTGCACCTGGGTTAGTTGCCCAGGTGCCATGGAAGTTGAAGTGCATTTTGTGGACCCCCGAACTGTACAGAGGAACAGTGCAAAAGGCAGTGACTATGACAAGCTCATTGTTCTGTTTGGAAGCAGTGACATTGACCAAGAGCTGATAAACAGAATAGAGAGAGCCAGGGACCAGAGACCGCACCGCTTCCTGCACAGATGCACATTCTTCTCACACAGAGACATGAACCAAGTCCTCGATGCCTATGAAAACAAGAAGCTGTCTCGCCTGTATGTGGGCAGGGGCCCTTCTTCCGAAGCCATGCATGTAGGCCACCACATCCTGTTCATTTTCACAAAGTGGCTGCAGGACATGTTGAATGTGCTCTTGCTCATCCAGATGGCAGATGAGTAGAAGTACCTGTGGAAGTCCTGACCCTGGGCCAGGCCTATGGCTATGCTGTGGAAAACACCAAGGACATCATCACCTGCGGCTTTCACATCAACAAGCCCATCTTCTCTGACCTCGACTACATGTCGTTGAGCCCAGACTTCTACAAGAACATGGTGAAGATTCAGAAACATGTGAACTTCAACCAAATGAAGGCATTTTTTGCATCGCCGACAGTGACTGCAAGGGGAAGGTCACCTTTCCTGCCATCCAGGCTGCTCCCTCCTTCAGCAACTCATTCCCACAGATCTTTGGGTGCGAGATGGACGTTCAGGGCCTCATCCCCTGTGCCATCAACCAGAATCCTTACTTCAGGATGGCAAGAGATTTCACCCCCAGGATCTTCTATCCTAAACCAGCCTGCTACATTCGACCTTCTTCCCCTCCCTGCAGGGGACTCAGACCCACAGGAGTGCCAGCGAACCAAACTCCCCCATCCTCCTCACAGATACTGACAAGCAGATCAAGACCAAGGTCAAAAAGCATGCATTTTCTCGAGGGAGAGACACCATCGAGGAGCACAGGCAGTTTTAGGAAAACTGCCAGGTGGACATGTCCTTCATGTCCATGACCTTCTTCCTCGAGGATGAGGACCAGCTGGAGCGGATCAGGAAGGATTACAGCAGTGGAGCCATGCTGACCTGGGAGCTCAAGAAGGAGCCCGGGGAGGTCCTGTAGCCCCTCCTTGTGGAGCACCAGGCCAGGTGCAAGGAGGCCAGGGAGGAGATAGTCAAAGATTTCTTGATCCCGCCCCACCCAGAGCTGTCCTATGACTTTCAGTAGCGCCCATTTTATATCTGCACAGAAAGAACCATAATTTACCCAGAGGCTCTGTCACATGGCTTCCCATTCCTGGTGTCTGTAACTCTGTGTGTCTGACAGTACTGTTTCTCCCTGTGTCATCCTTTCCAAAGAAACCCTGTGAGCTGCCTGCTCTGTCCATAGTAGGACTTCCATTGGAAATCATCCCACTCCACATAGACCCTTAAAGCCTGATGGTTAGAGAGCCTGTAGTTTAGATGTTCATTTCAGGAAGTTTAATGGTCACAGGCCTATTTCAGCCCATCCTCCCCCCCAAAAAAAACAAACAGAAATGCTGGATGTGCTTTTGACTGAGAGATCTCCCAGCTTGAAAGCTGCTTTTCACACTGAGTATTGGCCCCAGGTGGCTGCTTTTATTAAGTTGAGTCTGTGGGAGAAACTTTCCAGCTCACTTCCTGAAATCCAGACCTCATGTGTTCTCCTGGAACCTCTGCCCTTCCCTGAGCCTCCCCATGCTGCTTCCAGGGACTGGCCCTGAGCACAGGTGCTGTGCCCCCACCCTGTGTCAGCTGAGGGGAATGGGTGTCCTTTGTAGAAACCTTTGACCTGACACTTGATTGGCTGTGAGGCATTGCAAGGAGCAGTGCCCTGCTGGTGTCCTGGGCTGTAGAGAGCAAGCAGCAGCCCCAGGCACCAAGGGAAACATTCAGTCTTGTGCCCTGGGTAGTCTGGGAAAGCAGAAGAATATCCCAGGAAATCCCTCCATGGAGGTGCAGGGTCCACTCCTGAGCACAATATCCTAAATAAACTTCATTTGGTCCCACGGGGGGTGGGTGTAGGGTTGGAATATATATGTGACATACAAACCATGTTTCCTGGCCAACCGACCTTTGTGGACAGCCAATTGAATTAATTAGCCATTTCAGTGGGAAGAAAGTTAGTTTGTCTGTATCATGTTCAGGCTGCCCTACTTCACATTTAACACCCACATTTTTGGAGTCATGGGAAATCTCTGTAAGACAAGTCATCACATGAAAAGAAATTACAAGAAACAGGGACTATCAGATATGATGATATGCCTTAGGGATTTTTGTCCCTAAGAATATTAAAATTAAAAGCAGATTTGAAAAGTGTTCCAAAAGGTCTAACTAAATAGTTAATTTTATAAAAATATTTTACTTCATTCTATTCCATAGATGAGTGTATATTATCTTTCCTTCGGCTAAAGTGTGGCATCATTGATTTAATATATGTATGAATATATTTTTCTTCCAGATCAGGGGGGCAGTAAATTTTAAAGTAAAAATTCAGATAGGAAATATGTTAGGCTTCTAGGCCATATGAACTCTGTGACAATTCCTAAATTCTCATGTTGTAGTGCAAATGTAGCCATAGACAATTCACAAGCAATTCAAAAAATTACTTTGGCTGTGGGTTACAAGTTTTGCTTAAAAAATAATTGTCATAATGCATTAGAAACTGAATATTACCAGAGTGATAGTTCTTTCATATTGCAGGATTATTTTGGGATTCATCCCATGCTTTAGCTGGCATAATTTTTTAAAAAATATGTTTTTACTGATCTTCAGAGAGGGAGAGGAAGAGAGAAAAATATCAATGATGACAGAGAATCATTAATCGGCTGCATCCTGCATGCCCACTCCCCTCACTGGGGATCATGCCTGCAAGCCAGGCATATGCCCTGACCAGAACCAAACCATGACCTCCTGGTTCATAGGTCAATGCTCAACCAATGAGCCACATCGGCTGGGCAACAAGATCCTTTTTAAGTAATTCTTTTATTTATGTTTTTTTTAAATGAATGATTGAAATAAAAATAGAATACTACTAATGCTATAAAAACCAAGAGGAATATATTGAAAATATTGGCTTCATAGTTGGTAAAATAAACACAAACGTAATATTGACGAACCCAAGCAGAAGCTGATTTAGAAGTTTTTATTTGCACTAGGTGTTAAATTTACAGATGTTGTGGAATAAAAGTTGTCTATACACAGTGAGGCACTCATGTTGAATTCTGACTGATGTTAAAATGAGAGCGAGACACTAGCCAAGTGAGTAGTAAATAGAAAATTGTCTAGTCCTCTTTTTCCTCTGAATCCTCCTCTTTGGGTTTGGAGAGGAGTTTCATTACTCGGGGTATAGGAGTGGTCACAGACTCATATTTCCACCCCTTCCTCATAAACATCTTCTCAATCACACCTGGCATCCTGTAGCCCTTGCTTACAATGAAATCTTTGAAGGCAATTGGTCCATAAAGTTCATCAAAATTGTCTGGTTGAAGATGCCTTCCATTGCTCCAATGTTCCTTGGCACGGACAAGTTTAGGGTCGAGCAAAGGCTGGTCATTGGCCAGCTTTTTCCAGCATTTGGGGTCCTGGTACCATGCTCCATACCTTATCTTCTCCCGTTTGGGTTTATAATGGTCTTCTGGTTTTCCGAGTTTCGTTTCCCAGTTACCTTCCTGCAGGGAGAATTTTCTCTGCTTTATTTCATCTAGCTGTTTGCAGGGCCTGGTATTCAAAGGAAGCTGGCTTGTTTCCTTTATTTTGGCTGTATTATCGGTCAGTGGGACATCAAGGTTAATTTCAAACTTTTTCATGATGTCCTCTTTATCATTGACTATGTTTTCAAAATTCTCATTCATCACTCTGCAGAATTCAATCACTGATGATCCTCTTTGTTTTTCATAAACAGGAAGTTTGCGGATATCCATCATGCATGATGCTTTTGTCTCTTCCTCAGGAAACAAACTGCTTAAATCTGACTGGAAACTCTCCTTGGTGGATTCCAGGTGGGCTTTTTCTGCAGGTTCTAGGTTGACCTCCTGGGGAGGCTCCAGGTTGCCCTCATCAGGATGTTCTTCACACAGGTGTGTGGGGGTCTTCTTTCTTTCCTCGGTGCCCTCATAATACGCCCACGTGTCCTCCAGCACCCTGTCAGAATCTAGCACTTCCAGGACCTTGAGCAGGAGGTCTGGAGGGAGATCTTTCTCCAGATTCGGGCAGTTCGCCAGGGAATGCTGGGTCAGGCTGGCTTCAGTGTTCTCTACAAAGGCCTTCCGTGCTGGCTGGGCTGCCAAGAGCGTGGAACACAGGTCTGCTCTCTTGGGCGGCTTCCTGTGAATCTTTTTGGGCGGAGGGCGGGGAATTCTATGAGCAATCAAGGGGGGAAATCCCTCCCAAGGGCCATGAGTGATCACATCTTCAGCAGATGGACAGCCCGTTCTGAAGTCCTCCAGTCCCTCCTCCACAAATACCCACCGCTGGCTGTCCATGGAGGCGGGGCAGTTCCCAAGCTGTTTGTTCTGTCTGCAGAGATAGCAGGAAGGCAACCTGTCCCTGTCCTTGAAAGAGGGCTTACATTTCACGCACAGGGGCAAGGGCTCCAGTGGCCTGAGCCCAGGCATCAACTTCTTTCTGGGCTCTGGCTTCTTGTCGAGCTTCGGCCCTGACTGCCACCGCTTGATCACCCCTGACGCTATGAGCGCCTTCTTCCTCAGGTCCGACTTTAACAGCCACCCCTCATGGGGCTCAGGTAAGGGCCACTGCTGGCCCGCCATGGCGCCCTTGGCCCAGGGCGCACAGCGGCCTCAGGGGTTTGTTGTCCCAGCGGCCCAGTTGCTAGGAAACCATTGCCAGGTGCTGCCACATTCTTATTCTTTCCTGAGGCGGGTCAGCACGCGCCCCTGCACAGCCTGCATTGTCCTGGGATGGCCCGCAAGGTTGCATTCTTGCTTGTGGTAGAGAACTATTCCCGTGTATCGGCACAGGGCAGCTGCCCATTCATCTATTGATGGACTTTTGGATTGGTTCCAGTCTGAGGCTGTTTGTAAATCAAGTGGCCATGAATATTTCACTTATTCACATCTTCATACAAGTACTTTCATTTCTCCTGGATAAATTATAGCTAGGAATTGAAAGGCGGGTGCTTCTGAGAGGTTTGTTTTTTCTTATGGACTGTACTCACAGCCCTCAGGTTTTGATATTTGCCCAAATATGGGTGAGGTGAGGCATTGGGTATACAACTTAATGTGGCTCCCAAAATCCCCCTCAGAAATCAAGATCAGTTATCTTTTAAGGTAACATTGCCAACATAATCTGAAAAACAGTGCCATATTAAAGTCTGAGGGCAAAGGATAGATCAGTACTCCTACTGAACCTGTCTGAATTTAAAACCCATGTGTTGTTCACCATTGATTTTCTTTTTAAAAATAGTATTTGCCTTTTTTGGATACTGGTATGTTGCTTGGAAAGAGTTTGGTTCTTTGGTGTCCTTTTTAAAATTTTACTGAAATAAGCAGAGCAGTTCCCTGTGATAGTACAGGCCTAAATGCTGTTCTACCATGTTGTATGGTTAACTGTTCCTCACTTCTGCAGCAAGACCCTTCCACGTAAATTATTCAATGCCTGTGCATCTGGTTTTCTAGTCTGGCTGACAGTAAAGGTCGCTATTGCAGGCCCTGTGTGAGTATCAGTTATCAAGAATCCTTTCCAGTGGTTTCTTTCCTGGCTTCTAATAATGTATTCACACAGGAGCTGATCAGTAATCAGTGGAATCATTCGTGTGGGGGGCAAGGTTCTGTAGTTCCCTCTCTTTCTCTCATTTTACTCTCTGGTTGTCTGCCTTGAGAACTCTACCCACCTTGTTCTCTACAGTGTCTTAGCTCCATCTCCTCTACATACTAGTAGCGAGACTGCTGGTCTTTGCTTGGGTTCTGCCTCTCTGAGCTGTGGCCTAGAAACTCAAGGAATTTGGAGCCATCATAGGACTCACTTCCTTTATTTACTATCTGTGAGGGATCAGTCTCTGCTTCCTGATGTCCAGTGCCTTTCATAATTTTATCTTATTTTATTTCATTATTTTTCCAGGTGTTCCAGGGCATATATCTGATCCCTGTTACTCTATTTTGGCCAGAACAGAAAATATAATTTACTTCTTTTCTTTTGTCTCCATCAATTTGTAAGTCTGCCTTTTCAAAGGTCACCGATGACTTCTAAACCATCAAATACCTTAAAATTCTTGCTGTTCTCCATGATTAGAGATTGTAGATCACACATTACTGAACAAATT